>NC_062223.1:1318333-1977500 GCF_902686445.1 Sciurus carolinensis
CAGGCATGATAAATATAAAGATATAGGTTAAAAGTAAAAGGAAGGAAAAAGATAAGCCATGTTAACACCAGAAAAAAGCTGGACTTACTAAAAAACGTCAAGAAAATTTTTAAAAAAGTGGTTCACACCCGTAATCACAGCAACTCTGGAGGCTAAGGCAGGAGGATCACGAGCTCAAGGCCAGCCTAGGCAGCTTAGCAAGACCCTGTTTCGAAATGAAAAACAGAAGGATGGGGTGCAGCTCAGGGCTAGGCACTTGCCAACGTGGGCAAGGCCCTGGCTGCACCCCAGCCCAGCAGCACACCCACACACCCACACACCCACACACCCACATGCCAAAGCAACACAGCACAATCAGCAACAACAGAAAAGCAAGCCAGCACCAGACTCTTCCCGAGTGGCCTTGCCGATTCTATGTTGACCTTTGAGAAGTGGCCTCAGGTCAGCTTCCTCGGAGGTGTAGGGTGTGCCCTCCTCAGCTTCCCAGGGCTTGCTACCTGGCTCTCAGAGTCCCCAGCCGGGGAGGAGGGCTCTGGTTTCAACACCCCGGTCGGTACTTGGCATCGGGACCGCTCTGCGGTGCGTTCGCTGACTGAGTGGTTTGGAGGAGAACACTAGAAAGTCCTCTCCACAGGGTTACCTATTTAGTTTTTACAGATGCCCTTCTATGTTTAGGTTTCCACTCAGGGGTCGTATTTTCATATCACAATTTATCTGGTGATGTATCTTGGTATCTTGAAAGGCTCTTTTAAAAACTCGTAGTTTCTTATCGTCACCTGTCTGCAGGATGCTGCCGATTTAGCCTTCCTGAACCCTCCTGCCGGTGCCGGCAGACTGCCCGGGTTTTCCAGCAGACAGTCATGCACCTGTCAATCCGACTCTCATGTCTTTGCAGACCTTACGTTGCTGGTTCCTTCTCCCTGTCTTGTTGCATTGGCTTGATTACCATTCGTGGCAGGGTTGGGAGTCATCCGTCCCTAGCAGACACACAGTGGGGCTTAGTGAGAGTCTCCTTGAAGGCGGCAGGCCTGGGGAGGCAGGTGAGGGAGCTTGGAGCCAGCGAGTGTCATGACCTGCAGGGCAGCTTACTCCAGGGAGATAAATGGAGAAAAGACCATCTGACACATGAACAGAGAAAGAGCCAGGCTTGGTGGTCCCGCCAACCCCGTGGAGGAAGACTGGCCACAAGCAAGTTCAGCACGTTTGTTATAGAAGTTTTGTAATTAAAAGGGTGATTGTGGGAGAGTTTCTTCAAAGCAAGTGGAGCCGAGGTCATGAGTATGAGCAGCCCAGTTAGAGTTCAGCTTGTGCCCATGACTTTCTCCCGGCCCAGCAGCTGGTGTCTGCAACTCAAGGTTAAAAATCGAACAGCTCCGTGGCTGGCACAGAACCTACTGGACCGGGTGTCCCCATAGTGACTGGGCTGTCTCTTCACACCTTGGCACCGAGAGTTCTCCAGAGAGGTGTCGCCTCTGTCCCAGGAGGGTTGGAAACCCACGATCCAGGCACCACTCCTGACAAGGGAGGGGAAGCAAGCACAGGGGTTTCCTGCCACACTGGCCTTAGCGGTGGTACTTCTGGAAGTCACAGCTGGTTGCTGGTGGCTTGTCTGTGTCATCTCCAGGATCTGTGAGGAGGCTGCCTCTCAGAATGGTCTGCAGGAGGAGGGAGGGAGGACGGTGCACCTGCAGACTCTGCACCTGCTGTCCTCGCAGGCGAAGGCTCGCTCACCTCCCTAGGAGCTAACTTCCCCACTCCTCTGGGTCATGCTCCTGATCCCTCTGCGCAGTGGCTAGGAAGGCCAGCACATCTGAGTTGGGCCGGGGAGCAGCAGCTCCCGGGGCTTCTGATGCTGCCCAAGGTCCAAGGCTGCCTCCCTAGGCAGCAAGGCAAAGAACTGAGGCCTGGACAGCAGGCTGAGCAGCTGTGGGAGGCCCCCACGCTGGGTCCTGTACCTGGAGATCTGCTCTGTTCCCCGATTGTGAGGGCTGTCCCTCCTCCTCCTCCTCCCTCTCATCTCCCTCCTCCCCCTCCCCCTCTTCCTCCTCTCCCTCCTCCTCCGACCCCCTCTTCCTCCTTCCTGTGGTGCTGGAGATACAACCCAGGGGTGCTTAACCACGGAGCCTCATCCTCAGCCCTTTTTATTTTTTATTTTGAGAGAAGGTCTCACTAAAATATCGAGGCTGGCCTCAAACTTGCGATCCTCCTACCTCAGACTCTGGAGTGGCTAGGACGACAGGTGTGCACCACTGTACCTGCTGTGAGGACACTCTTTAGTCCCTGATTGACTCTCGTGGCTGTCCACCCACAGCCAGCTCTCTGGGCACTCCCTGGCTGCCTTGGGTGACTCGCTCACCTGAATGTCACATCCAGAAGAGTGGCACAGGCCCTTTGCTTCATCGGTGTGTGATACCCTGCTCCACGCCAATGCTGCTTTTTCTGAGGGTTGAATCAGGGTGTTGGGCTGTAGGCTGGGCTGTGGGAGTGCTCTTGGTGGGCTTAGCTGGAGGGTGCTTGACCTTCCAGAGGCCCTTTTGTTGTCAAGAACTACCTGCTGCCCCCTTGGGGATTCCCATGGCTGAGTTCTCTGTTGCTGTCCTGGATTTTGTCTCTTGTGGAGACTTTGTCTTGTTTTGGGTGGAGGGATCTGTTTTCCTGCAGAACATCTTTAGGCTGCAAACTGGCTTCCACACAGGGCCTTGGCACTAGCAAGGGGACAGGAGGCCCCCACTGCAAAGGCAGAGCCCGACAGCACACCAGTTGTCTTGGTTGAGGGGCGGGGTCTTCCCCCGTCAGTCACTGGTCATCGGGAGCAGCCACAGTCCTTAGGTCTGGACCTGCTTGTATCCTGGGAGTCCATGGGGTCAGTATTATGGAAATCTCCCTGGCTTGGACACACTGTGGCCATTGAAACAAATCCCAGACAGCAAGGCTGCAGGGCAATTTTGGGGCTGCACAGGAGACCCCTGGTGGCAGCCACCTACCTTAGGAGCAGTCCTCTGATGCCCCCAGCACCCAGACCACCACTCCCAGCTGCCTGTTGGCCCAGATGGCTGGTTCCCTCCTCTCCCTGTCTGTACAGGTCTTGTTCATAGGGTCCCCCAGGTCTCCCAGTTCCTTTCTCAGTGTGCTGACCTCACTACAGCCTGGCCAGCTGCAGGTCCCTGCAGGCTGGAGCAGAAGCCAGGCCTGGGACACTGCCGGTACTTAGAAGGGCATTCAGGGCATTGCCCCCAAATATGGGAAGGTCAAACGTGCAGCTAGCACTCGCAACTCCCCCATCCCGCGCCGGGCCCGTACACCTGCCGGAATACTACCCGACCCACTGCAGACACACCTGGGCACATTGTCCCTCTCACTGTCATCTCCAGGAAGCTGCAGCCCCCTGGGTGCCCCTGTCTTTAGTGCCTGCTTCTTTCTTTGGAATCCTAACTGGCCCCATCTCAGGACAGGCCTTGCTGAGGGAACGTCCCTGCTGTGGCTTTTGGGGCCTCTCCAGGCTTGGTAGCTGGTGGTCCATGAAGATCAGCTTTGCTGGGCAGATGGGAAGGAGACTCAGGAGGCTGGAGGCCTGTGGTGGGGCCGGGACTTCCTGTGTGACAGGCTGAGGCTTGCATGAAGAGCAGTTGGAGAGGGGGTCCTCAGCTGTGTGCCCAGGCTGGGGGGCCCCAGCCCAGCCCCTCCTGGCCTGTGCGGATCCCTCATCCATGCAACACACCACCTGTGAGGCCAGGTGACCCCCACCCCTGGCCTCCCCTGCTCTCTGTTATTGAACTTGCGTGTTGGTCTCGTGTCCGAGCTGGACCCTCTCAGAGTGGACGGAGTCTGCGCTGGCTCTGTGGCCTCCTGCTGCTCCAGCACTGACACAGGGGCCCTCCCCCTTGTGGGAGGGGCTCCGTCAGCCTCTGCCCTGCACCTGCTATGGTTCCCCTGGCCTGCTGCACACGGCCTCTGCCAGCTGTGGGGACGAGGTGCCACGCTCAGGCCGCTTCTGGAGACCTCCCCGAGGTCACCATTGGCCACCTTGGGTGGGCGCTGGACCTGAACCTCACTGACCCACAGCTCGTGTGCTCTGCAGTGGCTGACGTGAGGGTGAGGAGCTGGCAGAGGTCTTTGGGAGCAGGAATGTGCACATGGTGCATGAAACAGCACCTGCGGGGACACAGAGACCAGCAGAGACGGCTGTGAGCAGCACTGGTGAGAGTCCCGAGAAGGCAGGCGGCGTGGGGAGACCCTCCACCCCCGAGCACCCCTGCCCTTCACGCCCTGGGCTCACCCCTCTTCCATGGCCTTCACCCCCTTCTCTCTGACCTTCCCTCTCCCACACACCAAATAACCAAACACCCTCCAAGCCGGGGTTCCAGAATCTGCAGAAGGAGGCCCAAGTTCAAGGACAGGGAGGGGGAGAGGACATGCACTGGACACTAGAAGCTTCCCTGGGGAGCTGGGGACTGTTGTGACCTGAGTGTGTCCCACGTGTTGGGACATAACTCACAGGGTGAGGGCATCGGGGAGAGCCTTTCAGAGGCATGCAGTCCTGCGGGCAGAGCGCTCCTCAGCGGGACCAGAGCCCATGCGGAGACCCCAGAGCGTGCCCTCAGTTGTCACCAGTCAGATTCAGCCACACCCCATCTTGAACTCTCAGGAATCACTTCTCCTGTTGCTAAGCCACCCCCTGCATAGCGTTTGTGACAGTGCCCGAGATGACCAAGACCGCACCGTGAAGGAGGCCATGGTGACCCTGCCATCGCTTTTGCCCCATCAAGATGCACCCCCCCAACTCTGTGCAGAGCATGGGGTGTGCGGTGAGGGCCAGGGCGCGTGGGTGTGTAGTGAGGGCCAGGGCCCTTGGGTGTGCTTTGAGGGCCAGGGCCCGTGGGTGTGCGGTGAGGGCCAGGGCCGGTCACTGGTGTTCCTGACAGTGACTGCCCGGTGCATGGAGGGCCACACGTGCCGGGACACTGTACCCACAGGCCTCTGGTCTGGTTCATGGTGTGTGGAGATCACAGTATAGTCACAGGTATTGGTCCAGTGTGTCCCCAGCCCTGAGAAAGGTAGAGACAAATACACGAACACAGTGCGTGTGGGGTGAGCGGCTTTATTAGGTGTTTAAGGGCAGAGGTCTGAGCTCCTAGCGACTGCAGAGCAAGCCGTTTGAGAGCCCTCTGCTGTGCAGGCTGCCTCTGCTGGGGCAGGATGGGGATGGGCGCTGGCAGCAGGGGTCAGAGAGTCAGCAGAGGCTGGAGGGGAGGACTGGAAGTCATTCTCCGTGGGAACCAGGGCCTGTGGCACTTCTTGGCAGGAGTCCAAAGAGAAGTGTGCACGTTTGGCCAGGGAAGACCGGAGAGAGGACTGTGGGTGGAGAAGACCAGCTCAGAGGGGGCCAGGAAAAGGTAGGGAAAGCCTGGGCACCAATCCCGGACTGCCGAGCAGGCATGGCACCAATGTAATAAGAACCCTGCAAAGCTGAAAATCAGATCTTGCACTGGCAGCACACGGGGACACAGCAGCTGGACTGGCAGCAGCAGGGCTTGCAGCAGCTGGACTGGCAGCAGCAGGGCTTGCAGCAGCTGGACTGGCAGCAGCTGGACCCACAGCCTGAGGAGCAGCAGGGCTTGCAGCAGCTGGACTGGCAACAGCAGGGCTTGCAGCAGCTGGACTGGCAGCAGCTGGACCCACAGTCTGAGGAGCAGCAGGGCTTGCAGCAGCTGGACTGGCAGCAGCAGGGCTTGCAGCAGCTGGACTGGCAGCAGCAGGGCTTGCAGCAGCTGGACTGGCAGCAGCTGGATCCACAGCCTGAGGAGCAGCAGGGCTTGCAGCAGATGGACTGGCAGCAGGAGGACTTGCAGCCCCCACAGGAGCCACAGCCCCCCTTTGAGCCCCCACAGGAGCCACAGCCCCCCTTGCTGCCCCCACAGGAGCCACAGCCCCCCTTGCAGCCCCCACAGGAGCCACAGCCTCCTTTGCAGCCCCCACAGGAGCCACAGCCCCCCTTGCTGCCCCCACAGGAGCCACAGCCCCCCTTGCTGCCCCCACAGGAGCCACAGCCTCCTTTGCAGCCCCCACAGGAGCCACAGCCCCCCTTGCTGCCCCCACAGGAGCCACAGCCCCCCTTGCAGCCCCCACAGGAGCCACAGCTGGAGCAGGAGCAGGCTGGCACACAGCAGCACACGGGCTTGCAGCAGCACACGGGCTTGCAGCAGCACACGGGCACACAGCAGCTGGAGCCACAGCCCCCACAGCTGGAGCCACAGCCCCCACAACTGGAGCCACAGCCTCCACAGCTGGAGCCACAGCCTCCAGAGCAGCCACAGCAGCCCATGGTTCTGGTGGTGGAGGTGGAGTGGGTGAGAGGAGCAGGTGGAGAGGGAGGAGTGGGGTGGAGCTCCTGAGCTGGGCCTTTATGTACCAGGGTCAGGTCAGGCTGGACATGTGGTCACTTCCTGGTTCCTGTTTGTGCCATTTTTAGGCCCTCTTTCTCCTGGGTCCCTCTTGCCCTCAGGTGCTGGTCAGGTGCCCAGTGTACCTAGCTCTTTTTCCATATTTGTGTCCATACTGGAGGGAGTCCCCAGGGTCCAGCCCATTCCTGTTACCTGAAGAGTCACAGTTGACTAAAGACGTAGCAGTTTTAGATCTACAAAGCGTTGGAGAATAATGTATCAAGTCACATAGAAGACATCCAACTTATGGAAACAGTCGCAAACTGGAGGAAGCCTCTTGGGGACCTTTTGTTTCTGTCCCGACTTAATGAGTTCCTGGGTTTGGAATCGCACTCCAAGGCCTCGTGCTCCCGGCCCTGAATGTGGACGGCCTCTGCGCTTACTCCGCACGCTCAAAACTGTTTAATCGGCAGTGCGTGGCCGTTCTCCTTTTGCCAGTTTCTCTGGAGAGACGGGTGAGGCCCCTCTGGTGGGTTGTGGGCGCCCTCCCTGATCTCTGGTGGCAGTGCCATTTCCTCCTCCAGCCTCCTTGCTGACCTGCCGAGCCAGCCTTCTGTCTCCTCCTTGTCGCTGCCTCAAGCAGCACCACCACCTCCTGGCGGAAGGCTCCTGGAGCGGCCAGCGGGCGGGCCTGCCTTTCAGACCGGCCGTCCGTGGCCACCGCAAGGGTGCCAGCCGTCCCGAGGGCTGCAGCCTCCACGCCTCACACCAGGAGCTGGACCTCGAGGTCAGGGAGGGCCGCTGCCTCCCCTCTCATTTCGTAGGCTGCTTTTCATTTCTCTTTTGCTTCCTCCTCCATCCTTGGCCACTTCACAAGCTTGGGCTCCTGACTATTGATGTCTGAAGTTCTTGGAACTTTTGGATTCTGATCAATGACGCGTGCCGACGGCAGGCTCTTCCCAGGCTGCAGCTTCTCCTTCTCCTCCTTCTCCCCGACCCCTTCGCCTGCATCTTTCTGCTCTCCCTTCTTTACTGAGTTTTCACTGGAATGTGGTAAAGCGTGTGTGTGTTGGGGGGCCTTGGGTATGCAGTGTCCCCCTGAGACTGGAGAGCAGAAGGTCTGCCCCCAGTGTAGCAGCACTCAGAGGGGGACGTGGGGCAGTGACTGGCTCTGTCTGCAGGGGACTCAGCAGAAGGGACCACTGGGAGGAGGGGGGAGCTGCAGGGCTGGGACCCAGTTGGCGGCAGTGGTCCTGGGGGGCACTCTGGGGACTCAGTTCTGTTCCCGGCCGCTTCCTTGCTTTTCCCTTCCTGGCTGAGCTGAGCAGCTTTCCTCCTTCACACCCTTCAGCCTTGATGTTGTTCCTCACCTCAGGCCCAGGACAGTGGGGCCAGCTGACCAGGGATAAGACCTCTGGAACTGGGAACCACAACCAACCTTTCCTCCTTCAAGTTATTTTCCTCAGATGTTTTGTCCAGTGACAAAAAGTTGGTGGACAGTGTGTGTGTGTGTGTGTGTGTGTGTGTGTAAAACTTTGAAAGTCTGGAGATTATTTATTTATTTATTTAGCAGTTACTGAAGCCAGAATTGGGGACAGGCAGTTAGTGTAGAAATAGGGGATCGGGTCAGATCAAGGAAATAGGGCCATGAAAGCCATCTGCCTCTGGAGGTTGGAGACCACCCTGGGAGAATGGAATGTGAATGGAATGTCAAGGCTCTCCGGAGCCCATTGATAACCAAATTTACCTGCCCTTGTCAGGGACCTCAAGCAAGGAGCTGCTAATTGATGCCCCCTGGGCTCTTAACTGACTGAATCACTCTGGCCCTCCCCCTGCCCATCCGCTTCTCACTTTATACAAAATCAGGCCTAGGCAGGAAGGAAAGAGATAAGGGGGAAGGAACAGGAGAATAAAACCTATAAAAAAAGGACAAGATTTGCTCATCCCATGGATTCCGCCTTTGGGTCCCCTTCTTCCACGCGGGAGAAGTCTGCTTTACTTTTCTTTAATAAAGCTTCTTACTTTCTACTCTACGCTTGCCCTGGCGTGCTTCTCTGGCGTTATACTATCGCCAAACCACATCCCCAGCCCTTTTCAATCTTTATTTTGAGAAAGGGTCTAAGTTGCTGAGGCTGGCCTTGAGCTTGTGACCCTTGTTCAGTCTCTTGAGCTGGATTACAGGTATGCACCACCATGCCTGGCAAGTTTGGAATGTAAAAACTACCTAGAATTGAATTTTGCTTATTTTTTGAAGCAGGGATTGTAATGTATAAAGTTGCTCCCCCGCCCATTCCGTTGCAGTTATTTTCCCCGCCTCCCAACCACTTGTCAATCTGTGAACATCCTAACTAGCTATTGGTTCATCAGTCAGCTTGCAAGTGTCCTTCTCCGTTATTGGTGCCCTGTTAGCCCGGCGGAATTCAACCTTCATCTTTCCTCTCTTGCTTCTCTCTCCTACATGCTTGCTTTTTTTCCCCCTCCTCGTTTTCCGCCCTCTCTCTAGCTCACGCCCTTTCTTTTCCTTTCTCTTTTCCTCTCATTTTCTCTCTTACCCTGCAGGGAGACACTCTGTTTGCTTAATAAATGCCCTTATGTGATTTCCTGTGTCCGTCGTGGATTTCTGGGAGCTATTGTTGAGCTGCAACTGAGACTGGGCGTCTGGAGCGCCAGTTCCGTCGGAGGGGCTGGAGCTACCGGGGTCCCAAGCTGAGCAACATTTTTCCTTACAGGGATTCCCTCTGCTCTTTTTTTTTTTCCATGTGGATAAGGGACCTGGCCAGCACCATTGGGCTGTTCCGCAACCGCCCTCTTTCTCTCATCTTTTCAAGCCCCTGGGCTTCTGCCTGCTCTGTGGGTCTTTTGGAGTGTCCCCATTCTAAAATCCTGCTGTGGGAACCAGGACAGCTTGTAGTGAGCTGAACAGCCTGGGTGGTGTACCTGTGGATTCAGCTTATCAGTTTTTGCAAAGAATTTTTATCAGAATGTTTATTATACCTGAGCTGAACTTGCAGGTTAATTTGGGGGAGAATTGCCATTGAATTCTTATCTGTGGATGTCATATAAATTTTAAACATGAAATATTTATATGTTAAACATAACATGTTATTTTAAAACATTTTAGGCATATAGTCACATGTCTACAGTCAAATGTTTTCCTGCACTAAGAGTTTTCCTTGTTAGAGTCATTCTTATACACCCCACCTTGTTTTTTTTTCTGGTTGCTGTTGGAAATGGTACTGAAGCCAGAACTGGGGACAGGCAGTTAGTGTAGACATAGGGGATAGGTCAAATCGAGGAAATGGAGGCCATGAAAGCCATCTGCCTCTGGAGGTTGGAGACTTCTCTGGGAGAATGGAATGTCAAGGATCTTCGGAGCCCATTGATTACCAAATTTACCTACCCTTGCCAGGGACTACAGGCAGGGAGCTGTAATTAATGTCCCCTGGGCCCTTACCTGGCTGAATCACTTTAGTCCATCTGCTTCTCACTTTTCGCATCTCACCTGCAAAACTGGGCCTAGTCAAGTAGGCAGGAAGGAGAGATAAGTGGGGAGAGAACTGGGGAACAAAAGAGACCTTAACCTATAAAGATGTAGGGCATGCTCAGGTCTGGGGATTCTAGAACATCAGGCATGGCCCCCTTCTCCCTCCCGGGAGAAGTCTGTATTATTACCTTTAAATAAAACCTGCTTAGTATGCTTGCCTTGGTGTGCTTCTCCAATGTTCAGACTTCAACATTAGAGGGAGCAGCACTCGTCACTGGTAAACGGTGGTATCAGTACCTTTTAAAATTGTTTTCTAACTGCTGTTGATTGTTTTTGTGTATTTACTTGTTCTCAGCAACATTGCAGAGTTCTATTTTTAATTCCAATGACCCATTGGGTTTTCCTGGTTTTCTTTGGTTGTCTACACTGACACTCATCTTAGTGAATTTTGGAAGCATGTCCTTTTCCTTCTTCATGACTGTGTGCGTGGCTCACTGTTCTGACCAGGACAGGGCTTCAGGGCGCAGTGGGCGGCCGTATTCCTGGCTCTGGAGGGAATGCCTCCAACACTCTGCTCTTCGGGGGCATGCACGTACGTGCCGGGGGCGTCTTATTGGATTAAGGGAGGTGGCTTTCATTTCTAATTTGCAGGTCCCTTTTCCCGTGTCTTGAGCACGTGTTGCACTTGGCCGAATGGCTTTCTGCAGCCTGGAATGGCCTTGTTTCCCCCTTGGTGACGGGGTGGATTTGGGGACAGGTCCAAAGGGTAAGGAGCCCTTGCAATCTTCCACTGCAGCTCGAGACCACTCCGCCCCTTTGGCTGGGAACGCCTCAGGGTCAGCTGGGTGCTGCAGGGTCAGGCTGGGTGCCCCCACCGCTGCGGCCTGCTCTCCCCTCGGGGTGAGGGGCCCCGCCCGTCCTTGCTGGGAAGCGGGCGCAAGGTGGGAGCGGTCCTCGGTGCGCCCCCTGGCGGTTGCGCTGGTGGCTGCTCGGTTCTTGGGCCCTCCATCCCTCCCTCTGGCTCCTCACCAGCTCTGCTGGACGTTGTGGAGTCTTAGTCTTCTCAAAGGCCAGATTCTCTCTGTTGGTTCTCCTCAGTGGGTGTGTTACAATGATCTCGTCCATTTCCGCTCTTCCCTTTAGTGATCCCTGTCCTCTTTTTCTTTTCTGTCGGCCTTTCCCGTGTTCTCAGCACGGGTGTTTGCTCATTAACTTCTAGCTTTATTTTCCCCACAACTATCTAGAGGGAAACCTATTTTACTGGGAGCTGTGGGTGTAGCTCAGTTCTGACAGGCAGTATTTTCACTGTTATTCAGGTGGTCGCCGAGGTCCACAGCCTGCTTGAGCCAAGGTCTCCAGTACCCTCCACATCTGCCGGCAGTGCTAAGTCGCTGTTTTCTTACCATCAATTGAAGGATAGTGAACGTATTAAAACTGCCCCTGTGGTTCTGGAATTTAAACCTCGTTATTCCTCCTGGTTTTTCTTAGCAGAACTTGAGGAGCATGGACTTAGGGTGGCCAGGTCCTCCTGGGTGGACAGCCATAGTGATGCTGGCTCCTCCCCCCCCACCCTGCAGGGCTGGAAGGTACCTTCTTTCCTGGGAGCTGGTGGATGTCTCCCAGCTTCCCTACCCTACCTGTGTGCTCCCCTCTTCTGTGACCATGTAGATGCTGCTTTCAAATCATCATCTTTTTTTTTTGGTTCTGGGGATTGAACCCGGGGGAACTCAACCACTGAGCCACATCCCCAGCCCTTTTTTGTATGTTTTAGACACAAGGCTTTACTGAGTTGCTTAGGGCCTCTCTAAGTTGCTGAGGCTGGCTTTGAACTTGTGATCCTCCTGCCTCAGCTTCCCGAGCTGCTGGGATTACAGGCGTGTGCCAGGGCACCCATCTTAGAACTGACCATCCTTGGGTGTCTGTTCTTCACCCCGGAGCTGTGGCCCTGTGTTGCGTTGTGATTTGTGATACATTTAGACTTGCTCCTCCCATCCTTCACATCTGACTCTTCCACTTCTAACATTTCCTTCTCTTATTTAGGGCTAGGGATGGGGAACCCAGGGATGTGTGTGTGAGGCAAACCTCTTTCCGCTGAGCTACATCCTTACCCTGTGTTTCCCTGTTGAGTGGCAGCCCTCTGAATTCCATGTGCGTGTTTTTTTGGTACAGAGGACTGGACCCAGGATACTGGACCACTGAGTACATCCCTAACTCTGTTTCTTATTTTCATTTGAGATGGGCTCCCTAAGCTGCCTGGGTGGCCTGGAACTTGCATCTGCTTGCTTGCCCCCTGAGTAGCTGGAGCACAGTCCTGTGCCACCGAGGTTCCATAGCATTTTAAAAGACAACTTTTGTGTGTGGCGGCCACCTGGTCCTTCTCCGCTGAGCGGTGCAAGGCCGGTCTGCTCTGGACCTGCGCAGCCCTGGTGTGAGGCAGGTGGCTTTCCAGCTTGTCTCCCCCTTGTTCTTCCACCCACACACTCACCGCTGTCCATCTAAGCGGTCACTGCTGGCAAAGCCCCCATGCTGGCCAGTCACTCCAGGCACCCTCCGCTCTCTCTGGAAGCTCTGAGGAGGCACCCGCAGTTCTGCAGGAAGGCAGCCCTCCAGCCTTCCCTGGAAGTGCGCCAGCCGTGGAGGGCATCCTGCAGAGCTGGTGGTATCCCTGCTTGTCCCGCTCCTGGGCTTCTGTGTGCAGGTCAGTTGACCTGACCCCGGAGGTGGCCGCCCTCCTGGGTTGCTCCGAGGGCGCGTGTGTGTTGGATTCTTCCACCGCGTTCCACACACTGAATCCGGGGCTTGGGAATCCCCCGCTGTGGGGCAGTCTTGCTGCGCCCACCTCTCCTGAGCACCCTCGGAGATGTCAAAGCTACTGCTCTGCTCCTGTGTCTTCCCCGCCGTCTTAGTGGGTTCATGTTAGCTACACATAGCATCGGGATTCATTTTGACACAATTATAAATGCATGGAATATAATTTGCTCAAATTCAGTCCGCAGTACTCCCTTCCCCTCCTCCTTATCCCCTCCCCCTCTTCTTACTCTACGGATCTTGTTGCTAGTTACTTACATTTTTTGGATCACGTCTTGTGGATGCGCACATGGTGAAGTCCCCTGTGGCACAGTCATGTGCACGGAGGGAACAGGTCCGGTTCAGTTCACCGTCTTCCCCTCTCCTGTGCCTCCTCCCACCCCTCAGTCCCCTGATCTTTCTTTCACTTTGATGGAACCCAGGCCTCCTGCCCCGTTTCTTTTCTTTCTCCCCCTTATTTTAAAATAGCTTCTGCATATTCTGTGTCTTTAAAAAAACCACATTTATTGAGATAAAACCCATAGGTTGTACAGCTCGTCCCTCTGAAGTGTGCAGTGGAGGGTTTTAGTGCATCATGGACTTGTGCGGCCGTCCCCACAGTCAGCCTTAGAACCCCGGCCCGGCAGTGCTGTCCTACTGATGCTGTTCTGTGGTTTGGACCGCTGTCATGCTGCCGCTCGGCAGCTGACGGGCAGTTGGTCATTTACCCTTGGCTATCGTGGGTGGCGGCAGAACTCTCGGAGGTGGGGCTAGTGGGAGGAGGCTGGGTCATTGGTGTGCGCTTGAAGGGTTATTAGGACCCTGGCCCCTCCTCTTTTCTGTGCTTCCTGGTGGTCCCGAGGTAAATGGGCCTCCATGCACACCAGCCTGGACGTACCATGCTGCCACAGGCTCAAAGCGACGGACAGTGACCGTGGACTGAAACCTGAGACCACAAGCCAAAACAGACCTTCCCTTCCTTTATGCTGACCATCTCTAGGGGTTGGGATTAGCTGAGGGAGAGCACTTGCCTAGTATATACCAGGACTCGCAGTTTGTTACTGTCTAGGGTTCACTGTCTCCGCTCAGCACAGAATCGGAGAACAGGACACAGGACGGCAAGCCAGCCGCTGGTCTATGGCAAAAGCCCTGAGTCAGACCTCTCCAGGGAGAAGGGCCCGGAGTTGGAGTCCGGTGGGGAGTCTGGCCTGTTTTTTCCATGGTCTGGGATTTGCTCCTCTCCTTGTCTCCTCCCTGTCCACGCTCCTCACTATTATTGATCGGTGTCCCTCTGTCCATGTGTCCCTTTTAGGTTTTCACTGGGTTCCTGCTTAGGGTCACAGGCATGGAAGTGTCTGTGTGACCGGGTCCCCCTGGTGTCCCCCATTTTTGTCAAGCAGGAAGCTGACCTCACCAGGAGCCCTCTCCTGCTCCTCTGTTCTGGCCCTGCCCGACCTCCTTGCTGGCCATCTGCTTTGGCTGCCTAAACCCTTCTGTATCTCCCTCAGTTTGACTCCAGCACTGCAAAGAAAAAAGGTAATCATCTCAGACATCTCGTCATAGTAGTGGACAGCTGACTGATATCCATGTGTAGGAGAGAAGCAGTCTTTTCCCTTCCCAGCTTGTCCAGTGTGGAAGAGGTGGGCACTGGCATTCTGAAGACTCTGCTCTGTGTGTTGCCCAATGCCTTTGGCTCTTTCTTCTAAGCAGCTGATCATTGAAAGGTGCCACACACACCAGAGCCCTTCTAACCAGCCAGTTCCTGTCCACCGGTCTTCTCCTCTCCTGCGCCTGGCATTGGTTTCCAGCTAATTTCCCCTGCAGAGACATGGCGTGCTGACCACGGAGTCAGCCTTTGCCATGGCCAGGTCTTCTTGGCTCGCCTCTGTTAATTTCCTTGAATATTCTACGGGCTCAGGAAGAATGTGTATTCCGGAGCTGTTGGCGGAACACTTCATGTAAGTTATTTTGGATCTGTTTGTAAATGGTGAGGTTCAGGTCTCCAGACCTGCCCTGATATTTCTATGTCTGTTTGTAGGCAAGTTACCAAGATGGAAACATTAAACTCTACATTGGCTACATTCTTGTTCTTTTCCCCGTGGGGTTTGTCATGGTTTACCTTATATATTCTGAGACTATTTTGTTATGTACATAAAATCTCACACAGCTAGAGCATCCTGGCTTATTTAAGTGATCCTCTTTGTTGCTCATAGAATTTTTTGGCCCTTTTTTTGGTCCTGAGGATTGAACCCAGGTGTACTTAACCACTGAGCTACATCCCGGCACTTTTTATTTTTTATTTAGAGAAGGGTCTTGCTAAGTTGCTTAGGGCCTTGCTCAGTTGCTGAGGCTAGCTCTGAATTGGAGATCCTCCTGCCTCAGCCTCCTGAGCCAAAAACACAGGCACGCGCTGCTGCACCTGGTTTGACCTTTAATTCTATCTTGCCTACTATTAATACAGCTTTTCTGCAAGTTGTATCTTTTCCCATCCTTTTGTTGTTAACTTTTTGTATCCTTTTATTTTAGATGCAGCTTTTGAATTTGCATATAGGTGAATTTTTAAAAGAAAACAGCTAGTCTAGCTAACTTAAAAGAGAGCACGTCTTCCATTTACTTTAAGTGTCATTTCTGAGATGTGTAGGTTTGCACCTGCCGCCCTGGTTTGTGCTTTCTGCCACATCCCCTAATCTTTTTGACCCTTAGGATTTGTCGGGTGTGTTTGTTTCTTTCACAATTTTTTTTTTTTTTTTTTGGTACTGGGGATTTATCATAGGGGCCTTAACCACTGAGCCACATCCCCAGCCCTTTTTATACTTTATTTTGAGACAGGGTCTCTCTGAGTTGCTGAGGCTGGCTTTGAACTCATGATCCTCCCGCCTCGGCCTCCCGAGCTGCTGGGATGACAGGTGTGTGCCACGTACCCGGCCTTCTTCCACTCTTCCCAGGCGGGTCTTCCTCTCTCTGAGCTTCCCTGGCGTGCTCGCTCCTCACCTGGTGTTCTCCTGGTTCCGAGTGTTGGTGCTGTGCCTGCCCTGCACCATGGGTCTCTGTACGTGGCCGTTGTCCTGATGTCTGAGGCAGGCCTCAGGCGGGGATGTTCTTGTCGGGAAACCCTCCAGGCTCCAGGTGCTGAACTCAGTTTCATCGTGAGAATTTCCAGGGAGCGCCTGGTGCTCCTCCGAGATTCTCTGGTTTGGGAGTCAGAAATCCCTTTGTCTCTGTGGACACCAACTCTGGGCAGGGTGTGGGAAACTTTGTCTCAGTTGCTGGCAGCGTGGGACTTGCGTCACTGCTGCGGGAGCCACCGTGTGCCTGTTGTATATGGGGGCATAGGCACAGCCGTGCTCCACTGCACGGAGCCCCTTCTGGCATCGTGAACCCCATTTCCTCCCCACACCACCGAGTGGACAGTCCGTGTCCTCTCGAGAGCCGGTGGGTCCTCTTCTGCCCGTGGCTGAAGCCCCCAGCCTTAGTTTCTGTACTCGCCAACCTCCTCCCTCAGCCTCTCCATATCTCAGGGGTCCTTGCTCTGGGGTGGTCACTCCACCCTGCATGATACGCATGATCAGGGTTGGCCACAGGTGTGGGTGGACCCCTACCTGACCACGTCTCTCCTGTGGTGGACTTTCCTGTCCCCCCCTTCCATGCTCTGCTGGCTGGAGAGCCTCCTCAGCAGCCTGTGCCCACCCAGAGGTGACACCCTGCTTCTGGACCAGCATGTGTCCCCAGCCCCAGGCATCAGCTGGGTGGCATGGCAGCACTGGAAGATGGTAGTGTGGGGCGTTGCTCTGTGTGAACATGCCAGGCCCGCTGGAGGGCACCCCACCCAAGCTGCAGATTAGCCACCACGGCGGGAGGAGGTTGGAAAGAAAGCACTCACCAAGCACACGGCTGGTTTGCACAGCTCAGAGGCTTTATTAAAAGGAACTTCGTTTGTTATTTTGTTTTTTTTAAATAGAAGAAGTGGGAGGCAACGGAAGGAAGGAGATCTCTTGGAGAAGTGAGTCACGGGAACAGGAAATGTCCAGAGGACTCCGGTGCCAAGGATGGAGAAGCTGGGTAAACAGTCCTCAGTAATCACCCAGGAACCTTGCCTGGCTAGGGTGTGGGACCCTGCATCTGAGAGTCCAGGAAGAGGCAGGCGGTGGTTAGCTGTGGCTGTCAGCGGGGCACCTGCTTCTAGGCTGGCCTCTCTCCAGCACCTAGGACATATGCTTCTCTGGAAGGAGAAAAATGGAGACAGAGCCCACAAGAAAGGGAGGTGGGGCAGGAATGAAAGGCAGGAGAGGTTGTGGTCACTTCAGGGAGGCCGGTGGACAGGAGTGAGCCAGGGACCACAAATGGTTTCACTAGGTACTGAGAAACCTAGAGACCTGAATTCAGAGATTTAGATCTTGCACTGGCAGCAAATGGGGACACAGCAGCTGGACTGGCAGCAGCAGGGCTTGCAGCAGCTGGACTGGCAACAGCTGGACCCACAGCCTGAGGAACAGCAGGGCTTGCAGCAGCTGGACTGGCAGCAGCAGGGCTTGCAGCAGCTCGACTGGCAGCAACAGGGCTTGCAGCAGCTGGACTGGCAGCAGCAGGGCTTGCAGCAGCTGGACTGGCAGCAGCTGGACCCACAGCCTGAGGAGCAGCAGGGCTTGCAGCAGCTGGACTGGCAGCAGGAGGACTTGCAGCCCCCACAGGAGCCACAGCCCCCCTTGCAGCCCCCACAGGAGCCACAGCCCCCCTTGCAGCCCCCACAGGAGCCACAGCCCCCCTTGCAGCCCCCACAGGAGCCACAGCCCCCCTTGCAGCCCCCACAGGAGCCACAGCCCCCCTTGCTGCCCCCACAGGAGCCACAGCCCCCCTTGCTGCCCCCACAGGAGCCACAGCCCCCCTTGCAGCCCCCACAGGAGCCACAGCCCCCCTTGCAGCCCCCACAGGAGCCACAGCTGGAGCAGGAGCAGGCTGGCACACAGCAGCACACGGGCTTGCAGCAGCACACAGGCTTGCAGCAGCACACGGGCACACAGCAGCTGGAGCCACAGCCCCCACAGCTGGAGCCACAGCCCCCACAGCTGGAGCCACAGCCTCCAGAGCAGCCACAGCAGCCCATGGTTCTGGTGGTGGAGGTGGAGTGGGTGAGAGGAGCAGGTGGAGAGGGAGGAGTGTGGGGTGCAGCTCCTGAGCCGGGGCCTTTATACTCCTGTCTGGTGGCCTCACAGGTCCCATGGTCACTTCCTTGTTGCTATTTCTATGATTTTTCTAGATCTCTATTCTTTGTCTCTTTGTGGGGGACTTCCTACTGGCTCTGCTTTCTGTTTTCTCAGTTTGTCTTCCTTATTTATTTGGGGCCCTCTGATTGCAACTTCAACTCAGGGCTGTCAGGTGTGTCATCAGGAGCCCAGCTTTGTGGCCACCTGCTGACAACATGTGACCTTGAAGTGACAATATCCTGCCCAGCACTCTTCCCTGTGCTGTTGACTTCCCCAGGACAATATCCACTTCAGCTCTTACGGTTCAGAAGTCATCGAGGTCTTACTGGGAACAACAGGAAACTAAAGGAGAAAACAGCTGCCCGCAACCCTGCCGCCCACAGGGAGACCTGGCTGACCTCCGTGAGTCCCCACGCGGCCACTGAACGCACCTGCTTCTGCCTTGGCCACCCCACGCCGCAGTCTTTCTGCAGATGCCCTTTCCCTACTGCACACCGAGAACAGCTCGTTCGCCACCAAATCCCTTCCCTACTCCAGTTTCTGAAAATCCCAGTTTCTCTGGCTGTTTTCTCACTTCTTTGTTCAGACCACCACCTACAGTGCTGGGCCAAGCTCCCACTTGAGTAGGGCCTGGCCTGTGCCCAGCACAGACCCCTTGGACCTCCTGGGGTAGGGCCTCTAGCCTGGAGTCTCCCTGCTTGTCCTTACCCAGTTGCTGAAGCACTGAAGGACCCCCTTGACAGTGGGCGTCCCTCGTTGTCCTGACAATTCCCCTGGGTTGGCCTGAAAACCTCTACCTTTGGGTCATGGCCCTGGTCTCCACACCTCTGTCCCTCCAGGTACAGGAGAGGGAAACCAAGCTCCTGTGTCCCCACAGACTGATGCCCCAGGAGAGACCCTGGCTGGGACTGGCCCCTCACCAGACCCAGGGAGGCTGGCCTCCCCTCTCCCCCACCCCACAGGGCCCAGGGCCCTGGAGAGGAGGTGAGGGGTCTGTTCACTCACCATGTGCTGCTTCATCTTTGGGAGCCCCTTCCTTACATGTGCTGATGATGGGCTTGTGGCCTCAGCAGGGTTGGAAACCCTGAAGGTAGAATCCTGAAGCCCCCCTGCCCCCCGACCAGCAGCCTGCTCCCAGGGCTGGCACTGAGCTGCTGGAGGATTGTAGGGCAGGTGCGCCCAGGAGCCCAGGGCTTCCCCTGCTCCCACCTGGTGACCCACTGTGCACCCTTAGCCTCTGGGGAGATGAGGGGTGCTCACCGAGCCCTGGCTGGACTCACTGCCCAGCTACGTCCTGGGCCAGGTTCCAGAAGGGCAGGGCTACCTTCAGGAGGTAGATTGGCAGGTGGGGCCTGATGACCAGAACCTCAGGTGCTGAGACAGACCCCCACCCCTATTCCAGAGCTCAGACCAAGGGCGGATCCTCTGTAGGGTCACAGTAGGGGTGAGGGTCCTGAGCTCTGAGGGCCAGGGGGCAGAGAGTCTGTGAAGGAGAATGGAGATTGGGAAAGTAATGTCTTGAGCCACTGGAAGCAGAACTTACCAAAATTACGGGTTCCAACAGGCATCCTAAGAATGTAGTTTATTATATCAATAATGGCCCACTTTAAGAAAAATATTGGCTAGTTCAGTGACCCACCAGCTCCCTTCCCACGCCTGGCCAGCACAGGCGGAATGGCCTTGGTCAGCTCGAGTGAAGTTGTGAATGGGACCCGTGGCTGGCACTCTGTGCCTCTGCCACCCTCGCCTCAGTAGGCGGGACATGCTGCCACCAGCCGGATTGGTCATGGCTTGCGGGGGTGACCACAACTCGCTTGTGGAGTCTGCGCACTGGGGCGGAGACCTGGCACCTGATGCCTTGCTGCGATGCCACCATCTCCAGGACGTCGTCCCCAGGTCCTGGGAACTCTGCGGTGGCTGGGGCGCCCCTTTTGGGAGAGGCGGACGACACCAAGGGGAAAAAGGCAGAGAAGAAGCGAGGGAGGGAGGCGCTTCCTGCAGTGGCCCCGCGGCCGGGGGCCTCTAGCCACGCGGAGGGCTCTGAGCGCAGTCGCTGCAGACGTGCCTCCTCGCCCTCCATCCCTCCCTGCTGCCCCACCTGCCGAGCGCGGATCCTCCGCTGGGCCCCACCTTGCTCCCGCCGCTTCGCAGGAGCCCGCGAGCCCTGGGGGAGAGCGCAGAGGGACCGGGTCGGCCGCAAGCCAGGAGGTCGGCCTGGGGCGTCACCACCCGCGCCTCGCCCGCCGCCAAGCAGGGAGCGAGTCAAGAGAGTTGGGAAAAGCAGCCGCCGGGATGCTTCGCCCGGACCGGCGCGCCTCCCGCGCCCCGCGCAGGTTCTTGGGGCAGCTGCCCGGCGCCCCAGACGGGGCTCAGCGCGGGAGCTGCAGGGGACGAGCAGCGGCCGGCCGGGTGCCTCTGGCGGGCGTGCCCGTCCAGGGCCTGGTGGCTCGCCCTGCTCCTCGCTTCTGCAGGCTCTCCTGGCTTACTTGCCCTCCGCAGGATGACCCTGGGAATTGAGAACCGTTTGTCTGGAAGCCGGCCCACGACCACCGCCAGAGGGATGACTCCCTCACAGCCCCATGCTGGAAATGTGAGGAACAGGTGGAAGAAGAGGCTGAAGGCAGATCCAGCCTCAGGAAACGTCAGGCGGGTTAACCTGAAACCACTGGCTGCCATCGCAAAGAGTGGTGCGCAGGACATTCTGTTTCTGCCTCAGAAGCACCAATGCCTTGTGGCCCACGACATGCCAGGCAGGTGGCAGAGTTGAGTGCCATCAGAGGTTCATGGACTTACCAGGTCTACTTCCCCTAGGGCAGCAATGGCAAGCTCAGGCCCTTCCTCCTGGTCAGCACCCTGGCCAGCACCCTGGTCTCACCCTCAGGACCTCAGCCTCCTGGAATCCACCCTGGGGGCAGTGCCAGCCTCTCCTGCTATTTAGTGCTTAGAGTGAGCTGTGTCACCTGGTGACCCAAGGTGACAAGAAGCAGCACAGAGGCTGGACACAGGTCATTCCCTCCTAGTCCCAGACGACTCTGGAGTCAAGAGATGCAGAAATGGCCTGAATGTACAGTGGCCTCCCCGGAAGCCAGGTGGTGGCCTGACTGCAGCACCATGAAGTGATGGTGACAAGCCCGGGTTCACTCTGTCCTGGAGTGTCTACTCAGAGTCCTCTCCCAGCTCACTCTGGCTGGGAACCGACTTGGGAAACTGACTTGGGAAACTGACTTGGGAAACTGACTTGGGAACCTGCAGAGGAAGGTGGCTTTGACGCCCAGTCTCTGGGCTCCTAGGGAACTCCCACTTCTTTGAAATCCAAAGAAATGAGCATGTGTGAAAAGGCAGCACCATCTGAAAGCAGCACACAGGCCACCGGGCGCCAGGAACTCCCAGGACTGCCTGCAGGCTCGGCCAGCCTTGGACAGTGAACCCCTTATCAGCAGGGGACTGGGTTTTCATTGGGAATTGGTAGCAGGGATGGAAAGCTCAGGCAGAAGGAGAAATCTCCGATGTGTCAGGAGAATGTTCTTTTGAGATGAACCCACAGCCAGTTTGAGGCACTCTTGGCAGGGCCCGCCTTACCTTGCTCCCTTTGGGGTGGCCCCCATGGTGTGCCCAGGTGGCCAGGGCTGAGTTGAACTCTGGGACAGCAGCCAGGGCAATGAGAGCCCTGTGTCCACAGCTGGAAGAGTCAGTCATAACATCCCCTACGATGCTCCCAGGAGGCTGCACTCAAAGAGGGAGGGAAAGCCAGGGCCTGTCATCTGGGACCTGGCAGCTCCGGCCATGCTTCGAGGCACAGCTGACGCCCTGGCCATCAGCCCTGATTCAAGGTCTGCTGTGACAGCAACGTCACCGTGTGGGATCCACCAGACGGCAGTGAGGCAACCCCAGAGCCACCGGAGCTGTGCCTCATTTCCACACGTGGCCCTGAGCTCTGGCTGGGCGGTTCCAGCAGCATGGCCAGGCCTGGGGAGCTGCTGCACAGAGTTGAACACTCTGTGGCTTAGCGCTTACAGAACAATTGGGCCAATGCCCTTTGACTTTGTAGAAACAGAGAAGAGGTAACTTAACAGGAAAGGAGCCCACAAAAGCCTGTCTCCAAAACCAGGACTCAGACTGCAGGTCTGTAAGGAGGCTGTGGGCTCCCCCGGGCCCCCACCTTCCAGGCCACATGGAACGCAGTCTGCTGACCCTCGGTGGACCGCCTCACCTGAGGGAGCCCTGATGGTCCTTGACAAGGTCGCCTCCTGGGCACCACTGAGCTTGTTACCCGTCGCTTCCTGCACAATGCAGGAGGAGGGTCAGCATTTGCAGGGGTTGTGAGCGAATTTGGTTTATTACATCTAAGGCTTCAGTATTGTTTTTTAAAAAGAAAAAATCCTGTACCAGAGTTCTGTGTGATTTGACAGGGCAAAGCATGTGCAGGATCTCTTTCTGCGTTGTTTCTTACATATGCAGGCGGGGCTACGATGATCTCAAAGTGAGAGTTTAAAAGGCCCAGTGATGCTAACGTAAGGAAGAGCTAAAGGACGAGGCATAAATGTTTGTAAAAGGGGGACTTTATGTCTTAACATGGACCATATTTTGCCTACTTAAATATGACCTCAAAGACAACAGAAGTTGCTGTGTGAGTTGTAGCTCACTCCTGGTTCTATGCCTGCATTCATCCTGAGACACACCGTAGATTAAATACAAGGGTCAAAATATGACCCTTACTTTTTAAGAGTTATAAAAATATAAACCACATTTTAACAGAAAATTAAACCATACTTTAAAAAAGCAAACTTCGCTACCTGAGATCAACTCTTTTTTGTCTTAAGCAACGCTTGCTGCTGGAGGATTTTAAAACGAAAATAGTTCAGAAATTAAAATGCTGAGAACACTACCAATAGGTGCAGGGAGTGTCGCCCCCCCAGGGGCCCACAGACCCGGGAGCCTGCAGGGCAGGGGTGTGTGGTGCAGGGCGGCTCAGCCAGAAGAGGGGTGAGCACGCCACACTCCAGTGCACACCAGCACCTGTGCAGAGACACGCAGGACCTCTGCGAAGGCCGTGCTGCCCGCGGCCCACCAGGGTGGGCTAGGCTGGGCAACAGGATGAGGGAGCTTCGAGTCACACTCAGTGGATGTCCTTGGAGTTGGGCTTGGTGGCCAGGCTCACTTGCTACGGAGCAAACGGGTTGATCCTGGGGCTGTCCCTGAGCGCTCCTGTTGCTCCGGCTCTGGGTCAAGTTCTTGAATGGAGGCTGGTACTGGAAATCCAGTCGAGCTCCTGAATACAGACTCCACGTGTGCCGACTGTTTTTCTAATGAGGAGCTGACACTGGCAACAAGAAGCCTCTCCGCACAGAAAACCCATTTGCTCCTGGACAGCTGTGGAGGCCGCAGGCCCCTCCCCTCTGGGAGAGTGAGCTGCTCTGGATCCTGGTGGGCTTGGAGGCAGGTGTCCTCAGGGAGCTGCCCACCCATTTGCAGGATGGCCCTGTAGGGAGAGCCCCACATCCAGCGTCCACCCTTCTGGGCCTTTGTGGCTCACCATCCAAGCTCTCTGTTGGAGATCAGTGCCTGGGGAAGGGGTGGCCACCACATCAGGGGGCCCGCTCGAGTGCCACCCCTCTAGGCCTGACCTTCCCACCCCTCTCCTGTCTGCCTTCTCTTGACAAATCGAGTGTCGGAGCTGTTGGGCCAGGTTTGGTGGAACTGGAGCCTCGTCAAGGGAGGGGTCTGTGGCCAGCAAACAATGCTCGGGTCCTCCAAGCTGTGTAGGGGATAAAAGGACGTGTTCTGGGGACCAAGACAAGGACCCTGCAGCAGTGGAGGGGACTTCAGAGTTCACCGGAAACGGAATCCGGTTCGGGTCACGGGATGCGACTGCGGACTGCCCCACTGGGCAGGCGCTTCGTTCAGGTCACGTGTTCAGAGACTTGCATGTTGTGAGCCCTTCCCAGAAGCAGATGTCTCTGTCATGAAAAGAGGCCAGGTGCGTGTTCCAGGAGCGGGCAGGTTGGTCCAGGGGCTGGCCTTGAGGTGAGGAGCTCCTGCATCCAGGGCATTGAGCTTGGTGTAGCACCAGGAGACTGCCAGTCAGGGCGGCAGGGTTGCAATCAGCACCTCTTTCCAGCTGGCATCAGCAAATGGCTTTGGTGTTCAGGGGCTGTGCTTACCTGGACTCAAGCAGCCAGTCAGGACACGTGGCACTGGGGTTCAGGGGCTTCCCACGCTGGCCAACACACTGTTTCTTGAGGACAGGGAGTACCAGCTACCTTGAACAGAGAAAGGGAAATAACAGAGGAGCCGCAGCCTTTGGGGAAACCCAGTTTGGAAACCAAGAAGGCAGAAATGTGCTTGGGTACAACAGGGGCAAGGGTGGGAGGGGCCCTGGGTGGGAGGGGCTCGGGTGGGAGGGGCCCTGGGTGGGAGGGGCTCGGGTGGGAGGGGCCCTGGGGAGCACTGGTAGGCTGTGGCGGCTGTAGAGTGGCCCGTCTGCACCTGAGGTTTCAGCGAGGTCCAGAGCAACCCTGCAGGAGTGTGAGGAGAGGCAGGGTCTCCCTGACCTGCTGAGGCACCTGACGGGTGGCAGTGCGGTGAAGGTTGGAGGCAAAACCCTACGATACCCCAGGTCTGGAGCAGGGAAACACTCCATTCGGCGCGTCTGTGAGGGCCAGGCCCTGTCCAGCAATGGGGAGAAAGGGCCAGCCTCTGTTCTGGGACACACCTAGAGGCTGCTTTCTGCAGGAGTGTGCCATGCTGGAAGCTGGGTCTACAGGGTTCTCTAAATTGGTCTCTGTCCCCTGCTTATCAAGGGCGGTGACATGAAGCAGGTTGGCTGGCACCGAGTCAGCATATCCAGCCCCCTGCTGGGTCTACTTGATTCAAGGTCCCTGTCCAGTGTCCCCAGGCCAAGGGCTCTAGGGTCACTGAGCCATGCTGAGCTCTGAGAATTAGATAAAGGAGGCAAACGGAGAGATGAAGGATCTGCCCAGGCAGCTGACAGTGTCAGGAGCCACGGGTGCCCAGACATCTGTCCCTAAAGATGCAAGCCTGGCCCCTCACTGTTCATGTCCACCCAGGGGAAGCAAAGAGCAGCAGAGTCTCAACCAAGCCTGCTCCAGGGAGCCAGAGCCCAGCTCACGGGCGGGCACAGGGGC
The DNA here is from genome assembly GCF_902686445.1 of Sciurus carolinensis. NCBI lineage: Eukaryota > Metazoa > Chordata > Mammalia > Rodentia > Sciuridae > Sciurus > Sciurus carolinensis. The sequence goes on from NC_062223.1 coordinate 1,343,331, forward strand.
CTGTCTCAGTGGGGCCTTTGTGCCTTCCACCCTGCCTGGCCCCCAGGAGGACACCAGAGGCAGCAGGATGTGACTGTCTGCAGGAGGCTCTTCTCTCAGCCTCTGAACTACAAGGAGTGTAGTTCCAGGGACTTCAGGCCTGTGTCCCCCTGGGGACCAGGGGTGACGCTGTGGCAGGTCCCTCCTTTGAGGACAGCGTGCTGGCGGCCCATCCTGGTGTGCCCTTTCTGAACAGCACTACTGGGTTGTGGCGAGACTCCTGACAGGAACTGGCCTCCTGGCTGCTGCGCAGTGTGTTTATTGCTGTCCACTGCTGTCCACTGAGGCAGCTGGTCTCTAGACCCCCTGGTCTTGCCCACTGAAACATTCCACTGACCAGCGGTTCCCGCCTCTGTCCCACTGGGTGGCCACCACTCTTCGTGTCCATGGACTTGGCTGTTGTAGAGACTGGGGCCGTGGAACCAGGTGCCCCCCATCCTGGCGGGGTTGTCTCCTGCGGCATGATGCCCTCCGGGTCATTTGTGCTGTCCGTGCGGGACCTCCTACCTTTGGAGGCAAAGTACTGCTCCTCTGTTTGCACAGAGCACATGTCCTTTGTCCATCATCTTCGATGGACACTTGGTGTCCCCTCTTGGCTGTTGTCCCGGGTGGTGGTGGACCTGAGAGGGCCAGTGCCCCTTCAGGATCCTGCTTCCACCTGGATGACTGCCCAGAGGGGCCCCACGTCCTGTGGCGGCTCCCTGGCTGGGGGAACTGTCTGCCGGTGCCAGCTGCTGCCCCGTCCTGTGTGCCACCAACGGCACCCAGGCGCCCCTCTCCCTCACCTCCTTGTGGCTTCTGGACAATGGCTGTCCTCGCGGGTGAGAGGCCTGGCTCGCTGTGCTTGGGATTTGTTTTCCTGGTGATTGAGCTTGACTGTCCTCGACTGGAGACATACTGGGAACCTGTGGCCACAGGGGCTGCTCCTCCCGTCCCCACTGAGCTCGCTCTCCTTGGGCCGGTGGAAACAGACTGTCCTTGGTGCTGAAGGCTCGGCCTGGGTCCTGTGAGCTCTGGGACATCAGGATGCTCACACCCGGCTGCCACCTTTCAAAGCTGTCTCCTTGTCACAAGTCGCTCTGCTCCCGCCAGCTCGGCTCTTTGGACGACCCCACCTGTTTGAAGTAACGGAAGGTCACTGTCGGTGTTCAGGCTCCCAGGAAGGAGGGCCCGCCCTGGGCCCACGGGTGCTCTTTTCCAGGCACCCGAGGTCTTCGAGGTGCGTTGAACCCTGGCAGCTCGGATGCCTGAAGCCCAGGCAGTAGGCCCTGGCGGGTTGCAGCATCCTCCCTGCATCTGCTGAGCCAGGCCAGGTCCACGGGGCCCCTGGAAGATGCAGGAGCTCCCCTCTGGTCTGTGACTAGCCCCAAGGGCCCACACCTGCTCAGCCGAGCAGTGCGTTGGCCGAGAGTGACCGGGCCAGAGTGGCCCTCACCTGCCTCTTCGGATCGTCCAGGGCTGCCCCTGCTGGGCTCTTGGCCCCTGTCTCAGAGTCCTGAAAAGACACAAAGCAGAACTTTCCTCCCGGTGGCAGGTCGGTTCCCATGGGGTCTCCACGGGGTCTCCCCATCACCTACAGTTTCTGCCCGTGAGCAGATTCACATTCTGTAAAATGCCGAGGAGGTTCCCAAGGTCAGGGGGAGCTGGGGCCTGAGGCTCCGTCCTGCCACTGTCTCCTTCAGGACTTGGGGCTGCACTTGGTGTCCTCATCTCTCCTGTTGGTCCTCTTCTCGCCTGCTGGGAGACGGCCCTCCCCAGTGACTCTGTCCATCTGTCCTCCAGCAGTGATGTCTGTGTAAGCCCAGAGACCACCGGGACCACTCTGACTTCATCCTCTTCATCCTCCTGGGCCAAAAACAAGTCATGGTGTTTTTCTCATAGGTACCCGAGCGGTACCTATAAATACAGCACGTTGGCAGGAGGCTGCACACACACCCCACGTGCTGTCGCGAGGAATCCTTCTCTCAAACCTCTTCAAGACCCGAGGTCTCCTGATTAGAGACACAGGTGTCCATGGCCTGAGTCTGCTGCACAGCTGCTGCTGGCTGGGCTACTGCTGGTTTCCAGAGGCCCCAGACACCACGGTGGTCTCTGGTCAGAACTGAGGCTATAGTTCTAGTGCCATCTGGGCCTATGCATTGTCCCAGGGGACAGGAGCAGGCCAACACAGGTCAGGAGCGGTAGCAGAAGGAAGGCTACTCTGGAGGGAGGAGCCGGGGAGAAGCCTCTGGAGCCGCCCATGCAGTGCTTCCCACCAAGTCCACAGGAAGCACAGGAAGTGGCCGGGGCATCGTAGCAGTTATCACCACCATCCAGACGGGAGACCCAGGGGCGACTGTTACCACATGCCAGCTAAGTCGTGTGTCCAGTTCATGCAAAACCAGCTCGGCTGGCAGAGTGGCTCTGGGTGACACGTCTACTAGCAGGATGCAGCGGCCCGTGGCTGAGGGGAGTGGTTCTGAGACGGTCACGCTGCTGCCCTCCTCCCTGTGAGAAGGGGGCACCCAGGACACTTGGTCTTCGGGGAGCATGCAACCCAGTGCCAGCAGCGTCTCGTCCCTGTATGCCCCTCTCCTGCACTGTCCATACACACTCCAAAGCCAGCTTGAACGTCCTAGTGGCTCAAAGGACAACATTTGGGCAGGACTGTGGCCGTTGCTGAACCCTCTCTCCACAGAAGAACTCTTAACGCTGGGCATCTCCGTAGAACAGCATTTCAGTGCCCTGGAAGCTGACCATAGGAGCATGACAGTCCTGGAAGCTTGTGACTCGGAAGTCGCTGCTCTTTGTGAGAACAGCAGCATCTGAGGAGTTCGAACCCCGATGTTCCCGTCCACCACAACCAAAGGGGCTGCTTGGGTGTGGTGGTGACCCCTGGGGTCAGGTACGCAGGAAAGGGCCGACATGGGTGCTCTCCACCCTGAGGGGGAGCCGGTCAGGCAAGCTGAGGATGCACACTGGTGTGGGAAAGACCAGAGAGGGCCAAGCTGTTTGCCACCCACCCAACCTCACAGCTGCCGAGGAGCTGAAGACCTGGCAGGCAGCAGAACTGGGGAGGAATCCAGGTGCCACACTGCACCCAGCTCAGGCCCGGGATGCAAGCAGGTCCCCGGTGACTGGAGGTGCTGGGCCAGAGCCCAAACCCATCACTGGATCAGACTTGAGGATCTGGGACCAATCCCGGGAAGCCAGGTTGAAAAATTAAATCACGAACACAAATATTTAAAGGGAATAAAAACACTAGAAAGATTTCACAGATTCAGTCAACACAAGTTACTGAACAGAACAACCAACAGCTGTCGTAACAACTTTCAGAGCAAGAGTCCCAGAGCTGCTGCAGTATGTTGTCTGTAAAGTTCACGTTACAGACATGAAACGAGGAGGAGATGTGGTCCAGGATAAGGGCCAAGGCAGCCACAGCCCTCGAGTGTCCTCAGTTAACACCTAAAGCAGGTTTTCCCCTGTGCTCACAGTCAAACAGAAGCGAGCTGGAGGAATTAAAATGGAGCCCAGCAACAGTAAGCCAGCAGAGGGAGACTCAATGAGCAGCTGGTGACTGAAAAGGAGTCAAACCAGCATCAGGAGAGTGTAGAGTGAAGTAAATGGAGTGAAGTTCTAAGTCAGCAGAAGCAGAGTCTGCCAACATGAAGAGAGTCCTGGATTTGAGGAGAGGAGGGCCCTGAATCTGAGAAGAGAGCTCTGGATCTGAGGAGAAGAGGGCCCTGGATCTGAGAAGAAGAGGGCCCTGGATCTGAGGAGAAGAGGGCCCTGGATCTGAGGAGAAGAGGGCCCTGGATCTGAAGGGAAAAGGGCCCTGGATCTGAAGGGAAAAGGGCCCTGGATCTGAGGAGAAGAGATCCTTGGATCTGAGGAGAAGAGGGCCCTGGATCTGAGAAGAAGAGGGCCCTGGATCTGAGGAGAAGAGGGCCCTGGATCTGAGAAGAAGAGGGCCCTGGATCTGAGGAGAAGAGGGCCCTGGATCTGAGAAGAAGAGGGCCCTGGATCTGAGGAGAAGAGGGCCCTGGATCTGAGAAGAGGGCCCTGGATCTGAAGGGAAGAGGGCCCTGGATCTGAAGGGAAGAGGGCCCTGGATCTGAGGAGAAGAGGGCCCTGGATCTGAGGAGAAGAGGGCCCTGGATCTGAGAAGAGGGCCCTGGATCTGAGGAGAAGAGGGCCCTGGATCTGAAGGGAAGAGGGCCCTGGATCTGAGGAGAAGAGGGCCCTGGATCTGAGGAGAAGAGGGCCCTGGATCTGAAGGGAAAAGGGCCCTGGATCTGAGGAGATGAGGGCCCTGGATCTGAGGAGAAGAGGGCCCTGGATCTGAGGAGAAGAGGGCCCTGGATCTGAGGATAAGAGGGCCCTGGATCTGAGGAGAAGAGGGCCCTGGATCTGAGGAGAAGAGGGCCCTGGATCTGAGGATAAGAGGGCCCTGGATCTGAGGAGAAGAGGGCCCTGGATCTGAGGAGAAGAGGGCCCTGGATCTGAGGATAAGAGGGCCCTGGATCTGAGGAGAAGAGGGCCCTGGATTGCGAACAGATGAAACACTCTTAAACAAATACTGGAATGTTGGCTGGTGTGAGTGGACTTCCCCAACTGCACAAATGGCCACCAAGCACGTGAACAGGCCTTAACCATGAGTCACCAGGAAAAGGTAAACCATATGCAAACCTAAGGTTGGACTGGAAAGCAGACAGTCCTGAGCGTCGCCGTGGAAGTGAAAGAAAGGAGCCAGGTCGGCTGCTGTGGATTGTGGTGGGGTTGCTCCGGAACCCGCAGGATCTTACTCTGCTTGATGTGCAGTGGCGGGTGTCCTGCCAGAGCCCCCAGGATGGCAGGAGAAGGACAGACGTGCTCCCACAGCCCTGAGTGTCCACCTCCACTGCAGCACTGGTCACCATTGTGAGCAGAGCAAACACCCTGCGCGTCCATCAACTGTCCGTGATGAACTGTCCATCCAAACAGCGAACTTCCTGGCAAGCGATCTACAAGAATGCGTTATATTAATATGGAAGCGTCACGTTCCGGCCCTTTTCACCTTCTCCCCCATGATGATTCCTCTCAGAGCTGGACGAAGAGGGTCAGCGGCCTGGAGTGTCTCCTGCAGTGCTGGGTCCCCACCCCCGGCTTCCCGCGGGCACCTCCCTTCCCACCCAGGAGCCTCTTTTTCCTAAAAATAAATGGTGAGGTTGGAGTGAATGTATTTATGAAAAAGTAAATACACCGCGGACAGCGGGACAGGTGAGGCGGGGAGATGGGTGGAGAAGGGGGTCCTTTGATGTGGAAGCCCAGAAACCAGAGTGCAGTCGCTGTCCCTCCAGTCCGACCAGCGTCGACGGGGCAGAGGACGTTGTCCTGGGTCACAACCGCGCGGGCTGCTGGGATCTGTCCCCGGGGATGACGGGACGCGGACCAGCCCCCAGCGCTCCCACCCTGGGGCGTGTTGCCTGCTAGTGGTTCCCGGGCCTCTTTGAAATAGGAGGACACATACCAAAGTTCCCTTGTCACTCGTGGGGAGGAGCAGTGCTGCCCACAAGTCACCTTCCCCACTGGCCCGGGGTCTTCCTGCCCTGCAGGCAGGAGGGGTGACCTCAGTGGTCACCGCCCTCCTCTCTCCCTCCCGCTCACTGTTGAACTAGACGGTCGCCACCTGCCACGAGGCCTTCGGAGGAGATGGAGTCCCTCTCTGTGAGAACAAGAAGCGACTCCATAGTAGAAATGCGAACCTCGCTGAGGAAAATGATAAAGGAGCCTTGATCTTTCTTGCGCTGAGACCCAGACAGTCTTCCGTGGGAGGACGGCCGGCTCGCGGCTGGAAGCCACAGCCGAGTGAGGGGCGCGTGCACTGCTCCTTCCTGTGGAAGAGTCTGCTTGCCGAGGGCGCTCGGGGACGCCGGGGCTCCCTCGTTGCTCGTGACGGATGTCACAGCCAAAGCAAACCTGTGGAAGACACTGCACGGAGGAGGAGGCGGCCTTCAACTGTCCGACCGACGATCAGTTAGGCTTGTAGGAAAAAGTGACAGAAGCACAGGGTGCCAGAAAAAAGAGGCGGTAACAGCGTCAAAGTCTTCACCCCCAAGACCAGCTCCTCTCCAGAGCATGGGCGGGCAAGGGGACAGGCCTCCTCCATGCCACAGGGCTCCTGGTCCAGGACCTTCCTGAGGGAGGCGACTCTTCCTGCTGAGGCCACCGATGTCTGCCTCCGGCTTGCCACGCCCGCAGGCGCGTGGTGACAGGGCTGAGTGCGCCACCCCCTCTCTGGGAGCGCAGGCCCTGGTGGGTCGGGCACCTGATGCGACCCGCTTGGTCTCTGCAGCGGCGCCAGCAGCCGCCGAGACCTCCTGCCCTCTTCCAGCAGGCCACCAACACCACTGCTTTCCCTGAGATGTCTAATACCTACTCACTCGTATGGACCTGTGAATGGACACGCGGGGACTGTGTGTACTTGTGGGGTGCCCCGTGACGTTCCAACACACGTGCATGTGGCTTGATGTTTAAATCAGGTCTAACAGCCATTTCCTCAACGTTTGCCCTTTCTCCATGGCCAACGCCTTCTTTCTTCCAGCCTTTAGAGGAGTACGGCGCCCACTCCTGACCTGCAGTCTCCCTGCTGGGCAACTGCACCCCAGAGCTTCTTGTCCCTATCTACCTGAAGCTCGCTGCCCATTCGTCATCCTCTCCTCCCCTCCCTCCCCCACTGGTCACCCCCATTCTAGTCTCAAGTTCCATGAGACCAACTTGTTTAGCCTCCACGTGGGAGTGAGGTCATGCGGTCCTTGTCTGTCTGTGTCTGGCTTCTCGCGACATAATGACCTTCAGTTCCACCCACAGGTCACCCAAAGGCAAATGTCAGGATTCCACTCTTCTTTATGCCTGACAACTATTCCCCTGTGTATATGTGTGCTCCATATTTTCTTTATCCATTCATCAAAAACAAATAACCCAATTAATAATGAACAATAGACCCAAATAGACTTTTCTCAAAAGAAGACACACACATGGCCAATAGATACATGAAAGAATGCTCAGTGTTGCTAATCCTCAGGGAAAGGCAAAGCCGAGCCACAGTGGGACATCTCTCCACTCCAGAAGAATGGTCATCATCAAAAAGACAAAAGCTTCCTCGAAAACTCTGAGTAGACCTAGCAAAATCCAGTGGTCCCACTGCTGGGCACTGATCTAAAGGAAATGAAATCAGCTGTCAGAGGCCTCTGCAGTCTGTTTGCTCAGCACTACTTCCAACAGCCCAGAAATGGGATCAACACCTTCACTGCTTTCAAGGAGCCCAGCCGGCACCTCCCACCACCCTGCGTGGCCTCAGAGGGCAGCTGCCATCAGCAGCTCAAGGTCGCTGCAGGACCCACTTGGCTCTGCCTCCCCTGGGAGCACAGCGAGGAGGCAGCCTCCCTGGCTCTGCACCCAACCAGTGCTCTACAGTCCCACAGTGTCATGGAGGGTGGTGATGTGTCAGAAGTGCTGCTATTAATATCGCAAAGCCAGGGATTCCCTCACACTGATTCTTAACATTGGCCTAAGTCCTAGCCAGTGCAGCTAGGCACCTGGTGATGTTAGCTTGTAAAGCCCCAAGGGAAAAGTGCCCATCATGTGGTAAGTGTGTCCCAAGGAGCAGGTGGCCAAGGGAGCCTCCATCCCAGGGAGGGGGCAGGTGGACCAGGAGAGCTGCCTTTCCAAGGAGCATGATGGCCAGGAGAGACTCCATTCCAAGGAGGGGTCAGGTGGACCAGGAGAGCCTCCATCCAAGGAGCATGTGGGCCAGAAGAGCCTCTATCCCAAGGACTGGACAGGAAGGCCAGGATTGTTGCTGAGCTCACAAACTGCACAGATAACATAGGAACATCTCTTCATGATTGTTTCCTCACCCCAAACAAGCAGGTCAATTTTTTTTTTTTTTTTTTTTTTTTGCAGTACTGCAGTACTGTGGATTGAACCCAGGGCCTTGTGCTTGTGCTTGTGCTTTCGAGGCAAGCACTCTACCAACTGAGCTATATCCCCAGTCCAGCAGGTCAATTTTTTAAACAAATTTTTTATTTGTTCTAATTAGTTGTCCATGACAGTAGAATGCACTTATGCATTTTGATAGATATTACATAAATGGAGGGTCATCTCCCATTTTTCTGATTGGAGACTCTTTATAGATGGGTCCTCCTGAGTCACTCAAGGAAAGGGACCAGGTGGACATTCTGTACTGGACAGAACACAATCCAAGTAACAGAGTCAGGCTGCCTGGTGGAGGCTACTCAGACCTGTGAGCTATTTGCTCTCAATCAGGCCCTGAAATTTCTAATGGGAAAGGAGGGGAACATGCACACTGATTCCAAATATGCCTTTGGGGTTGTCCATACTTTTGGAAAGGTTTAGACTGAGTGTGGCTTAATTAGTAGTAAGGGGGAGGATTTATCACATGGAGTGTGGCTTAATTAGTAGTAAGGGGGAGGATTTATTACACGAGGATTAATCACTCAAGTCTCGGAAGGCCTGTTATTACCAGAAAACAGCTCTTGTCAGGTGCCAGGACATCAAAGGGGCCATAATGTGGGAGGCCCAAGGCAAGACTGGCAGACGAAGCAGTGAAGAGACTGCCCTCCAATCAGAGGCCCCCATTTTCCATGTACCCCTGTTTTATCCCCTCCCCCAGTTATCCCAACATTGAGGCCACGGGGGAGAAACAACTAATAAGGTCAGGAGCCTCGAAAACTCCAGGGGGAAGTGGCTTCTACCCGATGGCAGAGAGACGCTCACAAAACCCATTAGGAGTGAAGCGACGGCCCACTTCCCAAAGGGAGCCCCTGGGGCCCACGAGGCCTGTGTAGCACTGTATTAGGAGTTCGGATGCACGGGGGTTCACGCCATGGCTAGCAGGTCAGCAGAGCTTATCACCTACAGAAGGACCAACAGACAGGTCAGCAGAGCTTATCACCTACAGAAGGACCAACAGACAGGTCAGCAGAGCTTATCACCTACAGAAGGACCAACAGACAGGTCAGCAGAGCTTATCACCTACAGAAGGACCAACAGACAGGTCAGCAGAGCTTATCACCTACAGAAGGACCAACAGACAGGTCAGCAGAGCTTATCACCTACAGAAGGACCAACAGACAGGTCAGCTGAGCTGCAGCACCTGCAGAGGGGCCAACAGACAGGTCAGCAGAGCTTATCACCTACAGAAGGACCAACAGACAGGTCAGCAGAGCTTATCACCTACAGAAGGACCAACAGACAGGTCAGCAGAGCTTATCACCTACAGAAGGACCAACAGACAGGTCAGCTGAGCTGCAGCACCTGCAGAGGGGCCAACAGACAGGTCAGCTGAGCTGCAGCACCTGCAGAGGGGCCAACAGACAGGCTTCGAGTCAACAGCCCCAGGAGGGAGGAACCCTGGATTAAGACCCTACCAGGTAGACCAGACCCAGATGCCCCAAATAGGCCATCTACAACACTTGTTGGTAATAGTGGACCATTTAACCAGTTAGGTAGATGTCATCCCCCTGCCCAGCGCCTCTGCCAACAACATGGCCAAGGTCTTATTGGAATCCGTAATCTCTTGATTTGGTTTGATGGAGAATATAGATTCAGCGAGTGGAAGCCATTTCACCATTATTAGAAAACTCATGAAAACCTTAAATATCAGGTGGGAATATCACCCGTGGCACCCTCCTTCCCCAGGAAAGGTGAAGAGAAAGAAGCCAACTCTTGAGAGACAAAGCACTAGGCTGGTATGGGAGAGCAGACTCCTTGGACTGAGCACCTGCCCACGGCTCTCCTCTGAATGAGAACCACCCCCTGGAGTGATGGAGGCTGTCCCCAGGTGAACTGCTACCTGGTTGCCATATTCAGGAAAACAACAGGTTTCCAAACCTTTGAACTGAAGGATCAATTTCCTAAGAATTATACGTTAGGTCCTCTTCTGCTTTACCATCCCTGAGGTTCCAGGCCCCTGGTGCAGATGCCAGCTCTGGAATTCCCTGCACACCCACATCGACCAGCTGACCACAGCCTGATCCAGGTTTTGGGGAAAACCAGTGGGAAGGGCCCTGCCAAGTCCTGCTCAGGACTGATACAGCTGATTGGACCACAGATCAAGGGTGGACTCTCGACAGGAGTGAAGGAGCCTGAGCTAATACGAGAAGCAATGGAGCTCAGTCCACCATGCAGATCCCTCCACAGTAACCTTCTAATGATGCTCACGGTGCCGCAGAGAATCCCATCCTGTGAGGTGATCATTAGTGTAACCCAGTCCTCCTCCACTTCTGCTTGTTATATTTGATGCCTGTCAGGTACTCCCCTGTGGCAGTTTGTGTTTGGGCCCCTCACAATCTAAAATCTAAGCCTGCCCTTAATGAGGGGGTCTCCCTTACTAATTTTCAGGTTCTTAACTGTGCTCCTTATTACTAACCTTAGACAACCCTAGAGACTATGTAACTCTCTCTGTTCTGCTGCCTTGTGGCTGGGAGCAGATGTCATAGGAAGAGATCCTGTTGGACTCGTAACTCTCAGGCTGGCGGTTACCCAAGGGGTCCTCCCAGAAGTCTATAATGATGCCACCAGTGTTACTGTAATGGATTAAGAATCCAGCACAGCTCTTCAACTGGAAACCGGGTTCAGTGAGGCAAACGCCTGGATGGAAGGGGTTAGATGTTCTCTTCACTCATTTAATAAAAGCAATGGGTACTTAGCTCAACAGGGAGGCCGGGGGGCCTCAAGAGGTCCTGTTCCCACCTGGCTGGATCTCAGACCCCATGACGTGAGCTATATGAGATCCCTCTTTCAGGAAAACACAGCTTGTGGAAATGAATCTTGCAAGACGCTATCATTGTTGTTCTGGGCACTTAGGGTCCAAGGCAAGAGCCCCCAGGACCACCTGACTTCCTTCCCTTGGAACCAGTTACACTTCATGCCTCTCTAGGTGTGTTGGGGGGGCAGTTGGTTTTCCTTGGAAATATATCTGGATGTAATGGAAGCCGGTCCGTGGAGGAGATGTCTGATCACATGGCGCTTGCCAAGCTGGAGCAGGCGTCTGGTGGTACTGTGGAAGCCAGTGCTTGGCACCTGACCCACCAATTCGAGAGGAGCCTGCTCTCTGGTTACACTGGCTGTCCCTTTCACCTTGGGATTTCTCCTGGTAGATAAGTCTCAGTCCCCTAGAAGGAAAAGGGACCTATTTCTCTTCCCCAGGTGGGCCATTGACTCCCCTGTTTATTTAGATTCAACTGGAGTCCCTCCAGGGGTAACCAGTGAATTCCAGGCTGAAGGTCAGATTGCAGCTAATTTGAGCCCACCCTCTCTTGGTGTCTACTGCAAACAAAAATGTAGATTGGATTAGTTACATTTATCATAATCAACAAAGTTTCGTCAGTTATGCTGGAGATGCTCCCAGGGAACTGTGGAGCAACGGAATGCTCTGGGAAGAGGGAACGCTCCAGGTTGGTGGTTCAGGAGGGGGAGCAGCTGCTGGGGTCAGGCTGGTGGCTGCTGTCCTGTCCTGACACCACCATTTACAGGTGATGAGTTCTGTTTCCTCAGGTGTTGAAGTCTGAGCACTTGAGAAGCACGCTGAGGCAAGCATATTAAGCAGGTTTTATTTAAGGATAATAATACAGACTTCTCCTGGGAGGGAGAAGGGGCCACAGTTGATGTTCTAGAGTCTCAAGAAGTGAGTGTGCCTAATCTTTTATAGGTTAGGGTCTCCTTTGTTCTGTTCTCCCCCCACCCTTATCTCTCCTTCCTGCCTACATGACTAGGCCCAGGAGCTGCCGGTGACATAGCAAAAAGGGTGAGCAGCAGGTGGCAGGGGGAAGGGCCAAAGTGATTCAGGAAGGTAAGGACCCAGGGGGCATTAATTAGCAGCTCCCCTGCCTGTAGTCCCTGACAGGAGCAGGTGAATTTGGTCATCAATGGGCTCTGGAGATCCTTGACATTCCCTTCTCCCAGGGGCAGTCTCCAACCTCCAGAGGCAGGTGGCTTTCGAGGCCTCCATTTCCTCGAGTTGACCTGATTTTTTATATCTACACTAACTGCCTGTTCCCAGTTCTGGCTTCATTCCCCCTTTTTGTTTAAAAGTTCCTTACTGCTGTAAGGAAATGGGGCAGTGACCCCTCTGGGTGCTTCAAGCTGGAAGGGGTGGCATGGGGCAAGCAGTTTGGAGTTCCTTTTTAGAAATCAGGTCTATTGGCAGAAGTTAGGTTGGGGAAGAAAAGGGTGTAAAATCATTGGGTGGGTGCTTCTATGAGAGAGAAACAAAAAGACATGAGCACTGAAATGAGATTAGTACAAAATAAATGTTAGAGCATCTGGAACATGCCAGTGAATACCATGAAGATGACAGAAGTCAATAATCTCTCACCAGAAGGTGGACGAGCTGAGAAGTTGTTCCCATAACGAGATCTAACAAAGGCTGGAGAGGACATGGCCTTTATTTGGGAACTTTAACATGGTCAGAGTTATCAGGAATGTAAATACAACATTTAATTTTTAATGTCATTGATGTCCCCAGAAAATATAGTTAAGCTACTTAATGTCATCTGAGTTCTGTATAATATTCTCTTGGTATAACCTGTGTTTAATAGAGAGCTCTATATTTCTGTGACTTAGGGCTAGATAATCATACTAGCAAACTTAGATTAAGTCTACCTGTGTGCTTAGGAAGATTTGTAGGCTTTAAACTGACTAAAAATTTCTGACTCAGGCAGTTTCTCCTGATAGTTTTCAGGAACATCTGCTTAAGAATCTCTCTTTTGTAGCTTCCAATCTTTACTTTTTTAAGGGGCTAACACAGGTGTACATCTTAAGTTACATTTAACTATTGTTTCTTTTAAATGCCCAAGAATGGCTGTGTTTTGGTTTAACTGTTTTGCTAGGTGTTTAAGATCAAGCTGGTCAAATTGATCTGTTCCTGTCTCTTAAGAGTCTGCTGGGTTCCCACAGGGGTCACTCATGGGGAACTTGAGAGCAGCTTCTTAGCTCCTTTAGTGCCATCTGCTAGGCAGATGAGGTGGCTGTCTTTGGAAGCATCAGGGATGTCTCCCTTTTCCAATGACCCTCCTCTGCAGCAGGTGCACTGATTGGCTTCTCATCCTCTAGTGGTCTCATCAATCTCCCTGAGTGGGAGGTTGTGTGGCCCAGAGTTGCAAAGCTCCTTAGAGAAGTTCTCTTGTTCCCTGGATTCAAGCTGACTCTGATGACAAGAGCCAAATACTGGTTTTATTGGCCCCTTTATTTTAATCGCAATCTCTTAGTTTGATTTTAAACATCCAGCAAGCCAGTCTCACCAGTCATAAAGAATACTGGGCTTTAACTTTAAAGTCTATGATTTTACAGTCATTTACCCACTTTTATTTAACTGGGGTCTATATTATCTGTCCTATAGGTGATGGCTTAGTATCTCAAATTAATTTAGGTTGTTTGTTCTTGAAACAGTACTTCTGCAAAACAATAATCAGGCAATAATTACAGAGTTAATAAGGAAAATACAAAATGGAATTAACAACAGTAAAAACATATTTAGTTTTTGTAATAGCTATCTTGAATTTTGGTTGAGCTATACATTATGTCCGCTGTTTGAGATCACAGTAATTTTATAACAAAAAAACCCCAATAATCTTTTGACTATAACTTTAAATAAGCTGAAGTCTGGTTTATTTTGGAGCCATTCTGACATGCTGCAGGTTGGGAGGCAGAGCCTTATCTCAGGTGTGGTGGGGCTCTTTACAAATCTTAGGTAAAGTGTTCTAGTTTTGAAGTTGGTCTGTGCCTCCACTTTAAATAACATATTACAGAGTTTACATATATTGTTTCCTGAGTCTATGTGAATGTTAGTTAACACAATGACATTACATCCAAAACATAAATCAAGGAAAGGCTGAGAGAGCTTTTAACTTTCCTTTTGTGTGGCAAAGTGGCAAAATGTTTTTATGTTTCATGATATTAACCTTTAAATACATCAGGCTCTCACTTTTAGAAATACATTTACATTTAAATTTTTTATCTCAGTGTAAAAAGTAACAAATTTTACATATACCCTATTGAATATTAAATGATATAAATAAGTTCCCAATAAAATTTACTCTTCTTATAAGTTTAAAATGACCATTACAGACAAGTTCTGTTTAGAGAATAGTAGCTTGATCAATTTTCTGTTTTAAAGACCTGTATATCTGGAAAATAAACACATTTAATATGCAAGGAAGAGTGACCATTGCAAAATTACCTTAATATTTTTATATTCATGAAGTTTAGTTTTTAAAGAAAAATTTAGACTCTGTAACATAGTGCAATACTCTAACAGTTGTTTAACCATATTTTATAAACCACAATTTTTAAGACTAATTGTTCTAAAGAATAAAACTTAATAGTCAGAACATTAAGAGTAAATTAGTGTTTTTAAGAAATCCTTGTAATTTTAACACATAGATTAAACTTTGCTTTATATCAGTACATTAATATTTGACTTTAGGAAAAACTTTAAATACCTTTAACTGATTGCCTTACATACATATAACCAACTTAGTTACATACAAACTTATTCAAATTTGCCCTTTACTTACACACAGACTTTCTTAGCACTTACTTGGACCCTCATGTATTTTATCACACAAGCACTTTCTTACCCAGAAACATTTCCTTCTCCCTTCCACTAAATATATTTCCATACCTAGGACCTTTTATTTTTCTCTTTCCTATCTGTTGACCCTTTTTGTTCACATTTTGAAACACCTCTTATGAAATTTTTAAATTTAGATAAATTATTCCATTTTAATAAGATGAAATATTTTATGTTATTTATAGTACTCTAATTGAAACACATTTGAAACTTTTGAATCCCTTTGTACATAGAATTGTACCTGTTAAGACTTAACTCTTAGTAACCTTGATTTTAGTGATGACACAAAGCAATTTTATTTTTTTATTTTTATTTATTTATTTTTTAATTAGAAACAATATTTATTGTTTCCTGTAAAATTGGGTGCTTTCATGAGACAAAAGTTGCTTTCACACTTATCCAGTAGTTTGGGACTGTCTTCATTGGGTAGGAGGAAAAATTCTCTCCTGGGAAATTAGGCCACTCTAGCTTTATTTTTGTCTATTTGCTTATGTTTAAAAAAATAAAAATAAAAATCCAATGGTTAACAGGCTATCTGTTCCTAGGTATATCCACCCAGTACACTTTTACAGATGTAAAGCCCACATCCTTATGTGCAGCCCAGGATTAGATGGATCCTGGATGTCAATTAGGTATCCCTGGCTAGGGACTGAAGATCAATCAGCTAATCAGCTGGTTGAAAATATGCATAGTGCTGCCATTGATAGATGGAGATTACCTCTTTATCAAGGAGTATTTTGGGTATAGTAGGGCTAGCAGTCAACCCCAATGTAGCACTCTGGCCACAGGTGGTAACTGTTTTAAAAGCTACTTATCTCTATATTCTCTTGAGATTCCCTAAATTGACAAGGGTGAATTCAAGTTTCAAAATGGCACTCCAAGTTATACAAGGTAGAGGATATGATTAAGGTAACAGTTTCACCAACTCCAAGCAGAGCTCTGATCCCACCATCCCCCTCCCCTCACCCTTCAGGACTGCCTAGTCCTGCCCACAGCTTCTCCTCAACGACACTTTCTAGCATCCCGAAGTTTTGAACAGCCTTCAGCCTCACAAGTTGGGGGCAACCCAATTAAGAAACTTCATGGCAACTTCAAAGCCAAGGAAACAAACTGCATTGGCTGGGAAGGCTCGGATCATCACTGCATTGAACCCTTTGTACAAGGACGTGATTCCTTCATCCCGGATCAGCTCTCTCAGCACATCTCTCTTTCCCTCTGGAGTGAAAATGTTTTTCAGCCACTCATATGTCATGAAATACATTCCACTCGCTGGAACATCTCACATGAGGGTAAGCACAGTCCCTTTGTAGATGCCTCGAATCCCAATCTCCTGGTATAGCTTCTTTGCACAGTCCAAGGTACCAGTGTATTTGGTTTCCCCTGAAGAAGCCTGAATCTGTAATAAGCACTTGATCCGTTCTCCAGGGGTCATAACACCTGTGGTGAACACACCAGATAACATCCCAGCTGCAAATAATTGAGGATAGCTGAGCACATCCTCTGGGGATTTCTGTTATAGTTTCTTCCCCAAACCAAACCCAAAGAAGCATACAGCAAACATAGGGGTGACCCCGATGATAAGGGCAGCCATGCCTTGGTATAGACCTGTGATGCCCTCCCTAATAAGAGTCTTTTGGAAACAGTCAATGGTCCCAGAGTACACCGGTGGCTGCCAGGCAAACTTGGTGACTGTGTCTGCAGTCAGACCTTGACGGTGTCCAGAGGGTGCCCCACGAACACCAGGCACATGCCACCAAAGCCGCCGGCCAGAAAATTCTTGAGCGGGCTGATAGTCTTCGGCTTGTCTGCCATGGTCAGTCCGTCAGTCAGTCTGCCTGTCAGTTCCCGGAGGTCTTGCTCCACCGCGCTAGCTGCAGCACGGGTGCTGCCGACCTTTCACAAAGCAATTTTAAACCCTTTTTACTTATCAATCTATGAAAACACCAATAATGTTTAAGTACATTACCCCATGAAATTCAAGGAGTTAAGAGTACCTGGTGTTATTTAACAGTTAACTTTTTAACTTTGTAAATTAATCAGATGTCTCTAAGAAACACATTTGAGTAGTCCCATACATGTCTAATCTACTTTACTTATTTTACTGTAAAAACTAAGATATCAGATAAGTGTATTGAACAGTTTCTGCTGTCTCTTTTCTGTTGAAGAAAAGTCCTAGAAATGATTGATTAATATCAATTAACATTTTAGAGTCATCAACATTCTATTAGTTTGACCACCTAGAGACTTGTGATTTAAGAAATTTTAAAGACATTTTACTTTCATTTGTTTACCTAATTTAAATTGAACCTTTTAAAATCACACAAATTAAAGGTATCTGGATCCATTTTTAAAAATTTTAACTCATGAGTGCTCGTTATTTGTCAATTTTGATATCATGTACATGATATTTAGATGCACATACATAGACAATACAACATCAGACAACACGATATACACATAACACAAAAGCAAAGGCCTTATAGCTTTTTATAGGTGAATCTCCATTGCAATGTTAACAGATGTTCAAACATTTTAGTTGAATAAAAATAGGACTGATCAAAAACATTAATGTCATAAGCTCAAAAAATATAGAATTTGAGGAATAAACAAGAGTCCTGGGAAAAGGACAAGGCCGTTAAATATTTTAGTAAAACACCTTACAATTTACTTTGGCTGGAGTTCCAGTAGAAGACTGTTTTTCTCCTTGGGTCTTAGACTGGTCTCCTACTGAGACTTTAGGCTTCTTCCATTTACATTTCAGCCTTGTCTGAGATCTGAAAGGAGCTGAGAGATAACAGGTTCCAGCGGGAACTTGATGCCGAAGGCATTTTAACCATTTATGTCAAGACAGGTTTGGATGTCAAAGAAAATTATGAGCACTTTTTTCCATTACTTTTGAGAATGAAAGCTACTAGGTAAGCTCCTTACTGGTATGCCATTGGCTATTGAACTGGTTTATCCATGACTGCCTATCCGGTATTTTTGGGTGAATATTTTTAGGATTACTTTCCTCTCAGTACAAACAGGTTAAGTCTTGCTCCATAGGTAAGCTGAGGACAGGGCTTGAAATAAGGCCCCTTTTTGATATTTCTGGGGCAGAGGATATTGTCCTATGATGGTTATTTTCTTGTCCTAGCTTGTGGGTTCCTTGAGACAGTTGCAGTCCTAAGTATTGTACCTGTTAATGGCATAATTAAACTTTCTTCTTTGAGATCTTGTAATTCCTATTAGCTAAGAAGTTTAGGAGCTCTGTAATGGCCTTTTGACAGTCCTCCTGGGTGGAGGCACATAGAGGATATCATCTACATACTGGAGAACAATTACAGATGTTTTATTTCTGAATTTTGTTAAGTTCTTAGCTAGGGTTTGTCTGGAACAGGTGAGGGCTATCTCCAAATCCTTGAGGAAACACTGTCCAGGTTAGTTGAGATCCACTATCTGGTTCCTTAAAGGCAAACAGATATTGTGATTGAGAGTCTAGGTATACAGGAAAAAGGTATCTTTTAAATCTAACATAGTAAACCAAGAAACAGCTGGAATTTCAGATAACAGAGTACATGGATTAAGAACTAAGGTGGAGGGAGATTACTGCTTCATTAATTATTCTAAGGCTTTGAACTAGGCAGTTGGCTTTTTAACTCCTAAAATGGGTGAATTGCATAGGCTATTGCAAGGCATTAAAAATTTCTCTCATTTTGAATGATCTTTAAGGTTTTGAATGATGTTTAGAAAGCCATTTTTCTTGACTTTATGTTCCCTTTCTTTTTCCCTTTTGATCTCTATTATTAAAAAAAAATGGAAGATGCAAGTTGGAGGAGATCACCTAGGGATTGATCAGGGCCCGATGCCAGTTTTGTAATTTCCTCTAAATAGTTGGGCTGACTCCTTGATAAATTTATTCTTTAAAAGTAGGTGGCCCTCTATGGATTCAGGATTCAGGGTGGTGTGTTTTCTTATCACCTTCCTCAGTCTCTCCATGAAAACAGCAGGACTTTCCTGAAGGCCTCATTTGACAGTTTTCCAGGCATCCTACTCACTATTTGAATCCCAGTAGGATGGTTTCCGGGAACTGCCTGTGCTCTAGATGGTTAATAGCATAATCCTTCCAGGTGAAGCCAAATACCTGGCATAAGTTCTGAAACATCTCAAGATATTTATTTGGATCCTCCAACACCCCCCTAAATTTATTTTTATCTGTCTTAGGTTGGGGGATCCCCTTGATTTTCCTCCCTCAGTAGATGATTCCTCAAGGCCTTCTCCTCTCATGGTAGGGATTGTTGAGGCCAAGCCTGGTAACATATGAAGGCACTTTTCTTGATCATTTGTAATTCTGCAGTATGCAGGCTAGTGATGAACCTGGCAATACTGTTGAGAGAGAAGCTCCCATCTGAGTTAGAAGAAGTATTAGGGACGTCTCCCTAACTTTGAGCTTCCATATGGTCCAGAAAACCCATCTCACACTACCTGACTTTGCCAAAGTTATTTCTGACCTTCTTTGGCAAAGTGCTAGGGTCCCAGTTTGCCCTGTGCTAGAGACCCTGGGAGGATTCAGACCTAAGGGTGTTACTGCTTTCCTCCCTGCCACTATAAACTCCTAATTATGAAAAAACCAAGACAAAAGTAAAAAGTGTGCATTTTGGCCTATTTTTTTTGCCCTGTATACTAAAGGAATCTCCGGAGGATGAGGGGACATCTATTGGTTGTTAGGTGTATAATGCTTTTTACTTGGAGGGTCTCACAGGAGGGGTTGATTTTAAATGCCTCCCTCTTGCAGCTTAAAGAGAACACAGTAAGCATATTTAAGCACAGGAACAGAAATGGAGAGATTCTAGATAGACTAGTGAAGGCTAACTATGTGAACAAAGGGAACCTGGGCATTTTCTTACTGATCACCCCAGGTCTTTCTCTTAATCCTACAATCTGAATTCCTATTGTCTGATTGGTGGGGGAAGGGGAGCATCCAGGAGGGAGTGGATGTGCGGGGCAGTGTTGTGAAGCCCATACGGAGGTGAAGATAATTGGCACTTTCCCTCAGTGCCATTCATCAATTGATCACACTGGATACCCCTTGGAGTGGTCGGGAGGGGGAGTCCGGAGAAGGAACCTTTTGGATCTGCCTGAGAGTAGCCTGGGCCAGAGAACCCCACAGTTGTCCCAACCCTTCATCCGCCTCCATTCATCCTGGGTAGATCAGGACTAGGGAAACTGTGTACTGGTGGCAATTGTGCTCTGGGCCTGGACAGAAAAGTAGGAAATGGCTTCGGCAGAGCCCAACTTGCCTGGTCTGCACAGAGCAGGTGATTGGGAACTGCCTGGGCCAGAAATCTTTCACTCGAGTCTTGAAGGATGGCGGCTGCACTAGCTGCATTTAAGAGGCCAACGGGTGCCCGTTTTGCCTTCCAGAAAGAAAGAGGCAGAAAGATGCACCTTAAACAGATGTGGGGTGAGTGGAGAGAGAAGCTGACCTTGGTGTAGACTTTGGTGGGACCTCCAAATCTGATACCGCCGTTTACCAGTGATGAGTTCTGCTTCCTCAGGTGTTGAAGTCTGAGCAGTGGAGAAGCACGCTGAGGTAACCATATTAAGCAGGTTTTATTTAAAGGTAATAATACAGACTTCTCCTGGGAGGGAGAAGGGGGCCATGGCTGATGTTCTAGAATCCCAAAAAGTGAGCACACCTACATCTTTTGTAGGTTAGGGTCTCTTTTGTTCTGTTCTCTCCCCCCTTATTTCTCCTTCCTGCCTATGTAACTAGGCCCAGGAGTTGCTGGTAACATAGCAAAAAAGGTGAGCAGCAGGTGGCAGGGGGAAGGGCCACAGGGAGGATTCAGGCAGGTAGGGGCCCAGGGGGCATTAATTTGCAGCTTCCCTGCCTGTATTCCCTGGCAAGTGCAGGTAAATTTGGTAATCAATGGGCTCTGGAGGTCCTTGACATTCCATTCTCCCAGGGCAGTCTCCAACCTCCAGAGGCAGATGGCTTTCATGGCCTCTATTTCCTCAATTTGACCTGATTTCTTATTTCTACACAAACTGCCTGTCCCCAATTCTGCCTTCATAATCCTGTGAAGGAGATTTCTTATTCAACTGCCGAGACAGCTGTCAACAAACAAACCCGGTCTCACCTCAAAATAGTCCTTCCTTAGATCCAGCCAAACATGAACGTCAAATGATGTCAACCAGATCTGAAGAAAAGGATATAAATTGCTCAGATGAGGGGGAAATTTTAAGAGTCATGTTCTCTTTTCTGTCAAAGTTAAACCTGTGGTCTGAGCCCTCCAACCTGTATCCAGCTGCAAAGACAGCCCTTCCCTCTGCCCACCCCAATTTTAAAACGAGCCAGTCCAGTAGAGCCCCTCCTATCAGAGCAGGGACTGTGCTGCTTTAGGGATTAGAGGGGGCAGCCCCAGGTGTGCTTGCCCGCCAGAGGCCAGGCTTTGGTCAGCAGCGCGCTTCTGCAGAGGGCATTTGCCTTGGTGGTGCCGGTATTTCTGACTCCTGGCGGGCCACGGGTCTGTTCCTTGCGGGCCTGGGCTTGCGCACTTCTGGCTCACCGCTCCTGCAGTGAGCTTGTTCCCAGGACGGTCTGCATCTGGCGCACCAACAGAGCACGTGGGCGTGGCATCGGCTGCAGAGCTGGTGCCAGGATCCCAGACGCAGCAGCAGCAGCTGCGAGCCGGAGAGATCAGTACCGCATCTGGCGCTGGCCGAAGAGAGGAAAGCGCCAGAAAAACCACTCTGGACTCGGGACTCACGCAAGAGATTTTATTAGGCAGACGAACAGTGCGAGAGAGAGAGAGAGAGAGAGAGAGAGAGAGGGAGAGAGACAGAGAGAGAGAGAGAGAGAGAGAGAGAGAGATGGGGGAGGGAGAGGGCAGGGGAGGGGACGGGAGGGAGGGGAGGGAGGGGAGGGGAAGGTAGCGGAGGGAGAAGGCGGGGGAGCTCCTCTGAAGTAGTTGAATTTCGCAGGGCAATTGCTTCGAGTGAAAATTCGCGGGCTGGGATCAGGCCAATGGCTGCCAGCACAGGCTGTGGAGGGACCAGTGGCTGGCTAGGATGGCAGACTGGCAGCTGGGTTGTAAGACGGGAGGGGGAGGAATGTCTGCAGCAAGTGCTCTCACGCCCCCTGCCTCCCCCCACAGGCTGTCCTGCGCCCGACCGCCCAGGAGGGAGCCCCGCCAGGTCGTGGGGTGCGCTGGTCGTAGGTAGCCTGAGGCCCCAGGCGAGGGCCAGACAGCAGGGCAAACCTAGGCCCGCCTGCTGCCTGCAGCGGGCGAGCCCGCATGGCGGGTTCGTGGACATAGCGACAGAGCGACAGAGCCCTGCGCTGCGTCTGCCTGCTGGGTGGCCCCAGTATTCTCCTGGTGTGGCTCGTCCCGTCTGAGAAAAGTTCTCCCAGCTCCTAGAAGGCCCCGCCTCCTGGGCCCCGCCTCCAGACCCTCCTCCGGACCCTCCTCCTCTTGCCCCGGCTATCAGGGCTATCAGTGTCGGGGTGCGCCAGGCTCAGCCTGCCGCACTTGTCAACCTCTGCCTGTGCCTCGGGGGCTCATGTAGCCCAAGATGGAGACACGTCTCGTCGTGGTATTAGAGAACCCCAGATTTGCCTCTCAAACTTCAGACTCAGGTGTCTCGTGACCAGGCCACATGAATGTCTGACGGGCACCTCGCCTGCCCGTGCAGTACTGTGTCTCAGCAGGGCCTTCCCAGAGCGCTGCCCAGGGCAGGACTTCACTTGCTGGACAGGAACCCCAGGGTTCACTGCAGGCCAGTCTCACCCACTCCACATCCAGGCCAGAACAAGTCATGCTGGTCTCCTGGGGAGACTGACGCAGCCCCTCCCTGCCTCCGGGGCTCCGTCCTCTTTCCTGGACCCCAGCTGTGGCCTCCTGATGGTCCTCCAGCTCACGGTGTCTCCTGCCTGGCACCTGGGGGGGAGCCTTCCCTGGTCTTCACCCATGCAACACCCCTGCCCAGCCACTGCCTTCTCCATCTCTTGTGATGCTCCAGCCTCTGGGCACTGGCGGGACCACCCCAGCCTGCAAGTCCCTCTGCCTGGAACCTGCACCCCTGACCCTCACATCTGCAGATCTCTGACGTGCACCGGGCCATCCTGTCACTCACCCTACGATCCCAGCTCCCACCCCTCCCACCCACACAGGCTCCGCTCTGCTCTGCACCCGCCTCCCTAGCCACCCATGGGTCCACCACACAAGCACTTCTCATTACTGTGTGCCAGCCTGCCTCCCCACAGCCACCTGTGCCCGGTGGATAGAGCCAGGTACGCGCTAATTGAAATTCCAAAATGGTTCTGGAATGAAAGAAAAAGTCACGGTCAGGGGTGCGTGTGAGCTCTGTCATCTGGGATTTCTGTTCCCGGTCTACGGTTCAGTGAGGAAGTGCTCCCTCCAAGATGCCCCAGGTATCCTGAAGGGTGTGGGAGCAAGAGGACGGTGACGGCCACCCTGAGGGCAGGGGCCTGCTCTAAGAATGGTGGGGCCTGGGGACTCCGTTAACGCCAGAATCTCCCATCTGACTGAGAGTTCCCAGCACTCTCCTGCTCACCCACATCTTCTCCATCTCAGGATGCTGGAGGAAGGAGGGGTGCGGGTCTGGGCCACTAAGGAAGGGGTCCTGTGGGGACAGGGTGACTCTTGTGTCTGGCATCCTAAGGCAAGCCTATTCCCTTCCACCTGCCATCGACACCCGTGAGGGAAACTTGGTGTTCCTGTTGGCTGGATCAAGAGGCGGGTTTTAAATTCGTTTACTATGGACGTGCTCGAGCAGCCCTTTAATTCTCAACCAGGTCCGAGACACACATAGACAGAGTAGATGGAGATGGAGACTTGATTTATTTCATTTCTCATTCTCCACTTCCCTTTTCCTGGATTTCAGCCTTTTCCACGGGTGTGAAAATGGTTGTGAAAGAAGAAAGGAAGCTGGATCCTTCAGAGCTTACGTGCCTGGTCATGAGCAGCTCAGAGGAGAGCCTCGTTATTTCTGCAAGTTGCTGAAGACTCTCCGGCACCGTGCCCTTGAGCTAGAGTTCCAGAGCGGCGCTGCCAGCCTGACCCGCACTGCGGAGCGCCTCCCATGGAGGCTTCTCTGTGACTGCAGAGTGGGCCGGGGAGCGTCTGTTGGAATTGTGCAGCACCCTCTTATTGTATTTTTACTGTCATGACATGAATTAGCTGGACGGCCACGCTGAAAACAGAGCTGCCTCCCACGCTGCCCACTGCTGGCTCAGCTGATGGCCCAAAGGGCTGAAGCTGAAGCTTCTCAGGAGGAAATGCAGGGGCACGTCTTCCAGGGCGGGTGTCAGGCCATGCCTTCTAGGATATGACTCCAAAGGAACAAGAGAGGACACGGGGGGCTGGACGTCGCGGAAGTAAAGTCTGTGCTGCCAAGCGTGCCCCGGGAGGGCGGAAAGGGCTCCGGGATGGCAGGGATGCCTGCGAGTCTTGTTTGATAAGGAGCTGCTATCTACAATAGTAGGACTCGACAGCCGTAGATGAGCTGCCCAGTTAAGAATGAGCGAAGGCTTGAGTGGACATTGTAATGTATAAAGCTGCTCCCCGCCCATCAGGTGCAGTCATTGTCCCCGCCTCCCAACCACTCGTCAATCTGTGAACATCCTGGCTAGCTATTGGTTCATCAGTCAGCTTGCAAGTATCCTTCTCCGATATTGGTCCCCTGTTAGCCCTGCGGAACTCAACTGTTTACTGTAGCTTCCCCGCCATCTTTTCCATTCTTCTGTCTGTCCTACTCACTTTTCTCTATCCTCCTAGCTTTCCACTCTCTCTCTAGCTCGTGCCCTTTCTTTTCCTTTCTCTTTTCCTCTCATTTTTTCTCTTACCCTGCAGGGAGACACTCTGTTTGCTTAATAAACTCCCTGATGTGATTTCCCGTGTCTGGCGTGGTTTCGTGGAAATTTCCTTATAGACATTTCTCCAAGGAGGACACACAAGTCGCCAGTAAGCCCATGCATAGATGGTCGGAGCCGCCGCCAGGAAAGTGACAATCGGGTAGCATTTCACGTTCCCTGGAAAGGCTGAAGGAGAGGGAGGGCGATCTGGGGAGCAGGCAAGGGGGCGGAGGGCTGGAGCCACAGCACCGCGGCAGGGGAGGGGCCCAGCCTGCGACGGCTGAGCCGGACCCAGGAGTCCAACCGTGGGGGTGTTACTTGGCCTGGCCCAGGGACCAAGCAGGGCTAGGGCCTCCCGGGTGAGAGAGCCCGTGCTGTGTGGCCACGGCCGGGCGTGAGGGTGAGATGATGGGCTGAGGGGCTGCGCTGGGCAGGGGCTTCCTTTCAGAGGCCAGAAGTATTCCCGTGACGCGCTGGTTGCATGAAACCCCACAGAAAGCACCTGTGGGGCCGGATTCCCTGGCCTGCAGAAGGCGGCTCCGTGGCTACAAAGATACAACGGGAAAGAGAACTTAAAGAAAACCGCAGGAGCACATGGAGGAAAGGTAAGCTCTCCTACCCCAGAGTGGAGGGCCCAACCTGTTCATGTCCACCGCGACCCAGATCTAAAGAGATATTACCACGACTCCGCACTCCAAATCCCAGAGAAACGCGGGGCCTGTGGAGAAGTCAGAACCTCGGGTAGGACGTTGAAAAGCAGCACAGGGTTGGGAAAGGAAGCGAGGCGGGCCGGGGGGGCAGGGCCAGAAGGGAAGAGAGGCGGCCGGCTGCGTCTGAGACCCAGCCAAAGACCTCACCCAAGACCCAGCGGTGGGCCGCAGCTGTGAGGGGCCAGGCACCACTGGTACGCAGGCCGCGCCTTCTCCCCAGGAAGCCAGCGAGTCACGCGGGGGTCACATGGTGTCAGCCAGCTGGTCAGCACCCGCAAAGACGCCTGCGTAACACTCAGCTGGACGAGGCTTGCAGCGGCTAACGGTTTTGCAGATTTCAGATGGAGATCCATCAGTCCTGCAGCGTTGGGTCAGGTGCACGTCATGGTGGGAGCACACAGCAGAGAAACCCACCCACCTCATCACCAGGAAGCAGAGAAGAGCAGGGGTGGATCCCACAGCCCCCCGGGAGCATACCCAGTCACCCATGTGCCTCCCCCCAGTTCCCGCCTCTTGAAGGGGACACTGCCTCCCAGTAACTCCATGCTGGGGAGCGTCACACATGGGCCTTTGGCGACACCCCAGACCCTGCACCCTGGCCCTCGCTAGCAAGCCTGCCGCACCTGAGGGGAAGGTCACCGTCCAGGGGGAGAGGCCCTTGGAGACTGAGGTTTAATCAAGATCGTAGAAAGCTTCCTCTCCCCACACATTGCCACACCGACCGTCAGTAACAGGGAGGCACAGCGGAAAGAGCTGCGTTGCATGCGGGGGAATAATACCTGCAGAATCCCAAAGTCAAGGGCGAGACAAAAACAAAGACCCCAGAGGTGTTTGACGCCTCTGTCACCCACAGCTACAGCAAACGTTCAAGTGCCTGACTCAAGTTACAGTAGCACAGAGCCCTGAACTAAAGGCTCATTTATTTCAGCTCTTCCTGCCTGACAGATGACCAGCTTTCAACAAGAAAACCACAAGACACAAAAGGAGGTGAGAGAAGCAGCCTGGAAAGTGAAAGCAAGCATCGGGACCAGGTTCAGCATGACTCAGGTGCTGGAACCAGCAGACAGGAGTCTCGGTCAACTGTGGCTAATGTGTCAGGTTGCCGATAGGAAGATTGAATGAAGAAACCCTGTGAAGAACAGATGGGTGACATAAACAAGGGCCGGAAATTCTAAGAAAGGATCAGAAGAAAGAGCCAGAAATCAAGGAACTAACAGAAATGAAGAATGCCTTCCATGGCTGGTTGGTAGGCTGGCCAGCACTGGGGAGCCAGTGAGAGCAGGTGGGTCCAGAGGCCTCTTCTAAGGGGCATGCGGAGGGAAAGGCATGCAGTCCGAGTGCAGTCCAGGACACCTGGGTTGCTCAGAGCCCTTGCCAACGAGAGGCTCTAGGAACAGACGCCAACCATGGAACCACTCTCAGTGCTGTGGTGTCACTGGAAGGGCTTTCTGAGAGTGCAGGGCACAGAGAGGCACAGGTGAGGCGTGCACACACAGCAGAGGGGGTAGGTGCCACCTCATGCTGGCAGAGGACTCTGCAACCCGAGACGCAGGCTTCAGGGGCAGGCTGCCCATGGGCTTGTCCTCTGGTTCACGGGCCTCATGTGGTGATCTTTCTGGTCCGTACTGAAGCCACTCAACAGGGTCTTTTCCCTCTTTTTTCTCTTTGGTGCTGAGGATTGATCCCAGAAGGACCCCACAGATGCTAGGCATGTACCCACCACTGAGTTGTACCCCTGACCCCACTGAGTTCTTACTTACGGACATTGCGTTTTTCAGCTCTAGAATGAGTAAAGAATCGTAATTAATAACATTTTTTCTGAAGCTCAAAGGCTTTCATCTTTTCGTTTATTTTGTCCATTTGCTCTAATCTATTAATCATGGCTGAAGTGTTCACCTAAAAGTTCCAGTTCCTCGATCACTTGTTGTTATGGTTTAGGTAGGAGGTGTCCCCCAAAAGCTCATGTGTGAGAAAATGCAAGAAGGTTTAGAGGTGAAATGAATGGGTTATGAGAACCTTAACTCAATCAGTGAATTAATATCCCTGATAGGGATTAGCTGAGTGATACCTGAAGTCAGGTAGGGTGTGGCTTGAGGAGGTGGGCAATGGGGGTCTGCCTAGAGGTATGTGTTTTGTCCCTGGAGAGTGCAGTCTCCCTCTCTGCTTCCTGATGCCAAACTGCCAGCTACTTTCCTCTGCCACACTCTTCCACCATGATGTTCTACCTCACATCAGATCTCAAGGACTGGAGTTGGTTATCTATGGACTAAGACCTCTGAAATTGAGCCCCCAAATAAACATTTCCTCCTTAAAGTTGTTCTTGTCAGGTCTTTAGGTCACAACAGTGAAGAAGCTGACCAAAACAGAAGTTGGTACTGAGAAGTGGGGTCATTGGTGTGACGAACCTGACCATGTGGTTTGGAAGGCTTTTTGGAATTTGTGGGAGGAATTTTGGAAAGTTTAGTGATGCACGCTGGAAAAGCTTTAGATTGTCGTAAGCAGAACTTAATGGGCAATTCTGGTGGGAGTTCGAAGATCAGAATGTAGACAGGACTGCAGACAGTAAAGACTGGGCTCATGAGGTCTCAGAGGAGAAGGCGGATTCTACTGGAAATTGGACTAGAGGTCATGCATACTGCACTCTGGCTAAGAAGTTGTCTGCATTTTACCCATGTCCTGAGACTTTCTGTGAGGCTGAATGGAAAGGCAGAAGATTTCTAGGTTAAGATTTCTTCTTAATCTAGCAGAAGAAATTCCTAGGCAGCATAGTATTCAGGCAGTGGCATGGATATTACTGATGCCTTTTAGCCAAGTTTATTGTGATGATTGGGAGCAGAAAGCAAAGTAGAAAGGTTTGAAAACCTTGCAGTTTGACCAGAAAACTGTGAGTAAAACTGGAGCTAAGGAAGGTATGACTGTTAAGCACTATAGCTACTAAAGAAATGCTAAAGACTTTGCCCAGAGACAATGGAAAGAAGGCTTGAGGGCATCTCAGGAATTGAAAAGATCACACCTCTCAGGCTCAAAAAAGTGAAAGTAGAAGTTCCCTTGAGAAGAGACCAGTGGGGCACCCTGCTTGCACAGGGGCCGCAGGAAGTTACTTTACCATGTTCACCTGCCCAGACACTCAGAGGCTGCTGCAGCCTTGATCCCTGGAGGCTGGGCTACTGCTTGAGATGGTGGCAGATCTTGGAGTCAACCATGTGGTGCTGGTTCAGCAGGATTGCAGGATGCTGGAGTTAGGGGGTCATGGAGGCTTCCACTGAGACTTCAGAGGAAGGCCTGCGAGACCATGCCAGAGTGCAGGAGGGTCAGAGTCCCTGCGGGCACCTCCTGGGGGGCAATGTGTGGAGATGTGAGCAGGAGGCCGAAGTTGCAGTGGGGATCCCCGCGATTAAGTGATGCCAATGACATGGAAGTCTGCTGAGGAAAGCTGTAGGATTGAGCAGAGACAAGCCAATCGAGAAGCCATGTGGCCTGCAGCCAGCGAGGCCATAGGGGTGGAGTTGCCCAAGCTTTCTGGAGAGAACATCATGGTGACACGTGCACCAGATGCTGGATGTGGAGCTTCAGGACTTGTTTGCCCAGCTGGATTTTGGTCTTGCTTTGTTTCCATCCCTTCTTTCTATGCCCCAATTTCTCCTTTGTGGAATGGAAATATTTACTCTGTACCTTTATATCTTAAATATATGTAACTTGCTTTTGATTTTGACAGGAGCTCATGTTGAGTTTGCCTTGAGTCTCAGAGGAGACGCTGGACTTGGACTTTGGGCAGTCTCGGAACTGTTGTAAATGAACTAAGTTTACTTTAGCATAAGCTTTTGGGGGCCCGGGTGGAATGTAATGGTCTAGGTACGAGGTGGCCCCTAAAAGTTCACGTGTGGTGAAATGATAGGGTTGTGAGAACCTTAACCCTATCAACGAATGGGTGCCCTGACAGGGGCTAACTGAGTGGTAACTCAGGTTCCTTTGAAGCCACACAGGGTGCAGCTTGAGGGGCTGGGTCCCTGGGGGCGTGCCTTTGGGTTTTGTATTTTGTCCCTGGGGGATGGAGTCTCTGCTGCCTGGTGCTGTCCCCGCCCACGGCAACAGTCGCGCGGATATTGTTACCGCCTGCAGCAACAATTGCACGGGTATTTATCGGAGGTGGACTGGAAACTGAGCTACTTCTATTATCTTTCTCTTTAGTGCGCTGCTTTCTTGCTTGTTTACTTATTCCCTAGTTTATAGAGGAAAGAAGCTTTAAGAGGAAAGAGAGAGAAAGACTTTGCATAAGAGAGAAAGAGTCTTCGAGAGGAGAGAGACTTTGCTTATTGGAGAGGCTACACTTTCAGAGATCTATATCTTCTTAGAGTCCTGCATCCTGCAAACTAAAGGTGCATGCTATCAGAGGAGCTTCTTCTGTGATCTGCCATCTGCCTTCTGCAATCTATCAGAGGTGCTGCTTCTCCGTGCTTCTCCGTGCTTATCCGGTTATCCCTGGTACTTCCTATAGGTGTGTCTTATATACCTAAGGCAGGCAATCAGCTTAGGATTAAGTAGCACGGTTGGAGCATGCACCACGGTACTAATCAAGAAAGAATGAGGAATATCTGTTGACCACTAGCACAAAGGAGACATCAACTAATTAGGCAAAGGTAGATCACGCCGTGTTAACATTAATTATGCGCCACCTCTTAGCTCAACGCCAGTCACCATCTTAGGGTTACCCAATCATGTCTGCTGCCTGGTGCCATGGCCCCAGATGTTTTCCTCTGCCACACACTGCTGCCCTCATGTTCTGTCACCTCAGGCCCCAAGGAACGTTGTTCGTGTGAGAAAAACAAGCCCATCCGCTTTTCCTGTCAAACCAGAAGACTGTTTAACTCCTGCTCCTGCTGACGGCCATCTTCTTACAATGACGGCCTGTCTTTCCAAAATCCACACCCCTCACCTCCTCAGTGTGTGTCCTTGGCAACAGGCACTCAACCCGGGGCCCTTTCCCCCCACCACAAGGGCACGGAGGCGGGGGCGCCGAGAAGATGTATTCCTCTGAAGAGCCCAGCAGAAGCCGGTGAGGTCACCTGGCAGTGGGCACAGTCAGTGCCCTCTTTCCTCAACAGCTGTTCATGCCAGACTGTGTGGTCAACTCCGGCCAGTGAGCAGTGACCCGGAGCCCTGGCACCAGGGATGAAGGCCGAGCAGGGGCCTGCTCCCACGCCTGCTGTGGTTCCATCGCTGTGCACCCTTTTGCGGGTGGCTGTGACATTCTCAGCCTGCTGGCAGTGTGGCTTAGTCCTGCGTGCTTATTTTGGCTCCTGGGGTGCCTGGGACCACCCCATGTTTCCAACATGTGGACTAAGACCTCTGAAACTGTGAGCCCAAATAGTTTTTCTCCTTGAAGTTGTTCTCGGCAGGTCTTTGGTCACAGTGGTGAAGAGCTGAGTGAATGCTGGGAGTTTTCCCACGGTCTGCTCCGCGTCTCCTGCCACCTGGCAAGTATCTCAAACCTGACCGCATCTCAGCTCTGAAGAGCCAGAGGGAAGGGCAGGTGTGCTGGGGCTGTGCCCGCCCTCCTCTGTGCACACCAGAAGCAGTCGTGTGGACGCAGACGCCCCGGTGGGGCTGGCTGCTGCTGTGGGGCCTCACGTCACCCAGGCCACACTCTTCGCCAGATCCATCAGCAATAAAGGTGACACGGCGTGGTCTGCCCACCTTCTTCCTTTGTGCTTTTGCTGTGTAATAAAGCAGGTGCCTCCACGTTTGTAACACTCAAAGGGAGCACGGTGAGACGTCCCTCCCCAGGCCGAGCCACTGAACCGGATTCTGTTGTTTCCTTCGGGCAGTGTCCTGACACACATCTCCAGGCAGCTTTGCATCCCTGGCACCAAAATACCTGACAAGCACAGCTTAGAAGAGGAAAAGTTTATTTTGGCTCCTGGTTTCAGAGGTTCTGTCTGGGGCTGGCCGACTCCATTGCTCTGGGCCCGAGGTGAGGCAGAGTATTCTGGGGGAAGGTGTGGTGGAGGAAAGCAGCTCAGGACATGGTGACCAGGAAGCAGAGAGAGAGGAGCCAGGGACAAAGTGTAAAGCACACAGTCATGGGCCCAGTGACCACGTCTTCCAGCCACACTGCGTGACTGCAGTTACCCAGTACACCAGTCCTCTCAGTCCATCGATAATGAGGCTGCAGTTCTTAAACCTAATCATCTCGGGTTGGGGATATAGCTCAGCTGGTAGAGTGCTTGCCTCACAAGCACAAGGCCCTGGGTTCAAATCCCCAGCATAAAACAAACAAACAAACAAACAAACAAACAACCTAATCATCTCCTCTCTGAACACCCTGGACCTCCCACCCTGTCTAGCATGAGCTTTGGGGACACCACATGCCCAGAACTTACAGTGCTCATCATCATTGGTGACTAGATTGACACAAGGTGGACGCAAGCAGTGATCAAGCAGAGCCTGGCCCGCAGCTTCCGTCCTTCCTGTGACGCTCACTGAGGCAAGTCTGCCTGCCACAGAATGCTCACCGGCATGGCGAGCTGTGGTCTGCAACAGCACTGCAGCCCAATCCCATCCAGAGACTGGACACTCCCTCCCTCCAGAAGGCCCTCTGCGTCTCTTTCTGGTCAGTTCTCCCCACCCAGTGCAACCTCTGACCTGCCCCTCTCTCTGGGAAGGAGATGTGGACTTTGTGGAGAGTCACCCCCTCTCCTATGCACGTGACTTCTCTTCTCATGATGCCACCTGCAGAGCCACCAAGTCCTGCTGTGGGCAGCTCACTCCCTCTCATTGCCCACCTGCCACAGTTTGCTGGTAGGGCCACAGTTTGCTGGTAGAGCCACAGTTTGCTATTGCTGAATCCACACACATGCTTTGTGCGTACGTATGTTTTTGTCTCTCTGGAGTAAATGCCTCCATGTGGAACGCCCTGGTCACAGGGAAGGTTGGTGTCAACTTCACAGGACACCAACAACACATGGCACAGTGACATTCATGAGATGGGGATAGAGCAGTGCTTGGAGGGAAGCTCAGAGCCCAGCTGCCTCTCTTGGCAAAGAAAAAGATACCGATCCATAACCAGTATAAGCATGCAGATATGCCTGAGGAAACCTGTCATTCTGCATAATTAAAATGCATTAATGATAAAAAAGGACACAGGGCAGAAGAGTAGCTAAACCGAGAGCAGGCAGAAGGAAGGAGATGACAAGGAGTAGTGCAGAAGAAGAAGTAGAAATAAAAACACAACAGAGAAAAGGCGCGAAACCCAAAGTTGGACCGCTGAAGACAGCAGCAGATAGCACAAACGACACACCTCCAAGTCCCAGGACCAGAGGCGCCCCAGGAAGTCACCAGCTTGCTGCAGAAGGCCCGGAGCCAGATGCACCAGCGACTTTCTGCTCAAGAATGGGTGACCTGGAGTAGAGGGAAACTCCCAGAGTCCGTCCTTACCAACCAGAGAAGAAAGAGGAAAAAAGAAAAGCCTGGGCCGCGAGGTCTTCCCTGGGGCTTCTACCAGACACCTGAGGACTTCAGGAGACCCTCACTGCTCTTCCCGGTGTGCCGGCCACGCCCCGGCCTGCGAGGAAGGGCGGGGCCTGCAAACCAGCGAGTCCTGCGCCCAGGCGGGGAAGCGGGCTGCCCCGCCCTGGGTCCCTCGGGTCCCTCTCTCACGTTCCCAAGCCTCCAGACCAGTCCCGCCCACGGTCCCGGCCCGCAGGGGGAAGGGAGCATACCAGCAGGCGTGCGGGGGACACCTCGCACTTCCTAGGTGCTGGGTGAGCTCCGCAGAGTGGTGTGTCGGGGCATTCCTGGTTCTGAGGCAGGACTGGAGACCCTGTGCTGCTGGGACGGGTCTTTGTCCTTCTGAGATGTCCTCCTGGTCCTCCTGATGCTGCAGCTTCGTGTCTACATTCATGTTTGTTTCTTACCTAAGAAGTCCCCCATTCAGTCTAAGTGACTTTGGGGACAGTTTTTAACCTAGCTGAACGGGTCAAAGGGCAAGCACCCTGGCCCCCTGGCCTCTGTGGAGAGTTCCCCACAAAGAATAATTAGGCTCTGACCCGTGCTGCAACACGCAACCAGGCAGGGAAGCTCTCTCAGGGCACGCCATGGACCCACAGCAGGGAAGCGCATAGAGTCAGATGGCCACTGGAGGCGGGGCTTGGGGAGACACTGCCAGGAAGGGGCTCTTCCGGGCCATGCAAACGCTTTGGATGTCTGCAGGTCGCCTGCACAGCCCTGTGGCAATTTTCTACCACACGAATTTCACCCCATGTGAATATCCAGGGGCTGGGTGGCTCACATCGTTGACCCAGCCCAAGTACTCTGGGCCACTGCAAAGCCTCCCTCTCTGCTTTGGCTGCCAAGCTGGCCCCTCCATGGGGACTGCCTCAGAGGCTCCACAGCCAATCAGCCGTCTGCTCCTGGGAGCCTGGCTCCGGCCCACCCACAGTGCCATTCCGGGCTGGGCTCTGCAGGGTGCCTGCTCTGGTGTTTGGTGGGAAGCAGGACGCCTCCGTCATCAGGGCTCTGTCGGGCCGTAAGCTGCATTTCCAGAGCCAACTGAGAGCTGCACGGTGCCCGAGTGTGGGGTCTCCCCCTCACTGGAGGGACACCACCCCTCCACGGGACCGTCTTCTCCCCCTGAAGCCTGCTTGCTGGGAGTCAAAGCCAGCCAATCCTGACAGGGGCGCGGGCTGGGCCGCAGGGTCCCATTGCTAGCCTCTTCTCCCTAACCGTCACGGGCCCTGACACACGGACCTGGGCACAAAACCACGTCTGACCCTGCATTCCCACGGGCTGCTTGTTACAGGATCCACGTCCCATCGTGTGATCAGATTGGATCTGGAACTGGCTCTGCGAGTCCTCACCACCAAGAAAAGAGCGTTAGGCCTCATGGGACCCATGGGGGCTGGGGTTGGACCGTTCATTTTAACAGAGCTGCTGGCCGAGGGCCTGTGGTCATCAGACTTGGGGCTTGCCTGAGACCCCAGGAAGTCCAGCATGTGACTGCAAACCCTAGGGTCACCTATGGGCTATTTCCAATTGTATTGCAGACTTTACCAGTCAAGGGACAAGGGTTTAGGCGGCAGGACCAGATGGATGTGCACGGCTCAGTCTGCTCACTTCTCACCACACCTGTGCTTTTCTGCTCAGGCTGCTGTGGCAAAGAGCAGGGCTCGGGGGCTTCAGCAATGGAGAGTCACTGACTCCTGTCCTGGAGGGTGAAGTCTGGGATCCAGTTGCCACAGGCTGGCTCCCGAGGCTCTCTCCTGGCTGGCAGACAGCGTCTCCTCCCTGTGTCCTCTGTGTGTCCTGATGGCCTCTTCTTATAAGGACCCTAGTCCCAGTCAAGTGGGATCAGGAGTCACCCTAAGGGGCTCATTGTGATTTAATCACCTCTAAAGATCTCGCCCACTTCTAAGCACACTCTTGTGTCTGGGAACAGGGCTCTAACTTAAGACCTCGGGAGGAACAATTCAGACCATAACAGCAACCTCTAGACAGATGGGGATACTGAGGCAGAACAGGGTCAGCTACTCTCCAGAGGAGCATGGATTTGCTCTAAGGGGTTAACCCAGTTGTCAGACTCCAGAAGCATCGATGGTCAACTCAGTATTGCTTTCAAGACGGGTGGCCATCCACCCAGGTTTTGCAGGACATGGGGAGCTTGAGGGAAGGCCGGTGACAGAGGCTGCCTGCCCCTGACATAGTGCATAGTGCATAGTGACCTAGGGTCAGGTCTGTCTCCCCAGGGACCCCGGAGCATCTGCAGGTGTGCAGGGGTCCTCGGAGCCCCCAGGATATCACTGAATGACAGAAGCCCCTCTGCAGGCACCCTCCCCGGGCAGCTCCTTGTCCAACAGTGCCCTGGAGCTGGAGAAGAGACAGCAATCAAGATTTTAAAAGGAACGAGGTCCTGGGGATTATGTTGGTGGTGGGGGGATTCCCTTAAAAGGGAGCATTCGCTTGCGGAGACCGTCCACAGGGGAGGAGGGGGAGTTCGTAGGATGGAAGCAGAGGCTCTCTTGCTCTTTGCAGGTGACCCTGGGAAGGCTGGATGCAGGAGATAGAGCCCAGGTGAGGAGGCCCTTCCAGGCAGCAGGATGGTCCTGCAAGGAAGAGGCCCTTGTGCTGGTAGAGTGGAGAAGTAGGAAGAAGGCTGGGCGGTGCATCCGCAGGGTGATACAAGGTACCTGCCCCACCTGGGACTGGCTCCTGGAGTTCCAGTCTCAGTATCCCCAACAATGCTAGGTTGACCACCCGGGTAGGTGAAGGTGAGCAGAAGCGCCTGTCCACGCACCTGTGGAAGACCTGGCTGCTTGGACAGGTGCTGGTGGTGGGCTCAGCAAGACACATCAGGGACACCTGAGAATGCTGGGAAGACAGTGGACACGTGGCAATGTGGTTCTGGTGCCAGGGACACTTGCTCCTCTCCTGGGCTCTGACCATGGGGTCCCTGCCAATCCTGGGAGCCTGGCAGGATGCTCTGAGGACAGGGCAGCAGCCCAGGTGAGTGCCAAGCCTTTGTCTTCACAGGTGTGGACAGAGTGGCAGCCACGTGACCCGACTCCTCCCACCCTCCCTGGATGTGGATCTGTACAACGGGACAGAGAGCCCCAGACACACGGAGGGGAGCCACCCTGGGCTCGCCCAGTCACGGCATGGTCTGCTGGCTTCTCTGCTTCCACCTCCGGCGCAGCCCCTGCGTGGCCTCTGTCCTCGGTCTGTGGGTTGCTGATGTCATTGGCCTGTCCTGCCTCACTGGGACCCTGCTGGAGGACAACTGGGGGCGGCACCAGGAGGGGCGTTGCAGCGGCTGCCATCCTGGGGCCCACGTCCTCCTTCTCAGACACAGTGGGGCTCTGCCTCCTGGTGGCCTCTTCCCTACCCAGAGACAACGCTGCTCCAAGTACACCTCTGCGGTGGTCAGTGCACTGAGCTGGACTTGGGCCCTCTGTCTGCATCTGGGGACCCAGGTCTGCGACTCCCGGGAGCAAGTCTGGTGTGTGGCCTGTTGCTAGAAGGCACCCCGCTAACCCCTGTCAGAGGATTCATCCTCTGCGTGGGTTGGGGCTCCCACAGCCCAACCACCCACCTCTGAACTTTCCTGCATTTTTTCACACAGGAGCTCTGGGGACACCTGGTGTCTAAACCCTAACCCTCACCCAGAGGGTGCCAGAGTCGGGGCCTGCCCTTCCTCCTGCCCTGGATGAGCCTGGTCTGGGGTCCTGGTGTTCCTCTGCCTTCTACAGGTCCGTTTTCCACCCACCCGTTGCTGGGGAAGCCAGGAAAACCACGCCATAAATAGCGCACAAACCCTCCCCAACCGGGACCTCAGTCTCTCCTGCAGGACCTGCAGCATCCTCCCCAGCTCGGGCCCTTCGCAGAGCCCCTTGGATCTCCACGCCCATCACGTAGTCCCCGGCCTCAAAGACCTCGGTTAGGCCTAAGGAAGGCCGGGGCGGAACCGGCACCCCGCTGGAGTTCCAGGAACCCCTCTGC
The DNA here is from genome assembly GCF_902686445.1 of Sciurus carolinensis. Taxonomy (NCBI): domain Eukaryota; kingdom Metazoa; phylum Chordata; class Mammalia; order Rodentia; family Sciuridae; genus Sciurus; species Sciurus carolinensis. Next base: position 1,380,043 of record NC_062223.1, read on the forward strand.
GCTGCCCTCCGCCTGCACAGCCGGGCCGCCCTGCTCCGCCCCAGCTCTCCTCCGGAGGCCTCTCCTGCCCTGAGATGCCCTCTTCCCTGCTACCCTGCCTGCTTCCTTGCAGTCAGCCCTCGGCCGCCTGATGAATCCCGCAGGCACGGGACTGTCACGCAACCCCTCCCACTGAGGGCTGGAAGCCGCAGGGCAGGGACCTCACAGCCTGTCCGGCTGTGGTTTGAATGAGTGGCTTGCTTCCCACACTGGGCCTGATCCTGGCAGAGGTGGATGCTGGCGGGAGGTCCTCAGGTCGCTGGGCTGGTCTTCTTGCCAGGATGGCTTCCCGCACCAAGGGCGTGGCTTGGCTCTACCACACCGCCAGATTTGTTGAAGGTCCTTCCCGGGCCCTCACACGTGGCCAGGAGTTCAGTGCAGAGCCCCTGAGCCCAAGCGCACCTGGAACTAAGCACGAGGGACCTGGGAACGTGTCACAGCCTCAGAACCAGGAGGAGGAGGGTCCTGGAGGATTCCAACTCACAACTCTGAACCTCTTGCTGGGTTTGCACAACATGGGTGGAGGGCACCCAGGTGTGGAGGGCACCCAGGTGTGGAGGCAGCTGGATGTGAACAGAGGCAACCAGGCAGGCTGACCCAGTCTTCCCAGGCTTGCTGGTCCACTGGTGCTCGGAAGAGCCACCAACAAAATGACTACACGGACGGACTGTTGTGCATGATAGAAGAAGATTTTATTGAAAGGAAATGTTGCACTCTAACAGACATAGAAACCCGCAGGAGAGGGGGAGCCCTGTGCACTGCACAGGGGCAGGAGGAAGGGGCGCTGCTGTGTTGGGGCGGGGCTTTCTCCTGCCCAGAGCTGGACACAGACTTCCTTCTTCAGGTACCACAGACCCTTAATATGGGTCAGTCTTGGAAGGGGCAGACAGACACTTCAGAAAGAGCCAGAAAGTCACTGTGGCCCCCTGCCTCTTAGAAGGCTGTGGGTGAGCACTGGAATATGCCCATCTTGAGAACGAGCATCTCAGAGGGACAGGGAGAGAGTGTGGCCACTCAGGTGAGTGCTGTTTCTTGGGCCAGAGATCAAGAAAAGCAAGAGGAGGCATGCTGGGCAGTGATAAGAACAAAGGCCTCACCAGCAACTGGAGGAACTTAGCTGAAGACCAGGTTGTCCACAGGGTCAGATCTTGCACTGGCAGCACACGGGGGCACAGCAGCTGGACTGGCAGCAGCTGGACCCACAACCTGAGGAGCAGCAGGGCTTGCAGCAGCTGGACTGGCAGCAGCTGGACCCACAGCCTGAGGAGCAGCAGGGCTTGCAGCAGCTGGACTGGCAGCAGCAGGGCTTGCAGCAGCTGGACTGGCAGCAGCTGGACCCGCAGCCTGAGGAGCAGCAGGGCTTGCAGCAGCTGGACTGGCAGCAGCTGGACCCGCAACCTGAGGAGCAGCAGGGCTTACAACAGCTGGACTGGCAGCAGCTGGACCCACAACCTGAGGAGCAGCAGGGCTTGCAGCAGCTGGACTGGCAGCAGCTGGACTTGCAGCCTCCACAGGAGCTGCAGCCCCCCTTGCTGCCCCCACAGGAGCCACAGCCCCCCTTGCTGCCCCCACAGGAGCCACAGCCCCCCTTGCAGCTCCCACAGGAGCCACAGCCCCCCTTGCTGCCCCCACAGGAGCCACAGCCCCCCTTACAGCCCCCCTTGCAGCCCCCACAGGAGCCACAGCTGGAGCAGGAGCAGGCTGGCACACAGCAGCACACGGGCTTGCAGCAGCACACGGGCTTGCAGCAGCACACGGGCACACAGCAGCTGGAGCCACAGCCCCCACAGCTGGAGCCACAGCCCCCACAGCTGGAGCCACAGCCTCCAGAGCAGCCACAGCAGCCCATGGTTCTGGTGGTGGAGATGGAGTGGGTGAGAGGAGCAGGTGGAGAGGGAGGAGTGTGGGATGGAGTTCCTGAGCCGTGCCTTTATGTACCTGCCTGGGGTCAGGTGTGGGGCTGGGCACCTGGTCACTTCCTGTGTGTGCAGAGTATTTCCTCAGCTTACACTCTGGTCTGCTGTATTCTTTTCCTTTTTTCCTGTTTACTAAATGCACTAGCAATTTCCTTAGGCTTCTAAATTTGGCCTCTTCCTTGTCCATGTCCGCTTCAGTCTGACCTCGAGGCTTCCTGGGTGCTGGCCACCTGTCTCCCGTGCTGACTGCTGTGGCTCGTGAGTGTCAGCAGCATGCTCAGGCTCCTGCACATCTGCTCGGTTTGGACTTCCACTCTTTGCTGTTTGGGGTTCACTAGCTACATTAGGTTCATTGCTAAGAATAAGATGCCCTAGTCCACATGACCTGAGACTGCTACCTTATTTGGAGAATTCCTACAGGTGTGATCAGGTAAGGATCCTTAGGTGGGGACCTTATCTTGTGTAGTCGAGAGGGACCCTAAATGTGTCCTTAGGGAGAGACAGGGAGACTGTGCTCTTTTATATTTTCATAAAGTTTAGAATTCATTTACAAAATTTTACCAAAAAATCTCCTGGCATTTGGTCTGGATTGTATTAATTTGTAGATCAAGTTGAAGAGAATCAGCCATTTTGAGTGTCCTGATCCATGAACATGGGATAGCTCTGTATTTATTTGTGTTGTCTTTAATTTCTGTTGCACTTTCAAGTTTTTATTGCAAGGCTATTGTGTGTATTTTGTTAAATATATTTGCAGATTTTTTTGATCTTGTAAGTGGAATTGTATTTTCTATTTCACTTATTGTTGCTGGTGTTAGCTTTTGTGAATAGGTCCTATGTGTTTGCTAAATTCATTTATTAGTGCCTTTTTTTCTGTAGATGCCATAGGATTTTCCACAGTACAATCCCATTGCTTTCCAATAAAGCCACTTTGACTTCTTCCTTCCTTCACTTGTGTCTGGTTATTTCCATGTGTCTTCTCTGGCTGTCCTGGCCAGGACCCCAGTGCAATGTTGAATGGAGGAGTTGATTCTATCACAAATTAGTGTTGAAGTCTGACAAATGCTTTTCTGCATGTTTTGAGACAGATGCTGATTTTCATCCTCTATTTTGTTAATATGGTGATAAAAATTATGTTTTATTTTGAGACAGGGTCTTGCTAGGTTGCTGAGGCTGGGTGTGAACCTGTGATCCTCCTGCCTCAGGCTCCCCAGATGCTGGGGTTATAGGTGTGCTCACTGCACCTGGCTTGTGTTACCCTTTTAGTGTTATTGGATTCAACTTGCTACTATGGTTTTTCTCTCTAGTTGTGAGAGATGCTTATCTGTGGTTTGTATTTTGCAGCTACTGGCTGTACCCCTGCACTGAGGCATAATCCTCTCCCTTCTTTCTTACAGAGGGATTTGCATAGAGGTGCCATTTGTGATTTCAGTGTTTGACAGTGTTCAACAGTGAAGCTGTGTGGTTTTCTCTGTAGAGGGTTTAAGTGATGCACCCCATCTCTAGCAGACATGGGGTCTTCAGATGGCCTGTGCCTACTTGCACCAGTTGGGAACTTTCTGCTTGTCTAAGGAACTTGACCATTGCATCTAAATTTCCAAATTTCTTGTGATAAAGTTGGGTCTGCATTATCCCTTTAATTTCTGGGTCCTTCTGTCAGTCTGGCTGAGAGCGCACAGGACTCACGCCTCTCTGCTGCGTCTGTGGTCTGCCCCTGGGGGTCTGCCCTGTGCTTGCGTCATTTGGCAGTCAGCCAGTGATTGTGGTGGGGTGGGAACTCCCTGCTCCAGAGTTTACTCTTCCATTTGGGGCTGCTCTGCTGGCTCAGGGCTGTCCTGCCACCGGTCAGGTCTGCTGTGCTTCTGCTTTGTTCTGGTTGAGCCACACGTGGCCTGGGAAGGCCATGTCACACAACAGGCACCGAGGGGGCTTTCCTTCACGCACTGTGCTTGGGTCTGTGCAGTTCTTGCTTTCCAGGTTGTCTCAGTCCTGGAAATGCCTCAGTTGCTGTCTCCTCAGGCCGTGCCTCTGTCCCTCCCTCTCTGCGCTTCTCGGAGGTGGGTTGGGTGCTGGTTGGGTGCCGTTGGGTCTTGTCTCCACCCGACATCTCTCCTGTCACCATTTCCTCCTGTCTCCCTGCTGCTTCCTGTATACTGTGCTCGGATCTGCCTTCTGATTTGCCGTTGAATCCTCCGAGCTGTTGATTCTGTGTGGCTTTATTTCCTCGCAGTCTGTCTGCTGCTTTCCTGAATCTGCCTGTGCAGGCCTTGTTCACGTGCGCATCTTAGAGCCTGTGTTCATTTGCTCTCATGGCTCAGACACCATCATTTGTTGGCAAGGTCCAGTGCCTGGCGTTTTTCTTGTTTGGAGTCTCTGGAGTCTTCTTGGAGCTCACGGTGGCCCACGCCTCAGTGCTGGGTGTTCACAGCAGACCTGTTCTCCCGGTCACTTTACTCGTGGGAAGTCTTTGAGACCCGGCAGTGGTGGTGGAACTTTGGCCATCAGCACTACCTTTGGAGCAGTGCCTGTGGTTATGTCTTGTCACCTGGTAAAAGGGACCTAGCTGGCTGAGCCTGGGAATGCCGGGTGTCTGTGGTGGGGGCAGACCTGGTCACCTGAGCCCTCACAGCAGGGTGCATTCTGCAGATGGAGTCATGGAGTCGGACAGGCAGTGCCTGAACGGTGACTGGTCCTTGCTGGGGGCATTTAGAAACCTGTGGCCTTGGGGAAGCCTGGCCCTGGGCCAACAGCCAGGCAGGCAAGGAGGACCAGGTCCTAGGACCACAGACTGGGTGAGCACAGAGGAGGGTCCCCAGAGCCCTCAGGAGGGAGGTACCCTGCTGCCCCTACCCCTCGGGTGTCCTCCATGAGAGGGCCCATGCAGGGCGTGGGCTGAGCCTGCCTGGACTTCAGAACTATGGAGATAGTACACGTGGGTGGTTTTGAGCCAGTAAGTCTGTGGGGGCAGCAGTAGTGACACGCACCTGCATGGGTGGACTCCTCCTGGAAGGGTCTGCCCTTTCCCAGCCAGCTCCTTGTCAGTGAATTCTCAGCATGGGGACTCAGACCCCAGGCCATGCAGGGTGGGACCAGGATCCCCAGGAGGGCCAAACGGGATTTCAAGACCCAGCAGCACATCCCCGCCACACAGCCGAGCTGAAGACCGTGGAGTTGGGCTGCTTCACATGGGGAAGATTTCAGGGAAGAGCAGCTTCTTGGACCCTCCTTTGAGAGGCAGCAGTGCCCAGCGGGAGCGCGGACTGCCATGCCACCCTGGAGCTGCGGCTCCAGTCCTCCAGGCCCTGGGAAGTGCTCAGGCACGGCAGGGGCCTTACTCCTCTCTGGAGTTTCTGCCTCCACTCTGCCCTTCTTTCCAGCTCAGGGACGTCACAAGAGGGTGTTGGTGGTACCCAGGCTGGGCAAGGGTCTCTGGGCACACCAGCCTGGGCGAGGATCTCTGGGCGCACCAGGCTGGGCAAGGATCTCTCTCTGGGCGCACCAGGCTGGGCAAGGATCTCTCTCTGGGCGCACCAGGCTGGGTGAGGATCTCTCTCTGGGCGCACCAGGCTGGGTGAGGATCTCTCTCTGGGTGCACCAGGCTGGGTGAGGGTCTCTGGGTGCACCAGGCTGGGCGAGGATCTCTCTCTGGGTGCACCAGGCTGGGTGAGGGTCTCTGGGTGCACCAGCCTGGGCGAGGATCTCTCTCTGGGTGCACCAGGCTGGGTGAGGGTCTCTGGGTGCACCAGGCTGGGTGAGGGTCTCTCTCTGGGCGCACCAGCCTGGGCGAGGATCTCTCTCTGGGTGCACCAGGCTGGGTGAGGGTCTCTGGGTGCACCAGGCTGGGTGAGGGTCTCTCTCTGGGCGCACCAGGCTGGGTGAGGATCTCTCTCTGGGCGCACCAGGCTGGGTGAGGGTCTCTGGGTGCACCAGGCTGGGTGAGGGTCTCTCTCTGGGTGCACCAGGCTGGGTGAGGGTCTCTGGGTGCACCAGGCTGGGCGAGGATCTCTCTCTGGGTGCACCAGGCTGGGCGAGGATCTCTGGGCACACCTGAAAGGCGAGTCTGTCTCCTCATAGGCCCCCAGCCTGGCTTTTGTCTGTGCATCCTGCGTCCATCCATGAAATGGTAATTTTTATTTTTATTTTTATTTTTAGTGCTGAGGGGGGCGCAAAGCCCAGGGCCTCACCCATGCTAAGCGCATGCTGTCCCCCGAGCCGCCTCCCAAGTCCTGCTTGTTATTATTTTTTAAATTCCTTCTGATCATCAGTCCTTCCCTTTAGTTCTTGGGAAATCTCCTCCAGTCGTCTCCCAGAACTGTTGGTTCCCATGCTGAGCGTGCGCCTTTTCAGGTTCTGTGAACCCTGAGCACCTGGTGTGCTTCCAGGTGCACTCTTCTCACACTTGGAAGCTCATATGCTTCTCACACTTGGAAGCTCACACTCTTCTTACTTGGAAGCTCACACTCTTACTTGGAAGCTCACACTCTTCTTGCACATGGAAGCTCACACTCTTCTTGCACTTGGAAGCTCACACTATTCTCACACTTGGAAGCTCACATGTTTCTCACACTTGTAAGCTCACACTCTTCTTACTTGGAAGCTCACACTCTTCTTACTTGGAAGCTCACACTCTTCTTGCACATGGAAGCTCACACTCTTCTTGCACATGGCAGCTCACACTCTTCTTGCACTTGGAAGCTCACACTATTCTCACACTTGGAAGCTCACATGCTTCTCACACTTGTAAGCTCACACTCTTCTTACTTGGAAGCTCACACTCTTACTTGGAAGTTCACACTCTTACTTGGAAGTTCACACTCTTACTTGGAAGTTCACACTCTTACTTGGAAGTTCACACTCTTACTTGGAAGTTCACACTCTTACTTGGAAGTTCACACTCTTACTTGGAAGCTCACACTCTTACTTGGAAGTTCACACTCTTACTTGGAAGTTCATGCTCTTACTTGGAAGCTCACACTCTTACTTGGAAGTTCACACTCTTACTTGGAAGTTCACACTCTTACTTGGAAGTTCACACTCTTACTTGGAAGCTCACGCTCTTACTTGGAAGCTCACGCTCTTCTGGAGGAGGTGCCACGCTCTGGGTGGCTCTGCTGCTGTGAATACAGCAGGCGGATGTCCAGGGCTGGTCTTCCATGCCCCGCACCCAGGATGAAGCCGAGGCATTGGGAGCTGAGTGCCTCCAGGGGTGGCTCTGCTGTCCTCGGCCTCCTGGTTCCTCCTGGCGCCTGCAGACTACCCCCTGCTACCTGGCCTGAGGCCTCTGCAGACCAGGCCATCCTCCTGTCCCAGCTGAAAGGAGCAGACTTGTATGTCTGACGAATAGATGGCAAGCCCTAGTGGACGGCAAGCCAAAAAGACAGGAGTGTCCCGAGAGCGCTGCACCAGGGAGGTAGACACCATCTGGACCAGAACTGGAAACAAGCCAGGAGGAAGGGTGTATAAACCCCCCTCAGCTCCCGGCTCAGCCCAGAGCTCCTGATGAACCCACGTCAGCCAGGTTCACGAGCTCCACCGTCATCCATCCGCCGAGACTGTCGAGACTCCGCTGCTCTGATGGCCTCACGGCCAGCGGGGCCTGCCATCCTTGACTCCCCCACCATCGGCCAGAGGGAGTTCTGAGACCAGCCGTCGTCTTCTCTCCGACTAAGACATGTCGCATTCGGGGTCCTCGGAACTGACAAGGCAGAGAGGACTTTGGACTATTTGACTGAGGTGTGTTTATTTGCCATACGGTTTGATTGATGTGTGATTTTAGGAATATTAAGGTTTGCGTTGTCCCGAGTGTATCAAATAAAGCCAACTTGTTTGGAACCAAATTCTAGTCACTCGCCTCTCTGCCGCTTGCGACACCAGCCGTCCTGGGTCCCGAGTTCACAGCAACGCACCACGATGCCCACTCCCCTGTTCCCTGCTGTGGGCGGGGGCGCTGCCGTCTGCCGAGGCTGCCTCGGGTCCTCTCCTCCCCAGTGCCGGGTTACAGCACTTCCATTTCTTCATTCCTTTCTGGGACCTGAGTGCTTTCTTTTTGACAGAGTCAGATATAAACACTTGTCTGAAATTGGCCACCTAATTTTTTAGATCATCATTTTAGAATGTGGTTTATAAGAATCTTCGTTTAAGAATCATTAGAATTCGTATTGTCTCTCGTGGTCAGATTTCTGTAAGGCTCCATGGACGTGGGAGCGCCTGTGGTCTGGCCAGGCTGAGCTCCTTCTAAAGGTACTGGCCCCTGTGCTCCGGCCCGTTTGTGTGCTTGGCATTTCCAGAGCCTTCTGATTTTTGACTTCTAAGACATCCGACACTGGCTGGTGCTGACGTGGGCCACGTGCCCTTTGCGGTTCTGGGGTCCCTGCTCACCCCGCAGAGCTCCCCTGGGCACCCCAGGACCCTGTGGCCTGGGTGCTGAGGTCCTCCTGCTGTCTGCACGGATGGTTGGCTTAGGGTTTCGCCTCTCCTTCCTGTGTCCTTCCCTCTCCTTCCTGTGTCCTTCCCGCGTGTGCCTCCTGCCCTTTCCCTTCCTCGCCCTGGGTGGGGGTTGCCTGGTCTCTCCCTCCTCCCTGGCATTTCCCACATTCTGGTGGGAGACTGAGGCAGGAGAAAGGTCTGGAAGCAGCTGGGAGAGGTGGTGGAGCCTGTGCTGCCCTCGGCCCGGGCTTATTTGAGGCAGGATGGGCCAGGAGAAAGGTCCAGCCGCTGCCACACGGGGCAGCAGGGGGCAGGGAGTAAAGGGCACCAGCAGAAAGTGACGGTGACCTGGGACGGAGAGACGAGCAGCTGACGGGCCAGGGTCACGGCTCTGAGATCCTGCTCACACTGGAGGGTGGCTGCAGGGCGTCCTGGTCTGCTTCAACCCTCCCCTCAGCCGTGCCTGGTCCGGGAGGCTGTTCCAGCCCCGAGTGCCCACCACAGTGGTCCAGAACAATTTCCTGTGACCCCCTACGGTGGTAGGGAGGGTGTCTGGAGATGCAGGGACAGGACCTCCCCTCGACCACCCCAGGGCCAGTGACAGAACATAGTGACCTCAGGCTCCCCTGCCTGATAGAGGCGACCAGAACACAAGTCCCGGGACCCCAGTTCACACCCAGGGCTCCTGCTCTGGCTCTGCTGCCCGCTGTCCCCTCTCAGCCTTCAACTTTCTTGCACCAACTGAAGGAGAAGGTGGAACGGGGCCTGCCTCGGGCAGGGCTCCCTCCCAGAGCACCAGAGCGTGCACAGGGGCACTCGGTCAACCTGACCTGCATGGGACTCTTCCAAGAGCTGTGGCTGGAAGCCTGGGGACACACCATGTGGAGGGGCCAGCGTGTGCAAAGGCCTGAGGGGCAAAGGTGGGCATGCTTGGGGACCAGCCAGCACCTTCCTCAGTTGTTCAGGGAGCAGGGCAGGAGGTGCAGCCAGGACGTCCCTGACGAAGCTTCCAGAAGGTTCCATGAGGCAGAGAGCCTTCCTCCTTCTGCACACCAGCTAGTCACCACAGTCCCCAGGAAGAGAAGGTGAGGATGGGGAAGTCCTGGCACTGAGAAAAGCATGGAGAAATAGAAGACAGGAAAGTGAGTGGACCCTGGGTTCTCACACCAAGGAAGGCTGCTGTCCACCCAGGGGCCCAACAACCTCGGTGGGATTTGAGGGTGGGACACGGGTGGGCCTCTGCGGGGCATTGCAGCCTGGCTGGACGCCCACACGGGGGGTCACGGGCGCCCCGAGAGGTCCAGAGGTGCCCTCCTGGGGTCCTGCAGTGGCTTACACACCCGGGCCCTGGGCTTCCAGGGTGCTTTCTGGACCTGGCTGTGGCAATGCAGGCTACCACCCGTTAATTTCTCTGGGTCTCCGAACGCCGGCCTGCAGGGTGCAAGGATCTGTTTCCAGGGGTCTCAGGTGGCAGCCCATCCCCGCGGCCCTTCCCTTCCTCCCTGCCTCCTTTTCCCCCCGCAGCCTCCCGCTGCATCCCTCCCTGCCCTCCTGCCCTGAAGCCCCTCCCAAGGCCCACGCTGCGGGCTCCTGTCTGCGTTTCGTCAGGAGTGCCGCCAGGGGGCGCTGTGTCCCGTTGCTCTGCCCTGAGTTCTGTTTGAAACAGACCGTGCCTCCCCCGCCCGCCCCCCCCAAAGTTAACCTCCTTCATTTCAAGATCCTCTTTAATCTCAGGAGAGGTGTGCATATCTTGTAGCTCATCTTAGGACTGAATAAGTTGGAAACTGGAAGAGGTTGACAACTAAACGTGAGCTCACCTAGAAAAGAACTTTATTTTAGTGAATTGCCTGAACCCTCGACCCCGAGTGGAGCTTTCTGCTGTTTTTTTGGCCCCAGAATCTTCAGTCACTTCTTCATGTGATAATTCCAATTATAATTCCAATTCGATGGAGAAAACAGACTGCCGTTTGTGTTCTCCCTCTATTGTGGTGGCTTGAAGTTTGGGGTGGGGGCAGTTCTGAAATTTTCTTTTAGCTCGTGGTATCGTCATGTCAAATTTTAGGTTTTTTGGTCAGATTTGGGAAACTTTCCAGTGTTTTCTGTGTTCACTGTAAACCCGGGACATCCCCCTTCCTTTCATCAGTGTCTGACCTCACACACCTGCATCGGCCCCTGTGACCAGACTCATCTCCTGGCCTGTGTGGGTGATTAATGTCAGCTCACACATGTGGATTTTCAAATCCCCACCATGCTTGTGATTTGTGGTTATCCATCCACTGGATCAGCAGACGACTCCAGAGGCTTGGTCGCTTCTGTTTCAAGTTTCTCCTTGTCTCAAGGAATTTTACTATTGATACGATCCCAATTTACACTCAGGGTCTGAATGATCACATGAACTTTATAGCTGGTTTTATCCCACTAAGTTCATTTTCTATGCTTTTTGTGAGATGTCCCTTTTAATTCCTTTTTTTTTTTTTTTTTTTTGATACTGGAGATTAAACTCAGGGGTGCTTGACCACTGAGCCACATCCCCAGCCCTATTTTGTATTTTATTTAGAGACAGGGTCTCAATGAGTTGCTTAGTGCCTCACTTTTGCTGAGGCTGGCTTTGAACTCAAGATCCTCCTGCCTCAGCCTCCAGAGTTGCTGGGATTACAGGCATGTGCCACTACGCCCGGCCCTTTTAATTCTTTGATCCACACTTCAAAGACTTTTATTGACAAATGAAAATTACACATTTATGATATATAACAAGATGTCCTGATATACATATGCACTGTGTAGTGGCTAAGGTCAGTTACTTAAGTAAATTTGTGTGTGTGTGTGTGTGTGTGTGTGTGTGTGTGTGTGAGTGTGTGTGCTCTTGCTGCTGCGTTGACCAGGACTTGGTACCCAGGACTCTGCTTCTGAGCTAGGTCGCCAGTGCTTGAGCAATTTAATGCATGGGTCACTCATGGAGATTTTTGTGGTGAGAACCTTTAGAAGGGACCCTGAGTAATTTTCAATGACAGGATACGTTGTTTCCAACCATCTTCATCCTCTGTTTAAAATAGATGCTTGGGCTCTTTCTTCCTAATGGAAACCTTGTATCCTTTGACTGATATCTCCCCCATCCCATTCTAGCTTCTGTGAATTTAATATTTTTCAGATTCTATATATATGAGATAAAAGAACTGGGCACAGTGGTGCACGCTTGTAGTCCCAGCGACTCAAGAGGCTGAGGCAGGAGGATCATGAGTTCAAGACCAGCCTGGGCAACTCAGCCAGCTCCAACCTCAAAATAAAAATGAACACCAATGTGGAGGGTGCGGGGCTGGGGATGTGGCTCAGGAGTTAAGTGCCCCTGAGTTTGCTACTGAAAGCTCGGTCCTTGTTCCCAATGCCAATCCAATAACAAGGATGTGGCTTTGAGAAAAAGGGAAAGAAGTTTTCTTGCTTTGCTAGCAAAGGAGAAACACAGGGGACCCTTATCCAGAGGCTGATTCTGCCCATCAGCAGGAGCAGGGGGCTTTAAAGAGGTGACTCAGAGAGAATGAGGTTAGAGGAGAGATCGGGGGAGAAGGTTGGAGAAAAGAAGATCAGGGAGGAGAAGGTTGGGAAAAGGAAGAACATGGTGTAAGTTTCAAAGTGACAAGGGGTATAGTCAAAGCGTCAAGTGGACCCTGTTACAAGCTCAACCTTTGGTACAAAAAAAAAAAAAGGGTCTGTCTTATGTTCAGACAAAGAGCCCGTGTTTTCTGACTTCTAAGAATGCCCGCTGCGCTGGGGGTGACCCAGGTCTCAGACGCCAGGGAAGTGCTCCGCCTCTGAGTGGCATCCCTGGCCCGCAGGTTTCTAAGAGTGGTTTTTACCAAGTGGCTGCTCAGCGAACGGAACCTGCTTGCTGCGGGCCGACCCTCTCCCTGGACTCACTTCTGCTGCGTTTGGGTTGATGCCCTCCCCGCCCCCCAGGCTTACAGTGGAGCCAACTGGAATTGTTAGGGGGCAACTTAAGAACAGACCCATCACCACCGACAAGTTCAAGTTTGAGAGTCTTTATTAGCCGGCCGGCCGACTGTCTCACACAATGCACTAAAAATGGCTATTGGGAGAACAGCCCCAACCACAGGGTTGCAGGGGTTTTTATACCATAAGTCAGTACATCAAGCACAAGTGTCTGTTTCTATGATTCAGCATCACAAACTAACATCATGGGATCTAGAACCATCAGCAGAGGGGGAAGTGGGTCAAAGTGACCTGTGGTCACCTGACCAGAGCCCAGCTCTCAGCCCCTGCTTCCCATCTGCTCTGCCCTGAACCCCCTCTCTCCAAGGGAATGTCGGGGTACTGCTCCGGTCAGAGTACGGCTGGTCCTCTCGACGCCCATGTTGAGTTCGGCCTCCGTGGTGAGGTACAAGGGCAGGATCTCAAGGGCGGGAGGCCTCTGCCTCCTGAGTGGCCAGCGCAGTCCCGTGACAGTCTTGAGAGTGAACCCGCTGAGGCAGTGTAGCCATCTTTGCCCCCACGCCTTGGGCCACCTCTGGGACTCGGCGGCAAGGAGGCCATTGCCAGGTGCGCCCCTCTTGGCCTCAGGCCGGAGCTGCGAGCTGACGTGAGCCCCTTCTTTACAGCGGGTCCAGCTGCAGTTCTGTGGCGCTGGCACAGGGCTTGCTGGACGTCATCTGACCCTCTCCGCAGGCCGTCTCTTCATCTTTAGCAGCCGATGACCTTGCTGAGATCTGGCTCCTCCTGAGCCCCCTGTGCGGCTTTCCTCCGCTTCCTGAGGTCTCATTTCTCCCAGCAGGGTCAGCAGTACCACTCACCACAGAGAAAGGCGGGGGACTGGTCCTCCATGCACAGTGGGCCGGGCGAGGCTGCTGGCCGGGGTCTGAGGAGGAAGGTGGTGAGCAGGGGACAGCTTGGGGGGGAGGCCCTGAACCCGGTTCTACCGTGTCCTGGAGAAGCGCGGGAGACCCACCCCCGCCGTGCCCTGGGGACCTGTTTCCGCGGCAGATGCGCCTGCTGCCGTGGCTGCCGACGCTGGCTGCCGAGCACGTCCCTCCAGCTCTGTGGCCGGGGGCCAGACGTCCAGAGGTGCCTCTTGCCCAGCACCAGGCACGTGGCCTCCGCTAGGGCCCACGGCCAGCAGGAGCCCCACTTCAGGACGCTGGGGAGGCCGGGGCCTCCTCCAGAGCCCGCCCCTGGGTCAGCTTGCGGATGACCTGAGGAGGGCAGCCTGCCACACTGCAATGTCCTCGTGAGCCCTGCTTGGAGCCCGACGTTGCTCAGCCTGTGCTTCAGGGCAGCACACCCCAGCGTGGTGTGGGCGAAGGTCCTGAGAACCTCCAGGTGGCACGTTGGGAAGGCTCGGGAACTTCCCTCCCTTTGGAAGGTGTGGTAACACTTCCCAGACCAGAGGTCACAGCGGTCCCGCAGTTACCCGTTGGAAGGTCTCAGCGAGGTGCCTAGAGTTCTGCAGATCCCTCCTTCCCAGGGCCAGGCAGCACGATTCCTGCAGGGCAGGAGACCCACACCGTCTATCCAGTGAGATGCTCTTGGCTACCAAGACAGACAGGACACTCGGGTTACATGGAGAGGTGCTGCCTGCCAGTGAGAGACCAGAGCGTCGTCTGCCGAGGGCTCCAGAGGAAGGCGCTTGCTAATCTGTAGCTGCGCTGCACGGGTCGGGTGTGTGGAGTCCCACGAGGCCCCCATTTGGAAGAGGAGCTGCAGTTGGCCTTGCTACCTGTTACAGTTTGGACCCTTACTGTCCCCTGAGAAGCTCCCGCATTGAAAGCGTGGTTCCCTGTACAGCAAGGTTCAGAGGAGGGGCTTTTAGGCACTGGATCATGAGGGCTGGACCTTGTCCTGGGACTGACCCCTCTGATGGATCCGTAGTACAGATGGACGACTGGGTGGAAACTGTGGGCAGGCGGGCATGGCTGGAGAAGGAGGTCCAGGGTGCCCCTGGACTCTGCCTGGGCCCTGGATCCCATCTTGCTCTCTCTGCTTCCCAGCTATCTGTGCTGAGCAGCTCTCTACCACACCTCCTGCCCTGTGCTCTGCTCACCTCCAGCCCAGAGCAGCGGAGGCAGCTGACGGTGGGCGGAAACTCTGAAACCGTGAGCCCCAGATAAGCCTTTCCTCCTCTTACAGGGAGGTAGGGGTGTGTGCAGCAGTTGCACTCAGCAATTACTGTGGGATTTCTCTGGGAAACATTTCCTAGTGTGTGTGTGTGTGTAAGATTTGTGTTTCCTATTAAAGTGAAACCTGCAATGCTACACATTGCAGGTTTCAGTGTCTTAAGTTTCCTGGGGAGACTTAAAGAGTGGAACATCTGTAAATTCCCTGACAGGTATCCAATCACAACTACAGCCCTGTCCTGGGTATCCAATCACAATTACAGCCCTGTTCTGGGTATCCAATCACAACTACAGCCCTGTTCTGGGTATCCAATCACAACTACAGCCCTGTTCTGGGTCCACCCCAGTTTTAAATTAGCTAATAGGGTAGATTGTACACTGAACTCTTCCTATCAGAGCCAGGAGAAGTGCTTCCTTAGGGACAAAAAATGGCAGACTGCCCCCCAGGTGTGTTTGCTCCAGATTTCCTTTGAGGTGCAACCTTCTGCGGGATGATTGTGCCTTGCCCACCCACGTCAAGCATGTGTCTGTTTTCTTGTGGTACGTCGGTATTTCTTACAATTTTGACCCCCAACATGAGGCTCCAAATGTTGCCTAGGGGTGGTGGTACCTCCCTCCTTAGAGGAGATGTGTCACCTGCCTCATTGCCATGCCTTTGAGTAGGGGAGGAAACTGCGACCCCTGAGGCTGACGGAGGACCAGGTGACTCCAGCCAGCCAAGCAGGGAAATCCGTGGAGGCTGAGAGGGAAGTACTTTCTGGTGGCTGCGTATCCCTGAGGTCGTGGGAGGGAAGCTGAGGTCGTCTGGGAGATGGAGGGAGTGGCTTGGGGAGGACGCAAGAAGCCACCTTGAGAAAAGAGGCCAGGTGTGGAGACTCAGGAACAGCTCACACCCAGGGGATGGGGCAGGAGTGAAAGATGGAGAGGAGGACGCTGGGAGTAGTTCAAGGAACCGCCACAGGGGGGCGAGCCTCCACCTGGAACTTCAGACCTGACCCGGGGAAAGCTGCAGAGAGGACGCTGGGAGTAGTTCAAGGAACCGCCACAGGGGGGCGAGCCTCCACCTGGAACTTCAGACCCGACCCGGGGGGAAAGCTGCAGAGAGGAGGACGCTGGGAGTAGTTCAAGGAACCGCCACAGGGGGGCGAGCCTCCACCTGGAACTTCAGACCCGACCCGGGGGGAAAGCTGCAGAGAGGAGGACGCTGGGAGTAGTTCAAGGAACCGCCACACGGGGGCGAGCCTCCACCTGGAACTTCAGACCTGACCCGGGGAAAGCTGCAGAGAGGACGCTGGGAGTAGTTCAAGGAACCGCCACAGGGGGGCGAGCCTCCACCTGGAACTTCAGACCCGACCCGGGGGGAAAGCTGCAGAGAGGAGGACGCTGGCGGGGAAGGGACATCACAGTTCCCTTGGGCCACCTGAAGAAGTCCTGGAGAGGGACCCAGGACAAGAGGGAAGGAGAAGCCACGGGTGATGACATGCGCTGTTGTGTCTGCACTCAGGCTCCGTCCTAACCTCCAGTGTTCTGGCCAAGGCCTGGGGCAGATGAAGGCGGGTGTGTCGGCTGTTGATCCAACGTGCGCTCGAGGAGGCCAGCAGTCAGGAGGACACAGCCATGCTCTTTGTTGGAGAAGGGGCCACAGCCCTCTTTCCTCTAGGACTAAGTGGGGATGACCCTGGTCACACTCAGGAGGAAGAATCAGGAGAGGGAGCTCTTGTCTCCCCACATACTCCTGGGGGCACAGATCCAGATCCAACTGAGGAACCGAATCCATCTCCTCCTGCCCTGGAGGGTTCCAGAGGAGGCCAGAGAGGCCAGAGAGGCCAGAGCTGGCTGCAGAGGCTTCTGTCCCTCCCGCTGCTTCACACCCTTCCCTGCCTAGACTAAGAACAGAGTCAGAACAATGCAAACAGGATATTCCAAGTTTCCCCTTTCCCCAGAGAGAGAAGTCTGGTTCCTTCCCCGCCACAACCTTTATCCTTATGTGAAGCTCCTCTGTGGGGGGAGCTCGGGTTTGAAATGCCCCTCTTTTGATACACGTCAAGGAAAAGATGAAGCACCAGCAGAATCTTTGAAGAGATTGAAGGAACAAATGAGAGGATATTCTGGATTCGATGTTGATGACCCTTGGGACGAGGAGTGTTGGAACTATGCTGACGGAGCTAGAGAATCACAGACACGGACACGTTGGAAGGAGTAAGTCTAGAGGAAGCATGGAGGGAAGCTCAGGAGGCGCGTGCGAGGAGGGTGAAGAGAAGTCGACACGGGGCCAGACGGTGCCCTCCGCACAGAACAAGCACCCAGCACAAACCAGGCCCTGCAAAGGAGGGACGGAAGGGGCCTCGCTCAAGACACCCTAAGAGACACAGGCCAAAGGGGCACAGTGGAAAGGAGGAAATACATGCTATAAATGTGGGACAGAGGACATCCAAGAGGGAATGCCCCAGATGGGGAGGGAAGGAGGGTGACCCCCTCCTGTCCTCCATGAGCCCAGGGGGGTCAGGGGCTCTTCCACACAAAGCCTCCCACCAAGAGCCCTGGATAAATGTAGAGGTGGCATCCAAAGCTGGGAAGTGCCCTTCCTGACTGACTCTGGGGCAGCTGCTCCTCTTGGGCACCACCCACCAGTGCAGAGGTCCAGCAGGAGCTGCTGGGGCGGGAGTGGAGGGGAAGCTCTTAAGGTCACCACTGCTGGAAAGGCCCAAGAAGGACCCACCAGGAGACCCCAAAGGAGTTCCTCTTTGTGCCTGAAGCAGGGACCAATCTCTCAGGTCGAAGTCTGCACTAGGAGCAGGATCAATTACCAGTCATAGGGAAATTCAAATTTCCTTAGCCTCCTAACTGCTGAAGAGGAAGAAAGGGTTCTTCCTGGGGTCTGGACAAAGGAGGGAAATCAAGGGAGACTCTTTATAGGTGAGTCCTCCTGAGTCACTCAAGGAAAGGGACCAGGTGGACACTCTGTACTGGACAGAACACCATCCAAGTAACAGAGTCAGGCTGCCTGGTGGAGGCTACTCAGACCTGTGAGCTATTTGCTCTCAATCAGGCCCTGAAATTTCCAATGGGAAAGGAGGGGAACATGCACACTGATTCCAAATATGCCTTTGGGGTTGTCCACACTTTTGGAAAGGTTTAGACTGAGTGTGGCTTAATTAGTAGTAAGGGGAGGATTCATCACATGGAGTGTGATCCAGGTTTTGGGGAAAACCAGTGGGAAGCACCCTGCCAAGTCCTGCTCAGGACTGACACAACTGATTGGACCACAGATCAAGGGTGGACTCTCGACAGGAGTGAAGGAGCCTGAGCTAATACGAGAAGCAATGGAGCTCAGTCCACCATGCAGATCCCTCCACAGTAACCTTCTAATGATGCTCATGGTGCCGCAGAGAATCCCATCCTGTGAGGTGATCATTAGTGTAACCCAGTCCTCCTCCCCTTCTGCTTGTTATATTTGATGCCTGTCAGGTGCTCCCCTGTGGCAGTTTGTGTTTGGGCCCCTCACAATCTAAAATCTAAGCCTGCCCTTAATGAGGGGGTCTCCCTTACTAATTTTCAGGTTCTTAACTGTGCTCCTTATTACTAACCTTAGACAACCCTAGAGACTATGTAACTCTCTCTGTTCTGCTGCCTTGTGGCTGGGAGCAGATGTCATAGGAAGAGATCCTGTTGGACTCGTAACTCTCAGGCTGGCGGTTACCCAAGAGGTCCTCCTGGAAGTCTATAATGATGCCACCAGTGTTACTGTAATGGATTAAGAATCCAGCACAGCTCTTCAACTGGAAACCGGGTTCAGTGAGGCAAACGCCTGGGTGGAAGGGGTTAGATGTTCTCTTCACTCATTTAATAAAAGCAATGGGTACTTAGCTCAACAGGGAGGCCGGGGGGCCTCAAGAGGTCCTGTTCCCACCTGGCTGGACCTCAGACCCCATGACGTGAGCTGTATGAGATCCCTCTTTCAGGAAAACACAGCTTGTGGAAATGAATCTTGCAAGACGCTATCATTGTTGTTCTGGGCACTTAGGGTCCAAGGCTAGAGCCCCCAGGACCGCCTGACCTCCTTCCCTTGGAACCAGTTACACTTCATGCCTCTCTAGGTGTGTTGGGGGGCAGTTGGTTTTCCTCGGAAATATATCTGGATGCAATGGAAGCTGGTCTGTGGAGGAGATGTCTGATCACACGGCGCTTGCCAAGCTGGAGCTGGCGTCTGGTGGTACTGTGGAAGCCAGTGCTTGGCACCTGACCCACCAATTCGAGAGGAGCCTGCTCTCTGGTTACACTGGCTGTCCCTTTCACCTTGGATTTCTCAAATCTCATCAATCTCAGTTCCCTAGGAAGGAGAGGGATCTCTTCCCCAGGTCATCTGACCCCCATATTTATATAGATTCCATTGGATTCTCCAGGGGTTCTTAGTGGATTCAAAGCCAGGAATCAGATAGCAGCAGATTTGGAGTCAATTCTCTTGGTGTTCTATGATAAATAAAAATGTGCATTGGATTAATTACATTTATTATAATACACAAAGGATAATTAATTATATCAGAGATGCTCTCAAGGACATTGCATAAAAATTAGATGCTACTAGTATCACATGGAAAGAATTAATCCCATCTATTATTATTCCACTAATGGTTGCTTTGGGAGTCACAACTACAGTTAGACAGTTATATCACTCCATGCATGAGGTTTTAGTCAAAGACATAGAGACAGCTCTCACCAAACAAACACATCTCATATCAAAACAATCCTCCTGGCTGGGTGGGGTACTGCATGCCTGCAATCCCAGTGGCTTGGGAGGCTGAGGCAGGAGGACCACGAGTTCAAAGGCAACCTCAGCAACTTAGCAAGGCTCTAAGCAAATTAGCAAGACCCTCTTTCTAAATAAAAAATAAAAAAGGGTCAGGAATGTGGCATAGTGGTTAAGCACTGGGGGTTCAATCTCTTCTACCAAAAATGAACACACAAACAAACAAACAAATAATAATTCTCCTGTATTAGATACAGTTGAACATGAATGTCAAAAGATGTTACCCAAATTTGAAGAAAAGAATTTATATGGATCACAAAAAATGGGGAAATCATAAGATTTATGTTTTCATATTTATCAAAGTTGAACCTGTAATGCATCACAGGCATGTTTACTGTAACTGAAGGACCATGTGGCCTGAATGGAGCCATCTTAAGTTAGGGAACCACGTGGCCAGAATGGAGCCATTTGTAAATTCCCTAATAGGTTTCTAGTCACAACTGTGACTGGGCATTTTCTGTGCCCCCACCCCATTTAAAATCAGCTAATCCCATAGATTGTACCCCTGACCTCTTCCTATTAGGAGCGAGGGGTGTGATGTGCTGACAGATCTGGCTCCGTGGGAATGTTATAGGCCGGACTATGGGGAAAATGACTGGACAGACTCCATTTTGTTCTGAGACTCCCTGTTATGTAGGAAATAAATTTCTCCCCTGGGAACACCCCACCTCTGTACCCATCATCAGTTACTTAGCGTGACATGGTTAGCAATACAAAATGACAATTCTTATGTAATGAAAATTGCTCTCTTTTGATTCCTATTGCTCCTAAACAATGCACCATATGAACGGTGATCGTGTGGATGTTAGTTTGTACCTAGGTAAGGGTCATTTTGATCCACTTCCCCCTCTGTTGATGATCTCATGTTAGTTTGTAATTTTGAATCATAGCAACAGACACTTATGATTGATGTGATTTTTGGTATAAGAAGCCCTACAACCCTGTGTTCGGGGCTGTTCTCCCAATAGCCATTTTTTTGGGGCATTGTGTGAGACAGTCAGCTGGCCAGCTTAATAAAGACTCTCAAATTGGACTTCTCAGTGGTGATCAGTCTGTTCTTAAGTTGCGCCCCATAGCAAGGGGCAGCACTTGTTAGGGATGAGTATTGGCAGACTGTCCCCCCAGGTGTGCTTGCACCAGATCCCTTTTTGGGTGCAACCTTCTGCAGAAGGACACTTGTGCCTTGCCCACCCCCTTCTGAGCACATGCCTGACTTCTAGTGGCACCCGCGATTCCTGACAAGTGATAGGTAGATGGATGAAAGATGATAGATATATGGAAAGATAGATGGTGTTTCTGGGACTCTCTTTGGGTGTGGGAACTGGTCCCCTGGGCCCGTGGGGAGGGAAACAACAGCCAAGGCTGCATCGACCCCTGACGGGTGCAGGCCCTGACTGGCTGGTGAGGTAGAGTGTGGTCCAGGGATTGGCAACTGTTCAAAGCTGGTGTCCAGTCATCCCTGGAATCGCAGGATTCCTAGCAGGGCCCTCCTTTCCCTGCAGGAACGGGCTGCAGGTGCTCCGGGCACTGGCTTCCGCAGTGGCTGTGGTGCCGGCCCTCCCCTGATTGCCCTCCCTGCCAATCAGCAGGCTCGGATGCCCCCAGGGATTCAGTCCTGTCTGGACCCACAGGCCTGGGCTTTTCCTGCCGGTGAAGACGGAGCTGCTTCTCAGCAGCCCGTCAGGTCCCCAGGCCACCTGCCCCTCTTTCTGCCACTGCTGGTGGTGCCAGGGACACCCGCCCTTCCCACTCTGGGCCCCTGCTCCCTGCTGGCCCTGCTGCCAGAGCACTTCCCGACCCTTTGGTTGGAGGGTGCTTCTGGATCACCAGGCAGTACTCGCGGGGCTGCAGAGTTGGCGGACGCAGCCTGTCCCTGTGCAGGAGGCTCCCCCATGACATCCAGGTCCCTCCTGTATCACAGGGGTCAGGGAACTGTGGGCCACGCACATAAGCCCGCCTTGCTCTTCTGTTAGTGGTTTGAGGAGGCGGTGGTGACAGACAAAGGTGCCCTTGGCACCATCTGTGGCGCCCATGCTGCCCGCTTTGCAGACAAAGCTCTGCTGGAACGGCTGGGCCTTCTCGGGCAGGGTCCTAGGCAGTTTTTGCACAATGGCAGATGGAGCAGTCGCCGCGGAGGCCAGGGGACCTGCAAGCGGGCATCCCACTTTTCACGAGGTGACCTTTCTGACACACGTCGCCTGACAGCCGTTCATAGATGTCCAGGCGTTGAAACCCCAGTGATGCACGCCCTGGACAGACGCGGGCCTGACCCCGTGCTGTGGCGTCCTTCCCACCCCGCCGCCCGCTCTCCGTCAGGGCCTGGGCCGTCCCCAGGTCTCTTTGGTGGGTAGCTTGTCTCCTCCCAGAACAGTCTGCTCCCTGGGCCCTGCAGGAGCTGGCCCCTTCCTCCACGGGCATCTGCCCCAGCAGAGTACGGAAAGGGGCCGTCCAGGGAAGTCTGGGCCTGGTGTGGTGGCGGGTGGGCCAGGCGCCTGCCTAAAGTCGATTCCACAGGCCTCCACATGCTCAGCTCGCCGTGTCTGCCCAAATGGCCTCATCCCAGAGTCAAAGCCTGACTCCTCCCAAGCAGGGCTCCTTGCATACTGGGGAGCCCGACCGCAGGGCCCAGCATCCTACATTGCCACTGAAACCCTGCTGCCCACCTTGAGGCCTCGGCGCCGTCCTCAGCTGTGGCTGCCCAGGACAGAGTGCCTCCGAGGCCTGGCAGCCTCCGGGCACTCGCCTTGCAGTCTCACACTCTCACATGCACACGTACTCCCACACAGCTGTGCACACACTCTGGCCCCAGACTCAAGGCTGGAGGGGGAGGAGAGCAGCACCTCCGTCCCAGGCCTGTCCTTGACAGGAGGTGGCTCTCTGTTTCTACAAACAGGTGTTTTCAGCCTGATCGAGGAGTAGCGTGGATTTCGCCTTCCCCTTTTTAATTAAGATTTCAACACATAAACCCCTTTAATAGGAGCAGGGAACCACCTGAGCTAGTGCTGATGCTACCCCCACAGTCGGCGTGCGGAAGTCCATGCAGGCCCCAGGCAGTGGGGCTCCCTGCGCCCCTGACTGTTCTGCCAGCTGACTCTGGCGGGAGTTCTCCCAAGATCTGCGGCTGGGGTGATGCCCTGGGGGCCCAAGTCCTCCCGAGATGGGGCAGGTTGGGATTCCCGGGGAAAACACCAGCGGCCAGGGTGACCAGGCATTTGCAGGGAGCTCATGCCAGGGCTGCCCTTCCCGGAGGTGATGGTGGGAAAAGGGTGCTCTGCCCCGTCGTCCGCGGCGGGTCGGGTGGACAGCTCCCACGGGGTTCAGGGGTTTCTCAGGGCTGGGTCTCTTTCCCTCCAGCGTTTGGGGAACAAGCTGAACACCATGGCCAGTGCTTGGGCATGTCCAGGGCATGGCTCAGACGGATGTGGACACCTGTGGCTGGCTGGTCAGGGCACAGGAAGGAAGTGGGGACCGGGAACCCTGCACTTGCTCAGAAAATGGAGCCACCCTTCTGTGTGATTCCTCTTTACATCCTCTGGTCCTTGTCCATCCCATCGCCTGCCCCAGAGCTACCCCAGGTGACAGCATGCTGGTGTCCCCTTCTTGATGTCCTGTCCCCACCTTCTCCTTCGTGCCCTCTCTGCATCTCATCACCTGTGACTGGCTGGACTCAGGGAGGCCTGTTGTGGTGCAGCTGCTCCATTTGCCCCGGTAGCCAGGCGCACTGAGGGCCATGCCCATGGCCTTCCCGGGGCTCCGGGTGCCCAGGGTGGGGCCTCACACCACCTGCAGGAGCAGCGGGCAGCAGGAAATCCACTGGGGGCACTCCCGAGAGGAGGGATGCGAAGAATGAGTCAAAAAGGAGCATCAGGAATCCATTCACACTGAAGGGTGAGGAAGGGCTTTATTTAAAGGAAGTGCGGGGGGAGGCTCAGGAGGGAAGGACCCTCAAGACAGATGGCCGGGGGCATCAAGATTCGACAGCGTTAACATACGTACAGGGTGTGTAGGTCAGAGAGACGCCGTCGGGGAGGAGGCTGCACAGCTCCTTTTCTGGAGGAAATTCCATGGTCAGATGGTGGGTAGTAGGGGACGAGCCTCTCACAGTCCTGGGTGCTTCCCCTGATCCGAACACGGCTGCTTCTCTACTCCAGCGCTGTGGGATGCCGAGGATGCTGGAGCCCCTGGACTGTGAGGCAGAGCTCAGATCTTACACTGGCAGCACACAGGGACACAGCAGC
The DNA here is from genome assembly GCF_902686445.1 of Sciurus carolinensis. Taxonomy (NCBI): domain Eukaryota; kingdom Metazoa; phylum Chordata; class Mammalia; order Rodentia; family Sciuridae; genus Sciurus; species Sciurus carolinensis. The sequence continues at coordinate 1,403,588 of NC_062223.1, forward strand.
TGGACTGGCAGCAGGAGGACCCACAGCCTGAGGAGCAGCAGGGCTTGCAGCAGCTGGACTGGCAGCAGCAGGGCTTGCAGCAGCTGGACTGGCAGCACACAGGGACACAGCAGCTGGACTGGCAGCAGCAGGGCTTGCAGCAGCTGGACTGGCAGCAGCAGGGCTTGCAGCAGCTGGACTGGCAGCAGCTGGACTTGCAGCCCCCACAGGAGCCACAGCCCCCCTTGCTGCCCCCACAGGAGCCACAGCCCCCCTTGCAGCCCCCACAGGAGCCACAGCCTCCCTTGCAGCCCCCACAGGAGCCACAGCCCCCCTTGCAGCCCCCACAGGAGCCACAGCCCCCCTTGCAGCCCCCACAGGAGCCACAGCCCCCCTTGCAGCCCCCACAGGAGCCACAGCTGGAGCAGGAGCAGGCTGGCACACAGCAGCACACGGGCTTGCAGCAGCACACGGGCTTGCAGCAGCACACGGGCACACAGCAGCTGGAGCCACAGCCCCCACAGCTGGAGCCACAGCCCCCACAGCTGGAGCCACAGCCTCCAGAGCAGCCACAGCAGCCCATGGTTCTGGTGGTGGAGGTGGAGTGGGTGAGAGGAGCAGGTGGAGAGGGAGGAGTGTGGGGTGGAGCTCCTGAGCTGGGCCTTTATGTACCTGCCCAGGGTCAGGTGTGGGGCTGGGCACCTGGCCACTTCCTGGTTCCTGTTTGTGCCAGGGTCCAGGCAATCTCCTCACACTGTGTTTTCTAATGACTTTGTTTTCACTGAGCTTTTCAGAAGGTGCAGTCAGGTCTCCTGGGGATGCCGCTCCTCTGAGATTTATAGGGGTTCAATTTCAATTTACTACGTATGGGTTCCCAGTTTCCCCAGCAGCGTTTGTTAAAGAGGCTATCTTTTCTCCAATGTATGCTTACGGATGGCCTCTTTGTCTAGTATGAGGTGACTGTATTTATGTGGGTGTGTCTCTGTGTCTTCTATGCTGTTCCCTTGGTCTTCAATTCTGTTTTCCTGCTACCTCACTGTTTTCGTTACTGTAGCTCTGTAGTATAATTTAAGGTCCAGTATTGCCTCCTGCATTACTTTTATTGCTGGGGATTGCTTTGACTGTTCTGGGCCATTTATTTTTCCAAATAAATTTCATGACTGATTTTTCTGTTTCTATAAAGAACATCATTGAAATTTTAATGGGAATTGCATTAAATCTGTATAGCACTGTTGGTGGTGTAGCCATTTTGACGGTATTAATTTTGCCTACCCAAGAACATGGAAGGTTTTTCTATTTTCTAAGTAATTTCTTCAGAATTTTTGCATCTATGCTTATCAAGGATATTGGGTTGAAGTTTTCTTTCCTGGATGTGTCTTTGTCTGGTTTGGGTATCAGGGTGATGCTAGCTTCATAGAGGAGTTTGGCTGTGTTCCCTCCTTTTTTATTTCATGGGATAATTTGAGGAGGATTGGTATTAGTTCTTCTTTAAAGATCTGGTAGAACTTGGCTGAAAGTCTATCTAGTCCTGAATTTTTCTCTGTTGAAAGGCTTTTTATAGCTGCTTAAGTTTCATTGCTTGAAATCAATCTGTTTTAAGTTTTCTATATCCTCCTGGTCAATGTCTCTAGGAATTTGTCCATATCCTCAAGATTTTCTAGCTTATTGGAGTATAAATTTTCAAGATAGTTTCTTATGAGACTTGTGGTGATATTTCCATTTTCATCTCAGACTTTGAAAATTTAAGTTCTTTCTCTTTTTCTTTTGGCTTCTTTAGCTAAGGATTTATTAATTTTGTTTATCCTTTCAAAAAAACTTTTTGTTTCCTTGATCCTTTGTATTGCATTTTAATCTCAATTTCATTGATTTTGGCTGTGATTTTAATTATTTTCTTTCTTCTTCTAATTTTGGTGTTGAATTGTTCTTTTTTGAGGGCTTTGAGGTATAATGTTAAATTATTTATTTGGTATTCTTTTCTTCTTTAAATGTATGAGCTCAATTATATGGGTTTTCCTCTAAGAACTGCCCTCAGAGATTTTGGCATGTTGTATCACGATTCTCATTTACTTCTAAGAACTTCTTATTTCTCCCCTGATTTCTTCTGCTATTCATTCTTCACTCAAAAGTGTATGTTTTAATCTCCATGTGTTGAGTGGTTTCTGTTTTTATCTTATCATTGATTTCTAATTTCATTCCATTACAATCTGATAGAATGCAAGCTAGTGCCTATTTTTTTGTATTTGCTAAGATTTGCCTTGTGACCTAAAATACAGTCTACTTTAGACAATGTTCCATGTGCTGCTGAGAAGAAAGTGAATTCAGTGATTGATGGGTGCAATAGTCTATTGATGTCTTTTAGGTTCATAGTATTCATCGTATTTTTTAGTTCTGTGGAATCTTTACTTAATTTATATCTAGATGAGATCTCTGGTGGTGAAATGGTGTGTTAAAATCACCCAGTATTATTATATTGTGGTCTATTTGATTATTAATATTGAGAAGGGTTTGTTTGATATATGCAGATGTGCCCCATTGTTTGGGGCATAAATATTTACTACTGTTATATCTTATTGATGTATGGTTCCCTTCAGCAGTATGAAATGTCCTTCTTTGTCTCTTCTGATTAATCTTGACTTGAACTCCACTTATCTGATATGAGAATAGCTACCCCTGCTTGTTTACAAGATATATGTAAATGGTATGTTTTTTCTCATCCTTTCACCTTCATTCTGTAGATGTCTTGCCTGTGAAGTGAGTCTTTTACAGATGATGTATTGTTGGGTCTTGCTTCTTTTTTTCATTGTTATTATTTTTCCATATTTTTGTTGGTGAATTATAATTATACATGATGGTGAGATTTGTTACATATTCATATTTGCACATGATATAACAATATAATTTGATCAATATTGTTTTATTATTACTGTTATTGTTTGAAATGGGGTCTTGCTAGTGCCCAGGTTGGCCCTGAACTTGACATCCTTCTGTCTTAGTTTCCCAATAGCTAGGATTACAGGCATGAGCCACCAAACTTGGCTCTAGACCAGTAGTTTAAAAGCACCTGACATCTCATCTTTCAAAGGTCATAAGTGTATTACTTTCATAAACATTTCCAGTAATCTCTCTCTTGGTGTTTATAATCATTATGCATTTCCAAAATGTATCAGTTAGCATGGTGTGGGCTGGGGTTGTGGATCAGTGGTAGAGTGCTTGTCTAGCACCACATAAAAATAAATAAAATAAAGGGTCTTGTTTTTAATGCAATCTGCCAAATTCTTTCTCTCTCTCTCTTTCTTTCCTTTTTTTGCACCAGGGATTGAACCCAGGGGTGTTTAACCACTGAACAACATCCACAGACCTTTTCAAAAATTTTTTTGAGACTGGGTCTTGCTGAGTTGCTTAGGTCCTTGCTAAGTTGCTAAGGCTAGCTTGAACTCATGATCCTCCTGCCTCAGGCTCCTGAGCCACTGGGATTACAGGTGTGCACCACCACACCTGGTCAACTTCTGTCTTTTGACTGAAGAGTTTAGACTATTTACATTCAACATTATTACTGAGAGATTATTTTATTTCCTGCTGTTTTATTTATAATGTTTCAATCAAACTTAATTCTTCTTTAATTGACTATTCTTCTAGTGTAATTTCTCCCCATGCTGGTTTTCATTTTCATTTTTAACTTTTCATTTTACTGAATAGGTTCTGTGATATAGGCTTTCTAGTTATGAATTCTTTGAGCTTCTATTTGTCATGGAAGGTTTGTATTTCATCTTAAATTCTGAAGCTGATTTTGCTGGATATAGTATTATTAGTTGGTATTCATTTTCTTTCAGAACTTGGTATATGTTATTAAAGGCCCTCCTGGCTTTTTTGCCTGCAAATTTGATGAGTCATTTTTCTCTTGCAGGTTTTAAAATTCTATCCTTATTCTGTATGTTAGGCATTTTCACAATAATGTGTCTTGGAGCGGATCTGTTTTGTATATTTAGTGTCCTATATGTCTCTTGTATTTGAATTTCCATCTCATTTTTAAGGTTTTGGAAAAATTTCAGATACTATTTCATTGAAAAGAGTGTGCATTCCTTTCGCTTTGTTTCAGAGCCTTCATCTACCCCAATGATTCTCAAATTTGGCCTTTTTGTTATTCCAGATTTCTTGAATATTCTGTTCAGGTTCTCTTAAGATCTTTTATTATAGTAGACTTTATTTTCAAGATTATATACTTTGTCTTCGGGTCATGACAATCTGTCTTCGAAGTGGTCTAATCTATGGGCGGTGCTTTCAGCTGAATTTTTAATTTGGTTTCTGTTTGAGGATTCCTGCTTGACTCCTTTACAGAATCTCTATCTCTTTGTTGAAGTCATCTTTCATTTTCTGCATTTTCTCTCTGATTTCACTCTGTACATCTTCTTTCGGCCAATAGAATAATTTAACTATGAACTTTCTAAAGTTCTTCTCTGACATTTCCCCCACTGTGATGTCAATGGGGTCAGTTGCTGAAGCATTATGGGCTGTTTGGCATGGTTTGTGCCTGTGCTTTTCCAACTGTTTGTATGTCTACACATCTATCTGTGTAGTTCTGCCTTCTTCTTTTAATCCAATTGCTACTTTGCTCACTTCTTTAAGAGCCTGGGTTGGGTGAATGTGATAATGCTATTTAAGTCAATGTGTGACCTCTGCTGATCCCTGTCTCAGCACTGCTTAAAGAGGAGCCACTCAGCCCCATTTATAACCACTTCAGAGCCAAGCCTCATACTCTTCAACCCTACAAGAAGCAAAAGACTTGTTGCAGTCGTTCTCTGTGGTCCCTCAAATTCAGGTATAAATGTATAATAAAGTTCTAGAATAGGTCAAATAATTAGTTGTTAAATTTAGTAAACTTACTATAACCTTAAGGAAGGGCTTAAAGGGGAGAGGAAGAAAGATTGGGCCAAAAGGACAGGGGAAAATGAGACAGAAGGACCCCCCTCACCCCCACGCTCACCATGAACAGGGGACCCTGGGCTGGGGGCACCTGTGCCAGCCCAGGAAGCGCGCCCAGCCCCGCCAGCCTCTGCCACCCAGCAAGGCAGGAAGTGCGGCCAGCGGTGGTCCTTCCAGAAGTTCTCTGGCCGGGCTCTTGAGGACCCAGCGCAGGGCCTCCCCTCTGGTTTGACTGGCGGCTCTCTGGGTGTGGGCAGGGCCTCCCCTCTGGTTCGACTGGTGGCTCTCTGGGTGTGGGGCAATGCCATGGGATTTGAGGGGTGACTGGCCGCCAGTGGCTCCACGGGTGGCTGTGGACGCTGGCTCAGCTTTCTCTTCACGATTTGGTTTTGCGCCCTTTGTGCTCTGAGGGTCTTGCGTTACTGTCACACTTTGGATTTTTCCTGACTTTCCCAGTGTTTCTCAGTGGGGGAGCCTGAGATGTTTTGGCCCCCTTCTCTCTCTGCTGCCCCTCCCCGTCCCCATCCCTGGGTTTGGGTCAGGGCACTGGGTTTGGTTTCCTACTTGGGGACCCTGTCTTCTGGGCTCTCCAGGTCCCAGACTTTGTGACATTGAGTCCTCGAGCACTTACCTGTCACCACCCCTCGGTTCTGCTCTTCCTTGGTGCCTCCTCCGAGTTTCGAGGGCCCTGGCTGTCTCCCGCCGTCGCCCTCCTCTGACGTGACTTTTGGATGCCCGGCAGTCAGAGTTGCTCTGTGTGATCGGTCCAGGCAGAGTGGGGTCTGGCTCTGGACTTGATTACCAGCCGCCCCGCCCAGGGGCTGCAGAACATGGGGTCCCTCGGCAGCCGCAGCAGGTCTCAGGATGCCCCGTAGACCTAGGGCTACAGATTCAAGACTCTGAGCTTTGAATCCCCCAGGTCCGCCAGGCAAGGTGGGAGTGGCCAGTCCCTTCCTCCCCCACGGTGCTCAGAGGCAGGCGCCTGGCCTCCTGGGCTCCTGACAAGCATCTGGGGGCACCATGCGTGGACCCTCTGCCACCTCATGGCATATGGCTGCCAGTCACACTCCACCATAGGAAACTGGGTCCTCAGCGCCCCCTCTCGGCAGATCAGAGAACCTTGCTCGGAAGACAGGAAGCCAAGGCAGCACCACCCCCGAGACCTCCTACAGCCATGGCCAGTGCCAGGGTCTGTTCTGGGCGAGCCCGAGCGGAGAAGTCGAACCGTGATTATGTGCACACATGTGTGCATGTGCGATGTGTGCGCTCTATACATTGGTGTATGTATTGTGATCTGTGTACATGCACGCACGTGAGCATGTGAGTGCATGCGTGTGTGCACGCATATGCACATGCAGGTGTGTGTGTGCATTTTGCATGAACACACCTACATGTTGGCCTAGGTGATCTGGGGGCTGGTTAAGCAGTTCCTTCGAGGCTGGCTCCTCATCTGCTGCTGAACTTTGAAGTCCACAGGTCAGGCGGAGGAAGTCACAGGAGGTGCCAGTGTGAGGCAGAGTCCAGGAGAATGGAACGGAGCTTGTGTGCACTTTAGTTGTCTCTGACCTTGGTGTCCAGCATGTCCTGCAGAAGCCAGTGTCCTCCTGAAGGAGCTGGTGCACACACTTGGCCCAGGGGCAGGGGAGTTGAAGCAATCCCAGGAGAACCAGAGCAGCCGTAGGCCTGGCTGCAGCTCCATGCACAGCAGCAGCAGAGTGTGGCTGCCAGCTGGCTGCCCCTCCAGCGGTCATGGCTGCCTCCAGGAAAGGGGTTCAGGCACGCTTGGTCTGGGGACGTGGACACGACACGGAGCCAGCTCATTTCCCTTTCCAGTCTGAACTGCATGCCCGCGTCAGCCACATTGCCTTTGGCTCTTTGGTGGCTATCGCACGTTCTGCTAGTTTTCTCTGCCTTTCAGCCTGGGTCTTCTGTTGATGGCACTGGGCCCTCGGTTCCTCTGCCGCGGGTCCCTCTTCTGAAGAGCAGTCAGGAGGGCTTTGTGCCCGTGCTCTGGGTTCCTGGAGCTCTCTGGGTCTTTCTCAGGACTTCTGAGCCTCTCACACAGCCCTTTTCATCTCCTGTCCCTTCTCCTTCCCTTAAAGCCCTTAGGTTCTGAATCTCAGCGAGCTCAACCACCCACCACGGGGTCTGGGAACCTCTACATCCCGCATCAGGTCTGGCCCCGGGCTCCTTGCCCATTTGTGTGCTGCGCCCTTTCCTGAGGTTTGCGCTGGCAGGCTCCTGCACACTGGGCTTGCGGCAACTTCCCCAGCATCCTGGGTGGTTCCTGCAGAGGCTCTGGCCCCTGTGAGCTGCGATGCTCTCCTGCCTCTCCAATTCTGGGGGCAACACGTTGCCCTGTGACGGCTCCCCAAAGGACCTAAGAATAGCTGCTTTTCGGTTTGTTGGGCTTCTCTCCTGTGTGTGGCTGGAACCCCGATTCTCAGCTCCCGCATGGAAGGTTTGCCCCCCCAAAGCACTGGCAGAGCCACTGGCACCCCGCCCAGCCTCCCCTGGCGCTTGATGGACCTTCCCGACTGGGAGAGCCAGCCTATAAACTGTGGACCCTCAGGGTCTGTGCAGCTCCTAGGCCTTCAGACTGGACCACTTGCAACCTTTATCTTGAAATGCAGTGTTAGAGGGTGACACATTTCCAGTGGGAACCACACTGAGATTTGGTGAGATTCTTTAATATTGAAAAGCATGCTGGGTATGTACGGACTATTCCAAGAACAACTACTAGTACCACACAGATCTGAAATTTTAGATATTCACAACACCGCGGAATCCATTCTATAAAGTAGAATTGAACAGTTTTATATATTTATAGAATTACCATCTAGTTCCAGAACATTTTCATCACCCCCAAGAGAAGCTCCAGAGACATGGGAACATAAATTAGTACAGCCAAAAAATTAAAACCGGAGCTACAGTGGGATCCTGTGCGCTCCTGCTGTGGACGCTTCCGATGTGTGATTTTGCTTGGGTTTAGGAGGCTCATCCAGTTGCAACGTGTGGGACCTCGCTCCTGGGGGTCCCTGGCACTGTGCTGCGGGCTGAACCGCATTTGCTGGTCCCTTTGTCATTTCAGGGGTATTGGCACGTGTCCGCTCCTTGGCACTGGTAGGCAATGGTGTGCAGTCGGACGAGTGTTTTCCAGTCTGTTGCGCGTGCGCTCAGGGCTGTCACTGGGTCTGGGCAGCTAGCTAGCGTTTGAGGACAAAACACATGTGCGCCAACATGGAAATCCCCAAATGAAGTGGCTGCGTGGCTTTCCCGCTCTCGCACCTGCTTATTCTTTTGATAGAGGCCTCCGCGGTGGGGTCTGAACCCGGATCTCTGTGGTTTTGGTTTGCGTTTTCCTGGGGACTACCGGGTGGTGCTGTGAGCCTCTTCTCTGTCTTCCTTGGAGGAATGCCTGCTCGAATCCTTTGCAGGCTTCGAAGTGGGTTGTCTTACTTTCTAGTGGTCGGAGTTCTCTCTTCTGGATGCCAGTTCCTTATCCACTGTGGTTTGAAAACAGTCTTTCCCCATCTGCCGGTTTTTCCTTCTCTTGATCGAGCCCCTGGAGGAACGGCAGCTTTGGTCTTTGGTGGAGTTCTGTTAACCTGTTTTTCTCTTTTCTCTTGGGCTTTTTGGTGTCATGTCTAAGAACCGCTTTTTAAACCAAGGTCACAAAGCTGCGTCTGGTTCTATACTGGTCGCTGACCCACTTAGAGATTTTTCTGGTTTTGTTCTGTCGCTTTGCTTTGTGGGTCGGGGCCAGGTCTGAGCTGGTTCTTGGGCATTTTGGCATCTGGCTGTCTCAAACTTTTTCCTTGGCAACGTTCTTCTCTTCCCACTGGATGGCTTTGCTGGAAAGCACTTTCCTGGGGTTGTAAGACTCTGCCACACCCATCATGTTGCTTCTGTGGGGACCCCTGGGTGGTGGTTACTGTGGCTGTGCGGTATTCTTTTCAGTGACTTTTGTAGGTTTAAGTGTCCAAGACTTGTGCTTCAATTACATTTGTTCCTAGGCATTTTATTCTTTCAGATGGAATTATTTTATTTTCTTTCGTTATTACAAGGGATTGAACCCAGGGGTGCTTAACCACTGAGCCACATCCTCCGGTCTTTTTATTTTTTGGTCTTGCTAAGTTGCTGAGGCTGGCCTTGAACTTGTGCTCCGCCTGCCTCAGTCTGAGTTGCTGGGGTCACAGACCCATGGATGAGACAGCTTTCTGGGTGGTTCGCTGCTGGTGTATGGAGTGCAGCTGATTTTTGCACACTGCCCCTGCTCCTGTCAGCACTGCTGGGTGTGAGTGCTGTGGGATTTGGGTGCAAGGGCCATCTGTGTGCGTGGCACCACTGCTTCCCCCCAGCCAGGTGCCTCTGTTGCCCTTTCTTGTCCTCAGCTTCAGTGTCATGCTGGGAAGCAGGGATGAACGTGGATGTCCTGCTAGTCCAGATCCCTGGGGAGACCCCAGCTTTTGTGACTGAGCATGCCCCTTCAGGGTGAGGAGGCTCCCCCTGTTCCTCCCGGCCTTGATGCACACTGTGGAGTCTTCAGGTGGCGAAGGCAGGTCTGACTGCTCCGAGGCGGGAGGCGTAGCCTGCTCCCGCCTGTGTACCAGCCCTGGTCCCAGAGCAGCACACGTGCTGCCCTTGCCCTGCAGAGCCTCTTGGGAACCCCAGTCATCTCGCTCCCTTCTCCTCTCCTGGGTCTGACCCTGGGGCTTGTCTGGGCAAGAGCCCGCCCATCAGACCCCTTGCTAGGCACTACAACAAAAGCCTCCTCCCCTGGACGGACCCTGGATGGGGAAGCAGTGGCAGGTGACTGAAGCCCACTGAGGCTCAGCAGGGTGCCCTGGCCCTAACCCAGATGCACAGCCACCCACCCACTCCTGCACACCCAGTGGTTCCCTCACTGATGAATGCAGCAGATGCTCAAGGCCGACCGCAGCCTGGCACTGAGGTGGCCGCAGTGAGCAGCGGGAGCAGCCATCTATTAGGAGGGAGATGGGGGACCAGGACCACTTTGCCAGAAGGACCAAGGCTTGAAGGAAAGAGGCAAAATAAGAACAAGGTGGGTACAAGGAGAATTTATTCAAGGGAGCACTCAGACCCAGGCAGGGTCTTCACAGGACCGTTGTGATCAGGCAGGTTACGAGAGACACCCATCCACAAAAGCTACTGCAAGTCTCCTGCAGGCACAGGAGAGAAAGGATCTGTACATCCCGGGGATGATCAAAACAGGGATTCAGCCACCTCCCTGTCCTTGGCTGTTTCTAGGTACAGACTGGCTCAGCTGCAGTAGGGCAAATGAGCTGGGTGGGACGATGGGGGTACCTGAGAATGGAATTGGCATGGCAATGGTTCATTGCTTCTCTCAAGAGTTGGAGAAGGAAGCCCTGAGCTGGAAGACTCTGGAGGTCCAGTACCTGAAGAGGGTTTGCTTTGGGGTTCAGGAAACAGCCAGACTTCTTGTGAGGCACGGCTCATTGGAGCAGTTTGAGGTCTATGACCAGAGCTCAGATCCTGCACTGGCAGCACACGGGGACACAGCAGCTGGACTGGCAACAGCTGGACCCACAGCCTGAGGAGCAGCAGGGCTTGCAGCAGCTGGACTGGCAGCAGCAGGGCTTGCAGCAGCTGGACTGGCAGCAGCAGGGCTTGCAGCAGCTGGACTGGCAGCAGCTGGACTTGCAGCCCCCACAGGAGCCACAGCCCCCCTTGCAGCCCCCACAGGAGCCACAGCCCCCTTTGCTGCCCCCACAGGAGCCACAGCCCCCCTTGCAGCCCCCACAGGAGCCACAGCTGGAGCAGGAGCAGGCTGGCACACAGCAGCACACGGGCTTGCAGCAGCACACGGGCTTGCAGCAGCACACGGGCACACAGCAGCTGGAGCCACAGTCACCACAGCTGGAGCCACAGCCCCCACAGCTGGAGCCACAGCCCCCACAGCTGGAGCCACAGCCTCCAGAGCAGCCACAGCAGCCCATGGTTCTGGTGGTGGAGGTGAGTGGGTGAGAGGAGCAGGTGGAGAGGGAGGAGTGTGGGGTAGAGCTCCTGAGCCGGGCCTTTACGTACCTGCCCGGGGTCAGGTGTGGGCTGGACCCACGGCCACTTCCTGGTTCCTGTTTGTGCCAGGGTCCAGGCAATCTCCTCACACTGTGTTTTCTAATGACTTTGTTTCCACTGAGCTTTTCAGAAGGTGCAGTCAGGTCTCCTGTGGATGCTGCTCCTCTGAGATCTCTGACTAGGGTCAGCAGGTGGCCCCACTTCTCCCTGGGAAGCAAGAGGAAGCAGCGATCCAGCAGCCACCCTGCTGCCCTCCGGGGCCTCCTGGATGGTGGCCCCATCAGCACCTTCGGAAGCCGCTCTTTCACCCCGAGTCTACATGGTGCCCGGAGCCCTGGCCAGGGGACATTTCTGACGGTCCTGGGACCTGGCTTCAGCTCTCAGTTCTGCAGGTTCCTTGCTGTGGAGAGCGTGTTGGGAGACGTGGGGGCTGAGATGACCCACGTGAGGCGCACATCCGAGCTTTGCTGGGAGCCACTGAACCAAGCCCCTTCTCTCTAGGACACGCTCTGGGCCCTTCAGACCATCATCGGTGGCCGGGTGTAGGTGGAATGCTGGATGTCCAGAGCCACCTGCCGTTCAGGTAAGCAGCAGGTTTTTCTGCCTAAGTACCATGGGAACCTCCTTTCTGGGGATGACACCTGTGAGGCCGCGCGGGAGTCGGTCGCTGCAGTCCTTCCCGGCGCCGCGTGGTGTCGCTGTGAGAGCGGGTCCCTCCGCCGCGGCGCCGGGTCCCTGGGCCACTGGCTTCCACCCCTGCGTGCAGCTCCTCGGAGCCCGCCCCACAGGCGTCAGGAAGCGGCTGGACCCGGCTGCCGCTGGGTCCCATCTCCCTGGAGGCCCCCTCGCCCGCAGCGGGGGCGCCGCTGGGCCAGGTCTCAGCAGGGCTCCCCTAGAGCTGGGTTAGGTCAGGACGCATTCGGATCCCGGGGCTGAAAAGAGCCATGGATTCCGCACCGGCTCCGGTATGTGTAACCGCCCTGGATGGCCACCTCCCAGCACAGGGTCCTTCTTCTTGGTCCATTGGTGGCCTGATGGTGGAAGGGAGGGCTGCAGACATTCCTGTGCACTCTCCCCAGGCAGCGGTCCCCTTCCCGAGGGCTCTACATAGACGGGCTGTGAGCATGGCCTGCGACTGCGCTCATAGGATGCCCGCCGCTCCTCTCTGGAGCGTGCTAGATATGAGTTAAGGTCAACGTGTCATCTTTCGCTTAAAACAGGTGTGCTTTACTAGTCTCTCAGCCCTCCACCTTGGGGGCTACTCCTGCAGACCCGCGAGGGGCCTCCTGCCACAGCCAGGGGAGGGCAGGGAGGCTGCCCCTCCAGCCCCAGCGGTGATGCAGTCCCAAGCCAGAGATACCCCAAGCCAGGGCCATCCAGGAAAATGTCAGGCTCAGGGGAAAGCTGGAGAACAGGGTGAGCACTCAAATTAAGACGGTGGGAAAAGCAGCACAGAAAAGACAGGACAAGCACACGTGTCCATGGCCAATGGAAACCAACCCCAGAAGAATAAGGAGCGACTCCCTGAAACTCCCGAGCTGTAGAAAGGAAGCAGGGCACCGATCAGAGGCAGGCCATCTGGACACAGCAGCCGAGCACCCGGAGCCACTCTGGCTGATGGGCTTGAACTAGACGGAATGGGGACATTTCAGGAGAAAAAGCGCAGGTGGAACATTCCTGGCAAGGGGGCTTGAAAGACCTTCTCCAGAATCTGAAGCCCCATTGTCCCAGAGCCACACGGTCTTGCATATGGCTTCTCCCAAAAGTTCCTCTGATCTGAATTTTAGGGGGAAAGACAGAGGGAGAGTCGGGCAGGTTCTCCCGCGACGCTAGCCGTGTACCTCTGGCTTCAGCACCAGGGAGGCTGCCGATCAAGACTGCAGAGGCACTTCATCAAGAAGCCAAACGCAGGACTTCTGCAGCCCTTGGAAGAACCAGCACGTCGTGTATGACAAGTCACAGTCCGGCAGGGTTTATTCTAAGAAGCAAGGATGAGCCACACAAGAAAATATGCCATTGCGGCTTGTCACGGTGGCTCAGAGGACAGGGTGTCCACAAGGCCATCTCGGGAGGTGCAACAGAGCTCTGATGAAAGAAGCGGAGGGGCAGGTTCTTTGATCTGTGCAACCATCAGACCCCAGTAGAGAACATCTGTTTCAGAAACTTTAGACGCATCTCTTTAAAGGACAAACAGACCCAGATTCCCTGCATCACTGCGTGGGGGAAGGCAAAGCAGCGATGTCCCACGTGCGTGTGGGAAGAGGAGCGACCAGAAGCGGCAGAAGGAGCTGCTGGGTAGCTGAGCCTATCTTCCCAGATGGCGAGCCCCCAGCAGCCCCCGCACCTTAGCCAGACACTGTCTCAAGACAGTGAAATGGGCTGGGGACGTAGGTCGGGGCGGAGCGCCGGGTTCATCCCCAGTGCCACACACGTGCGCAAAAATGGAATTGACAGAAAGGAAGGAGAATGAGAGAATTCAGGAATGCTCTAGAATGCCAGGTCAGTATCCAAGAATCGGTGCTGTTGTACGTGGGCAAAGTGCCTGCAGCCGGGGCGCTCCCACCTACCAGACCTGCCCAAACCGCTGGGTGAGAAGGCAGCACCGCGGGTGGGCTCCTCCCCTCCGCGACACCCGTGGGCGCGGCGGCGGATCGTGCTCACCGCTTTAAAGGACCAGAGGTGCGCACCGACGTGCCTAAAACACTAGGGTGGGTCCTTTCCAGGAAGAAGGGGATGGCAGTCGGCTGGGGAGGGAGGGAGGCCAAGACCTTCCGTGAACAGTGAGGGCTGGTGCCAGGAAGCTCCCAGGGAAGAGAAGAGAAAGCCTCCGCGCCCGCGGGGCAGCGGTGCTGCGTCCACTCTGCCTCCTGGCCAGTGCGCGCATCCTGCCTCTGCCGGGCCCCTGCCCAGCGCTACCAGCACTACACAGTAGTAAGCAACGGCTCTCCTCTATGATCTTAAACCAAGAGAGCCTTCTTCACACGTCGGGAAAGCCTCTGCTGGTGTTTCCGCTGGGCTGTCCTATGCTGGAGGGCAGCGAAGCCGGCTCTCAGGCACGCCTTGCCCACCGCACTTCGGGAAGAGTCCGGCGCAGCGACGAGCTCCGGGAAACCTGGGGAGCTGAGCTGGGCCACGTCTGCCACCGCAGAAGCCTCTCCACAGGGTGGAGAGAGAACGGCCTGGGGCCTGCTGGGAGTCCCTAAGGATTCGCGAAGGCGGGCGCCCTGGCAGGGGACACCGGCGCCCCGTACCGCGGAGAGCTGGGCTTCGACACCAGGCGGCGTTTCGTGTTTGCCCGCCTTTGGCATTCCTGGGCTCGCCACCCTGTCTCAGTCTTGGCACCCGTGCTGGCCTCTCCCTGGGGCACATGCTGTTTTGTGGGAGGAATCAAGATCCTCCTCCCCCACCCACTGACCTGAGGCCTCGGCTGGTGCTGGGCTCCTGGTGCTGGCCAGCCTCCAGCATGGCGGCCTTTCTCTCACATCCACGTTTGAGTTCCAGCCTCGTCTCTTCTGCTCCTTGCTCTAATCTTTCCCTCTGTCATAGGAGCTTGGATGTCTCCGTGAGTCCTTAGCCTCCACTCTCCCTTCCAAGCCCTAACTGGAATCTCCCAGGTCATCTGTGGCCCTGGACGCTCGCCATGTTTGAATCGCACTGGACTCAGCCTTGGTTGGCAGTTCCCTGGGCTTCCCTGGATTCACGTTGGCCAGCAGGGGCGTCCTACCTCCCTGCCTCCCTGCCTCCTTTCTCCAGGGCTGTGTGCGTTGCTCAGAGCACCCGCATTAGTGTCCCAGGTCTGGGCAGTCCTGTGCCGACCCTCCACTTATATGGGAACCAAGTGGGAACCTTGTTCTCCCTGCAGCACCTGGGGGCACAGCTGCCCACTCCAGGGGCCAGCCTGGGGTACAGCAGGTGGAGGAGTCTGCCGGATCCCTGGGCCGTGGTCAATCCCTCAGCAGGAGGTGGAGTTGGGCGGGGCCTCCTGAGCTGGCCCAGCCCCTCTGAGTGCCCCTGAGCTGTCTGCCACCACCCTCGCCAGCATGGAAATGTGGGACCCAAATCCGTCTCACCTCTTCCAAAGAAGGTAGGTTTTTCACTCTGTAAACTTTCATTTTTATACCAATTTAGAATGCTGACTAGACAGAACATGAAAAAGCTTTTTAATGTCTTCAATGGTGCTGGGAAGTTGCTCAGTGGTAGAGGATGTGGCCCAGGAACCCAAGCACCAACTTAATCCCCAAAACTGTGAGGAGAAGAAAAGAAGTGAATTTTTTTTACATTTTTAAAATAAGAATGCCATAAACCAAACTCACACACACACGTGAAAAACGAAGGACAATAGCCAAGTTATGGAAGCAGCCCAGGTGCCTGCCCACAGATGAACACATCATGAAAAGTGGTATCCACAGTGGCACTTTGAACAGCCATAAAGAAGAAAAACCAAGGAATTTGCCGCAAATGGATGGAGCTGGAGAACATCCTGCTGATGAGATAAGCCAGAAAATAGAGGAAAGGCAGCGGAACCGAGGGAGGGAAGTGAGGGGCAGAAATGGGCCAAACCATGCCACGTGCGTGCTCGGGTGCCTCACAGTGACGTTCCAGCTTAGGTGCATCTATAAATTAGTGGATGGAAGGGTGGCCAGCAGAGGAGAGGGAGGAGGGGAGGGGGAGGGGGAGGGAGGGGAAGAGAGGATGAGGGAGGGGAGGAAGGGAGGATGAGGGAGGGGAGGAAGGGAGGATGAGGGAGGGGAGGAAGGGAGGAGTAAGGGGGAAGAGGGAGGAAGGGAGGGGGAGAGAGGAGGAGGGAGGGGAGGAAGGGAGGAGTGGGGGGAAGAGGGGAGGAAGGTGAGGGAAAGGGAGGGGGGAGAGAGGAGGAGGGAGGGGAGGAAGAGGGGGAGGGCGGGGTGAGGGAAGGGGGGAGGGAGAGGGAGGGAGGGGGAGGGAGGGCTGGGGACTGAATGGAGCAGATCCCTCTCCATCTCGTGCGCCCTGTGAAAGCGAACCCACTTTGTGCAAACCCTCAATGCTCTCATAAAAACAAAAGTACCATCAGGACAGGGAATTTGTTTCTCCAATACAGAGAACTTTTAACGCAATAGAGAGAAGTCAAGGAAATTTTTCTTATGTACTTGCAAAACCATCACCCACACTGGTAATGAAAGGAATTAAAGCAATGAACAGGATGCCCCTCTCCAGACAGGAAACTCATGAAGATCTTAAAAATCCATGGCACTGTGCCGAAGGTGGCGTGCAGTGCCTTGGACCTCGAGCACCGGGCTGTCCTGAGTGGACGAAGCTGGACTTGTCCAGAGCGCTTCATTTACACAAGACCGTGTTCTCCAGGGAAATGGAGCTGGGTGGATGGGAAGTCCAGATGGGAGGGAGAAGTCGGGACTGCTGGGCCTGCCACTCAAGGACGCGGAGGCGGTGACCAGGGGAATCGCAGCATCCAGTCCAGTGAGGAAGCCGCCAGATTTAGAAACAAGAAAGCCAGTGTTGATGAGGCAAGTGAGGACCTGACGGCCGCGGACACACAGGCACGTCCTGAGGCACGGACACAACTCAGTGAGGCGGACCAAGGCACGGAGTGGCCCCCAGGTACATGAAGTCCCGCTCAGGAGCTCCGTGACACACTCCTCCCTCTCCACCTGCTCCTCTCACCCACTCACCTCCACCACCAGAACCATGGGCTGCTGTGGCTGCTCTGGATGCTGTGGCTCCAGTTGTGGGGGCTGTGGCTCCAGCTGTGGGGGCTGTGGCTCCAGCTGCTGTGTGCCCGTGTGCTGCTGCAAGCCCGTGTGCTGCTGTGTGCCAGCCTGCTCTTGCTCCAGCTGTGGCTCCTGTGGGGGCTGCCAGTCCAGCTGCTGCAAGCCCTGCTGTGGAGAGGAGGAGAGGATGGGTGAGATTGAGGGTCTCTGTGCTCTCATGGCTGTGGCATCCCCGGGGCCTGGGAATGTTTCTGTGCAAGGGCTCAGGATGCTCAGCTGCTGTGGCAATGCCCTGCTCGAGGAGGCTCTGTGCAAGAGCCCTATCAGCTCTGACCCTGATCTCAGGCACACAGCTCCTGGAAGGAAGGAACTCTTATGCTCCACAGCCACAGTTTCACCAGCTCCCTTCTCCAGTTCCTGCCCTCCTTACAGTAACTTTGAACAATGGACTTTCTTGAGAGCTACACAAAGCTCCTAACATTGCACTTTGCAGCTGTGGATTGCAACTACGGAAAAGCTACAGCGGGCAGAGGAGCAGGTCCTGGGAGGAATCTGAGCCCGTCTGTGCTTCCCTGGAGGACAGACATCCTCCTGAGGCCAGTGGGGGATTCCAGCTGGGGCTCCTGGCTTCCTTCCTGTGCCCTGCGTGGCCCGTCTCTGCCCCTGTGCTGATTCTCCCGGCCCAGGCGCTGAGCTCGGGGGCTCCTGGTTCAGCTTCCGTCCTCCACAGCCTCACCTTCACATCTCGCTCCCGCTGCAGTGCTCTGGACTTCATGCTCACAGGCCTGTGGGGCGCCTGGTTGTGGCCACCTGGCATCTCCAACCAAACCCGTGCCTGCTGGCCACCCTGCCCTGGCCCTGGCACCTGCCCTCTGGCCTCTCTCAGGTGCACAGCGCTCCTGCCTCCCAGGTGCTCAGGGTGACTCTGGTGGCTCCTCTCCCCTTGGCTCTGAAACCCTCCACATCCAGTCCAGAGCAAACCCACCGGCTCCTCCTCTGTAATGTGCTTAGGATCTGAGCTTCCAGTTGCCACCCTCACTGCCATGCCCGAGCTCCAGGGCGTCAGCCCCTCCACTCAGGTCTCTCATGGGCCTGGTGAACATGACCTCCTTCTGCAGCCTTGAACTTCTCCACTCTGCCTGCTCCCTCCCTCTCCCTGGCTCTGTCTCTCCACCTTGAACTTCTCCACTCTGCCTGCTCCCTCCCTCTCCCTGGCTCTGTCTCTCCACCTTGAACTTCTCCACTCTGCCTGCTGCCCTCCCTCTCCCTGGCTCTGTCTCTCCACCTTGAACTTCTCCACTCTGCCTGCTCCCTCCCTCTCCCTGGCTCTGTCTCTCCACCTTGAACTTCTCCACTCTGCCTGCTCCCCTCCCTCTCCCTGGCTCTGTCTCTCCACCTTGAACTTCTGCACTCTGCCTGCTCCCTCCCTCTCCCTGGCTCTGTCTCTCCACCTTGAGCTTCTCCACTCTGCCTGCTCCCTCCCTCTCCCTGGCTCTGTCTGTCCACCTTGAACTTCTCCACTCTGCCTGCTCCCTCCCTCTCCCTGGCTCTGTCTGTCCACCTTGAACTTCTCCACTCTGCCTGCTCCCTCCCTCTCCCTGGCTCTGTCTCTCAGGTTCAGCTCTCTGCTCTGGTTGCTGTGGAACCTCGTGTGGCTGTGAGAAGCATCAGGAGCCTCCAGGGCCCTTTCCCAGGCTGGTCCACAATAGCACCCTGAGGTCAGCAATCACCACGCCCCAGCCAGGATGCTGACATTGCACCGTGGGGACGTGGGACATCTCCACCTAGTAGCCTCCTGCAGCCCCGAGAAGCCCGCTCCAGTCCTCAGCTGCCCCCACCACCTCCCTGACCCCTGCCAACCACACACCTGCTCTCCCCTCTATACTTGGGTCACCTGGAGCATGCTGGGTAATGGCGGGGCCCCCGGGCGGGCTGGGTTCACTGGGCGTAACTCCCGAGACGCCCCAGGTTGCCTGCATCTGTAGCTGATCTTCTTGCCAAGTAGGGCTCCGGGGACCAGGGTTTGTTAGTCACCCTTTGAAGGACACCGGGTGGCTCCCGTGATCTGGCTAGCGTGACTCAGGCTCCCTGAACATTCCTGGCGGGTTCTGTGTGGATGAGTTTTTGTTCCTCTGGGATAATGCCTGGGAGGGAGACAGCTGGTCTGGTGGGATTGCATCTCTCTCTTTTTTAAACGTTGCCACATTGTTTCCCAGAGTGGCCGCACCATGTCACTCTGTATTCCCATGGGCCACCGGTACGTGATGGGCTTCTCCGTGCTCTCCTGGGCACGCATGAGGGCGGCGACTGGGATTCCAGCAGGTGCCCTGGTGCAGGGGTCCTCGCGAGCATCTCCTGCCGGCCGTGATGCAAGCAGCTGTCCTGTGTCCTGGCCGTCTGTGTCCTCTCCAGGGAGGGCCCCTCCAGGGCTTCCCCATGTTCTAGTTGGATTGTTCTGTGTCTTGCTGCTGAGTGTCCTGAGATGCTGTGTATCCTAGATACCGGTCCTTGGTCACAGTGCAACCTGTGCTTGTCACTGTGGGAGGTTCTTTCCCAGATATCAGGGGACTCCTTTCACAGAGTCCTCTCTCCTCGGCCAGTGCTGACAGCCAGAGGCTGAGCGAGGAGCACAGCTGGGCTCTCCCGAAGCACACACAGCACCGATGGCTCTGTCCTCCGGGACCTGGGTGGGGTTTGCTTCTGCAAGGACACCCAGGCCATCCCGTCACACTGAGCAGGGACTGGCCGCCATGACAGCTGTGTCCACCTGGGAGGGACGAAGGTCCTCCAGGGGCCTCCAGAGACACAGAGCCAGCGGGAGAACCACAGAGCATGGGTGAGTGGGAGACAGAAAATAGGGGAGGTGGTGGAGAACAGGAGCAGAGAGATGGCTGATGGAGACAGAGCCAGACGGGCACAGGGTGAGAGTGCAGAGGGAAAGTGTGTGGCCACGGATGACGGGCAGGTGTGTGCAAGGGCTGCAGATGGGGGTAGGTGCAGAGGGACAGGGCAGCGATGTAGGACGCCTGGTGACGGTAACAGACGAGGCAAATGGATGGTAGATTCCTAGAGAGCTCAGGTAGGTGACGAGAGATGAAGAACAGATAGAGATGATAGATAGATAGATAAGAGACAGAGAGAGGATAGATAGATGATGGATAGATAGATAATAGATAGGAGATAGACAAGAGACAGAAAAATAGATGAGATAGATAGGAGACAGATAAGAGACAGGATAGATAAGAGATAGAAAGGTAGATAAGAGATGATAGATAAGAGATAGATGATAGATATATAGATGATGGATAGATAGATGATAGATAAGAGATAGATGATAGATAATAAGAGGTAGATGATAGAGAAGAGATAGACAGATGATAGGTAGATGATAGATAAGTTAGATAAGAGATGGATAGATGATAGATAGATGATAGATAAGAGACAGAAAGATACATAGATAAGAGACAGATAAGAGACAGATAGATAGATAAGAGATAGATAAGACAGATGAAAGATAGATAAGAGAAAGACAAGTGATAGATAGAAAATAGATAAATAGATGTTAGATAGATGATAGATAATAGAGATGGATAGATGATAGATAGATATATAGATAGATGCATATAGATGACAGATAGATGATAGATAAGAGACACGTAGATGATAGATATGAGCTAGAAAGATAGATGATAGATGCTAGGTAGATGGATGATAGATAGATAGATGATAGATAAATCGGTCTAGTCAAGATGACATATAAATTTCTTGTGGCAAAATTATCAGGGCAACCTGTGATCCAGTCCGGTGGACATATGAAACTAACCGTCACACACATCACTGGATCAAGGCTTTAAATGTGGATCACAAAACTTTTATGGGCACAGGGAAGTCTTTCCTCCTTACAAGTAGTCTGATTATAAAGGGAAAGACTGGCAAATATCCACAGAGGAAGCCCTTGAAGAGTGTGAAGACAAGCTCAAAACCAGATTCCAGTGGCATCTCAGCTCTCGGGACCAAGAGGAGCGTGACGAAGAGAAGGCCAGGAACCGGCTGCACAGAGCACCGGCCAGCAGATCCGACAGCAGGTTCAGAGAGGAGGCCGAGTCCCAGTTGCTGGGGTCCCAGTGCTGTGGACAGGTGCTGGGCAAGGTGCTGGGTCCCTGGGCCTCCCAGGCTGCCCACCCCAGGGACCTGCACTGGCCCTCCCTCCAGTCAGGTGACTGCAGCCTGCAGCTGAGGCTGGGCGGGAGGCCTCTGTCCTTGCATCCCTCCCTGACCCCAGGAGCAGAGCCGTACCCGGCTGGCTCCGGGACCCACTTGTGGGCCTGGCAGTTAGATTTTGCCCCTGGGTCTTTGAGTCGCTTCCTGGCCCTCCCAGGCACTGAGAATGTTGGGTCTTTGATTCATCGTACACAAAAGGAGTACGATTTTCATTTCTGTGGTTGTGCACGATGTGCAGTCACAGCGTTGCTGTACTCGGACACGTCCATAGGGTGATGATGTCTGTCTCGTTCCACCATCTCCCCTTCCCCCTGCCCCTCTCCTCCCCTCATTTCCCTCTACACAATCCAAAGTTCCTCCGTTCTTCCTTTACCCAACCCGATTATCCATCAGCATGCACTCATCAGAGAAAACATTGGGTCTTTGTTGAGGATTGGCTTATCGCAATTGGCATGATATTCTCCAAATCCATTCATTTACCTGCAAATGCCATAATTTTATTCTTTATGGCTGAGTGATATTCCATTCTGTATATTTACCACATTTCCTTCATTCATTCATCTATTGAAGGGTGTCTAGGTTGGTTCCACAACCTAGCTATGGTGAATAGAGCTGTTATAAACATGGATGTGGCTGTGTCACTGTAGTATGCTGATTTTAAGTCCTTTGGGTATAAACTGAGGAGTAGGATAGCTGGGTCAAACGGTGGGTCCATTCCAAGGTTTCTGAGGAATCTCCACACTGCTTTCCAGAGTGGTTGCACCAATTTGCAATCCCACCAGCACTGTATGAGTAAACCTTTTCCCCACATCCTCACCAACATGTATTGTGGCTTGTATTCTTGATAATTGCATTCCCATTGGAGTGAGATGAAATCTTAGTTTTGATTTTCTCTAATTGCTAGAGTTGTTCAACATTTTGTCATATGTCTGTTGATCAATTGTATTTCTTCTATGAAGTGTCTGTTCAGTTTCTTAGCCCATTTATTGACTGGGTTACTTGTTTTTTTGTTGTTAAGTTTTTTGAGTTCTTTATAAATACTAGAGATTAGTGCTTTTTCTGAAGTATGTGTGGTAAAGATTTTCTCCCACTCTGTAGGCTCTCTCTCCATGTTATTGATTGTTTCCTTTGCTAAGAAAAAGTTTTTGAGTTTGTATCCATTCGATTTCTTGATTCTTGATTTTACTTCGTGTGCCTTGGGAGTCTTGTTAGGGAAGCCTTTTCCTAAGCCGACATGATGAAGATTTGGGCCTACTTTGTCTTCTGTTTGGTGCAGGGTCCCTGATCTAATTCCTAGGTCCTTGATCCACTTTGAGTTGAGTTTTGTGCAGGGTGAGAGATAGAGGTCTAATTTCTTTTTGCTGCATATGGATTTCCAGTTTTCCCAGCACCATTTGTTGAATAGGTTCTCTGTTCTCTGATGTTTAATTTTGGCACCATTGTCTAGGATGAGATAAGTGTATTTATGTGAGTTTGTCTCTGTGTCTTCTATTCTGTACCATTGGTCTACCTGCCTATTTTGATGCCAATACCGTGTCGTTTCTGTTACTATTGCTTGTACTATAGTTTAAGGTCTGGTAGTGGGTAACTGCTGCTTCACTCTTCCTGCTAAGGATTGCTATGGCTATTCTGGGTCTCTAATTTTTCCAAATGAATTTCACAATTGCTTTTTCTAGTTCTATGAAGAATGTCATTGGGATTTTAATAGGAATTGCATTGAATCTGTATAGCGCTTTGGTAGTGTGGTCATTTTTGACAGTATTCATTCTGCCTATCCAAGAGCATGGGAGGTCCTTCCATCCTCTCAGCTTTTCTTCAATTTCTTTCCTTAGTGCTCTGTAGTTTTCATTGTAGAGGTCTTTCACCTCTTCTGTTAGACTGATTCCCAAGTATTTTTTTTCACTGAGGCAATTGTGAATAGACTATTTTTACGAATTTTGTTCAGAGAGTGCATCACTTATGAAGGGAAATGTTGCCGCCGGCAGCAACAATCTCACGGTAATTTATCGGAGGTGGACTGGAACTGAAGTACTTCTATTACTTTATCTGGGCTACTTCTTGCTTACTTGTTTGTTTGCTAGTTTATAGAGGAAGAGAAGCTTTGCTTACTTTTAGTTTTAGAGGAAGAGAGGCTTTGAGAGGAAGAAAGACTTTGCTTAGAGGAAGAAAAACTTTGCTTAGAGGAAGACTTTGCTTAGAGGAAGAAAGACTTTGCTTAGAGGAAGAAAAACTTTGCTTAGAGGAAGAAAGACTTTGCTTAGAGGAAGAAAGACTTTGCTTAGAGGAAGAGAGACTTTGCTTAATTTTAGAGGTGCTACTGTTTCAGAGGTCTACGCTTATCAAAGGTCTACTGCTTCTTAAAGGTGGGTCGCTTCTTGGAGGTGCAGCCTGTGGTGTGCGGCATGCGGCCTGCGTCCTACAACCTGCAACCCCCGCCCAGGTGAAGAGAATGTCCTATATACCTAAGGCAGCCAATCAGCTTAGGATCAGCACAATTGAAGCACGCCCCACGGTACCAATCAAGAAAGAATGAGGAACATCTGTTGACCACTAGTTCAGACGAGACATTAACTAATCAGGCAAAAGTAGATCATGCTGTGTTAACCTTAACTATGCGCCACCTCTTGGCTCAACACCAGCCGCCATCCTAGGGCTACCCAAACATGTCTCTGCAGGGAAATGCATTAGATTTTTGAGCATTGATTTTATATCCTGCTACTTTGCTGAATTCATTTATGAGTTCTAGAAGTTTTCTGGTGGAATTTTCTGGATCCTCTAAATATAGAATCATGGTGCTGGCAAATAGTGACAGCTTGAGTTCTTCTTTACCTATTCATATCCCTTTAATTTCTTGGGTCTGTCTAATTGCTCTGGCTAAAGTCTCAAAGACAGTGTTGAACAGAAGTGGTGAGCGAAGGCATCCTGTCTTGTCCAGTGTTTAGAGGGAATGCTTTCATTTTGTCTCTATTTGGGATGGTGTTGGCCTTGGGTTTAGCACAGATAGCTTTTACAATGTTGAGGTATGTTCC
The DNA here is from genome assembly GCF_902686445.1 of Sciurus carolinensis. Taxonomy (NCBI): domain Eukaryota; kingdom Metazoa; phylum Chordata; class Mammalia; order Rodentia; family Sciuridae; genus Sciurus; species Sciurus carolinensis. The sequence goes on from NC_062223.1 coordinate 1,427,505, forward strand.
TGCTATCCCTGGTTTTTTTTAGTGTTTTGAACATGAAGAGGTGGTCTATTTTGTGAAGTGCTTTTTCTGTGTTTATTGAGATATTCCTGTGATTCTTGTCTTTAAGTCTATTGATGCTACGAACTACGTTTATTGATTTCCATACATTGAACCAAACTTGCGTTCCAGGGATGAACCCTACTTGATCATGGTGCACTATTTTAAATACGTTTTTGTATGCGATTTGCCAGAATTTTATTGAGAACGATTTTGTCTCTGTTCCCAAGGATATTGATCTGAAGTTTTCTCTCCTTGATGTGTCTTTGTCTGGGTTTGATATCAGGGTGGTACTATCTTCATGGAATGAGTCTAGAAGGGTTCCCTCCTTTTCTATTTCATGGAATACTTTCTGGTGTATTGGTGTTAGTTCTTCTTTGAAGGTCTTGTAGAACTCAGCTGAGAATTAATCTAGTCCTGGGTTTTTCTTGGTTGGTAGGTTTTTTTAAAATTTATTTTTATCTTTTATTTATTGTTTTTCCATTAACTTTTTCTGACAATGATAAGTATTTTTTAAAAAGCAATTTTTACCATACAGGTATACAGGGTAATAACGTCGGTCTCACCCCACGTCATTCCCATTCCCATAGCCCCACGCCTCCCCTCAGTCCCCTCTACACAATCCAAAGTTCCTTCATTCTTCCCTATCCACCCCCCACTATGGATCAGCGTCCACTTATCCAAGAGAACACTCAGCCTTTGGTTGTATGGGATTGATTATTTTGCTTAGCATTACATTCTCTAGCTCCATCCACTTACCTGCAAATGCCAGAATTTCATTCTTCTTTAAGGCTGAGTACTATTTCATTGTGTATATGTACCATATTTTCTTTATCTATTCATCTGTTGAAGGGCATCTAGGTTGGTTCCATAGCTTAGCTATGGTGAATTGAGCTACTGTAAACATTGATGTGGCTGTGCCACTGTAGTATGCTGATTTTAAGTCCTTTGGGTGTAACCGAAGAGTGGAATATCTGGGTCACAAGGTGGTTCCATTCCAAGTTTTCTGGGGAATCTCCACACTGCTTTCCAATTGGCTGCACCAATCTCAGTCCCAGGTGGTAGGCATTTGAGGGCTTCTTCTGTTTCATTGCTTGCAGTTGATCTGTTTAAATTGCGTATGTGCTCCTGACTTAGTTTGGGTGGATCATATGTCTCTAGACATTTGCCATTGCCTTCAAGATTTTCTATGTTGTTGGCATATAGACTTTCAACATAGCTTCTATGTTTTCTATTTCAGTAGTGTCTGTCACGATATTTCCTTTTTCATCACAAATTTTAGTAATTTGAGTTTTCTCTCTCTTTGTTAGTGTGCCTAAATCTTTTTCAGTTTTATTTATTTTTCCAAGGAACCAACTTTTTGTTCTGTCAATTTTTCCAATTGTTTCTTTTTTTAATTTCATTGTTTTCAGGTCTGATTTTAATGATTTCCTGACTTCTGCTGCTCCTTTTGGTGTTGATCTGTTCCTCTTTTTCTGGTGCGTTGAGATGTAATTTTATTTGTTGACATTTTATTTCTTGACATTTCATTTTTTTATTGAATGCGCTCCATGCAATAGACTTTCCTCTTAGTACTACTTTCATAGTGTCCCAGAGATTTTGAATTGTTGTAGCGGTGTGCTCATTTAACTCAGAGTATATTTTCATCTCCTCCCTGAGATTCTGCTATCCATTCATCATTCAATAGCATCTTATTTAGTCTCCTGGTGTTGGAGTAGTTTCTATTTTTTATTTTATCATTCTTTCTAGTTTTGTTCCATTACGATTTGATAGAATGCAGGAAGTATTCTTCATTTTTGTCTTTGCTAAGAGTTGCTTTGTGGCCTTACATATGTTCTCTTTTAGAGAAGGAACCAAGTGCTGCTGAGAAAAAAGTGTCTTCACTCCTTGATGGATGAATATTCTATATATGTCCATTCAGTCAAGATCGTTGATTGTATCACTTACTTCTGTAGTTTCTTTGTTTAGTTTTGGTTGGAAGATCTGTCCAGTGGTGAGAGAGTATGTTAAATTCACCCAGGATTATTGTGCTCTGGTCTGTTTGATTGCTAGAATTGAGAAGGGTTTGTCTGATGGACGTAGAGGCTCCATTGTCAGGGCATATTCATTTAGGATTGTTGAGCCTTGTTGGAGTATGATCCCCTAAGCAGTAGGAAAGGCCCTTCTTTGTCCGACAATGTTTGAAATGTACAACGTGCGACCTGGGGATGGAAACCCCTGCTTGTTGACGCAGTCCAGGTGAGTGGTGTGTGTTTCCCACCCTTCCACCTTCAGCCTGTGGATGTCTATTCCTAGGTGAGTCTCGTGGAGGCAGCATATTGTTGGGTCTTTGTTTTTCAGCCAATCTTCCCGTCTGTGTCTTTTGATTAATGCCTTTAGGCCATGAGCATGCAGGGTCATTCTGAGATATGATTCGTGTTCCCAGGCATATTGGCTTATTTTGAGTTTTAAACTTGACCTTCTTTCTCCTTTGATTGGATTTTCCTCTAGGGAAATTCCTCCCTTTACTGATTACATTGTTGTTTTTCATTTCCTCCTCATGGAGTATTTTCCTGAGAATGTTCCATAGTGCATGTTTCTAGTTGTAAATCCTTTTAACTTCTGTTTATCATGGAAGACTTATTTCGTCTTCAAATCTGAAGGTTGGTTTTTATTGTGTATAAGATTCTTGGTTGGCAACCATGTTCTTTCAGAGCTTGAAATACGTTGTCCAGGCCCTTCTAGCTTTCAGCATCTGGGCTGAGGAACCTCCTGATATCTGTGTTGTTCCTCCCTATATGTAATCTGATACTTTTCTCTCGCAATCTTTAAAGTTCTATCTTTATTTTGTATGTGAGGTATTTTTGTTAAAATGTGCCTTGGTGTGGGTCTGTTGTCATTCTGTACATTTGGGGTCCTGTGGCCACTCGTATTTGATTTTCCATTTCATTCTTCAGGTTTGGGAAACTTCCTGATATTATTTCTGAATAGGATGTTCATTCTTTTGATTTGTATCTCTGTGCCTTCCTCAATCCCCATAATTCTTAAATTTGGTCTTTTCATGATCAGCATAGAACTCGGAGTTTCCATACATGATTTCTTGCCATCTTCTCTGTTTGGTCTACTTTATTTTCAAGATGAAATATTTTGTCTTCATTGTCTGAGATTCTGTCTTCCAAATGATCTAGTCTGTTGGTGATGGTTACTATTGAGCTTTTAATTTGGTTTATTGTTTCCTTCATTACAAGGATTTGTGGTTTTTGTTTTTTTTCAGAATCTCTCTCTTTATTGAACCCATCTTTTGCTTCCTGCATTTCCTCTGTTTATTGGAGTGACCCTTCATTGCCTGCATTTGCTCTCTTATCTCATCCTTTACTTTGCGGATCATTTAATTGTGTGCATTCTGAACTCCTTTTCTGATATTTCTTCCCCTGTGCTGACAACGGATTCTATTATTATAGCCTCTGGTTTGTTTGGAACTCTTTCTTCCCTTGTTTTTCCATGTTGTTCGTGCATCTTCCTGTTTAGCAGTGCCAATCTGGGCTATTGCGGTTTCCCCCTATAGGTGTATAGGTCCCCTGCAGGTTTCCAACACCTCACTTTTAAGGGGGAATCCAATATTAACAGCACCCAGTACAGACAATATGCAGCCCCAGACCAAATAGCCCCCATGAAGACGTTAACAGTATTGTTGTAATAAATAGAGATGAGGTGTTCGATTATTATCTACAGCATAAACAGGTTTGCAATAAAGTCTAGAGTTTCTACAGGTGGACAAAGATGATGGGGAGGCGTGTAGGGTGCGATGTTGATGAGGAAGAAGTGAGAATAGAGTGGTACTTGATCTCAGGAAGAGTGAAAGCAGAATCAAAAGAAGTTGATTGTTAGCAGGAGAACAGGGAGAAAGAGACTCCGAGGAAACAGATAAATCACAGGAAAAGAGAGAGGGAGGAATTTAAAAAATAAAAACACCCATTGTACAAGAGATCTGTGATTGACTGTTCAGTCCTCCAGGGTCAGCAGCTTGATGCATGAAAGGTTCTTGATTTCAATGATGGGGACCTGAGAGCGGGAAATGAAAAAAGAAAAAATGGAGAAAAGAATGAGTACAAGGAAAAAGAGAGTCTTGCAGGAAAAGTGGACAATGTTTCTGTTGGAGTGCAGCATCTTCTCTGCCTCCCTTCTCTCTCAGTAGGGGGGGTTTGCTGGTAACTCCACCCTCAGGATGACGAGTTACTGAGGTGACAGTTATGAGACCTGGAGGTGGGACTTCTGGAGCAGGTACAGCCATCGCCAGTCCCTCTGGAAGACGGCACCCCAGGATCTCCTTGGGGCCACGCGTGTGAGCCCCTGGCTCACTGGTGGAGCCGCAGTTCCTGGTCTATAACGTAGACTCTAAATTGTACTCTCCTGTCCTGCCCTTCCACTTCCCAGTCAGGAACCTCTCCCTGGAGGTCCTGAGGCTGAGCAGCAGGACCTGTGCACATGTCTCGGAAAGCTGTTCTGTGCTGGGCGAATCGGGAGCAGGTGTTGAGAGCTGGTGGGTGATGGATGGGCAAGGGGTCAGGTAAAGAGGAGGGAGCCCCGTGAGCAGGCAGCAGATCCAGGGTGGGTAGCCCTTAGGGCACTTTAACCAAATATGACCCTGGCAGCTTTGGTATTTGGAGTGGGACGTGGTCGGAGCTCAACTTAGCGCTTCTGTGACACTAATGGTCCCAGTGAGGCTGTGAGTAGAGACCTGAACACTGGTAATCAGGGACATGGCACCTGGATGTCCCAGGGGAACCACAGAGCCAGGACAAGTCCTCCAGCCAGCCAGGGAGAGGTGACCTTCCCAGGGGTGGGCATAATCAGAACAGGACTTCTGAGCTCATAGGGACTTTCCTCTGGCACTATGATTGGTCGGGGAGTGGGCTGTTTCGTTCTTTTGAAGGGTTGGGGGCCCGACTGAGAAGGAGGCTCTTCCCTACGATGGAGTCACGTTGGTTCAATTGAGTCCTTTCATTTCCCCCTTGGACTGGAACCTAAGAGGCCCAATCATGGGATCCGGTAAGCTCTACAGTCTGAGTCTAGGGACTGATAGTGAGAACCCATAACCATCAGTTGAAGGGCCCCCAACTGTTCTTTCATGAACTGCACTAGTCTGTTCAGAATGCAGGGTCCAAAGGTTAGGAGCACGAGTAAAATAATAAGTGACCCCAGTAAGGTAGAAATTCAGGTGGTCAACAAGAGGAAGACTTAAACCATGATTCACCAGCCCCATTGTTCCTCCCGTTCCCTCCTTGGTTTTGCTAGTCCTTCTCCAACTTTAGCCATAGATTCCTTAACTACTCCCGAATGGTCAACATCAAAGCAACATTCTTCACCGAGGGCACGCATAATCCTCCTTGCTGTAGGAAAATCAAACCTAACCCCCTCCTGTTTTGCATCACTACTTCAGCTAGGGAAGGGAGGGACTCTTGAAGGTGGGAAATGGAGTTTTCTAGCCTCTCAATATCTAGATCAATAGCCGCTCTTAAACTAGACTAATGTTGATTCTGAGTTATTAAGGAAGCTGTTCCTGTTCCCACTCTATGAGTCCCACACCCAGAACCATTCTTAGGGTTAGGGCCGTAGGAGGTTCTCTCTCAGTTGTGATAGAAGTCCTCATCTGAATGGTACAATAGCCTGGGAACTAGCCTAACGAGAACACAAAAACCCCGGGAGCCATTGATCCCCTCTGTGTGGGCACAGGGTGTGAGTCCCATAGAACAGGCCCACCAGTCCTGCTGGGGAATTAGGTATTGACTTGAGTTGCCAGCGACACAGTTTGGCTGCATGAGAACTGGTGAGATTCAGGGCTATGACCTACACAGAGCCCTTGTCCAGCGACTTGTAAGGGAAGGGTAGCTTTTGATTGCCAGCGACATTCGGCAGAGTTGGGGGAAGGGGTGTAGTTCCCTAGAGTTGCTGTGCCTTCATAGGATGGTGGGGCTGTAACATAGCACAGCCAACAGGACTCTGTCACATTGGGTTTAGAGGTGTTTAGGACTAAGTAGGATTGTTTCAGAAGAGCTAACAGGGGTCTTCTGGGGTCTCTGCCTGAAAAGTCACAGATTCTGGTGGCGAGGTCTCGGTACCAGGAAACCCCAAAGGATTTTGGTGATTTTGGGGTGCTGATTGGCTGAACAGATTGTCTGCTTGGTTTAAGAGCCTGGTTGGGACCCAATGGTGTTTTGCTCAGGGCTCTCTGGACCAGCTTGATAGTGAAAATTAGTCCAGGATCGCACCTGCTGCGGTCAAGCCTCAGTCCCAGGTTTTTCCGGCCTCCCAGTTTGCCTTCTTTCCCGTGGGGTAAACTTTATGACTGACGGGTTGCAGCGTGCCCCTGGGGTAGCTAATGGGAAGGCAGAATATCCTCACTGGCCTTTGTTATAGCATGGCCCACAGCTCACCCTTTTACCGCCCTGTTGGCAGTAACCTCGCCCCACTTCTTGCAGGATTCCACCCCTTTCCCCAAGATCAGGTCTCCGGTGACGGGGGTCCACGTGATCCACCCAGTAGATTCACACCCCATGCTTTACGGTAGACGCTTTCAGGACCTCTGCACTTGGCAATTCGCTTTCTGTCTCCCGAGTGAGTGGGGCAGACCTAGGACCCTAGGCTTCTGGCATTGCTACGACCCCCGGGGGTCTTACATCCAGTCCCTGGGAAGGGTTCCTGGTCCGAGGGTCCCATGTATCCCCCACAAGGTCACATAAGTCCACATGGAGGTCAGGAAACCAAGCTCCTTGGGGGACTAAGTTTGAGGAGGTGACCTTGGCCACATTGCCGGATTCCACGTTGATGATCATCCAGGTTTGGCTCCAAGGGAGGTGGGGTTCCCTTGAGGCAGCACAGTACTTACGTGAGGAAGCAAAGGGCCGCTGCCTGGAGCGTTTGAAGCGCAGCTAGACAGGATTCTCGGGGCTTCTGACACCGTCCATTTTTCACCTTTGTGGCTTTCCTCCAGTGGGAAGGGGCCCGCAAGCCTGGCGTGGGTAGAGCGGCTCCAGGTGGCTATTCCATCCGCCTTGATGGCGGTGGTGTGACAAGCAGGCTGGCGTATGGTCCTTTCTACCGGGTTCCAGGGGTCCTTGTGGGTGTCTCTTGATGGAGACCCAGTCTCCTGGGCGAGAGCTGTGGGGTTGAGGAATATTGCTAGACGCGTGGATGCCCTGAGTTCATCCAGACTTCTCTGTGTACCCATTCAACCCTTCGCATGGCGTCCACAACCTCTCGGTCATCCATTTCTGCAGGTACATTGACTGCAAGCTGGCAATAATGGGAGGGGGTGTCCCAGACGTGATTTCATAAGGTGTCAATCCCATCTGGTACAGGGGTTTCTTACTCTATACAGAGCAAAGGGGAGGAGAGCCACCCAGCGTGCGCCGGTCTCTATGCTCAATTTACTTAAGGTCTCTTTTAGGCTTCTGTTCATCCTTCCTACCTGTCCTGAACTCTGGGGTCTACAGGCACAACGCAGTTTCCAATCACACCAGGAACTTGGCTAGGTTCTGACTCACCTGTGATATGGATGCTGGTCTGTTGTCTGACCCTATCATGGTGGGAAAACCATACCTGGGTAGATATCTTCTAGAAGCTTCTTGGCAACCACCTGTGCCGTCTCGTGCTTGGTGGGGAACGCTTCAGTCCATCTGAAAAGGTATCTATAAACACTAGTAAGTACTTATCACCATGTCTGCCAGGTTCTACCTCAGTGAAATCCCCTTCCCAGGAGGCCCCAGGGTTTTTGCCTCTGAGCCGTGGCCGGGGAGTTTCTGGTTGGCCACTGCACTCGTAAGCTGGCATGCCTTACAGTTGGAGAAGATGGTATTGATTTTCTGTTGGCTGTCCTCAATTTTTACTTTGGAATCTCTAATTAAGTCTTGCATCCTCCTCACTCCCATGTGAGAAGAGTGGTGTGTATTTTCTAGAAGTCTATTTCCTGATCTCCACCATCCGTTGAGGTTCTGAGCCATAGGAAGGGCTTTGGTCCAGGCTAAGTCCTCTTTAGAGTGGTCTGCATGTTCAGGCAGGTCGGGTGCTCCTGGGTCTCCTAGTGCTTGGGCCAGCAATAACGAGTCAGTCTGAAGAGCCACTGGCCGGGCAGTTTGTTCTCCCAGGTGCTTGCCCCTGGGGATGGGCCCAGTTCTTTTGATGTCCAGGGCAGTGGATAATAGCCAGTTTGGTGGGCAACCATAGAGCTTCCAGTGAACCTGAGACTCCATCTTCATTTTTTATTGTCTATCCCTCGGCAGTGAATAAGCCTCGCTCCCCTAGGTGGCGCATGCACAGGAGCGGGGCGAGGAGTAGCGACTGTCCCTATTTACAGTGAGTTTTTGTCCTTGGCCCAGTTCTCGGGCTTCAGTCAGGGTAATTAATTCTGCCTTTTGTGCACCAGTCCCGGATGGCAGGTCCTGCCCTTATCACCTCTGTCTCTGCCCTTGCGGCGGCTCCAGTGCACCTGTTCCCGTCCTGGATGAAGCTGCTGCCATCAGCATACCAGGCTGCCTCCGCGCTGGACAGCGCTGTGTCCTGCAGGTCCGACCGCACACTGTGGGCGTGCACCAGGATCTCGGCACACTTGTGCAGTGGTGCCTCTAAATCCGGGTCAGGCAGCAGGGTGGCAGGACTCAGAGCTCTTGGTACTTGAAATGTGACTCAGGAGGGTTAATAACCCAGCCTGGTAATGAGCATTCTGGCGTTGCTCAGCCCCGGTCGGGTGGTTGTTTGAGCGCACCTTCAAGGGCAGGTGGGGTTATTATGGTTAGACTCCGCCCTAGTGTCCGTGTGTTGGCATCCTTGACCAACAGTGCTACCGCCGCTAGGATCCGGAGTGTTTGAGTGAGGACCCCCTTTGCAATGCCCCGGATTTCATCCAGGTACAGACAGATGGGTTTAGTTATTCTGGGAGCCCTAGGGCAGGGCCGATAGCAAACTCTGAACCCCTCAAAGGTCTTTTGATGGTCTCGTGTCCACTGGAACTGACCTTCCTTGGTGGCTTCTTATAGGGGTTCAGCAGTTTCCGCGAACCCCGGGATCCACAGCCTACAAAACCTGCTGACCCCACAAGTTCTCTCCCTGTCTGGTGTCAGCAGAGTAGGATATTTAAGACAGTCTCTGCGTGCATCAGAGAGCCTGCTCGCCCTCCTCTAAGAGGTACCGAGGTCTGTTACCTGTGCCTCCCAAAGCTGGGCCTTCTGAGCGGAGGCGCGGTATCCCACGTCTCCCAGGAGCTCTAGGAGTTGTGTGGTCCCTTCCTGACAGGCATCCCGACGTGCTGCCCTGATTAAAAGGGCATCAACATCCTGCAACAGGCTTATCTCTGGGTTACCGGTACGGTCCTCACCCAGGCCTTCATGGACGGCCTCATCAAAGATGGTGGGCCAATTTTTGAAGCCTTGTGGGAGCCTCTTCCAGGTCAGTTCTCCACTGACCCCTGTCTCTGGGCCATGCCATTCAAAGGCAAAGTAGTGCTGCTGTTGGGGCCTAGCAGCAGTCTGAAGAAAGCATCCTTTAGATCTAGTACTGTACACCACTCCTGATTGGGGAAGCGTGCCATGCATGGTATATGGATTTGGCACCACAGGGTGTAGTTCCATTACTCTTTTGTTAATTTCCCATAAATCCTGGACTGGGCGATAGGCCTGGGTATGGGGCTTTTTGACTGGGAGTAGGGGAGTGTTCCGGGCCGATTGCGTGGGCCTGAGGACTCCCAAACTCAGCAACCTCGGATATGGGGTGTGATCCCCTCCTTTGCTTCAAGGGGCGTGGGATACTGATGAACCTTAACTGGGTTGCCGCTGGTTTGAGTTCCACAAGTACTGGGGGACGGTGTTTAGCTAGACCCGTGCCCCCTGAGTCGGCCTATGCTGAGGGAAACTGTTGGAGCCAATCTTCCACTTGGGGGTCTAGTTCCAGACCTGTTTGGTGCGTCCTATACTCTTCAGGAACTGCTAGTTACACGAAGAGGGGTTTCGTTTTTGTTCACAAATCTCGTCCCAGCACGCGGTATGGGCAGTGTGGGATCAGTAGAAACCAATTGGTCCCTCGTCCTCTTCCTAGGTCCACAGTCCTTTGGGTCGTCCATGAATGAGGCTTGACTCCCGTGGCTCCTTGGACCCAGGTTGTTTTGCTCGTTATGGGTCCATTAGCCCGCAGTAGAACTGAGTTTTGGGCTCCAGTGTCAACCATAAAGTCAATTGGGTTCCCCTCCACTTGTAAGGTTACCCTGGGCTCGGGGAGGGGGACCGAACCCCGTCCCCATAGTCACTGTCCACATCTCGGGTACTGAGCACTTCGGTCCCACCACGTCCTGCCTTCCTGGACGCTCTTTACCCAATGACCTCCTTGTTTACAATGAGCACATTGATTCCTCCCCATCCAGGTCTTTCTTTGTTACCTTTAATTGCTTGTCATCTTCTCCTTTGGCCACCAGGTGTCGCAGCCGCCGGCGGCGATCATCTGGCTCTGAGGATGCAGCTAGCAGGATGCTGGCAAGGTGTGGATTCCTCTGCGGTTCCTTTTTGATTTCTGTTTCCTCTACACTGTCCCTTCCATGAAACACTTTTTCTGCCACTGCAACTACACCCCTTAAACTCTTTTCTCCCAAACGTTCCAGTTTCTGCAGCTTCTTTTGAATGTCTGGAGCTGACTGATTAATGAAAGCTAAGGATACTGCGGCTGCACTGTCGGTGAATCTGGATAAAAGTGAATCTATCTCCTAAAGCTTCCTGCAATCTCTAGAAAGGCGGTGGGCTTTCTTCAGGTCCCTGCTTTAGATCATAAACCTTACTCAAATTGGTGTTCCCACGTGCGGCCACCTTGAGACCCGCCAACAGAGTCGGGCGATAGCCAGGCGGCTCTCCCTACCTTCCGCTGTATTGGAATCCCAGCTGGGCCGGGTCAAGGGGACAGCTGCATCCCGGAGAGCCTGGCTGGGAGTCGGCTCTCCAGTAGGTCCCGGGACTAGTTTCCGGGCCTCCATTTGGATGCGGTCTCTGTCTTGTGTGGTGACGAGAACCGTGAGAGTTCTGACAATCGTCCCAGGTGGGCTGGTGGGTGAAAAGGACAGTTTGGAAAAGGTTAATCAACTGTTTGGTGTCTTCAGAAAAGGGCGCATTTGGAGCCTTCCAATTATAAAGATCACTGGTGGCAAAGGGCCAGTAGTGGCATGGTTGGTTCCCATCTCGGTCGGGGGGTCCTGCTGCCCGGAGGGGGAGGACTGTTGGCCCCGACTGGGGAGTTTCTCCTGGACGACTGCGGGTCCCCAGGGCGGCCTCCCTAGGGTACTGGTTGGTGGACCTGCGGGAGGCGGGTTTAGGGGGCGGAGGAGGCTGCTGGTGGCGGGAAGGGTCTAGGAGCAGAAGGGGGAGGGGGAAGATGTCTCCCTCTGGAGTGTCTCCTTGGAGAACTTCAGGCTTAGGAGCACAAGGGGTTCTGCAGAGGGGTCTGTCTCGTGACCCAGGACCCTAACCTGTTAGGTAAGAAAGGCTTAAGCCAGGGAGGAGGGTTTTCAATGAGGCCCCTCCAAACCACGATGTAAGGCACTTGGTTCTGGTGACCCGTGCCAGGCTTGAAAATGTCTCAGAGTCCTTGACGATGGCCAGGTGACGGAGCCTTCTGGAGGCCACCCGACATTAAAAGTGGACCTTCTGTCCTGCAAAAGGGAATGAGTGTGAACGTTTTAGCCACAGGAGAAAGGCTGCGTGCTCTGGTTTCCACATCCTTATAGTGAGAGATCATCGAGTCCAACGGAGAAGAGGCTGACTGTCCCATGGCATCCCTCACGGTCACACGCACAGAAGCCGATAAACCAGGACGGCAGACGGCACTTAGAACACAGGCGGCAAACTTGCCTCTCTTAGACGTGAGAATGAACGAAGACCAAACGACGACTTGGGGCCGCCGCGCGGGAGCGACCCGCCATAGGACAGAAAAGACGGAAGGTGAGGAGGCTCGCCGTCCTCAGTCAGACAGATGTGAGGCCCTCCGTCCTCACTGCTGGGGACTGGAACCTCGTCCAGGCCCTGTGACCACGTGGTCCAGCGCGTCCACTGTAACCGTTTACGTCACGCAGATCACAGATCACAGATCAAGATGGGCGCCCAGGAATCGGAAGGAAAGGAGCACACATCCAACACTGACTGACCGGTCGAGGACCCTCCGGGTAGGGTCTGTGGGGTCGAGGGCGATCCCGGACGAGCCCCCAGACATAACACCCAAGCCGACCAGCCCCCCAAAGACCACCAGGGAGCCAGCATCGGATGCAAGCAGGAAGGACCATTTATTAGCAGACTCGAGTCGGGACCGTCATCCAAGGCACCGTCCCAGCAGGCAGACGAGGAGCGGCCCCGACCCTTACAAGGGTTCCTTTGGCTGTAGGGAAAAAGCACTCGCAGGGAGTTGGGGACCATAGGTGGGGGGTTTCATGCCTTAGCGTTTAGGGATTGGGTAAGGGTGTTTGGGGTGTACCTGTCCTCGTTGGGGATAGTTCAGGGGGTGGGCATGATCAGAACAGGACTTCTGAGCTCATAGGGACTTTCCTCTGGCACTATGATTGATCTGGGAGTGGGCTGTATTGTTCTTTTGAGGGGTTGGGGGCCGACTGGGTAGGAGACTCTTCCTTATGGTGGAGTCAGGTTGATTCAATTGAGTCCTTTCAAGCTAAACTATGGAACCAACCTAGATGCCCTTCAACAGATGGATGGATATAGAAAATGTGGTACATAAACATGAAGGAATATTACTGGGCCTTAAAGAAGAATGAAATTCTGGCATTTGCAGGTGAATGGAGGAAACTAGAGATTATGATGTGAAGTGAACCTCCACCTGGACTCTTTCCCTCTGCAACATCTGAGGGGTGCTTCTTCTGTTGGGTGGTCCACTTCCATGTCTGCCACCTCCCTCCTCCCACTGTCCCCAGCCTCCCTTGACCTCAGGGTCGGGCTGCTCTGGGGGTGGCGTCCCCTCTGCCTGCTGCTGCTGCCCAGCCCTGAGCAGATCCTCAGGGAGGTCCCGTGTGTCCTGCAGAGCTGAGGCCAGGTGTGCTCTCTGCTCCCTCCTGCCCCTCCCCCTCCCTCTTCATCTCAGAGGTGCTGCTGACCTGCAGGCTCCTGGCCTCCTTCTGCCTCCCCACCCTCCCCTCCCCTCTGTCCACCCCTGGGGCTCCTGGGGCTCCAGCTACATGGCCGCTTCTAGCCCGTGCTCCAGCCGCCTGCTCAGGGAAGTGGGAGCAGTTATAGGGACTCCGTGGTGTGCAGGTGGCTGGGGTGCGTTCCCCCCAAAGTCCACCCATTGGGGGTTGGTACCAGCGAGTGGGGAGGAGGAGGCAGGCCCTTAGAGAGGCGGGCCTCGTGGGGGAGATCTAGTCTGGAGGGCTCTGCCCTCAGAGGGCCGCCCTGGCTCTGGACCTTGTCCCCCTCTGGCTTCCTGTCTCACCTGGGATCTCTTCCTCTTCCTCTTGCACCTCCTTCCTCCACGATGAGACAGGCCCAGGTGCCTGGAGGACCTGCCTCCTCTGCTCTTGGACGCACAGCCTCTAGACCTGAGCTCAGGAAGCTGCTTTCCTTTACTGTGGAGAACTGACCAAAGCCGGCCGGTCCTTCTCCAGGAGAAGTGGCTTCTGCCAGGCCCGGAGGGTCCTGGTGGAGCCGCCCTGGGTCCTGACTCGCCACGCTGGGCTCTTGGGCTGTCCCTTCCTGCCAGGAAGCGTCCCCTCCACCCTCCGAGTCCCTGCTGAGTGCAGACTCCCGGGGACACAAGACCCCACCCTTCCAGGCCGCTCCAGGCCCCTCCAAGCCCTCCCACAGCAGGCCCAGGCTGCCAGACTGCAGCAGCTCATGGCCACGGCCCCGCTCCTGGGGTGGGTTGTCCTCTACGGTTCAGCGTGGTCCTTGGTGTGTCTCCATGAGGGCCTCCTATGAGGACCCGGTCATGTGGATGAGGGCCACCCTGACAGCCTCCCCTCAGTCAGTGATGCTACAGGGACACACTTCCTAGTGCTGTCACATCTGAGGTCCTGGGGACGGCTCCACAGCAGAATCTGGGGACAGGTCGGGCCCATCAGGCTCACCCCCTTTAAAGCCCGCTGTCCTCACCTTCTTTCCTTCCCTAGCCTCCCCCAAGGCCTCCCTGAGAGCCCTGCGGAGCGGCCCTGGGGAGCTGCCCCCGGCCACCCCAGGACCCGACCACCCCCACTGGGGCCTGAAACACGCACTGCATGTGGAGTGGACTGAGAGTCCAAGTGGGAAGATCTGAGGGGGTTTCAAAAAGCACAACAGCCTCGAGTGTGGGGAGAGGGATTTTCAGGGGAAAGAACCACAGGAGAGAGCAGGATTTGGGGCAAGAGAGGTTTATTCTCTGGGGTCAGATCTGTCCCTGAAGCAGGCACTAGAGTAGGTGATTACGGGGCTGGACAGGGCATTCCTGAGACGTCCCCAGAGGGGTGCAGAAACATCCCAAGTCCTCAGGGGGAGCCCGTAGGTCACCACGGGGGGACCATCCAGCAGATGGCAGATGGGGGAGGAGGGGGACGGGGAACATAGGAGAATGGAGGAAGTGCCCAGGTAGGGGTGTGGGAGGCCTTGGGCAGGGGATGGGCAGGGGGTGTAGGGTGAGGAAGCGTAGCAGGTGGGGTGGTGGGAAAGGGCAGGGGTGGGGTGACAGGAAGAGAAGGGGCTGGGGGTGAGGAAGGGTGGGGGCAGGGGGAAGGGAGGGGCAGAGGGTGAGGGGCAAGGAAGGGAAGCAGGTGGGGTGGTGGGGAATGTCAGGGTCAGGGGGTGCAGAGGGGCAGGGTGAGTAGTGAGAGCAGGAAGGGCAGGGCAGGGTGTCAGACTGCTACTGGGGACAGGGACCCAGGAGGGAGCAGGCAGCATGGAGCTGGGAGTGTTATGAAGAGCCAGGGGCAGGGTCGCTGGGCTGCACCTGGTGCCCCTGGTGAGACCAGGCCCAGGGAAGCCTCGGGGGCTGCGTTGCTGCAGGTTGTCTGGGGTGGGGGCCAGGCTCACAGCAGCCTCTTCCCTGTGGCTCTTCTCCTGGGCAGCAGGCAGTGAGTGCGAGGCCGGGAGTAGACATGGCCAGGCTCATGCCTCTGAGGGTCTTTGACGTGCAGACACAGGGGCCCAGAGGGTTCCCATGTGCCATCCCTGTCCTCAGCTCTGTATGCAGCTCACCGTCCAGACCTCTCACTGTGCTGACCAAGTCCAGCCCGAGACTGCCAGTCATGTGGTGGCCGACTCATGGAGGAGGCCTCCTGGACACAGCCCCTGCCCGTGCTGGACAGACGGACCTGCTTAACACTCGGCTTCTGTGCCAACACTGCAGGGACCAGCGTGATCCAGGGCTCTCGTCCCAGCTCCTCCCACAAATGCGCCACAGTCAGACCCTCACTCACCTTCTGCTTCCCAGACTGAGCTGTGATGTGACAAACCACCAATGAAGAAGCCCCAGCTGGGAGCAGGGACGCCTGGATCTCTGTGACTGGAGCCTGAGAGCAGGCATTAGCAGCACACCGGGCTCAGCAGCTGGACAGGCAGCAGCAGGGCTTGCAGCAGCTGGACTGGCAGCAGCAGGGCTTGCAACAGCTGGACTGGCAGCAGCAGGGCTTGCAGCAGCTGGACTGGCAGCAGGAGGACCCACAGCCTGAGGAGCAGCAGGGCTTGCAGCAGCTGGACTGGCAGCAGGAGGACCCACAGCCTGAGGAGCAGCAGGGCTTGCAGCAGCTGGATTGGCAGCAGCTGGACCCACAGCCTGAGGAGCAGCAGGGCTTGCAGCAGCTGGACTGGCAGCAGCTGGATCCACAGCCTGAGGAACAGCAGGGCTTGCAGCAGCTTGATTGGCAGCAGCAGGGCTTGCAGCAGCTGGACTGGCAGCAGGAGGACCCACAGCCTGAGGAGCAGCAGGGTTTGCAGCAGCTGGATTGGCAGCAGCAGGGTTTGCAGCAGCTGGATTGGCAGCAGCTGGGCTTGCAGCAGCTGGACTGGCATCCCCCACAGGAGCCACAGCTGGAGCAGGAGCAGGCTGGCACACAGCAGCACACGGGCTTGCAGCAGCACACGGGCTTGCAGCAGCACACGGGCACACAGCAGCTGGAGCCACAGCCCCCACAGCTGGAGCCACAACCCCCACAGCTGGAGCCACAGCCTCCAGAGCAGCCACAGCAGCCCATGGTTCTGGTGGTGGAGGTGGAGTGGGTGAGAGGAGCAGGTGGAGAGGGAGGAGTGTGGGGTGGAGCTCCTGAGCCGGGCCTTTATGTTCCTGCCCGGAGTCAGGTGTGGGCTGGACCCACGACCACTTCCTGGTGTCTGCTTTTGTTTCCCCAGGGAGGTCATGTGTCTTGGTAGAGCAACACACACTTCACCTGACCCTGTGACCTGCTTCCCACTGACACTGTTTCCTCTCTGCACCTCAGGGTAGCCCCTGGACTTCTTTCTGCTCACTGCCTGCCTCGTCCTGAGATGGCACCTGCCCCAAGCATCTCCCACGGGCCCTTTCACAGACCCCTAGGACTTGGCGTGCCCCTCCCAGATCCAGGGGCAGAGTCCCAGGTGACTACACCCTGGGTCCCCTGCATGGGGTGCTTCTGGATTCTGCTCTGTCAGGACAGCCCTCTCGGGTCACCTACAGTTTCCCCAACACTCAGCAGCCTCTGCTGCCTCTGTCCAGGGCCACCTTGGCCTTTCTCCACCCCAGGAGACCTGAGAGCAGCTAGGAACCTCTTCTCTCCTGCAAAGGGCTCACCACTCTCTGGAGCTTCGTGAGTTGCATTTCCTGATTCTGGTGGGTTTTGGAAGCACCTTCGCTGGCGGTGTGTGACTCACGGTGGCATGATGGGAGCAGGCTGTCCTGTGACCGTCTGCATTTGAATCAGAGTAAGACCCCAATGTCGCAGGAACAGTGGAAGTTCTCTTGTGGAGGAGGAGCGGGGTGCACGTGTCTAGGGGAACGGGCAGCTCTGGAGACTAAACCACCACCAAAAGCCAACTGCCAGCTGGCAGTCCCCATGCACAGGTGGAGACTGAGCTCCCCGCTCCTGCTTGCAGAAGGCTGGAGCTATTGGCTCCTGGTGATCCTGGGACCTTGACTGCTCTTGGCTAGTGTAAGGACAGATGCATTTAAGAGAAGTTTACTTTCAGAACACGAAGATATAGATGAAAATGCTGTCAGACAAAAAGAAGGGCCTGGAACACAGCCGGGAGGAGAGCCGGTTCGTGATGTGGCTGTGTCACTGTAGTATGCTGACTTTAAGTCCTTGGGGTGTAAACCTAGGAGTGGGATAGCTGGGTCAAAAGGTGGTTCCATCCAAGGTTTCTGAGGAATCTCCATTTTGCTTTCCAGCCTGGGTGCAGCAATTTGCAATCCCACCAGCTATGTATGAGTGAACCTTTTCCCCAATCCTCACCAACATTTATTGTGGCTTGTATTCTTGATAATTGCCATTCCCATTGGAGTGAGATGAAATCTTAGTTTTGATTTTCTCTAATTGCTAGAGTTGTTCAACATTTTGTCATATGTTGTTGATCAATTGTATTTCTTCTGTGTCGTGTCTGTTCAGTTCCTTAGCCCATTTATGGATTGGTTTATTTGTTTTCATGGTGTTAAGTTTTTTGAGTTCTTTATATATCCTGGAGATTAATGCTTTACCTAAGGTGCATGTGGTAAAGAGTTTCTCCCAATCTGTAGGCTCTCTTAGCGTTTTTGGTTGCTTCTTTTGCGGAGAAGCTTTTTAGCCTGAGTCCATCCCATTTACCGATACTTGCTTTAACTTCTTGTGCTTTAGGGGTGTTGTTAAGGAATTCAGATCCTAGGCCAACACGGTGAGATGCTGCGCCTATTTTTTCTTCTAGTAGCCGGCGGGGTGTCTCTTCTAGTGAGGCTCATGTGTGTCTATAATCAGACTGGGAAGGGGACTTTTTGTCATTTGCAGAATAGAAAATAGGGCGATTTAAGTTACCTTTGCCCTCACCCCAATAACTGCGGTCTCCACACGTCAATATACTTTTTCATAGAAAGTCATTCAGTTCTTTTCTGAACCATGATTAAATTTTATGATTAAAAAAGATGAGTAATGACCCCAGACAGCACACAGAAGAAATGCGGGGACAGAGCAAGGGAGGGAAGAGCCCAGGCGGGGCGCCGGCCCCCAAGTCCCTGGCTGAGCCACAGGGGAGCCAGGAGGGGCCTGGGGAAGGGCCAGGGGTCCCCCAGGTCCCCCGCCTCAGGAGAGGCAGAGAGGCCCCTCTAGGGCCAGGCGCGCTGCGGGCGGGCGCAGAGACGCCCTGAGACCTAGGTGCCCAGGAGCGGCCCGAGGCCCCGGGACGCGCGGAGGACCCGCCTTCGCAGAGCGCAGGACGCCACCTCCCTCCGCGGCCGGCCCCACGCGCAGCGAGTCCGCGGTCAAAGGCGCCCTCCGCTCAGAACCGCGGACTCTCCAAAGGCGCGTGGGCCCTGCTTCCTCCTCAAGAAGCCACGGAGGACGTGCCGGGAGAACCAGGGGCCCGCCGGCGACAGCGGCGCGTGGGGCAGCAGCACCGGCAGGGAGCGGCGGGCTGGGCCAGCCACAGGGTCAGAGCCCCAGGCGCCCGCGGCCAGGAGGGAAGCGCAGGGCGCCCTGGAGGGGAGGCGGGTCCGAGGGACCGAGGAGGCCGCTGCCCGGGTGGCCGGGGCGGGCGCGGCCCCGAAGACTCCCAGGAGCCGCCCGCGCTGGGCAGGAGACAGATGGCCAAGCCCCGCGCGGCTGGGCTGGCGCACCGGCCTGTGACACGGGAGAGCCAGCGGGCCACCAACCGGCGTTTTGACACGAAAAGGGAAAAGGTAAGCTAAGGAGTGAATGAGGAAAGACTCCAGTTTAAAGCCGCGGGATGTCGGGGGCCGGCTGGCGGCCTTTTCTCTTCCTGTCTGCAGCTCCCTTTTGCTCTTCGGTGGTGTCCATGCGCAACTGGGAGACAGAAGGACAAGGGGCAGCGCTGGGCTGGTGGCTCAGTGGGCGAGAGCTTGCCTGGCCACATGAGAGCCTGGGTTCCCTACTCAGCACCGCGTGTGCATTAAGACGATTAAAGAAGGATCAGTGACAACTAACAAATAATTTAAAAACGAGATAAGTAAGTCAATAAAGGTCCATCAACAATGAACAAAACAAAATCTACAAGAGGCAGGAGACAGGGAGGGGAGGGGCGAGTAGGGAGGGAAGGAGGGGAGAGGGAGGGAGGGGGAGGGGGAGAGAGGGAGGGGGCGAGGGGAGGAGCTTGGCAGGGAGGGGAGGGACAAGGAGGCCAAGGAGGGGAGGAGGGGGAGCAACATAGGAGGAACTGACGCTTTAGGCACTGAGGTGCATCACGGAGCCCGGTAATTACAGTGTGGGAAGACCACACAGAGCTCCCGGAGCTCCAGTGGACTGTGTAGAAAAGGCTTGTTTCTGAATAAAAATGAGCCCAAAGAGCCTGGAGTTAGGACACAAGTCAGACCTGAAGGTGCAGCAGACAGGGGGAAGACAGAGGGGGTGGAGGGCAATGCCTGGAGCCAGACTGAGCCGGAACTGTGGCATGTATTTGAAAGTAGACAGCAAACAGGACTTCCCTGTCACTACAGCATAAACACACACAGGAAGGGCATGTGTGCTTGGGACAACCTGCATACAGGTATATAAAGGCTGCCGGGAAAGGGGTCTCCACATTCCTCTCCTCCCTCTCCACCTTCTCTTCTCACCCACTCCACCTCCACCACCAAACCATGGGCTGCTGTGGCTGCTCTGGAGGCTGTGGCTCCAGCTGTGGGGGCTGTGGCTCCAGCTGTGGGGGCTGTGGCTCCAGCTGCTGTGTGCCCGTGTGCTGCTGCAAACCCGTGTGCTGCTGCAAGCCCGTGTGCTGCTGTGTGCCAGCCTGCTCCTGCTCCAGCTGTGGCTCCTGTGGGGGCTGCAAGGGGGGCTGTGGCTCCTGTGGGGGCTGCAAGGAGGGCTGTGACTCCTGTGGGGGCTGCAAGTCCAGTTGCTGCCAGTCCAGCTGCTGCAAGCCCTGCTGCTCCTCAGGTTGTGGGTCCAGCTGCTGCCAGTCCAGCTGTTGCAAGCCCTGCTGCTGCCAATCCAGCTGCTGCAAGCCCTGCTGCTCCTCAGGCTGTGGGTCCTCCTGCTGCCAGTCCAGCTGCTGCAAGCCCTGCTGCTGCCAGTCCAGCTGCTGCAAGCCCTGCTGCTGCCAGTCCAGCTGCTGCAAGCCCTGCTGCTCCTCAGGCTGTGGGTCCTCTTGCTGCCAGTCCAGCTGCTGCAAGCCCTGCTGCTGCCAATCCAGCTGCTGCAAGCCCTGCTGCTCCTCAGGCTGTGGGTCCAGCTGCTGCCAGTCCAGCTGCTGCAAGCCCTGCTGCTGCCAGTCCAGCTGCTGCAAGCCCTGCTGCTCCTCAGGCTGTGGGTCTTCTTGCTGCCAGTCCAGCTGCTGCAAGCCCTGCTGTGGCCAGTCCAGCTGCTGTGCCCCGATTTGCTGTCAGTGCAAGATCTGAGGCTCTGGACTCAGAACTCCAGTTGCCCCTGCACACTCACACTCTCCAGACAGGGCCAGGAGCTACATCCCAGATCCCTGGTGCTCAGCTCTGGATCTCCATCTTCCAGTTGGTGGAAGCTGCATCTGCAGACCCTGGTCTCCAGATGTCCAGGAAGAAGGACACTGCTAGCTGGTGGTGCTGGGTCCCTCTGCCTATGTACAGGGAATTGTGCCTCCTGTCCCTCAGCTGCACTCTCCAGCCTCTGAGTCCCAGACCCTCATGGCCCGTGGCTTCGCCTGGACAGGCAGCACACAGTGGAGCCCCCACAGCCTGGGCACCCCTGGCGCTGTGAGTGCCTTGTCCACTGGCAGTTTGCCCAGCCCAGGGATGCCTCCTCTGGGCCCTCTCTGGC
The DNA here is from genome assembly GCF_902686445.1 of Sciurus carolinensis. Lineage (NCBI taxonomy): Eukaryota > Metazoa > Chordata > Mammalia > Rodentia > Sciuridae > Sciurus > Sciurus carolinensis. The sequence continues at coordinate 1,448,419 of NC_062223.1, forward strand.
CACCCTCTGTGATTCCTCAGCGGAGTGTGAACTGTACCCTTGATGTCCTCAAATTAACCTGTCTCAGGGCTGGGAGATAGCTCAGCTGGTAGAGTGCTTGCCTCGCAAGCACAAGGCCCTGAGTTCGATCCCCAGTACCCCCAAAAATAAATACATAAATAAAAAATAAACCTCTCTCGCCCACTTCTGTCTCCATGTGGTTCTTTGTTCCATTAGGTCATCACTGAGCCCCTTTCCCTCCTGCTGAAATCCTCCTCCGTGGTCCTGACACCATGCCGCCTTCTGCCCATTTCCTTCTGGACCCTCGGTCCCATCACCGTGTCGTCTCAGGCTCTCTGGAGAGCTGGGAATGGACCGACACACGGGTACTTTTTAAAGTCAGTGAACCAAAATCAGTAGCAATGCCAAGGCAGCCATGCTATTGGGCATTCTGGAAATTTCAGGGGCTGTTCCTTGGTGCTTGCTGCTCCTCACACGGATGAGGCCAGAGCTCCTGGTTCGGCAGTGCCAGGGGACTCTACACCCTGGGTTCCCTGCCCTGGATCCCTTTCTAACCTTGGGGCCGGTTCGAGGCACGTTTGCATCCTCCCTGTGCCAACCCCTGTGGCCTCCCGTTGCCACTGGAGGATGTGAAACTCAGCTGGGTTAGGATCAGATGAGATACCTGCTCCAGCCCCCATGCCTGGCTGCTTCACCTCTCCACCCCGGATGTGCCCATTATCAGTCAGCACAGCAAGTACCCCTGGCCTGCCCACAGCCTGGGAAGGAAGAGGAAGGAGCGCCACGTGAGGTGAGTGCCAGCCCGGAGCGCTGGGCTCCAGACACACACTCTTCTTTTTCTTCTCTTTGTGTTGCTGCAGAGCAAACCCAAGGAGCTTGCCTGGTGAGCACCATGCCAGAGCCGGGCAGGACTCCAAGCTCCTCCTCTTCCTCCTTCTCTTCCTCCTCCTTCTCCTCCTTTCCTTCTCCCCCTCTACTTCCTCATCCTCCTTGTCTTCCTCCTCCTCTTCTCCTCCTATTCTTCCTCCTCTCCTCCTTCGCTTCTCCTCCTCTTCTTCCTCCTCTTCTTCCTCCTCTCCTCCTCCTCTTCTTCTTCCCTCTCCTTTCCTTCCCCTCTTCTTCCTCCTCTCCTCCTCCTCCTCCTCCTCCTCTCCTCCTGTTCACTTGCACTGTTTGCTGTATGAATAATGATCACAGGTCCAGGGGCTGGGACAGGACCCTGGGTTGTGGGAGCCACCGTTCTGCCTGCCAGGAGGTCAGCTGGGGACCAGAAGCTTCTTTAGCCCCTGTGTTATTCAGTTTTTTATCCATGTGACCACAATTCCTGACATGAACACCTGAGGAGCAAAGGGTTACTTTGATTTGTGATTTCAGAGTGTCATTCCATGGTTGACTGGCTGCAGTGCGGAGACATCATGGCAGAGGGTGTGGCACAGGAGATCGACTGAGCTCATGGCAGAAGAAGCAGAGAGACATGAGAGAGGAAGGGCCAGAGAGAAGATGAACCCTCCAGGGGCACTTCAGTGACCCTTCTGCCAACGTGTCCCTGCCCCCAGTAGTTCATTCAGCCTTGAATGGATCAATGCCCTGATGAGGTCAGAGCCCTTATGATCTAATGACTTCCCAAACGTCCCACCTCTGAGCACATGAAACTTCGGGGGACGATCCAGATTCAAGCCATAACTTTCCACCTCTGGCCCCCAAAGGCTCCTACCCATCTCACAGTGCAAATTTCACTCTGTCCATCTCCAAGGGTTCCCCTAGTCTTAACAGTCCTTGGATTGCTCAAAAGTTCAAGTCTGAAGTCTCCTGCAAGCCTCAAGGCAACTCTTAGCTGTAAGCCCATTTAAAAGTCTAAAAACAAGTCACAAGCTCTCAACAAGCAATGTATAAATACTCCATTTCCAAAGGTAGGCACAGGCATTGGAAGCAGGAACAGGACCAAAGCGAGACTGAAACTCGACAGAGCCCACAAGTCCTGTGGCTCCATAACTGGCATGTGGTGCTGAGACGTGGACCACAGAGGGCTTGGGCAGCCCCCTGTGGCCTGGCTGGTGGCAGCCCTGTGGCCTCTCACCTGGGCTAGTGCTGCTCACTGCCCACAGCTTCCTCAGCCAATGGTCCACATCCCTGGCATCTCGGAATTCCTGGGCTGTGCACGGAAGTTCTGGCTTCACCCTCACAGCTGAGCTTCACGTGTTGCCCTCCTCCCTGAAAGGGTTCTCACCCTGACACATATTTCCTGGCCTCCTGGGTCTTCCTGTGTCGTCTTGGTGGAGGCCTGTGTGACCCCACAACGGTGGCCTTCTTCTTGCCTGCAGAGCCAGTACTAATGAACGACACCCCTGTCTCTGGCCACCAGGGTGGTAGCCAGGCCCACTTGGGCATTCGTGTGCCTGGATGGCTGAGCATGGCGAACAACTGTCCAGGTGACCCTGTGGGACCAGGCTGCCCCAGAGCTGTCTCCTGAACGCAGTCTTTCAAGTGAGTTTTCTCTTTTACACCCTCGAGCCTGCGATGGGTGGAGACTTGCTGATCCTGAGATGCCCTCAGTCATCTTTACCTTGACCCTTGCAAAGTCTTGGATTTCTCCTTAAGGGCACTGATCTCTGCAGCAACCACAACTTCCTCAGCCCATGCTTTTCTGACCAAAGTGATTTTCAAACTTCCTTCTGATCTGCTTTTTGCTGATGACCATCACATGAAACGTGGCTAAAAGCAGTCAGGAGCACACATTCCACTGAAATTTCCTCTGCTGGATTCATTAGCCCATCACCTTTAAATTCAGCATCACACGAAGCCGCAGAACATGGGCAAGATCTAGACCAGTTCTTTGCCGGGAGGTAACACATGGGGCTCTAGTCCAGTTCCCAATAGAGTCCTCCTCCCTCAGAAACCTCGTGGGCATAGTCTTTACTGTCCACATTCCCACTGGCATCATGTTCTCCCAAGATGATGCCAGGATCGTCCACTAAGCTCTGCTTACAGCATTCCCGGACTTCTCCAGCTTCTATTTCCAAAATTTTCCAAACTCCTTGCACAAAATACTTCCACAGACTTCTGAACCACGTGCACAGAATGACCCCACACCTTGCATCAATTTTCTGTGTTGGTCAGCTTTTCAGTGCTGTGACCAAAATACCTAACACAAACAACTCAGGAAGGAAACGGTTACTTTGGGCTCATGGGTTTAGAGGTTTAAGTCCATGGTTGGCTGACTCCAGACAGAAATGTCATGGCAGAGGAAAGCTTCTCAGCTCATGGCAGCCCCTGTGACCTGTCTCCTCCGACTCAGTCCCACCTCCCAGCACTCCATTCAGCCATCAATGGATCAATCCACAGAGAAAGACAGAGCCCTCCTGATACAGTCCCTTCCCCGAAACCCTCCTCTGAATATGTGAGGCTTGGTGACCATGCGGATCGAAACACAATAGCCAGTAAATACAAGGACCAGGAGCAGAGCTCAGCTCAGCAAGAACTGAGAGAGAGCGGTACAGGTGTTAGCGGGAGCACAATGAGCAGGAGACACACAAGTGCACATGATATACACATGTATACCACCACACCACATATAGAAATATTCTGCAGGTACACACAAGATATGTAACCATACACACATATACATACACACGCACATGATACATAAATATAGAAACACTCTGAAGGCACACACAAGATATGTAAGCATACGCACCTGTACATACACACACACTCATACTCCTGCTCCAGCTGTGGCTCCTGTGGGGACTGCAAGGGGGCTGTGGCTCCTGTGGGGGCGGCAAGTCGAGTTGTTGCCAGTCCAGCTGCTGCAAGCCCTGCTGCTCCTCAGGCTGTGGATCCAGCTGCTGCCAGTTCAGCTGCTGCAAGCCCTGCTGCTGCTAGTCCAGCTGCTGCCAGTCCAGCTGCTATAAACCCTGCTGTTCCTCTGACTGTGGGTCCAGCTTCTGCCAGTCCAGCTGCTGCAAGCCCTGCTGCTGCCCGTCCAGCTGCTGTGTCCCTGTGTGCTGCTAATGTAAGATCTGAGGCTCTAATTACAGACATCAGCTGGGTCCTAAAATCTGGTTCTACAGGAATGACCAGAATTGTGTCCTGATCAGCCAAGGGACACGTCTGAGTCCTTCCTGTTGGGACCATGGCAGCCTAGTGTCCAGCTTCCACACAGCATCCAGCATTGAGATTGCAGGACCTGCCATGCCAGTGTCCTTCCCACCGTGCCTACTGGATCCTCCTCTTCCTCTCCTTCACCACCCCAGGCTTCCTAGGCCTCTGAGACTCCATGCCACTTGCTGGGTTTTCCTAGGACTGGGTGTCCTCTGCCCAGGGCCCAGGGCCACCCATCGCATGCCTCCACTGGCTCCTCCATCCTGCTCTACGCCCCCTGAGTTGGGATAGCTCTTGGGATGTGTGTAGAGGAAACCCCTGGCATTGGTGACCCCTGGTTCCATCCAGAGGGAGGGTTCTCAAGCTCCCCTCCCTGTTGGACCTGCCATTGCTCACTCTCCCTCTGTTCAATGCTCAGCCTGGATCTTCTAAATAAATACAGTCCACACCTCCCAAGAGTTACACTGTGGTCATCTTGTTTCTGCCTCTGCATTATTAGGAAACAAATGGTGTTTACCCATAACCCCTGCACCTTCTCCCCACCAGCAGGGTTGGCTGGGGCTCCAGAACAAAGTGCCATAGACCCCGTGGCTTGAGGGGAGAAGTGGAAGCTTGAGATGCTAGAGACTGCTGGGCCTCTGCCTGGTGCCTCCACGGTGTCGAGGGTGGCCGTCCTCCTGCCTCTGCATGTCCTATGGGGCATCAACCCTGGGGACTGAGGTCACACTCGGAGGCCCTGCTCCATCCACCTGGCTGGGGATGGCCTCACCCCGCAGTCCCACCTGTCCCTAACCCTAAAGATCTCCCAGCAGACTAGCCAATAGCTGTGTCCAGCCAGGCTCCTCCCCAGCCTCTGCCCTGGACCCTGTCACTCCTACCTGCCCTTCCCCTTTGTCACCTCCTGGGCTGGTAGACAAGGCTCTGCCTGGTTTTGGAGGTGGAGCCTGCACACCAGTGCTGATGGGCTGGATTCCAGGTGGGCTCAGGAGGTGGAACCTGCACACCAGGGCTGATGGGCTGGACTCCAGGTGGGCTCCTGAGGTGGAGCCTGCACACCAGTGCTGATGGGCTGGTCTCCAGGTGGGCTCAGGAGGTGGAGCCTGCACACCAGAGCTGATGGTCTGGTCTCTAGGTGGGCTCAGGAGGTGGAGCCTGCACACCAGTGCTGATGGGCTGGTCTCCAGGTGGCCTCTCACCAAGCGCTCAGGTGGCAGAGGTGTGCTCAGGTGCCCCAGTGTCTGCTCTGCCGAGGACCCAATCTCAGGGGGCTGGGTCCAGCCTGGAGTCCTCGCGGCTTCCCTCAGTCTTCAAGGTCCTGCCTCCCATACAGACACGGGTTAAGGCATCAACCACAGCTTCCGGGGGACACAGACTTCAAGCCCACACTCCTTTCTCACCCCAGACCAGCCTTCCCCTCACGCCCTGCCTGTGGGCCCCTGTCCTGGCTATGGCTGGCCCCAGCTTCTCTCCTCCTGCCCTCCCATCCCTCCCCAGGTCTGGCCCTCCCCGCCCTTCTCAGGAGCCATCGCTGTCCCTCACAGAGGGTCATCAGCCTCAGGGCCGCATGCAGCCTCAAGGCCTGGATTCCACACCAGCTTCACTCTGGAAATAAGCAAGTGGCACCCAGAGCCAGGTCTGCCGTCTGAAGGAGTCCAGGGTGCAGGGCATGCTGAGCAAGAATCAGAGGCCGGAGCTGTGGTGGCCTTTGGCTGCTTAGAGCAGGCCCAGCCCAGACGGAGGGACAGGGTGGCTCCCAGAGGGCTCCCGTGGGACTCCACAGAAAACACAGTAAAAGCAATGTCAGAGACAGAATTTAGAAAATACATCGACTGATCTTCAAAATAAAGGATGGTACTGGAGCGAAAAACACAGGATATGAAAGAGCACTTCAAGAAAGGGTCGAAGATTATAAAAAGGAATCAAACAGAAATCCTCAAAGTGAAAGAAACAATAAACCAGATTTCAAATTCAATGGAACCTCTCACCAAAAGCCTAGAAGAGCTGGAAGACAGAGCCTCAGATAATAAAGACTTTATTCTCTTGAAAATATATTCTCTTGAAAATAAAGTCAAATGCACAGAGAACATGGTAAGAAACCACGAACAGAACCTCCAAGAAATAGGGATTAACACGAAAAGACCAAATTTAAGAGTTATCGGAATAGACGAATGCGTGGAGATACAAACCATAGGAATGCACAATCTTGTCAAGGACAGAATATCAGAAAACATCCCAAATCTCAAGACTGAAATGCAAAATCAACTTCAAGGGATTTACAGGTCCCCAAATGTACAACATTACAGCAGACCAACCCCAAGGCACATCATAATGACAATGACTAACATAGAAAATAGGAATATAATTTCAAAGTGTGGGAGATAAAAAATTCAAATTACATACGGGGAGAAACCAATTGGGATCTCAACTGATTCCTCAACCCAGATCCTCAACTCCAGGAGATTCTGGAATGACATACACAAGCTCTGAAAGCAAATGGAGGCCAGCTGAGAATTCCATAGTCAGCGAAACTAAGGTTCAGATTTGAAGGTCAAATACAAACTTTCCCTATTAAAAAAAAAAATTAAAAGAATTCATAATATGAAAACGTGCACTACAGAACTTTTTCAGGAAAATATTCCCCGAGGAGGAAATGAAAACAACAACAACAAAGCTGTGAATCCCAGCAAAGTACGAACTACACTAAAGGAAATGTCAATCAAAGGAGAAACTAAATCACGTTAAAAACCAAAAATAGACCAAAATGGCCTAGAATTCAAATCATATCTCAATAATAACCCTGAATATTAATGATCTAACCTCATCAATCAAAAGACACAGACTGACTGATTGGACTAAAAAGCAAGACCCCACAATATGCTGCCTTCAGGAGACTCATCACCCAGGCAAAGACATCCACAGACTGAAGGTGGAAGGTCGGGAAAAACATCTCACTCACATGGAGTGTGCAAACAAGCAGGGGTTTCCAGCCTCACATCAGACAAAGTGGACTTCAAGTCAAAGTTACTTGAAGGGACAGAGAAGGACATTTCCCACTGCTTAAGGGAATCATACACCAAGGAGACATAGCCATCTTAACTACTTATGCCCCAAACAATGGAGCATCTACGTACATCAAACAAACCCTTCTCACCTTCAGTAATCAAATAGACCACAGCACCTTGACTCTGGGTGACTTTAACACACATCTCACACCACTGGATACAGCTTCCAAACAAAAAGTAAGCAAGGAAGCTATTGAATTAAATGATACAACCAATGATTTACACTTAACGGACATATAGAGAGTATCTCATCCATCATCGAGCAAACACACTTTCTTCTCAGCAGCATGAGGATCCTTCTCTAAAAGAGACCATATGTTATGCCACAAAGCAAGGCTCAGCAAACACAAAAATATAGAAATTCTACCCTGCATTCTATGTGATTGTTATGGAATGAAACTGGAAATCAAGGATAAATAAAAAATAGAAGCCACTCCAACATCTGGAGAGTAAATGGCATGGTATTGAGGGATGAATGGATAGAAGAAGAAATCAAAGTTGAAATAAAAAATACTTAGAGGGAAAGACGACACCAATTGTACACATCAAAATCTCTGGGACGCTATGAAGGCAGTGCTAAGAGGAAAGCTCATTGCATTGAGCTCATTTATTCAAGGAATGAAAAGCCAACCAATAAATGACCTAACGTTACATCTCACAGCCCTAGACAAAGAAGAGCAAATCAACACCAAAAGCAATAATTAAAACCAAAGCTGAAATCAATGAAATTGAAAGAAAAGAAACAATTAAAAAAATTGACAAACCAAAACTTGGTTCTCTGATAAAATCAATAAAATTGATAAACCCTTAGGCATGCTAACAATGACAAAGAGAAAAAACAAATTACTAATATTCAGTATGCAAAAGGAAACATCACAATGGTCACTACTGAAATACAAAAGATAATTAGAGACTATTTTGAAAATTCATACTCAATTAAAATAGAAAAACATGAAGACATGGAAAAATTTGTAGAGACATTTGATCTACTTTTTCTCACTAAACGAAACAATCAATAAAGTGAAGAGAGAGTCAACAGAATGGGAAAGAATCTTTACCACATGCACCTCAGATGGAGCACTGATCTGCAGGATATATAAAGAACAGAAAAAACACCAAAAACGCACATAGTCCAATCAATAAATGGGCTCAGGAACCCATAGAAGAAGATACACAATGGATCAAGAAATATATGAAACAAGGTTCATCATCTCTTGCAATGAGAGAAATGCAAATCAAACAACTGCAATGATTCATCTCAGTCCAGCCAGAATGGCCATTATCCAGAGCAAAAGCCACAATACATGTTGGTGAGGATGTGGGGGAAAGGGTCACTCTCACGCTGCTGGTGGGAGTGCAGATTGGTACAGCCCCTCTGGAAAGGGTATGGAGATTTCCAGAACCCTTTGAATAGAACCACCATTTGACCCAGCTATCCCACTCTGCAGTTTACACACAGAGGACTTAAAATCACCACACTACAGTGACACAGCCACATCAATGTGTATAGCAGCTCAATTCACCATAGCTTGTAATACCCAAGTCAACGAGTCCCCCAAAGACCACCAGGGAGCCAGAGTCGGATGCACGCACAAAGGACCCTTTCCTAGCAGACTGGAGTCGGGACTGTCATCCAACCCACCGTTGCAGCAGGCAGAGGAGGCGCGGCCCTGACCCTTACAAGGGTTCCTTTTCTTATAGGAAGAAAGCACATGCAGGCAGTTGGGGACCATAGGCGGGGGGGTTTCACGCCTTAGCGTTTCGGGATTGGGTAAGGGTATGCGGGGTGTACCTGTCCTTGTTGGGGATAGGTCAGGGGTGGGCATGATCAGAACAGGACTTCTGAGCTCATAGGGACTTTCCTCTGGCACTATGATTGGTCGGGGAGTGGGTTGTTTCGTTTTTTTGAAGGGTTGGGGGCCCGACTGAGAAGGAGGCTCTTTCCTACGAAGGAGTCACGTTGTTTCAATTGAGTCCTTTCATTTCCCCCTTGGACTGGAACCTAAGAGGCCCAATCATGGGATCTGGAAAGCTCTACAGTCTGAGTCTAGGGAGTGACAGTGAGAACCCATAACCATCAGTTGAAGGGCCCCCAGCCGTTCTTTCATGAACTGCACTAGTCTGTTCAGAATGCAGGGTCCAAAGGTTAGGAGCACGAGTAAAATAATAAGTGGCCCCAGTAAGGTAGAAATCCAGGTGGTCAACAAGAGGAAGACTTAAACCATGATTCACCAGCCCCATTGTTCCTCCCGTTCCCTCCTTGGTTTTGCTAGTCCTTCTCCAACTTTAGCCATAGATTCTTTAACTACTCCCGAATGGTCAACATTAAAGCCACATTCTTCATCGAGGGCACGCATAATCCTCCTTGCTGTAGGAAAATCAAACCTAACCCCCTCCTGTTTTGCATCACTACTTCAGCTAGGGAAGGGAGGGACTCTTGAAGGTGGGAAATGGAGTTTTCTAGCCTCTCAATATCTACATCAATAGCCGCTCTTAAACTAGAGTAATGTTGGTTCTGAGTTATTAAGGAAGCTGTTCCTGTTCCCCTCTATGAGTCCCACACCCAGAACCATTCTTAGGGTTAGGGCCGTAGGAGGTTCTCTCTCAGTTGTGATAGAAGTCCTCATCTGAATGGTACAACAGCCTGGGAACTAGCCTAACGAGAACACAAAAACCCCGGGAGCCATTGATCCCCTCTGTGTGGGCACAGGGTGTGAGTCCCGCAGAACAGGCCCACCAGTCCTGCTGGGGAATTAGGTATTGACTTGAGTTGCCAGCGACACAGTTTGGCTGCATGAGAACTGGTGAGATTCAGGCATATGACCTACACAGAGCCCTTGTCCAGCGACTTGTTGTAAGGGAAGGGTAGCTTTTGATTGCCAGCGACATTCGGCAGAGCTGGGGGAAGGGGTGTAGTTCCCTAGAGTTGCTGTGCCTTCATAGGACGGTGGGGCTGTAACACAGCACAGCCAACAGGACTCTGTCACATTGGGTTTAGAGGTGTTTAGGACTAAGTAGGATTGTTTCAGAAGAGCTAACAGGGGTCTTCTGGGGTCTCTGCCAGAAAAGTGACAGATTCTGGTGGTGAGGTCTCGGTGCCAGGAAACCCCAAAAGATTTTGGTGATTTTGGGGTGCTGATTTGCTGAACAGATTGTCTGCTTGGTTTAAGAGCCTGGTTGGGACCCAATGGTGTTTTGCTCAGGGCTCTCTGGACTAGCTTGATAGTGAAAATTAGTCCAGGATCGCACCTGCTGCGGTAAAGCCTCAGTCTCAGGTTTTTCCGGCCTCCCAGCTTGCCTTCTTTCCCGGGGGGTAAACTTTATGACTGACGGGTTGCAGCGTGCCCCTGGGGTAGCTAATGGGAAGGCAGAATATCCTCACTGGCCTTTGTTATAGCATGGCCCACAGCTCACCCTTTTACCGCCCTGTTGGCAGTAACCTCGCCCCACTTCTTGCATGCTCCACCCCTTTCCCCAAGATCAGGTCTCCCGTGACGGGGGTCCACGTGATCCACCCAGTAGATTCACACCCCATGCTTTACGGTAGACGCTTTCAGGACCTCTGCACTTGGCAATTCGCTTTCTGTCTCGTGAGTGAGTGGGGCAGACCTAGGACCCTAGGCTTCTGGCATTGCTACGACCCCCGGGGGTCTTACATCCAGTCCCCGGGAAGGGTTCCTGGTCCGAGGGTCCCATGCATCCCCCACAAGGTCACATAAGTCCACATGGAGGTCAGGGAACCAAGTTCCTTGGGGGACTAAGTTTGAGGAGGTGACCTTGGCCACATTGCCGGATTCCACGTTGATGATCATCCAGGTTTGGCTCCAAGGGAGGTGGGGTTCCCTTGAGGCAGCACAGTACTTACGTGAGGAAGCAAAGGGCCGCTGCCTGGAGCGTTTGAAGCGCAGCTAGACAGGATTCTCGGGGCTTCTGACACCGTCCATTTTTCACCTTTGTGGCTTTCCTCCAGTGGGAAGGGGCCCGCAAGCCTGGCGTGGGTAGAGCGGCTCCAGGTGGCTATTCCATCCGCCTTGATGGCGGTGGTGTGACAAGCAGGCTGGCGTATGGTCCTTTCCACCGGGTTCCAGGGGTCCTTGTGGGTGTCTCTTGATGGAGACCCAGTCTCCTGGGCGAGAGCTGTGGGGTTGAGGAATATTGCTAGACGCGTGGATGCCCTGAGTTCATCCAGACTTCTCTGTGTACCCATTCAACCCTTCGCATGGCGTCCACACCCTCTCGGTCATCCATTTCTGCAGGTAGATTGACTGCAAGCTGGCAATAATGGGAGGGGGTGTCCCAGACGTGATTTCATAAGGGGTCAATCCCATCTGGTATGGGGGTTTCTTACTCTATTTAGAGCAAAGGGGAGTAGAGCCACCCAGTGTGCACTGGTCTCTACGCTCAAATTAGTTAAGGTCTCTTTTAGTCTTCTGTTCATCCTTCCTACCTGTCCTGAACTCTGGGGTCTACAGGCACAACGCAGTTTCCAATCACACCAGGAACTTGGCTAGGTTCTGACTCACCTGTGATATGGATGCTGGTCTGTTGTCTGACCCTATCATGGTGGGAAAACCATACCTGGGTAAGATATCTTCTAGAAGCTTCTTGGCAACCACCTGTGCCGTCTCGTGCTTGGTGGGGAACGCTTCAGTCCATCTGAAAAGGTATCTAGAAACACTAGTAAGTACTTATCACCATGTCTGCCAGGTTCTACCTCAGTGAAATCCCCTTCCCAGGAGGCCCCAGGGTTTTTGCCTCTGAGCCGTGACCGGGGATTTTCTGGTTGGTCACTGCACTCGTAAGCTGGCATGCCTTACAGTTGGAGAAGATGGTATTGATTTTCTGTTGGCTGTCCTCAATTTTTACTTTGGAATCTCTAATTAAGTCTTGCATCCTCCTCACTCCCATGTGAGAAGAGTGGTGTGTATTTTCTAGAAGTCTATTTCCTGATCTCCACCATCTGTTGAGGTTCTGAGCCATAGGAAGGGCTTTGGTCCAGGCTAAGTCCTCTTTAGAGTGGTCTGGATGTTCAGGCAGGTCGGGTGCTCCTGGGTCTCCTAGTGCTTGGGCCAGCAATACCGAGTCAGTCTGAAGAGCCACTGGCCGGGCAGTTTGGTCTGCCAGGTGGTTGCCCCTAGGGATGGGCCCAGTTCTTTTGATGTCCAGGGCAGTGGATAATAGCCAGTTTGGTGGGCAACCATAGAGCTTCCAGTGAACCTGAGACTCCATCTTCATTTTTTATTGTCTATCCCTCAGCAGTGAATAAGCCTCGCTCCCCGTAGGTGGCGCCTGCACAGGAGCGGGGCGAGGCGTAGCACTGTCCCTATATACATTGAGTTTTTGTCCTTGGCCCAGTTCTCGGGCTTCAGTCAGGGCAATTAATTCTGCCTTTTGTGTACCCGTCCCGGATGGCAGGTCCTGCCCTTATCACCTCCGTCTCTGTCCTTGCGGCGGCTCCAGCGCACCTGTTCCCGTCCTGGATGAAGCTGCTGCCATCAGCATACCAGGCTGCCTCCGCGCTGGGCAGCGCTGTGTCCTGCAGGTCCGACCGCACACTGTGGGCGTGCACCAGGATCTCGGCACACTTGTGCAGTGGTGCCTCTAAATCCAGGTCAGGCAGCAGGGTGGCAGGACTCAGAGCTCTTGGTACTTGAAATGTGACTCAGGAGGGTTAATAACCCAGCCTGGTAATGAGCATTCTGGCGTTGCTCAGCCCCGGTCGGGTGGTTGTTTGAGCGCACCTTCAAGGGCAGGTGGGGTTATTATGGTTAGACTCCGCCCTAGTGTCCGTGTGTTGGCATCCTTGACCAACAGTGCTACCGCCGCTAGGATCCGGAGTGTTTGAGTGAGGACCCCCTTTGCAATGCCCTGGCTTTCATCCACGTACACACAGATGGGTTTAGGTATTCTGGGAGCCCTAGGGCAGCAAACTCTGAACCCCTCAAAGGCCTTTTGATGGTCTCGTGTCCACTGGAACTGACCTTCCTTGGTGGCTTCATATAGGGGTTCAGCAGTTTCCGCGAACCCCGGGATCCACAGCCTACAAAAGCCTGCTGAACCCACAAGTTCTCTCCCTGTCTGGTGTCAGCAGAGTAGGATCTTTAAGACAGTCTCTGCGTGCATCAGAGAGCCAGCTCGCCCTCCTCTAAGAGGTACCGAGGTCTGTTACCTGTGCCTCCCAAAGCTGGGTCTTCTGAGCGGAGGCGTGGTATCCCACGTCTCCCAGGAGTTCTAGGAGTTGTGTGGTCCCTTCCTGACAGGCATCCCGACGTGCTGCCCTGATTAAAAGGGCATCAACATACTGCAACAGGCTTGTCTCTGGGTTACCGGTACGGTCCTCACCCAGGCCTTCATGGACGGCTTCATCAAAGATGGTGGGCCAATTTTTGAAGCCTTGCGGGAGCCTCTTCCAGGTCAGTTCTCCACTGACCCCTGTCTCTGGGCCATGCCATTCAAAGGCAAAGTAGTGCTGCTGTTGGGGCCTAGCGGCAGTCTGAAGAAAGCATCCTTTAGATCTGGTACTGTGCACCACTCGTGATAGGGGATGCGTGCCAAGCAGGTTACGTGGATTTGGCACCACAGGGTGTAGTTCCATTACTCTTTTGTTAACTTCCCATAAATCCGGGACTGGGCGAAATTCCTGGGTATGAGGCTCTTTGACTGGGAGTAGGGGAGTGTTCCGGGCCGATTGCGTGGGCCTGAGGACTCCCAAACTCAGCAACCTCGGATATGGGGTGTGATCTCCTCCTTTGCTTCAAGGGGCGTGGGATACTGACGAACCTTAACTGGGTCTGCTGCTGGTTTGAGTTCCACAAGTCTGGGGGACGGTGTTTAGCTAGACCCGTGCCCCCTGAGTCGGCCTATGCTGAGGGAAACTGTTGGAGTCAATCTTCCACTTGGGGGTCTAGTTCCAGACCTGTTTGGTGCGTCCTATACTCTTCAGGAACTGCTAGTTACACGCATGCGGAGGGGTTCCCTTTGCCAACGAGCAGTGAATTTGGGCTTTCGTTTTTGTTCGCAAATCTGGTCCCAGCATGCGGTATGGGCAGTGTGGGATCACTAGAAACCAATGGGTCCCTCGTCCTCTTCTTAGTTCCACAGTCCTTTGGGTCGTCCATGAATGAGGCTTGCCTTCCGTGGCTCCTTGGACCCAGGCTGTTTTGCTCGTTATTGGTCCATTAGCCCACAGTAGAACTGAGTAAGGCACCATAAAATTTACTTTTGCTGGAGTTTAAGTAAGGCTCTTTTTACCTTTTTTTCCTTGGGTTTGAGACCAGTCTTCTACTGAGCCTTTAGGCTTCTTTTATTTACATTTCAATGTAAGCCTTGACTGAGATCTGGAAGGATCTAACAGGTTTTAACAGAACCCTTGTGCCTAGGGCACTTTAGCCATCTCATCAGGACAGGTTGGATGTCAAAGAAAATTAGAAGACCTTATTTTCCATTACTTTTGAGAATGAAGCTACTTTGCTAAGTTTCCTCACTGAGATATTCCATTGGTTATTGACTTGCCTATGGCTGTCTATCCAGGATTTATTTTCCCCTTCGTGACAAACAGGTTAAATCTTGCTTCATAGGTAAACTGAGGACAGGAGCTTGAAGTAAGGACCCTTCTTGATATTCCTGGGGCAGAATATTGTCCTATAGTGGCTATTTTCTGTAGTATTGAACCTGTTGATGACATAATTAAGCTTTATTTTTGAGATCTTTTAATTCCTATTAGTAAGAAGTTTAGGAGTTCTGCAATGGCCTTTTGATATTCCTCCTGGGTGGAGGCACATAAAGGATGTACTTTACTTGCTGGAGAACAATCACAGAATGTTTTATCTCTGAATTTTGTTAAGTCCTTAGCTAAGGTTTGTCCGGAACAGGTGAGGGCCATCTAAATCCTGAGGCAATACTGTCTAGGTTAGTTGAGATACAGTATCTGGTTCCTCAAAGGCAAACAGAAATTGCTATTTAAAAGCCATCTTTTAAATCTAACTTAGTAAACGGAGCAGCAAGAATCCAAGACAAAGTGTATGGGTTAAGAACTACAGGGTGGGGGAAATTACTGCTTCATTATTCTAAGGTCTTGGACTAGGCAGTTTGCTTTTTAACTCCTAAAATGGGCAAATTGCATGGACTATTGCAAGGCATTAAAAGTTTCTATCAGTTTCAATGATCTTTAATAGTCCTTTTTCTTGCCTATATATTCCCTTTTCTTTCTTTTTGGTATCTATTAAAAACGGAAGATGCAAGCTGGAGAAGATCATCTGAGGATTGATCAGGGCCACGTGCCAATTTTGAAATTTCCTCTAAATTTGTACCTTAAAAGTAGGTGACCCTTTATGGATTCAGGATTCAGGGTGGTGTGTTTTCTTATTGCTTTCCTAAGTCTCTCCATGAAAATAGCAGGACTTTCCTGAAGGCTGCATAATAGTTTTTTAGGCATCCTACTCATTATTCAAATCCCAGTTAGGATGGTTTCTGGGAACTGCCTGCTCTAGATGGTTAATAGCATAACTTTCCAGGTGAAGTCATACCTGGTGTAAGTTTTGAAACATCTCAATATTTATTAGGATCCTCCAAAAGCCTCCTTAAATTTATTTTTGTCTGTCTTAAGTTGGGAGGGTTCCCTTGATTTTCCTCCCTTAGTGGGCGATTCCTTAAGGCTTTCTCCTCTTATGGTAGAGATTATTGCTGTCAAGCATGGTAGCATATGAAAGGAACTTTTCATTTGCAATTTAGCAGTATACAGGCTAGTGGTGAACCTGGCAATACTGTTGAGAGAGAAGCTCCCTTCTGAGTTAGAAGCATTAGGGACGTCTCCCTACCTTTGAGCTTCCTTACAGTCCAGAAAAACCCGTCTCTCACTACCTGGCTTTGCCAAAGTTATTTCTGGCCTTCTTTGGCAAAGTGCTAGGGTCCTAGTTTTCCCTGTGCTAGAGACCCTGGGAGGATTCAGACTTAAGGGCATTACTGCTTTCCTCCTGCCACTATAAACTCCTAATTATAAAAAACGATGACAAGAGTAAAAAGTGTGCCTTTTGCCTATCTTCTTGCCCTGTAGACTAAAGGAATCTCCGGAGGGTGAGGGGAAACCTATTGGTTGTTAGGCATATAACGCCCTTTGCTTGGAGGGTCTCACGGGAGGGGTTTTTAAATGCATCCCTCTTGCAGCTTAAAGAGAACACCATGAGCACATTTAAGCACAGGAACAGTAATGGGGAGACTCTAGTGTCTAGACTAACTAGTGAAGGCTAACTATGCGAACAAAGGGAACCTGAGCACTTTCATACTACTCATCCCAGGCCTTAATCCTACAGTCTGAATTCCTAATGTCTGACAAGGGAAGGGGAGCATCCAGGAGGGAGTGGTTGTTCGGGAGTGTTTTGCACTGTATGGCCCATACGGAGGCAAAGGTAATTGGCGCTTTCCCTCAGTGCCATTGCCTACCGATCACCCTGGATACCCCTCAGGGATGTTGGGAGGGGGGGTCCAGAGAAGGAACATTTGGGGTCCACCCGAGAGTAGCCCAGAGAACCCCGCAGTTGTTCCAACCCTTCCTCCACCTCCATGCATCCTGGGCAGATCAGGACTAGGGACACTGTGTACTGGTGGAATTGCACTCCGGTCCTGGACAGAAAAGTAGGGAAAGAGCTTCAGCACAGTCCAACATGCCTACAGAGCAGGTGATTGGAAACTTGCCTGGGCCGGGAAACCTCTCACCCAGTCTTAAGAATGGAGGCTGCACTAACTGCATTTAAGTAGCCAACGGGTGCCCATTTTGCCCTCCAAAAATAAAGAGACAGAAAGATGCACCTCAAACAGATGTGGGGTGCGTGGAGAGAGAAGCCTACTTACCTTGGCGTAAGTCTCCGTGGGACCTCCAAATCTGATATCGCTGTTTACTGGTGACGAGTTCTTCTCCTTCTAATGTTGAAGATTGAACACTAGAGAAGCAGCCAAGGCAAGCATATTGAGCAGGTTTTACTTAAAGGTAATAATACAGACTTCTCCCGGCAGGAAGAAGGGGGCCATGGCTGATGTTCTAAAGTCCCAAGAAGTGAGCGCACCCTACATCTTTTATAGGTTAAAGTCCCTTTTGTTCTCCAGTTCTTTCCCCCTTATCTCTCCTTCCTGCCTATGTGACTAGGCCTGGTTTTGCATTAAGTGTAAAGCCATGGGCAGGGGGAGGGCCAGGGTGACTCAGGCAAGGAAGGGCCCAGGGGCCATTAATTAGCAGCTCCTTGCTTGCAGTTGTTGATAAAGGCAGGTAAATTTGGTCATCAATGGGCTCCAGAGATCCTTGACATTCCATTCTTCCAGGGGCAGTCTCCAACTTCCAGAGGCAGATGACTTCATGGCTTCATTTCCTCGAATTGACCTGATTCCCTATTTCTACACTAACTACCTGTCCTTAATTCTGGCTTCAATATCAATTATTTCTAGAACTTTTCTTCAACAGGAAAGAGCAAATACTGTTCAGGACACTTGTCTGATATCTTGGTTTTTACAGAATAAGTGAATTAGAGTTAACATGTATGGGATGGGATTACTCAAATGTGTTTGTAGAGACATCTGATTAATTTATAAATTTAAAATGCTAATTTTTAAATAACATCAGGTACTCTTAAGTCCTTAAATTCCATGGGGTATCATACTTAAACATTATTGGTGTTTTCATAGGTTGGTAAATAAAAGGGTTTAAACTTGCTTTGTGTCATCACTAAACTAAAAACAAGGTTACCAAAAGTTATGTCCTAACAAGTGCAATTCTATATACAAAGGGTCCCAAAAGTTTCAACTGTGCTTCAATTAGAGTACTATAAATAACAAAATATTTAATCTTATTAAAATAGAGTAATTTATCTAAAGTCAGAAATTTCATAAGAGTTGTTTCAGAATGTGAACAAAAAGGGGTCAACAAATAGGAAAGCGAAAATAAAAGGTTCTGGGTATGGAAATATATTTAGTAAAAGGGAAAAGGAAATGTTTCTGGGTAAGAAAGTGCTTGTGTGATGAAATACATGAGGGTCTAAGTAAGTGCTAAGAAAGTTTGTGTGTAAGTAAAGGGCAAGTTTCAACAAGTTTGTGAGTAACTAAGTTGGTTGTATGTATGTGAGACAGCTAAAGCTATTTAAGGTTTTTCCTTAGGTGAAATACTAATGTTCTGATATAAACCAAAGTTTAATCTATATGGTAAAATGACATGGTAAAATGACAAGGATTTGAAACACTAATTTACTCTTAACTTTGTGTCTATTAAGTTTTATTCTTTAGAACAATTAGTCTTAAAAATTGGGGTTTATACAATTATGGTTAAACAACTGTTAGAGTATTGTACTATGTTACAGAGTCTACATTTTTCTTTAAAAACTAAATTTGGTAAGATAAAAGTATCAAGGTAATTGTGAAATGGTCACCAGTTGTATATTAAATGTGTTCATATTTTTCAGGTATACAAGTTTTTAAAGCAGGGAATTTATCAAGCTCTGCTATTCTCCAGATTAAACTTGTCTGTAATGGTAATTTTAAACTTATAAAGAGTAATTTTAATTGGTGATTTATTTCTATCATTTAATGTTCTATTATAGAACCTGCTATCAATAGGGTATATGTAAATTTTGTTACTTTTTACACTGAGATAAAGAATTTCAAATATAAATGTATTTATAAAAGTTAGAGCCTGACTTGTTTAAAGGTTAATATTGTGAAACATGAAAACATTTTGCCACTTTGACACACAAAAGGAAAGTTAAAAACTCTCTCAGCCTTTCTTTGATTCATGTTTTAGATACAATGTTAAATTGTGTTAACTATAAAGCTTATATAGACTCAGGAAACAGTATATGTAAACTTCTTAAAATGATATTTAAGAAAGAAGCAAAGATCAACATCAGAATTACATCTGTAAAGAGCCACGCTTTACCTGAGATAAGGCTCTGCCTCCCACCTTACTGCATGTTAGAGTGACAGGAAAAACTCAGGATGTTGTGAGCAGCGTTTTCACATAGATGAGCCGATGTTTCAAAGGGACAGAGCCAGGCGCCCGCAGGACCCCAGGATGAAAACACAGCGAGAAAGGAGTCCCACACGTGGGACGTGCAATGGCAGGGATGAAGACTCCACTGAAAATGTGGAGGACGGAGGCAGTCAGGGGGCAGGAGCGGGTGACGGAGGCAGCCAGGGAAGCGCTACGGTGCGTGGCCCTCGTGGCTGTGTGGGCACTTCCCCGCCACCACGTCCAGCCCAAGGGCAGAGGCCAAGTCCACACGGAGCGTCCTCAGCGCCAGCATCCAATGTGCTTGCCGTGCTTGCAGTCACAGTCTGGGGAGTCCAAGAGGCCTGCGACAGGGGCGACCAGGACAGAGACCGCGTCTCGGCAAGAGATGGCAGCACGCGCTTGCCTCGCTGGGAACAGCCCCTGTGAACACCTGCATGCGTGATGAATGGGCCCAGGACCCCGCGGTCCCACACGTTCCGTGTCTGGCGAGAGGTTAAATGGCACGGATCCCGAAGATGTCATCCGGCATGCTTTTGGGGCTTCGATGAAGAAGCTGCTGGCCCCATGCAGGAGGATGGCCTGAGAGCCCTGCACCTCTGTGGGGGTGGTTCACAGAGGAGGGAGCAGCTGAGCTGTCGGGAGAGGCCCTGTGACAAAAGGGGGTTTCCAGTGACCTGTGACATGGAGTTCACAGCGTCCTCAGGAACGGAGCCAAGCACAAAGTGACCGGAAAGTGCTTCAGAGTCCAGTCCACGTTCCTCGGTGCCACTTCGAGTGTTTCTGAGATTTTCCTCCTAGAGCCCATGTCATGCCCTTAGCTTTGCAGCTTGTGCCTTTCTAGTTTGGTATCTGTTCTCGGCCATTTTGAGGCTCATGTATCGTTTCAATATTTTTTTTATTTCATTTGTTGTAATTAGTTGTCTGTGACAGTAGAATGCACATCCATTTCGATAGGTCTCACATAAATGGAGGGTCATCTCCCATTTTTCTGACTGTACATGTTGCAGGATCCCACCCGTCCTGCAGTCACCCAGGTACGTGAGGTGATGATGTCTGCTTCACTCTACCGTCATTCCTTCTCCACACCCCTTCCCTCCTTCCTCCCCTCTACCTAGTGTAAAGGAACTCTGCTCTTCTCTATCCCCCACCTTGTTGTGAATTAGCTTCCGCAAATCAGAGAAAACATTTGGACTTTGGCTTTTGGGGTTTGGCTTATTTCACTTAGCATGATACTCTCTAGTCCATCCATTTACCTACAAATGCCAGAGTTTCATTCTTCTTTAAAACTGAGTTATGTTTCGTCATAAATATATATGTCCATTTTCTTTATCCATTCTTTGTCCATTCATCTAGGTGGTTCCATAGTTTAGCTATGGTGAATTGAGCTGCTATGAACATGGATGTGGCTGTGTCGCTGTAGTGTGCTGATTTTAAGTCCTTTTGGTATAAACTGAGGAGTGGGATAGCTGGGTCAAACGGTGGGTCCATTCCAAGGTTTCTGAGGAATCTCCGCACTGCTTTCCAGAGTGGTTGCACCAATTTGCAATCCCACCAGCACTGTATGAGTAAACCTTTTCACCACATCCTCACCAACATGTATTGTGGCTTGTATTCTTGATAATTGCATTCCCATTGGAGTGAGATGAAATCTTAGTTTTGATTTTCTCTAATTGCTAGAGTTGTTCAACATTTTTCCATATGTCTGTTGATCAATTGTATTTCTTCTATGAAGTGTCTGTTCAGTTTCTTAGCCCATTTATTGACTGGGTTACTTGTTTTTTTTGTTGTTAAGTTTTTTGAGTTCTTTATAAATACTAGAGATTAGTGCTTTTTCTGAAGTATGTGTGGTAAAGATTTTCTCCCACTCTGTAGGCTCTCTCTCCACGTTATTGATTGTTTCCTTTGCTAAGAAAAAGTTTTTGAGTTTGTATCCATTCGATTTCTTGATTCTTGATTTTACTTCGTGTGCCTTGGGAGTCTTGTTAGGGAAGCCTTTTCCTAAGCCGACATGATGAAGATTTGGGCCTACTTTGTCTTCTATTTGGTGCAGGGTCCCTGATCTAATTCCTAGGTCCTTGATCCACTTTGAGTTTTGTGCAGGGTGAGAGATAGAGGTCTAATTTCTTTTTGCTGCATATGGATTTCCAGTTTTCCCAGCACCATTTGTTGAATAGGTTCTCTGTTCTCTGATGTTTAATTTTGGCACCATTGTCTAGGATGAGATAAGTGTATTTATGTGAGTTTGTCTCTGTGTCTTCTATTCTGTACCATTGGTCTACCTGCCTATTTTGATGCCAATACCGTGCCGTTTCTGTTACTATTGCTTGTACTATAGTTTAAGGTCTGGTAGTGGGTAACTGCTGCTTCACTCTTCCTGCTAAGGATTGCTGTGGCTATTCTGGGTCTCTAATTTTTCCAAATGAATTTCACAATTGCTTTTTCTAGTCCTAGGAAGAATATCACTGGGATTTTAATAGGAATTGCATTGAATCTGTATAGTGTTTTGGTAGTGTGGTCATTTTTGCAGTATTCATTCTGCCTATCCAAGAGCATGGGAGGTCCTTCCATCCTCTCAGCTTTTCTTCAATTTCTTTCCTTAGTGCTCTGTAGTTTTCATTGTAGAGGTCTTTCACCTCTTCTGTTAGACTGATTCCCAAGTATTTTTTTTCATTGAGGCGATTGTGAATGGACTAGTTTTCCTAATTTTGTTCAGAGAATGCATCACTTATGAAGGGAAATGCTTTAGATTTTTGAGCATTGATTTTATATCCTGCTACTTTGCTGAATTCATTGATGAGTTCTAGAAGTTTTCTGGTGGAATTTTCTGGATCCTCTAAATACAGAATCATGGTGCTGGCAAATAGTGACAGCTTGAGTTCTTCTTTTCCTATTCATATCCCTTTAATTTCTTGGGTCTGTCTAATTGCTCTGGCTAAAGTCTCAAAGACAGTGTTGAACAGAAGTGGTGAGAGAGGGCATCCCTGTCTTGTCCAGTGTTTAGAGGGAATGCTTTCATTTTGTCTCTATTTGGGATGGTGTTGGCCTTGGGTTTAGCACATATAGCTTTACAATGTTGAGGTATGTTCCTGCTATCCCTGGTTTTTCTAGTGTTTTGAACATGAAGAGGTGGTCTATTTTGTGAAGTGCTTTTTCTTTGTTTATTGAGATATTCCTGTGATTCTTGTCTTTAAGTCTATTGATGCTATGAACTACGTTTATTGATTTCCATACATTGAACCAACCTTGTGTTCCAGGGATGAAACCCACTTGATCATGGTGCACTGTTTTTAATACGTTTTTGTATGCGATTTGCCAGAATTTTATTGAGAATGTTTTTGTCTCTGTTCCCCAGGGATATTGTTATCTGAAGTTTTCTCTCCTTGATGCGTCTTTGTCTGGTTTTGGTATCAGGGCAGTACTATCTTCATGGAATGAGTCTGGAAGGGTTCCCTCCTTTTCTATTTCATGGAATACTTTTGGGTGTATTGGTGCTGATTCTTCTTCGAAGGTCTTGTAGAACTCAGCTGAGAATCCATCTGGTCCTGGGCTTTTCTGTTTCAATTATTTTTATCTTTTATTTATTTTTTTCATTAACTTTTTTTTACAATGATAAGTATTTTCTAAAAAGCAATTTTTACCATACAGGTATACAGGGTAATAACGTCTGTCTCACCCCACGTCCTTCCCATCCCCATAGCCCCACCCCTCCCCTCAGTTCCCTCTGCACAATCCAAAGTTCCTTCATTCTTCCCTATCATGCCCCACTATGGATCAGTGTCCACTTATCCAAGAGAACACTCAGCCTTTGGTTGTATGGGATTGATTATTTTGCTTAGCATTATATTCTCTAGCTCCATCCATTTACCTGCAAATGCCAGAATTTCATTCTTCTTTAAGGCTGAGTAATATTTCATTGTGTATATGTACCATATTTTCTTTATCTATTCATCTGTTTTAGGGCATCTAGGTTGGATCCATAGCTTAGCTATGGTGAATTGAGCTACTGTAAACATTGATGTGGCTGTGCCACTGTAGTATGGTGATTTTAAGTCCTTTGGGTGTAACCGAAGAGTGGAATATCTGGGTCACAAGGTGGTTCCATTCCCAGTTTTCTGGGGAATCTCCACACTGCTTTCCAATTGGCTGCACCAATCTCTGTCCCAGGTGGTAGGCGTTTGAGGGCTTCTTCTGTTTCATTGCTTGCAGTTGATTTGCTTAAATTGCGTATGTGCTCCTGACTTAGTTTGGGTGGATCATATGTCTCTAGACATTTGCCATTGCCTTCAAGATTTTCTATGTTGTTGGCATATAGACTTTCAACATAGCTTCTAACTATGTTTTCTATTTCAGTAGTGTCTCTCATGATATTTCCTTTTTCATCACAAATTTTAGTAATTTGAGTTTTCTCTCTCTTGGTTAGTGTTCCTAAATATTTTTCAGTTGTATTCATTTTTCTCAAAGAAACAACTTTTTGTTCTGTCAATTTTTTCAATTGTTTCCTTTTTTTCAATTTCATTGTTTTCAGCTCTGATTTTAATGATTTCCTGAATTCTGCTGCTCCTTTTGGTGTTGATCTGTTCCTCTTTTTCTGGGGCTTTGAGATGTAATTTTATTTGTTGACATTTTATTTCTTGACATTTCATTTTTTTATTGAATGTGCTCCATGGAATGGATTTTCCTCTTAGTATGGCTTTCATAGTGTCCCAGAGATTTTGAATTGTTGTAGCGGTGTGCTCATTTAACCCAGAGTATATTTTTGTCTCCTCCCTGAGATTCTGCTATCCCTTCATCATTCAATATCATCTTATTTAGTCTCCTGGTGTTGGAGTAGTTTCTATTTTTTATTTTATCATTCTTTCTAGTTTTGTTCCATTACGATTTGATAGAATGCATGAAGTATTCTACTTTTTTGTCTTTGCTAAGAGTTGCTTTGTGACCTTACATATGTTCTCTTTTAGAGAAGGAACCAAGTGCTGCTGAGAAAAAAGTGTCTTCACTCCTTGATGGACGAATATTCTATATATGTCCATTCAGTCAAGATCGTTGATTGTATCACTTACTTCTGTAGTTTCTTTGTTTAGTTTTGGTTGGAAGATCTGTCCAGTGGTGAGAGAGTGTGTTAAATTCACCCAGGATTATTGTGCTCTGGTCTGTTTGATTGCTAGAATTGAGAAGGGTTTGTCTGATGGACGTAGAGGCTCCATTGTCAGGGCATATTCATTTAGGATTGTTGAGCCTTGTTGGAGTATGATCCCCTAAGCAGTAGGAAAGGCCCTTCTTTGTCCGACAATGTTTGAAATGTACAACGTGCGACCTGGGGATGGAAACCCCTGCTTGTTGACGCAGTCCAGGTGAGTGGTGTGTGTTTCCCACCCTTCCACCTTCAGCCTGTGGATGTCTATTCCTAGGTGAGTCTCGTGGAGACAGCATATTGTTGGGTCTTTGTTTTTCAGTCAATCTTCTCGTCTGTGTCTTTTGATTAATGCCTTTAGGCCATGAGCATGCAGGGTTATTCTGAGATATGATTCTTGTTCCCAGGCATATTGGCTTATTTTGGGTTTTAAACTTGACCTTCTTTCTCCTTTGATTGGCTTTTCCTTTAGGGAAATTCCTCCCTTTACTGATTACATTGTTGTTTTTCATTTCCTCCTCATGGAATATTTTCCTGAGAGTGTTTCGTTGTGCACGTTTCTAGTTGTAAATCCTTTTAACTTCTGTTTATCATGGAAGACTTATTTCGTCTTCAAATCTGAAGGTTGGTTTTATTGTGTATAAGATTCTTGGTTGGCAACCATGTTCTTTCAGAGCTTGAAATACGTTGTCCAGGCCCTTCTAGCTTTCAGCATCTGGGCTGAGGAACCTCCTGATATCTGTGTTGTTCCTCCCTATATGTAATCTGATACTTTTCTCTCGCAATCTTTAAAGTTCTATCTTTATTTTGTGTGTGAGGTATTTTTGTTAAAATGTGCCTTGGTGTGGGTCTGTTGTCATTCTGTACATTTGGGGTCCTGTGGCCACTCGTATTTGATTTTCCATTTCATTCTTCAGGTTTGGGAAACTTCCTGATATTATTTCTGAATAGGATGTTCATTCTTTTGATTTGTATCTCTGTGCCTTCCTCAATCCCCATAATTCTTAAATTTGGTCTTTTCATGATCTCCCATAGAACTCAGAGTTTCCGTACATGATTTCTTGCCATCTTCTCTGTTTGGTCTACTTCATTTTCAAGATGAAATATTTTGTCTTCATTGACTGAGATTCTGTCTTCCAAATGATCTAGTCTGTTGATGATGCTTACTATTGAGCTTTTAATTTGATTTATTGTTTCCTTCATTACAAGGATTTGTGGTTTTTGTTTTTTTTCAGAATCTCTCTCTTTATTGAACCCATCTTTGCTTCCTGCATTTCCTCTGTTTATTGGAGTGACCCTTCATTGCCTGCATTTGCTCTCTTATCTCATCCTTTACTTTGTGGATCATTTAATTGTGTGCATTCTGAACTCCTTTTCTGATATTTCTTCCCCTGTGCTGACAACGGATTCTATTATTATAGCCTCTGGTTTGTTTGGAACTCTTTCTTCCCTTGTTTTTTCATGTTGTTCGTGCATCTTCCCATTTAGCAGTGCCAATCTGGGCTATTGCGGTTTCCCCCTGTAGGTGTATAGGTCCCCTGCAGGTTTCCAACACCTCACTTTTAAGGGGGAATCCAATATTAACAGCACCCAGTACAGACAATATGCAGCCCCAGACCAAATAGCCCCCATGAAGACGTTAACAGTATTGTTTTAATAAACAGAGATGAGGTGTTCGATTATTATCTACAGCATAAACAACAGGTTTGCAATAAAGTCTAGAGTTTCTACAGGTGGACAAAGATGATGGGGAGGCATGTAGGGTGCGATGTTGATGAGGAAGAAGTGAGAATAGAGTGGTCTTGACCTCAGGAAGAGTGAAAGCAGAATCAAAAGAAGTTGATTGTTAGCAGGAGAACAGGGAGAAAGAGACTCCGAGGAAACAGATAAATCACAGGAAAAGAGAGAGGGAGGAATTTAAAAAATAAAAACACCCATTGTACAAGAGATCTGTGATTGACTGTTCAGTCCTCCAGGGTCAGCAGCTTGATGCATGAAAAGTTCTTGATTTCAATGATGGGGACGTGAGAGCGGGAAATGAAAAAAGAAAAAATGGAGAAAAGAATGAGTACAAGGAAAAAGAGAGTCTTGCAGGAAAAGTGGACAATGTTTCTGTTGGAGTGCAGCATCTTCTCTGCCTCCCTTCTCTCTCAGTAGGGGGTTTGCTGGTAACTCCACCCTGAGGATGACGAGTTCCTGAGGTGACAGTTATGAGACCTGGAGGCGGGACTTCTGGAGCAGTTACAGCCATCGCCAGTCCCTCTGGAAGACGGCACCCCAGGATCTCCCTGGGGCCACGCGTGTGAGCCCCTGGCTCACTGGTGGAGCCGCAGTTCCTGGTCTATAATGTAGACTCTAAATTGTACTCTCCTGTCCTGCCCTTCCACTTCCCAGTCAGGAACCTCTCCCTGGAGGTCCTGAGGCTGAGCAGCAGGACCTGTGCACCCGTCTCGGAAAGCTGTTCTGTGTTGGGCGAATCGGGAGCAGGTGTTGAGAGCTGTGGGCCAGTCACACAGCTGCAGGCCTGGGTGGGATGGTGGCCAGGGGATGGTGGGGAGGCTGTGGATGGGGAGCCCGAGGGTCCTGTTTGTGGCCATATTGTGGGATCAGGTGCTCAGTGGAGCCATGGACCAGGCTGATGTCGGGTGCAAACAAGTGCTCTGGAGTTTCTCCGGGATCCTGGTGGGTGCTGGGCTGGTTGACTGGATGATGTAGGATCAAGATGCCCTCACTCATGGCCCCAGCTACTGACCCCTTGAAGGCTCTCTCCTGCCTGTGCAGCAAGATGGTGGCTATTGGCACACCTGGCAGGGATACCTCAGACGCAAGCATGCCTGCAGGGCCCTTGGTGATTATCTCTCAGGTCCTGGCCATTATCCCTGGATGTAAGCGGCCATGTCCCAAGTTGGTCATAGCAGCAGCAGCAGGTAACCTGTAGGTTCCTTGATAATGAGCTTCTGGTCTCCAGCAGGTGTCCCCACATGGAAACCACCTCAAATAAGTTGGCAGCAGTGATGGTGGAGATAATCCAAGATGGTTGCCGAGGCATCCCAAGGTGCTGGTAGGTGGGTGAGGCAGTAAGGTGTGTCCTCTGCCTGGGGCATGGGCCCACGTGGGGCAGCCTCTGCTGGAGATCCCCATGGGCTGGCACTGAGAATTTGTGTGTGACTTCCTCTTACTTTCCTCACACCACATGGCACCTTTGCCTGAACCTGACGGAAGGTGCAAGAAGACCCAAGTGGAGCTTCTGCAGGCGAAGGCGACATGTGGGGAATTAACAAAGCTCTGGAGGGAATCAAGACAGAGCCCATGTGGGATAAGGAGAAAATAAGTGGACGTGCAGGCCGCCACAGAAACTGCCAGATGAGCCACAGAGAGGGAAGGACCTGCGTGCCCAGGAGCTTCCCTTCCTCCTGTGCCCCCGGGAGAAGGCCTGACACAAAATGCAGAGCAGAATGGTGGACGGAGACGGGGAGCAGTGGAGATTCTCCAGCTTCCCTGGTGGGGGTTGAAATAGAGAAACCACTTTGCAAACTGGGTTCCTGGTGGACACCCACGTTGCCCAGTTCCCCCAGTCCAGTCCTAGAGAGGCCCTCCCAGGAGGACCGGCTCCAGATGCCCGGGAAGCTCATCTGAGGAACGTCATGTACATCCCCACCCCAGGAGCAGCCTCGCCCCTGGAATACAGTTCTGCCTGGAACACGTCTCGGCGATTTCAAAGAACCCGTCATTGACGGGGAACGGGGTGCTGGTGACGATTCAGCGCATGCGCCGGGTCTCCTGCACACGACCTCTGGCAGCAGCCTCAAAGGGGCAGAAGCAGGTGCGGGGGGATGGCGGCCAGGAGGTTTCCTGGAGTGACACGGGTGTGGCAGGGGACGAGGGGTATCCCACTGGATCGCAACCCGCAGCTCAGGACCTGGAGACAACGCGTTTTCCACTTGGTGTAAATTTTACCTCAATAAAAACACGGAGATAATTGTTTAGAAACATCAAGTCCATTAGAAAACGACTGACCAACCTCAGTTGCCTGCAAAGAGCATGCACTTGAAACACCTCACCAGACCGCCTAGTGGGACTTTTAGGAAGGAAAACAGAGAGGAAATTTTAGAAAGGAAATTTCAGAGGAAATATTGGAATCATGGGAAGCATCATGTTCACTCATGAACCCAGCGACCTGGACAGGTCCTGGCTCTAACTCCTGGTTGGGCTGGCAGGTGAGGGACAGGCCAGGGGCCAGGTAAAGAGGAGGAGAGTCATGTGAGCAGGCACCAGATCCAGGGTGGGTAGCCCTTAGGGCACTTTAAACAAATATGACCCTGGCAGCTTTGGTATTTGGAGTGGGACGTGGTCGGAGCTCAGCTTAGCACTTCTGTGACACTAATGGTCCCAGTGAGGCTGTGAGTAGAGACCTGAACACTGGTAATCAGGGACATGGCACCTGGATGTCCCAGGGGAACCCGAGAGCCAGGACAAGTCCTCCAGCCAGCCAGGGAGAGGTGACCTTCCTCTGAGGAGGGCACCTGTGAGGGAGAGACACGTGCAGAGACCCCAGAGGGCCAGCGTGGCCAGCAGGCTGGGGGACTGTAAGGACGTTAAAAATAGCAATTGCCCACACGAAAGAGCATCAACAAAAAAGGAAGTAATCACGTGTTGAGGCTAAACAGCCAGCAGGTTTATAAAGGCCCCAGGGAGAGAGGCTCCCACATTCCACCCCACACTCCTCCCTCTCCACCTGCTCCTCTCACCCACTCCACCTCCACCACCAGAACCATGGGCTGCTGTGGCTGCTCTGGAGGCTGTGGCTCCAGCTGTGGGGGCTGTGGCTCCAGCTGTGGGGGCTGTGGCTCCAGCTGCTGTGTGCCCGTGTGCTGCTGCAAGCCCGTGTGCTGCTGCAAGCCCGTGTGCTGCTGTGTGCCAGCCTGCTCCTGCTCCAGCTGTGGCTCCTGTGGGGGCAGCAAGGGGGGCTGTGGCTCCTGTGGGGGCAGCAAGGGGGGCTGTGACTCCTGTGGGGGCTGCAAGGGGGGCTGTGGCTCCTGTGGGGGCTGCAAGTCCAGTTGTTGCCAGTCCAGCTGCTGCAAGCCCTGCTGCTGCCAGTCCAGCTGCTGCAAGCCCTGCTGCTCCTCAGGCTGTGGGTCCAGCTGCTGCCAGTCCAGCTGCTGTAAACCCTGCTGCTCCTCAGGCTGTGGGTCCAGCTGCTGCCAGTACAGCTGCTGCAAGCCCTGCTGCTCCTCAGGCTGCGGGTCTAGCTGCTGCCAGTCCAGCTGCTGCAAGCCCTGCTGCTCCACAGGCTATGGGTCTAGCTGCTGCCAGTCCAGCTGCTGCAAGCCCTGCTGCTCCTCATGCTGTGGGTCCAGCTGCTGCCAGTCCAGCTG
Organism: Sciurus carolinensis; assembly: GCF_902686445.1. Taxonomy (NCBI): domain Eukaryota; kingdom Metazoa; phylum Chordata; class Mammalia; order Rodentia; family Sciuridae; genus Sciurus; species Sciurus carolinensis. The sequence goes on from NC_062223.1 coordinate 1,478,077, forward strand.
CTGCAAGCCCTGCTGCTCCTCAGGCTGTGGGTCCAGCTGTTGCCAGTCCAGCTGCTGCAAGCCCTGCTGTTGCCAGTCCAGCTGCTGTAAACCCTGCTGTTCCTCAGACTGTGGTTCCAGCTGCTGCCAGTCCAGCTGCTGCAAGCCCTGCTGCTGCCCATCCAGCTGCTGTGTCCCTGTGTGCTGCTAATGTAAGATCTGAGGCTCTAATTACAGACATCAGCTGGGTCCTAAAATCTGGTTCTACAGGAATGACCAGAATTGTGTCCTGATCAGCCAAGGGACACCTCTGAGTCCTTCCTGTTGGGACCATGGCAGCCTAGTGTCCAGCTTCCACACAGCATCCAGCATTGAGATTGCAGGACCTGCCATGCCAGTGTCCTTCCCACCGTGCCTACTGGATCCTCCTCTTCCTCTCCTTCACCACCCCAGGCTTCCTAGGCCTCTGAGACTCCATGCCACTTGCTGGTTTGTCCTAGGACTGGGTGTCCTCTGCCCAGGGCCCAGGGCCACCCATCCCATGCCTCCACTGGCTCCTCCATCCTGCTCTACGCCCCCTGAGTTGGGATAGATCTTGGGATGTGTGTAGAGGAAACCCCTGGCATTGGTGACCCCTGGTTCCATCCAGAGGGAGGGTTCTCAAGCTCCCCTCCCTGTTGGACCTGCCATTGCTCACTCTCCCTCTGTTCAATGCTCAGCCTGGATCTTCTAAATAAACACAGTCCACACCTCCCAAGAGTTACACTGTGGTCATCTTGTTTCTGCCTCTGCATTATTAGGAAACAAATGGTGTTTACCCATAACCCCTGCACCTTCTCCCCACCAGCAGGGTTGGCTCGGGCTCCAGAACAAATTGCCATAGACCCCGTGGCTTGAGGGGAGAAGTGGAAGCTCGAGATGCTAGAGACTGCTGGGCCTCTGCCTGGTGCCTCCACGGAGTCCACGGTGACCGTCCTCCATGCCTCTGCATGTCCTGTTTCCTCCTATGGGGCATCAACCCTGGGGACTGAGGTCACACTCGGAGGCCCTGCTCCATCCACCTGGCTGGGGATGGCCTCAACCCTCAGTCCCACCTGTCCCTAACCCTAAAGAACTCCTGGCAGACAAGCCACTAGCTATGTCCAGCCAGGCTCCTCCCCAGCCTCTGCCCTGGACCCTGTCACTCCTACCTGCCCTTCCCCTTTGTCACCTCCTGGGCTGGTAGACAAGGCTCTGCCTGGTTCTGGAGGTGGAGCCTGCACACCAGTGTTGATGGGCTGGACTCCAGGTGGGCTCAGGAGGTGGAGCCTGCACACCAGGGCAGATGGGCTGGACTCCAGGTGTGCTCAGGAGGTGGAGCCTGCACACCAGTGCTGATGGGCTGGACTCCAGGTGTGCTCAGGAGGTGGAGCCTGCACACCAGTGCTGATGGGCTGGTCTTCAGGTGGCCTCTCACCAAGCGCTCAGGTGGCAGAGGTGTGCTCAGGTGCCCCAGTATCTGCTCTGCTGAGGACCCAATCTCAGGGGACAGGGCCCAGCCTGGAGTCCTCGCGGCTTCCCTCAGTCTTCAAGGTCCTGCCTCCCATACAGACACGGGTTAAGGCATCAACCACAGCTTCCGGGGGACACAGACTTCAAGTCCACGCTTCTTTCTCACCCCAGACCAGCCTTCCCCTCACGCCGTGCCTGTGGGCCCCTGTCCTGGCTATGCTGGCCCCAGCTTCTCTCCTCCTGCCTCCCCATCCCTCCCCAGGTCTGGCCCTCACCGCCCTTCTCAGGAGCCATCGCTGTCCCTCACAGAGGGTCATCAGCCTCAGTGCCGCATGCAGCCTCAAGGCCTGGATTGCACACCAGCTTCACTCTGGAAACAAGCAAGTGGCACCCAGAGCCAGGTCTGCCGTCTGAAGGAGTCCAGGGTGCAGGGCGCTGAGCAGGAGTCAGACGCCGGAGCTGTGGTGGCCTTTGGCTGCTTAGGACAGGCCCAGCCCAGACGGAGGGACAGGGTGGCTCCCAGAGGGCTCCCATGGCACGGCCGGCAACACAGCCAGCCCAGGAGGTGGACTGCCCCCTGGGCCAGCCCTGGACAGCAACAGCAGAGCAGAGGTGGCCCCCATCCGGCCAGGTGCCCACAGGACAGTGCAAAGCAGCGAGGACTCACAACGGGGTGCGAAGGCGTCCTCTGAGTGAGGACGGAGAAAGGAAGCTGAGAAATTTTTTGAAAGCCAGCAAAAGCAATCACTCAATTATCCCTTGAGACTCTCCTCCTTTTTCTTTCGTTTTTCACCTTCTCTCACACCTCTACCATCTTTGAATGTTTTTAATGCATCAATGTATCAAGGAATGGGATATCTGGCCTGGCCGGAGGAGGAGTGCGGTGGGTCGCTTGGTCTCGGAGCGACCGCTCCTGAACACCCGGGGGGTTACCCCGAGGAGGAGAAGGAGGAACAGGGTGGGTCACTTGGACTCGGAGTGACTACCTAGGGTTACGGGCGGTTGGTGGGAGGAGGAGATGCTTGGACTCCTAGTGACTGCGTCGGAACACCAGGCGGCTGTCCGGAGGAAGAGGTGTATGGTGGGTCTCTGGGACTCGGAGCTATTGTACGGGGCTCCAGGTGGCGGCTCAGAGGAGGGGCCGCATAGCCAGGTGATTAGGTGCAGAGCAGGGTCCCAGGACCTAGGCGGCTTTTTGGTGGAAGAGCCACACAGAGACACGCTTAGGGTGGAGCGAAGTTTCCAGGACTGCGGGCAGATTCTCTGAGGAGAGGCAGCCTAAGGAGACCCGTCTGTGAAGGGTGAGGCTCCCAGGCGCAGGAGGTAGGTCCGGGTCACTGGGAACGTTGCAGAGGAAGGCAGCCCAGCCCTGGTGGTAGTTGTAGATTGAGGGGAACCTCTAGGAGGGGAACTGACCAGCGAGACCTCCCCACTGGGTGAGTCTTCCCCGCTGGGTGAGGTTTTCCCACAAGGACGGTAAAACCAGAAACACAGGCACAAACAGGCCTTGCCTCAGCCCGCAGCCTAGTTCCCCTTTGGATGACCATTGGTCAACAAGTGGAGGCGCCTCTGCCCACTATCAGGGAATATACCCCACCTGAAGGCCACCACCCCTAGAGAGGCAGCTTCCTGGTGGAGCACCGCATTATCAACTTCCTCCAAGACCTCAGGCTACTGAAGGATAAGAGGGGATATACTAGCAATCTTCAGGGACATTATAAGTCAATAGAGGAAATCTGCAACATCTTAATGACCCACTGATTCCTGAACAATATGAGAAAACAAGGGAAGAAAGTGCCCCAAACAAATCTAGATGTTACATCAATAAAATCCAATGACAGCATGGCAGAAGAAATGACAGAAAGGGAGTTCAGAATGTACATAATTAAAATGATCAGGGAAGCAAACGATGAGATGAAAGAGCAAATGCAGGCACTGAATGATGAGATGAAAGAGCAAATGCAGGCATTGAATGATCGCACCAATCGACAGTTAAAAGAACAAATACAGGAAGCAAAAGATCATTTCAATAAAGAGTTAGAGATATTGAAAAAAACAAACAAACAGAAATCCTTGAAATGAAGGAAACAATAAACCAAATTAAGAACTCCATAGGAAGCATAACCAATAGAATAGAACACCTGGAAGACAGAACCTCAGATATTGAAGACAAAATATTTAACCTTGAAAACAAAGTTGAACAAACACAGAAGATGCTAAGAAATCATGAACAGAATCTCCAAGAACTATGGGATATCATGAAAAGGCCAAATTTCAGAATTATTGGGATTGAGGAAGGCTTAGAGAAACAAACCAAAGGAATGAACAATCTATTCAATGAAATAATATCAGAAAATTTCCCAAATCTGAAGAATGAAATGGAAAATCAAGTTCAAGAGGTTTATAGGACTCCAAATACACAAAATTACAACAGACCCACACCAAGGCACATTATAATGAAAATACCTAACATACAAAATAAAGACAGAATTTTAAAGGCTGTGAGAGAAAAGAACCAAATTACATTCAGGGGGAAAACAATACGGATATCAGCAGATTTTTCAATCCAGACCCTAAAAGCTAGAAGGGCCTGGAATAACATTTTTCAAGCTCTGAAAGAAAATGGATGCCAACCAAGAATCTTATACCCAGCAAAACTTACCTTCAAATTTGACGATGAAATAAAAGCATCCCATGATAAACAAAAGCTAAAAGAATTTACAAAAATAAAGCCAGCTTTACAGAACATTCTCAGCAAAATATTCCATGAGGAAGAGATAAAAAACAAAGAACCAAATCAGCAAAGGGAGGAATTATCCTAAAGGAACTGTCAAATAAGGGAGGAACCAAGTTGTTTCAAAAAATAAATACATAAATAAAATTTAAAAAATGAACCAAATGACCGGGAATACAAATCATATCTCAATAATAACCCTGAATGTTAATAGCCTAAATTCGTCAATCAAAAGACATAGACTGGCAGAATGGATTAAAAATAAAGATCCAACAATATGTTGCCTGCAAGAGACTCACCTCATAGAAAGAGATACCCATAGACTAAAGGTGAAAGGATGGGGAAAAACTTACCATGCACATGGACTCAGCAAAAAAGCTGGAGTATCCATCCTCATTTCAGATAATGTGGACTTCAAGCCAATGTTAGTCAGAAGGGATAAAGAAGGACATTTCATACTGCTTAAGGGAAGCATAAATCAGCAAGATATAACAATCATAAACATCTATGCCCCAAACAGTGGCTCATCCATGTATGTCAAACAAATCCTTCTCAAATTTAGAAACCAAATAGACCATAACACAATAATACTAGGTGATTTTAACACGACTCTCTCACCACTGGACAGATCTTCCAAACAAAAATTGAACAAAGAAACCATAGATCTCAATAACTTAATCAATAATTTAGACTTAACAGACATTTATAGAATATACCATCCAACCAAGAGCGAATACACTTTCTTCTCAGCAGCACATGGATCCTTCTCTAAAATAGACCATATATTATGCCACAAAGCTAATGTTAGCAAATACAAGAAGATAGAGACACTACCTTGTATTCTATCAGATCATAATGGATTGAAGATAGAAATGAATGAAAGAGTAAAACACAGAAACTACTCCACACCTGGAGATTAAACAATATGTTATTATATGATGAATGGATAACAGAAGATATTAGGAAGGAAATTAAAAAATTCTTAGAGGTAAATGAGAACAAAGAAACATCATATCAAAATCTCTGGGACAATATGAAAGCAGTACTTAGAGGAAAATTTATTTCATGCAGCACATTTAATAAAAGAAGTAAAACTCAACAAATAAACGACCTAACACTACAGCTCAAAGCCCTAGAAAAAGAAGAACAGACCAACACCAAAAGTAGTAGAAGACAGGAAATAGTTAAACTCAGAGCTGAAATCAACAAAATTGAAACAAAAGAAACAATACAAAAAATTGACAAAATAAATAGTTGCTTCTTCGAAAAAATAAACAAAATTGATAAACCTTTAGGCACACTAACAAAGAGAAGACGAGAGAATACCCAAATCACTAAAATTCGGAATGAACAAGGAAACATCACAACAGACACAACTGAAATACAAAACATAATTAGAAGCTATTTTGAAAATCTATATTCCAACAAAATAGAAAATTTCGAAGACATCAACAGATTTCTAGAGACATGAATTGCCTAAACTGAACGAGGAGGACATACACAATTTAAATAGACCAATTTCAAGTAATGAAATAGAAGAGGTCATCAAAAGTCTACCAACAAAGAAAAGTCCAGGACCAGATGGGTTCTCAGCCGAGTTCTACAAAACCTTTAAAGAAGAGCTCATCCCAATATTTCTCAAAGTATTCCATAAAATAGAAGAGGAGGGAACCCTCCCAAACTCATTCTATGAAGCCAATATTATTACCCTGATACCTAAACCAGACAGAGACACTTCGAGGAAAGAAAATTTCAGACCAATATCCTTAATGAACATCGATGCAAAAATTCTAAACAAAATTTTAGCAAATTACATACAAAAACATATTAAAAAGATAGTGCACCATGATCAAGTGGGTTTCATCCCAGGGATGCAAGGTTGGTTCAACAACTGGAAATCAATAAATGTAATTCACCATATCAATAGACTTAAAGTCAAGAATCACATGATTATTTCAATAGATGCAGAAAAAGCATTTGATAAAATACAGCACCCCTTCATGCTCAAAACACTAGAAAAAATAGGGATAGTGGTAACATTCCTTAACATTGTAAAGGCCATCTATACTAAGCCCATGGCTAATATCATTCTAAATGGTGAAAAACTGAAAGCATTCCCCCTAAAAACTGGAACAAGGCAGGGATGCTCTCTTTCACCACTCCTATTCAATATCGTCCTTGAAGCTCTAGCCAGAGTAATTAGACAGACCAAAGAAATTAAAGGGATACGAATAGCAAAAGAAGAACTCAAACTATCCCTCTTTGCTGATGATATGATTATATACTTAGAGGAACCAGGAAATTCCACCAGAAAACTTTTAGAACTCATAAGTGAATTCAGTAAAGTAGCGGGACATAAGATCAATGCACATAAATCTTATGCATTTTTATACATAAGTGATGAATCTTCAGAAAGAGAAGTTAGGAAAACTACCCCATTCACAATAGCATTGAAAAAAATAAAATCCTTGGGAATCAATCTCACAAAAGAGGTGAAAGACCTCTACAATGAGAACTACAGAACACTAAAGAAAGAAATTAAAGAAAACCTTAGAAGATGGAAAGATCTCCCATGTTCTTGGATAGGAAGAATTAATATTGTCAAAATGGCTATACTACCAAAAGTGCTATACAGATTCAATGCAATTCCAATTAAAATCCCAATGATGTACCTTACAGAAATAGAGCAAGCAATTATGAAATTCATCTGGAAGAATAAAAAATCCAGAATAGCTAAAGCAATCCTTGGCAGAAAGAGTGAAGCAGGGGGTATCGCAATACCAGACCTTCAACTCTACTACAAAGCAATAGTAGCAAAAACGGCATGGTATTGGTACCAAAATAGAAAGGTGGATCAATGGTACAGAATAGAGGACACGGACACAAACCCAAATAAATACAATTTTCTCATACTAGACAAAGGGGCCAAAAATATGCAATGGAGAAAAGATAGCCTCTTCAACAAATGGTGCTGGGAGAATTGGAAATCCATATGCAACAGAATGAAACTAAACCCATATCTCTCACCATGCACGAAACTAAACTCAAAATGGATTAAGGACCTCGGAATCAGACCAGAGACCTTGCATCTTATAGAAGAAAAAAGTAGGTCCAGAGCTTCAACATGTCGGTTTAGGACCAGAGTTCCTCAGTAGGACTCCCATAGCACAAGAAATAAAAGCAAGAATCAACAACTGGGATAGATTCAGACGAAAAAGCTTTCTCTCAGCAAAGGAAACTATCAGCTAATGCGAAGAAAGAGCCTACAGAGTGGGAGAAAATCTTTGCCAATCATACTTCAGATAGAGCACTAATCTCCAGAATCTATAAAGAACACAAAAAACTCTACATCAAGAATGCAAATAATCCAATCGACAAATGGGCTAAGGAAATGAACAGACACTTCACAGAAGAAGATCCACAAGCAATCAACAAACATATGGAAAAATGTTGAACATCTCTAGTAATAAGAGAAATGCAAATCAAAACCACCCTGAAATTCCATCTCACCCCAATTAGAATGGTGATTATCAAGAATACAAGCAACAATAGGTGTTGGCGAGGATGTGGGGAGAAAGGTACACTCATACATTGCTGGTGGGGCTGCAAATTAGTGCAGCCATTCTGGAAAGCAGTGTGGAGACTCCTTAGAAAACTTGGAATGGAACCACCATTTGACCCAGCTATCCCACTCCTTGGCCTATACCCAAAGGACTTAAAATCAGCATAGTACAGAGATACAGCCACATCAATGTTCATAGCTGCTCAGTTCACAATAACCAGATTGTGGAACCAACCTAGATGTCCTTCAATTGATGAATGGATAAAGAAACTGTGGTATATATATATACAATGGAATATTACTCAGCCATAAAGAATGATAAAATTATGGCATTTGTAGGCAAATGGATGAAATTGGAGAATATCATGCTAAGTGAGAGAAGCCAATCTCAAAAAACCAAAGGATGAATGATATCGCTAATAAGTGAATGATGACGCATAATGGGGGGTGGGAGGGGTTAGTGTTAGGGTTAGAGTTAGGTTTAGGGAGGGGGCAAAAATGGAGGAAGGAAGGACTGTATAGAGGGAAAAGTGGGGTAGGAGGGGTGGGGGGAAGGGAAAAATAACAGAATGAATCAAACAACATTACCCTATGTAAATTTATGATTACACAAATGGTATGCCTTTATGCCATGTACAAACAGAAAAACAACATGTATCCCATTTGTTTACAATAAAAAAAAACAAAAAACAAAAAACAAAAAACAAACCAAGAAGTTCCAACAAGAGACTCCACAGACAACACAGTAAAAGAAATGCCAGAGACAGAATTTAGAAAATACATCGACTGATCTTCAAAATAAAGGATGGTACTGCAAGCGAAAAACACAGGATATGAAAGAGCACTTCAATAAAGAGGCAGAGTTCATAAAAAGGAATCAAGCAGAAATCCTCAAAGTGAAAGAAACAATAAACGAGATTTAAAATTCAATGGAACCTCTCACCAAAAGCCTAGAAGACTTGGAAGACAGAACCTCAGACAATGAAGACAAAATATATTCTCTTGAAAATAAAGTCAAATGCACAGAGAACATGGTAAGAAACCACAAATCGAACCTCCAAGAAATAGGGATTAACACGAAAAGACCAAATTGAAGAGTTATCGGAAGAGACGAATGCGTGGAGATACAAACCAAGGAATGCACAATCTTGTCAAGGACAGAATATCAGAAAACATCCCAAATCTCAAGACTGAAATGCAAAGTCAACTACAAGGGACTTACAAGACCCCAAATGTACCATATTACAGCAGACCAACCCCAAGGCACATCATACTGACAATGACTAACTTAGAAATTAGGAATATCATTTCAAAGTGTGGGAGATAAAAACATCAAATTACATATGCGGATAAACCAGTTGGGATCTCAGCTGATTCCTCAACCCAGATGCTCAACTCCAGGAGGTCCTGGAATAACATACACAAGCTCTGAAAGCAAATGGAGGCCAGCTGAGAATTCCATAGTCAGCAAAATTAAGGTTCCGATTTGAAGGTCATATACAAACCTTCCATGATTAAAAAAAAAAAAAACAATTAAAAGAATTCATAATCAGAAAACGTGCACTACAGAACTTTCTCAGGAAAATATTCCCTGAGGAGGAAGTGAAAACAACAACAACAAAGCTATGAAACCCAGCAAAGTAGGAACTACACTAAAGGAAATGTCAATCAAAGGAGAAACTAAGTCATGTTAAAACCAAAAATAGACCAAAATGACCGAGAATTCAAATCATATCTCAATAATAACCCTGAATATTAATGATCTAACCTCATCAATCAAAAAACACAGACTGACTGATTGGATTAAAAAACAAGACCCAACAATATGCTGCCTTCAGGAGACTCATCACCCAGGCAAAGACATCCACAGACTGAAGGTGGAAGGTCGGGAAAAACATCTCACTCACATGGAGTGTGCAAACAAGCAGGGGTTTCCAGCCTCACATCAGACAAAGTGGACTTTGAGCCAAAGTTTCTCAGAAGGGACAGAGAAGGACATTTCCTACTGCTTCAGGGAATCATACACCAAGGAGACATAACCATCTTAACTACTTATGCCCCCCAAAATGGAGCATCTATGTAAATCAAACAAGCCCTTCTCAACTTCAGTAATCAAATAGACCACATAACCATGACTCTGAGTAACTTTAACACACATCTCTCACCACTGGATACAGCTTCAAACAAAAAGTAAGCAAGGAAGCTATTGAATTAAATGATACAACCAATGATTTACACTTAACAGAAATTTAGAGAGTATTTCATCCATCATTGAGCAAACACACTTTCTTCTCAGCAGCACGAGGATCCTTCTCTAAAATAGACCATATGTTATGCCACAAAGCAAGGCTCAGCAAACACAAAAATATAGAAATTCTACCCTGCATTCTATGTGATTGTTATGGAATGAAACTGGAAATCAAGGATAAATAAAAAATAGAAGCCACTCCAACATCTGGAGAGTAAATGGCATGGTATTGAGGGATGAATGGATAGAAGAAGAAATCAAAGTTGAAATAAAAAATACTTAGAGGGAAAGACGACACCAATTGTACACATCAAAATCTCTGGGACGCTATGAAGGCAGTGCAAAGAGGAAAGCTGTTTGTATTGAGCTCATTCATTCAAAGAATAAAAAACCAACCAATAAGTGACCTAAAGTTACATCTCACAGCCCTAGACAAAGAAGAGCAAATCAACACCAAAAGCAATAATTAAAACCAAAGCTGAAATCGATGAAATTGAAAGAAAAGAAACAGTTGAAAAAATGGACAAAACCAAAATTTGGTTCTCTGATCAAATCAATAAAATTGATAAACCCTTAGGCACGCTAACAATGACAAAGAGAAAAACCAAATTACTAATATTCAGTATGCAAAAAGGAAACATCACAATGGTCACTACTGAAATACAAAAGATAATTAGAGACTATTTTGAAAATTCATACTCAATTAAAATAGAAAAACATGAAGACATGGAAAAATTTGTAGAGACATTTGATCTACTTTTCTCACTAAAGGAAACAATCAATAAAGTGAAGAGAGAGTCGACAGAATGGGAAATAATCTTTACCACATGCACTTCAGATGGAGCACTGATCTGCAGGATATATAAAGAACAGAAAAAAGTTAACACCAAAAACAGACATAGTCCAATCAATAAATGGGCTCAGGAGCCCATAGAAGAAGATACACAATGGATCAAGAAATATATGAAACAAGGCTTGCCATCTCTTGCAATGAGAGAAATGCAAATCAAACAACTGCAATGATTCATCTCAGTCCAGCCAGAATGGCCATTATCAAGAACACAAGCCACAATACATGTTGGTGAGGATGTGGGGGAAAGGGTCACTCTCACGCTGCTGGTGGGAGTGCAGATTGGTACAGCCCCTCTGGAAAGCGGTATGGAGATTTCCAGAAACCTTGGAATAGAACCACCATTTGACTCAGCTATCCCACTCTGCAGTTTACACACAGAGGACTTAAAATCACCACAGTACAGTGACACAGCCACATCAATGTGTACAGCAGCTCAATTCACCATAGCTTGTAATACCCAAGTCAACGAGTCCCCCAAAGACCACCAGGGAGCCAGAGACGGATGCAAGCACAAAGGATCATTTATTAGCAGACTCGAGTCGGGACTGTCTACCAACCCACCGTCGCAGCAGGCAGAGGAGGCGCGGCCCTGAGCCTTACAAGGGTTCCTTTTCTTATAGGAAGAAAGCACATGCAGGCAGTTGGGGACCATAGGCGGGGGATTTCATGCCTTAGCGTTTTGGGATTGGGTGAGGGTATGCGGGGTGTACCTGTCCTTGTTGGGGATAGGTCAGGGGGTGGGCATGATCAGAACAGGACTTCTGAGCTCATAGGGACTTTCCTCTGGCACTATGATTGGTCGGGGAGTGGGCTGTTTCGTTCTTTTGAAGGGTTGGGGGCCCGACTGAGTAGGAGACTCTTCCTTATGATGGAGTCACGTTGGTTCAATTGAGTCCTTTCATTTCCCCCTTGGACTGGAACCTAAGAGGCCCAATCATGGGATCCGGTAAGCTCTACAGTCTGAGTCTAGGGACTGATAGTGAGAACCCATAACCATCAGTTGAAGGCCCCCAGCCGTTCTTTCATGAACTGCACTAGTCTGTTCAGAATGCAGGGTGCAAAGGTTAGGAGCACGAGTAAAATAATAAGTGGCCCCAGTAAGGTAGAAATCCAGGTGGTCAACAAGAGGAAGACTTAACCATGATTCACCTGCCCCATTGTTCCTCCCGTTCCCTCCTTGGTTTTGCTAGTCCTTCTCCAACTTTAGCCATAGATTCTTTAAGTACTCCGAATGGTCAACATCAAAGCAACATTCTTCACCGAGGGCACGCATAATCCTCCTTGCTGTAGGAAAATCAAACCTAACCCCCTCCTGTTTTGCATCACCACTTCAGCTAGGGAAGGGAGGGACTCTTGAAGGTGGGAAATGGAGTTTTCTAGCCTCTCAATATCTACATCAATAGCCGCTCTTAAACTAGAGTAATGTTGGTTCAGAGTTATTAAGGAAGCTGTTCCTGTTCCCCTCTATGAGTCCCACACCCAGAACCATTCTTAGGGTTAGGTCCGTAGGAGGTTCCCTCTCAGTTGTGATAGAAGTCCTCTTCTGAATGGTACAACAGCCTGGGAACTAGCCTAACGAGAACACAAAAACCCCGGGAGGCATTGATCCCCTCTGTGTGGGCACAGGGTGTGAGTCCCATAGAACAGGCCCACCAGTGCTGCTGGGGAATTAGATATTGACTTGAGTTGCCAGCGACACAGTTTGGCTGCATGAGAACTGGTGAGATTCAGGGCTATGACCTACACAGAGCCCTTGTCCAGCGACTTGTTGTAAGGGAAGGGTAGCTTTTGATTGCCAGCGACATTCGGCAGAGCTGGGGGAAGGGGTGTAGTTCCCTAGAGTTGCTGTGCCTTCATAGGACGGTGGGGCTGTAACACAGCACAGCCAACAGGACTCTGTCACATTGGGTTTAGAGGTGTTTAGGACTAAGTAGGATTGTTTCAGAAGAGCTAACAGGGGTCTTCTGGGGTCTCTGCCTGAAAAGTCACAGATTCTGGTGGTGAGGTCTCGGTGCCAGGAAACCCCAAAAGATTTTGGTGATTTTGGGGTGCTGATTTGCTGAACAGATTGTCTGCTTGGTTTAAGAGCCTGGTTGGGACCCAATGGTGTTTTGCTCAGGGCTCTCTGGACTAGCTTGATAGTGAAAATTAGTCCAGGATCGCACCTGCAGTGGTAAAGCCTCAGTCTCAGGTTTTTCCGGCCTCCCAGCTTGCCTTCTTTCCCGGGGGGTAAACTTTATGACTGACGGGTTGCAGCGTCCCCCTGGGGTAGCTAATGGGAAGGCAGAATATCCTCACTGGCCTTTGTTATAGCATGGCCCACAGCTCACCCTTTTACCGCCCTGTTGGCAGTAACCTCGCCCCACTTCTTGCATGCTCCACCCCTTTCCCCAAGATCAGGTCTCCGGTGACGGGGGTCCACGTGATCCACCCAGTAGATTCACACCCCATGCTTTACGGTAGACGCTTTCAGGACCTCTGCACTTGGCAATTCGCTTTCTGTCTCCCGAGTGAGCGGGGCAGACCTAGGACCCTAGGCTTCTGGCATTGCTACGACCCCTGGGGGTCTTACATCCAGTCCCTGGGAAGGGTTCCTGGTCCGAGGGTCCCATGCATCCCCCACAAGGTCACATAAGTCCACATGGAGGTCAGGGAACCAAGTTCCTTGGGGGACTAGGTTTGAGGAGGTGACCTTGGCCACATTGCCGGGTTCCACGTTGATGATCATCCAGGTTTGGCTCCAAGGGAGGTGGGGGTTCCCTTGAGGCAGCACAGTACTTACGTGAGGAAGCAAAGGGCCGCTGCCTGGAGCGTTTGAAGCGCAGCTAGACAGGATTCTCGGGGCTTCTGATACCGTCCATTTTTCACCTTTGTGGCTTTCCTCCAGTGGGAAGGGGCCCGCAAGCCTGGCGTGGGTAGAGAGGCTCCAGGTGGCTATTCCATCCGCCTTGATGGCGGTGGTGTGACAAGCAGGCTGGCATATGGTCCTTTCCACCCGGTTCCAGGGGTCCTTGTGGGTGTCTCTTGATGGAGACCCAGTCTCCTGGGCGAGAGCTGTGGGGTTGAGGAATATTGCTAGACGCGTGGATGCCCTGAGTTCAGCCAGACTTCTCTGTGTACCCATTCAACCCTTCGCATGGCGTCCACAACCTCTCGGTCATCCATTTCTGCAGGTACATTGACTGCAAGCTGGCAATAATGGGAGGGGGTGTCCCAGACGTGATTTCATAAGGGGTCAATCCCATCTGGTACAGGGGTTTCTTACTCTATACAGAGCAAAGGGGAGGAGAGCCACCCAGCGTGCGCCGGTCTCTATGCTCAATTTACTTAAGGTCTCTTTTAGGCTTCTGTTCATCCTTCCTACCTGTCCTGAACTCTGGGGTCTACAGGCACAACGCAGTTTCCAATCACACCAGGAACTTGGCTAGGTTCTGACTCACCTGTGATATGGATGCTGGTCTGTTGTCTGACCGTATCATGGTGGGAAAACCATACCTGGGTAAGATATCTTCTAGAAGCTTCTTGGCAACCACCTGTGCCGTCTCGTGCTTGGTGGGGAACGCTTCAGTCCATCTGAAAAGGTATCTAGAAACACTAGTAAGTACTTATCACCATGTCTGCCAGGTTCTACCTCAGTGAAATCCCCTTCCCAGGAGGCCCCAGGGTTTTTGCCTCTGAGCCGTGGCCGGGGAGTTTCTGGTTGGCCACTGCACTCGTAAGCTGGCATGCCTTACAGTTGGAGAAGATGGTATTGATTTTCTGTTGGCTGTCCTCAATTTTTACTTTGGAATCTCTAATTAAGTCTTGCATCCTCCTCACTCCCATGTGAGAAGAGTGGTGTGTATTTTCTAGAAGTCTATTTCCTGATCTCCACCATCCGTTGAGGTTCTGAGCTATAGGAAGGGCTTTGGTCCAGGCTAAGTCCTCTTTAGAGTGGTCTGGATGTTCAGGCAGGTCGGGTGCTCCTGGGTCTCCTAGTGCTTGGGCCAGCAATACCGAGTCAGTCTGAAGAGCCACTGGCCGGGCAGGTTGTTCTGCCAGGTGGTTGCCCCTGGGGATGGGCCCAGTTCTTTTGATGTCCAGGGCAGTGGATAATAGCGTTTGGTGGGCAACCATAGAGCTTCCAGTGAACCTGAGACTCCATCTTCATTTTTTATTGTCTATCCCTCGGCAGCGAATAAGCCTCGCTCCCCTAGGTGGTGCATGCACAGGAGCGGGGCGAGGAGTAGCGACTGTCCCTATATACATTGAGTTTTTGTCCTTGGCCCAGTTCTCGGGCTTCAGTCAGGGCAATTAATTCTGCCTTTTGTGCACCAGTCCCGGATGGCAGGTCCTGCCCTTATCACCTCCGTCTCTGTCCTTGCGGCGGCTCCAGCGCACCTGTTCCCGTCCTGGATGAAGCTGCTGCCATCAGCATACCAGGCTGCATCCGCGCTGGGCAGCGCTGTGTCCTGCAGGTCCGACCGCACACTGTGGGCGTGCACCAGGATCTCGGCACACTTGTGCAGTGGTGCCTCTAAATCCGGGTCAGGCAGCAGGGTGGCAGGACTCAGAGCTCTTGGTACTTGAAATGTGACTCAGGAGGGTTAATAACCCAGCCTGGTAATGAGCATTCTGGCGTTGCTCAGCCCCGGTCGGGTGGTTGTTTGAGCGCACCTTCAAGGGCAGGTGGGGTTATTATGGTTAGACTCTGCCCTAGTGTCCGTGTGTTGGCATCCTTGACCAACAGTGCTACCGCTGCTAGGATCCGGAGACAGGCCGCCATCCTGCCACAACAGGATCCAATATTTTTGATAAATAGGCCACCGGCCGTCCCCAGGGACCTATTTTTTGAGTGAGGACCCCCTGTGCAATGCCCCGGCTTTCATCCACGTACAGACAGATGGGTTTAGTTATTCTGGGAGCCCTAGGGCAGGGCCGATAGCAAACTCTGAATCCCTCAAAGGCCTTTTGATGGTCTCGTGTCCACTGGAACTGACCTTCCTTGGTGGCTATAGGGGTTCAGCAGTTTCCGCGAACCCCGGGATCCACAGCCTGCAAAAGCTTGCTGACCCCACAAGTTCTCTCCGTCTGGCGTCAGCAGAGTAGGATCTTTAAGACAGTCTCTACGTGCATCAGACAGCCAGCTCGCCCTCCTCTAAGAGGTACCGAGGTCTGTTACCTGTGCCTCCCAAAGCTGGGCCTTCTGAGCGGAGGCACGGTATCCCACGTCTCCCAGGAGTTCTAGGAGTTGTGTGGTCCCTTCCTGACAGGCATCCCGACGTGCTGCCCTGATTAAAAGGGCATCAACATCCTGCAACAGGCTTATCTCTGGGTTACCGGTACGGTCCTCACCCAGGCCTTCATGGACGGCCTCATCAAAGATGGTGGGCCACTTTTTGAAGCCTTGCAGGAGCCTCTTCCAGGTCAGTTCTCCACTGACCCCTGTCTCTGGGCCATGCCATTCAAAGGCAAAGTAGTGCTGCTGTTGGGGCCTAGCAGCAGTCTGAAGAAAGCATCCTTTAGATCTAGTACTGTGCACCACTCCTGATCTGGGAAGCGTGCCACGCAGGGTATAAGGATTTGGCACCACAGGATGTAGTTCCATTACTCTTTTATTAACTTCCCATAAATCCTGGACTGGGCGATAGGCCTGGGTATGGGGCTTTTTGACTGGGAGTAGGGGAGTGTTCCGGGCAGATTGCGTGGGCCTGAGGACTCCCAAACTCAGCAACCTCGCATATGGGGTGTGATCCCCTCCTTTGCTTCAAGGGGCGTGGGATACTGATGAACCTTTACTGGGTCTGCCGCTGGTTAGAGTTCCACAAGTCTGGGGGACAGTGTTTAGCTAGACCCGTGCCCCCTGAGTCGGCCTATGCTGAGGGAAACTCTTGGAGCCAATCTTCCACTTGGGGGTCTAGTTCCAGACCTGTTTGGTGCGTCCTATACTCTTTAGGAACTGCTAGTTACACGTATGCGGAGGGGTTCCCTTTGTCAACGAGCAGCTATATGGGCTTTCGTTTTTGTTCGCAAATCTGGTCCCAGCACACGGTATGGGCAGTGTGGGATCACTAGAAACCAATGGGTCACTCGTCCTCTTCCTAGGTCCACAGTCCTTTGGGTCGTCCAAGAATGAGGCTTGACTCCCGTGGCTCCTTGGACCCAGGTTGTTTTACTCGTTATTGGTCCATTAGCCCGCAGTAGAACCGAGTTTTGGGTTCCAGTGTCAACCATGAAGTCAATTGGGTTCCCCTCCACTTTTAAGGTTACCCTGGGCTCGGGGAGGGGGACTGAACCCCGTCCCCCTAGTCACTGTCCACATCTCGGGTACTGAGCACTTTGGTCCCACTACGTCCTGCCTTCCTGGACGCTCTTTACCCAATGACCTCCTTGTTTACAATGAGCATATTGATTCCTCCCCATCCAGGTCTTTCTTTGTTACCTTTAATTGCTTGTCATCTTCTCCTTTGGCCGCCAGGTGTCGCAGCCGCCAGCGGCGATCATCTGGCTCTGAGGATGCAGCTAGCAGGATGCTGGCAAGGTGTGGATTCCTCTGCGGTTCCTTTTTGATTTCTGTTTCCTCTACACTGTCCCTTCCATGAAACACTTTTTCTGCCACTGCAACTACACCCCTTAAACTCTTTTCTCCCAAACGTTCCAGTTTCTCCAGCTTCTTTTTAACGTCTGGAGCTGACTGATTAATGAAAGCTAAGGTTACGGTGGCTGCACTGTCCGGTGAATCTGGATCAAAGTGAGTATATCTCCTAAAGCTTCCTGCAATCTCTAGAAAGGCGGCTGGGCTTTCTTCAGGTCCCTGCTTTAGATCATAAACCTTACTCAAATTGGTGTTCCCACGTGCGGCCACCTTGAGACCCGCCAACAGAGTCGGGCGATACGCCAGGCGGCTCTCCCTACCTTCCGCTGTATTGGAATCCCAGCTGGGGCGGGTCAAGGGGACAGCTGCCTCCCGGAAAGCCTGGCTGGGAGTCGGCTCTCCAGTAGGTCCCGGGACTAGTTTCCGGGCCTCCATTTGGATGCGGTCTCTGTCTTGTGTGGTGACGAGAACCGTGAGAGTTCTGACAATCGTCCCAGGTGGGCTGGTGGGTGAAAAGGACAGTTTGGAAAAGGTTAATCAACTGTTTGGTGTCTTCAGAAAAGGGCGCATTTGGAGCCTTCCAATTATAAAGATCACTGGTGGCAAAGGGCCAGTAGTGGCATGGTTGGTTCCCATCTCGGTCGGGGGGTCCTGCTGCCCGGAGGGGGAGGACTGTTGGCCCCGACTGGGGAGTTTCTCCTGGACGACTGCGGGTCCCCAGGGCGGCCTCTCTAGGGTACTGGTTGGTGGACCTGCGGGAGGCGGGTTTAGGGGGCCGAGGAGGCTGCTGGTGGCGGGAAGGGTCTAGGAGCAGAAGGGGGAGGGGGAAGATGTCTCCCTCTGGAGTGTCTCCTTGGAGAACTTCAGGCTTAGGAGCACAAGGGGTTCTGCAGAGGGGTCTGTCTCGTGACCCAGGACCCTAACCTGTTAGGTAAGAAAGGCTTAAGCCAGGGAGGAGGGTTTTCAATGAGGCCCCTCCAAACCACGATGTAAGGCACTTGGTTCTGGTGACCCGTGCCAGGCTTGAAAATGTCTCAGAGTCCTTGACGATGGCCAGGTTGAAGGAGCCTTCTGGAGGCCACCCGACATTAAAAGTGGACCTTCCGTCCTGCAAAAGGGAATGAGTGTGAACGTTTTAGCCACAGGAGAAAGGCTGCGTGCTCTGGTTTCCACATCCTTATAATGAGAGATCATCGAGTCCAACGGAGAAGAGGCTGACTGTCCCATGGCGTCCCTCACGGTCACACGCACAGATGCCGATAAACCAGGACGGCAGACGGCACTTAGAACACAGGCGGCAAACTTGCCTCTCTTAGACGTGAGAATGAACGAAGAGCAAATGACGACTTGGGGCCCCTGCACGGGAGCGACCCGCCATAGGACAGAAAAGACGGAGGTGAGGAGGCTCCCCGTCCTCAGTCAGACAGATGTGAGGCCCTCCGTCCTCACTGCTGGGGACTGGAACCTCTTCCAGGCCCTGTGACCACGTGGTCCAGCGCGTCCACTGTAACCGTTTACGTCACGCAGATCACAGATCACAGATCACAGATAGGCGCCCAGGAATCGGAAGGAAAGGAGCACACATTCAACACTGACTGACCGGTCGAGGACCCTCCGGGTAGGGTCTGTGGGGTCGAGGGCGATCCCGGACGAGCCCCCAGACATAACACCCAAGCCGACCAGCCCCCCAAAGACCACCAGGGAGCCAGCATCGGATGCAAGCACGAAGGACCATTTATTAGCAGACTCGAGTCGGGACCGTCATCCAAGGCACCGTGTCAGCAGGCAGACGAGGAGCAGCCCCGACCCTTACAAGGGTTCCTTTGGCTGTAGGGAAAAAGCACATGCAGGGAGTTGGGGACCACAGGTGGGGGGTTTCATGCCTTAGCGTTTAGGGATTGGATAAGGGTGTTTGGGGTGTACCTGTCCTCGTTGGGGATAGTTCAGGGGGTGGGCATGATCAGAACAGGACTTCTGAGCTCATAGGGACTTTCCTCTGGCACTATGATTGATCTGGGAGTGGGCTGTATTGTTCTTTTGAGGGGTTGGGGGCCGACTGGGTAGGAGACTCTTCCTTATGATGGAGTCAGGTTGATTCAATTGAGTCCTTTCAAGCTAAACTATGGAACCAACCTAGATGCCCTTCAACAGATGGATGGATATAGAAAATGTGGTACATATACATTTAGGAATATTACTGGGCCTTAAAGAAGAATGAAATTCTGGCATTTGCAGGTGAATGGAGGAAACTAGAGATTATGATGTGAAGTGAACCTCCACCTGGACTCTTTCCCTCTGCAACATCTGAGGGGTGCTTCTTCTGTTGGGTGGTCCACTTCCATGTCTGCCACCACCCTCCTCCCACTGTCCCCAGCCTCCCTTGACTTCAGGGTCGGGCTGCTCTGGGGGTGGCGTCCCCTCTGCCTGCTGCTGCTGCCCAGCCCTGAGCAGATCCTCAGGGAGGTCCCGTGTGTCCTGCAGAGCTGAGGCCAGGTGTGCTCTCTGCTCCCTCCTGCCCCTCCCCCTCCCTCTTCATCTCAGAGGTGCTGCTGACCTGCAGGCTCCTGGCCTCCTTCTGCCTCCCCACCCTCCCCTCCCCTCTGTCCACCCCTGGGGCTCCTGGGGCTCCAGCTACATGGCCGCTTCTAGCCCGGGCTCCAGCCGCCTGCTCAGGGAAGTGGGAGCAGTTATAGGGACTCCGTGGTGTGCAGGTGGCTGGGGTGCGTTCCCCCAAAGTCCACCCATTGGGGGTTGGTACCAGCGAGTGGGGAGGAGGAGGCAGGCCCTTAGAGAGGCGGGCCTCGTGGGGGAGATCTAGTCTGGAGGGCTCTGCCCTCAGAGGGCCGCCCTGGCTCTGGACCTTGTCCCCCTCTGGCTTCCTGTCTCACCTGGGATCTCTTCCTCTTCCTCTTGCACCTCCTTCCTCCACGATGAGACAGGCCCAGGTGCCTGGAGGACCTGCCTCCTCTGCTCTTGGACGCACAGCCTCTAGACCTGAGCTCAGGAAGCTGCTTTCCTTTACTGTGGAGAACTGACCAAAGCCGGCCGGTCCTTCTCCAGGTGAAGTGGCTTCTTCCAGGCCTGGAGGGTCCTTGTGGAGCCGCCCTGGGTCCTGACCCTCCAAGCTGGGCTCTCGGGCCGTCCCTTTCTGCCAGGCAGCGACCCCTCCACCCTCCGAGTCCCTGCTGAGTGCAGGCTCCCGGGGTCACAAGCCCCCACCCTTCCAGGCCCCTCCAGGCCCCTCCAAGCCCTCCCACAGCAGGCCCAGGCTGCCAGACTGCAGCAGCTCATGGCCAAGGCCCGGCTCCTGGGGTGGGTTGTCCTCTGCAGTTCAGCGTGGTCCTCGGTGTGTCTCCATGAGGGCCTCCTATGAGGACCCGGTCATGTGGATGAGGGCCAACCTCACAGCCTCCCATCAGTCAGTGACGCTACAGGGACACACTTCCTAGTGCTGTCACATCTGAGGTCCTGGGGACAGCTCCACAACAGAATCGGGGGACAGGTCAGGCCCATCAGGCTCACCCCCTTTAAAGCCCGCTGTCCTCACCTTCTTTCCTTCCCTAGCCTCCCCCAAGGCCTCCCCCAAGGCCTCCCCCAAGGCCTCCCTGAGAGCCCAGCGGAGCGGCCCTGGGGAGCTGCCCCCGGCCACCCCAGGACGTGACCACCCCCACTGGGGCCTGAAACACGCACTGCATGTGGAGTGAACTGAGGGTCCAAGTGGGAAGATCTGAGGGGGTTTCAAAAAGCACAACAAACTCGAGTGTGGGGAGAGGGATTTTCAGGGGAAAGAACCACAGGAGAGAGCAGGATTTGGGGCAAGAGAGGTTTATTCTCTGGGGTCAGATCTGTCCCTGAAGCAGGCACTAGAGTAGGTGATTACGGGGCTGGACAGGGCATTCCTGAGGTGTCCCCAGAGGGGTGCAGAAACATCCCAAGTCCTCAGGGGGAGCCCCGTAGGTCACCACGGGGGGACCATCCAGCAGATGGCAGATGGGGGAGGAGAGGGACTGGGAACATAGAAGAATGGAGGAAGTGCCCAGGTAGGGGTGTGGGAGGCCTTGGGCAGGGGATGGGCAGGGGGTGTAGGGTGAGGAAGGGTAGCAGGTGGGGTGGTGGGAGAGGGCAGGGGTGGGGTGACAGGAAGAGAAGGGGCTGGGGGTGAGGAAGGGTGGGGGCAGGGGGAAGGGAGGGGCAGAGGGTGAGGGGCAAGGAAGGGAAGCAGGTGGGGTGGTGGGGAATGTCAGGGTCAGGGGTGCAGAGGGGCAGGGTGAGTAGTGAGGGCAGGAAGGGCAGGGCAGGGTGTCAGACTGCTACTGGGGACAGGGACCCAGCAGGGAGCAGGCAGCATGGAGCTGGGAGTGTCCCGTGAAGAGCCAGGGGCAGGGTCGCTGGGCTGCACCTGGTGCCCCTGGTGAGACCAGGCCCAGGGAGGCCTCGGGGGCTGTGTTGCTGCAGGTTGGCTGGGCTGGGGGCCAGGCTCACAGCAGCCTCTTCCCTGTGGCTCTTCTCCTGGGCAGCAGGCAGTGAGTGTGAGGCCAGAGTAGACATGGCCAGGCTCACGCCTCTGAGGGTCTTTGACGTGCAGACACAGGGGCCCAGAGGGTTCCCATGTGCCATCCCTGTCCTCAGCTCTGTATGCAGCTCACCGTCCAGACCTCTCACTGTGCTGACCAAGACCAGCCCGAGACTGCCAGCCATGTGGTGGCCGACTCATGGAGGAGGCCTCCTGGACACAGCCCCTGCCCGTGCTGGACAGATGGACCTGCTTAACACTCGGCTTCTGTGCCAACACTGCAGGGACCAGCGTGATCCAGGGCTCTCGTCCCAGCTCCTCCCCCAAATGCGCCACAGTCAGACCCTTACTCACCTTCTGCTTCCCAGACTGAGCTGTGATGTGACAAGTCACCAATGAACAAGCCCCAGCTGGGAGCGGGGACGCCTGGACCGCTGTGGCTGGAGCTTGAGAGCAGGCATTAGCAGCACACGGGGCTCAGCAGCTGGACAGGCAGCAGCAGGGCTTGCAGCAGCTGGATTGGCAGCAGGAGGACCCACAGCCTGAGGAGCAGCAGGGCTTGCAGCAGGTGGATTGGCAGCAGCAGGGCTTGCAGCAGCTGGACTGGCAGCAGGAGGACCCACAGCCTGAGGAGCAGCAGGGCTTGCAGCAGCTGGACTGGCAGCAGCTGGATCCACAGTCTGAGGAACAGCAGGGCTTGCAGCAGCTGGATTGGCAGCAGCAGGGCTTGCAGCAGCTGGATTGGCAGCAGCAGGGCTTGCAGCAGCTGGACTGGCAGCAGGAGGATCCACAGCCTGAGGAGCAGCAGGGTTTGCAGCAGCTGGATTGGCAGCAGCAGGGCTTGCAGCAGCTGGACTGGCATCCCCCACAGGAGCCACAGCTGGAGCAGGAGCAGGCTGGCACACAGCAGCACACGGGCTTGCAGCAGCACACGGGCTTGCAGCAGCACACGGGCACACAGCAGCTGGAGCCACAGCCCCCACAGCTGGAGCCACAGCCCCCACAGCTGGTGCCACAGTCTCCAGAGCAGCCACAGCAGCCCATAGTTCTGGTGGTGAAGGTGGAGTGGGTGAGAGGAGCAGGTGGAGAGGGAGTAGTGTGGGGTGGAGCTCCTGAGCCGTGCCTTTATGTACCTGCCTGGGGTCAGGTGTGGGCTGGACCCACGGCCACTTCCTGGTGTCTGCTTTTGTTTCCCCAGGGAGGTCATGTGTCTTGGTAGAGCAACACACACTTCACCTGACCCTGTGACTTCCTTCCCTGTGATACTGTTTTCTCTCTGCACCTCAGGGTAACCCCTGGCTGCCCCCAAGAGTGGGACATTTCGAACCCTTTCTGATGCTCTGTGTTCAGTGTTGGTGTATAGGCTCCTTGGGATCCTGGACTCTGTTTCATGATCAAAGTCATGTTCCCACCACGTCTGGGGTCAGAAAGTTCCAGAAAGATTCCTCTGTTCCTTGCAATGTTCTGGTGAGTGCAGATCCTCAGGCCCCTGGTCCCCAGGCTTCTGTGACCCCTATGACTTGGATGGGTCCATCTCACGTCTGAAGGTCACATCCTCAGAAGTCCAGGACCTTGGGCTGCTGGTCAGTGCCCATCCCTCTCTCCCGCCTCTCTTCTGCCCCTGCTCGGGCAGCTCTGCATTCCTTCCCACCACCCTGAAAGCTTGGAATACCTCCAGGGGCTTCTTTCTGCTCACTGCCTGCCTCGTCCTCAGATGGCACCTGCCCCAAGCATCTCCCAAGGGCCCTTTCACAGACCCCTAGGACTTGGCGTGCCCATCCCAGATCCAGGGGCAGAGTCCCAGGTGACTACACCCTGGGTCCCCTGCATGGGGTGCTTCTGGATTCTGGTCTGTCAGGACAGCCCTCTAGCACCACCTACAGTGTCCCCAACACTCAGCAGCCTCTCCCTGCCTCTGTCCAGGGCCACCTTGGCCTTTCTCCACCCCAGGAGACCTGAGAGCAGCTAGGAGCCTCTTCTCTCCTGCAAAGGGCTCACCACTCTCTGGAGTTTGGTGAGTTGCATTTCCTGATTCTGGTGGGTTTTGGAAGCACCTTCGCTGGCGGTGTGTGACTCACGGTGGCATGATGGGAGCAGGCTGTCCTGTGACCGTCTGCATTTGAATCAGCGTAGGACCCCAATGTCGCAGGCACAGTGGGAGTTCTCTTGTGGAGGAGGAGTGGGGTGCACGTGTCTAGGGGAAGGGGCAGCTCTGGAGACTAATGCACCACCAAAAGCCAACTGCCAGCTGGCAGTCCCCATGCACAGGTGGAGACTGAGCTCCCCGCTCTTGCTTGCAGAAGGCTGGAGTTATTGGCTCCTGGTTATCCTGGGACCTTGACCGCTCTTGGCTAGTGTAAGGACAGATGCATTTAAGGGAAGTTTACTTTCAGAACAGGAATATATAGATGAAAATGCTGTCAGACAGAAAGAAAGGCCTGGAACACAGCCGGGAGGAGAGCCGGTTCGTGATGTGGCTGTGTCACTGTAGTATGCTGACTTTAAGTCCTTGGGGTGTAAACCTAGGAGTGGGATAGCTGGGTCAAAAGGTGGTTCCATCCAAGGTTTCTGAGGAATCTCCATTTTGCTTTCCAGCCTGGGTGCAGCAATTTGCAATCCCACCAGCAATGTATGAGTGAACCTTTTCCCCACATCCTCACCAACATTTATTGTGGCTTGTATTCTTGATAATTGCCATTCCCATTGGAGTGAGATGAAATCTTAGTTTTGATTTTCTCTAATTGCTAGAGTTGTTCAACATTTTGTCATATGTTGTTGATCAATTGTATTTCTTCTGTGACGTTTCTGTTCAGTTCCTTAGCCCATTTATGGATTGGTTTATTTGTTTTCATGGTGTTAAGTTTTTTGAGTTCTTTATATATCCTGGAGATTAATGCTTTACCTGAGGTGCATGTGGTAAAGAGTTTCTCCCAATCTGTAGGCTCTCTTAGCGTTTTTGGTTGCTTCTTTTGGGAGAAGCTTTTTAGCCTGAGTCCATCCCATTTACCGATTCTTGCTTTAACTTCTTGTGCTTTAGGGGTCTTGTTAAGGAATTCAGATCCTAGGCCAACACGGTGAGATGCTGCGCCTACTTTTTCTTCTAGTAGCCGGCGGGGTCTCTCTTCTAGTGAGGCTCATGTGTGTCTATACCCAGACTGGGAAGGGGACTTTTTGTCATTTTCAGAATAGAAAATAGGGCGATTTAAGTTACCTTTGCCCTCACCCCAATAACTGCGGTCTCCAAGGGTCAATATACTTTTTCATAGAAAGTCATTCAGTTCTTTTTTGAACCATGATTAAATTTTATGATTATAAAAGATCAGTAATGACCCCAGACAGCACACAGAAGAAATGCGGGGACAGAGCGAGGGAGGCAACAGCCCAGGCGGAGCTCCGGCCCCCAATTCCCTGGCTGAGCCACAGGGGAGCCAGGAGGGGCCTGGGGAAGGGCCAGGGGTCCCCCAGGTCCCCCGCCTCAGGAGAGGCAGAGAGGCCCCTCTAGGGCCAGGCGCGCTGCGGGCGGGCGCAGAGACGCCCTGAGACCCTGGTGCCCAGGAGCAGCCCGAGGCCCCGGGACGCGCGGAGGACCCGCCTTCGCAGAGCGCAGGACGTCACCTCCCTCCGCGGCCGGCCCCACGCGCAGCGAGTCCGCGGTCAAAGGCGCCCTCCGCTCAGAACCGCGGACTCTCCAAAGGCGCGTGGGCCCTGCTTCCTCCTCAAGAAGCCACGGAGGACGTGCCGGGAGAACCAGGGGCCCGCCGGCGACAGCGGCGCGTGGGGCAGCAGCACCGGCAGGGAGCGGCGGGCTGTGCCAGCCACAGGGCCAGAGCCCCAGGCGCCCGCGGCCAGGAGGGAAGCGCAGGGCGCCCTGGAGGGGAGGCGGGTCCGAGGGCCCGAGGAGGCCGCTGCGCGGGTGGCCAGGGCAGGCGCGGCCCCGAAGACTCCCCGGAGCCGCCCGCGCTGGGCACCAGAGGGATGGCCAAGCCCCGCGCGGCTGGGCTGGCGCACCGGCCGGTGACACGGGAGAGCCAGCGGACCACCAACCGGCGTTTTGACACGTAAAGGTAAAAGCGAAGCTAAGGACTGAATGAGGAAAGACTCCAGTTTAAAGCCGCGGGATGTCGGGGGCCGGCCGGCGGCCTTTTCTCTTCCTGTCTGCAGCACCCTTTTGCTCTTCGGTGGTGTCCATGTGCAACTGGGAGACAGAAGGACAAGGGGCAGCGCTGGGCTGGTGGCTCAGGGGGGAGCACTTGCCTGGCCACATGAGAGCCTGGGTTCCCTACTCAGCACCGCGTGTGCATTAAGACGATTAAAGAAGGATCAGTGACAACTAACAAATAATTTAAAAACGAGATAAGTAAGTAAATAAAGGTCCATCAACAATGAACAAAACAAAATCTACAAGAGGCAGGAGAGAGGGAGGGGAGGGGCGAGTAGGGAGGGAAGGAGGGGAGAGGGAGGGAGGGGAGAGGGAGCGAGGGAGGGAGGGGGCGAGGGGAGGAGCTTGGCAGGGAGGGGAGGGACAAGGAGGCCAAGGAGGGGAGGAGGGGGAGCAACACAGGAGGAACTGGCGCTTTAGGCACTGAGGTGCATCACGGAGCCCGGTAATTACAGTGTGGGAAGACCACACAGAGGGCCCGGAGCTCCAGTGGACTGTGTAGAAAAGGCTTGTTTCTGAATAAAAATGAGCCCAAAGAGCCTGGAGTTAGGACACAAGTCAGACCTGAAGGTGCAGCAGACAGGGGGAAGACACAGGGGGTGGAGGGCAATGCCTGGAGCCAGACTGAGCCGGAAGAGTGGCATGTATTTGAAAGTAGACAGCAAACAGGACTTCCCTGTCACTACAGCATAAACACACACAGGAAGGGCATGTGTGCTTGGGACAACCTGCATACAGGTATATAAAGGCTGCCGGGAAAGGGGTCTCCACATTCATCTCCTCCCTCTCCACCTGCTCTTCTCACCCACTCCACCTCCACCACCAGAACCATGGGCTGCTGTGGCTGCTCTGGAGGCTGTGGCTCCAGCTGTGGGGGCTGTGGCTCCAGCTGTGGGGGCTGTGGCTCCAGCTGCTGTGTGCCCGTGTGCTGCTGCAAACCCGTGTGCTGCTGCAAGCCCGTGTGCTGCTGTGTGCCAGCCTGCTCCTGCTCCAGCTGTGGCTCCTGTGGGGGCAGCAAGGGGGGCTGTGGCTCCTGTGGGGGCAGCAAGGGGGGCTGTGGCTCCTGTGGGGGCTCAAAGGGGGGCTGTGGCTCCTGTGGGGGCAGCAAGGGGGGCTGTGGCTCCTGTGGGGGCAGTAAGGGAGGCTGTGGCTCCTGTGGGGGCTGTAAGGGGGGCTGTGGCTCCTGTGGGGGCTGCAAGTCCAGTTGCTGCCAGTCCAGCTGCTGCAAGCCCTGCTGCTCCTCAGGTTGTGGGTCCAGCTGCTGCCAGTCCAGCTGTTGCAAGCCCTGCTGCTGCCAATCCAGCTGCTGCAAGCCCTGCTGCTGCCAGTCCAGCTGCTGCAAGCCTTGCTGCTGCCAATCCAGCTGCTGCAAGCCCTGCTGCTGCCAGTCCAGCTGCTGCAAGCCCTGCTGCTCCTCAGGCTGTGGGTCCAGCTGCTGCCAGTCCAGCTGCTGCAAGCCCTGCTGCTGCCAGTCCAGCTGCTGCAAGCCCTGCTGCTCCTCAGGCTGTGGGTCCTCCTGCTGCCAGTCTAGCTGCTGCAAGCCCTGCTGTGGCCAGTCCAGCTGCTGTGCCCCGATTTGCTGTCAGTGCAAGATCTGAGGCTCTGGACTCAGAACTCCAGTTGCCCCTGCACACTCACACTCTCCAGACAGGGCCAGGAGCTGCATCCCAGGTCCCTGGTGCTCACCTCTGGATCTCCATCTTCCAGTTGGTGGAAGCTCCATCTGCAGACCCAGGTCTCCAGATGTCCAGGAAGAAGGACACCGCTAGCTGGTGGTGCTGGATCCCTCTGCCTATGTACAGGGAATTGTGCCTCCTGTCCCTCAGCTGCACTCTCCAGCCTCTGAGTCCCAGACCCTCATGGCCCGTGGCTTCGCCTGGACAGGCAGCACACAGTGGAGCCCCCACAGCCTGGGCACCCCTGGCGCTGTGAGTGCCTTGTCCACTGGCAGTTTGCCCAGCCCACGGATGCCTCCTCTGGGCCCTCTCTGGCCACCCTCTGTGATTCCTCAGCGCAGTGTGAACTGTACCCTTGATGTCCTCAAATTAACCTGTCTCAGGGCTGGGAGATAGCTCAGCTGGTAGAGTGCTTGCCTCGCAAGCACAAGGCCCTGAGTTCGATCCCCAGTACCCCCAAAAAAATAAATAAATAAATAAAAAATAAACCTCTCTCGCCCACTTCTGTCTCCGTGTGGTTCTTTGTTCCATTAGGTCATCACTGAGCCCCTTTCCCTCCTGCTGAAATCCTCCTCCGTGGTCCTGACACCATGCCGCCTTCTGCCCATTTCCTTCTGGACCCTTGGTCCCATCACCGTGTCGTCTCAGGCTCTCTGGAGAGCTGGGAATGG
Source organism: Sciurus carolinensis (assembly GCF_902686445.1). Lineage (NCBI taxonomy): Eukaryota > Metazoa > Chordata > Mammalia > Rodentia > Sciuridae > Sciurus > Sciurus carolinensis. Next base: position 1,506,537 of record NC_062223.1, read on the forward strand.
ACCGACACACGGGTACTTTTTAAAGTCAGTGAACCAAAATCAGTAGCAATGCCAAGGCAGCCATGCTATTAGGCATTCTGGAAATTTCAGGGGCTGTTCCTTGATGCTTGCTGCTCCTCACACGGATGAGGCCAGAGCTCCTGGCTCGGCAGTGCCAGGGGACTCTACACCCTGGGTTCCCTGCCCTGGATCCCTTTCTTAGCTTGGGGGTGGGGTCGAGGCACGTTTGCATCCTCCCTGTGCCAACCCCTGTGGCCTCCCGTTGCCACTGGAGGATGTGAAACTCAGCTGGGTTAGGATCAGATGAGATACCTGCTCCAGCCCCCATGCCCTGGCTGCTTCACGTCTGCACCCCCGGATGTGCCCATTATCAGTCAGCACAGCAAGCACCCCTCGCCTGCCCACTGCCTGGGGAGGAAGAGGAAGGAGTGCCACGTGAGGTGAGTGCCCGGCCAGAGCGCTGGGCTCCAGACACACGCTCTTCTTTTTCTTCTCTTTGTGTTGCTGCAGAGCAAACCCAAGGAGCTTGCCTGGTGAGCACCATGCCAGAGCCCGGGCAGGACTCCAAGCTCCTCCTCTTCTTCCTCCTCTTCCTCCTCCCTCTCCTCCTTCCCATCTCCCCCTCTTCTTCCTCATCCTCCTTCTCTTCTTCCTTCTCTCCTCTTCTCCTCCTCCTCCTCCTCTCCTCCTCCTCTTCCTCTTCCCTCTCCTTTCCTTCTCCTCTACTTCCTCCTCTCCTCCTCCTCTTCCTCTTCCCTCTCCTTTCCTTCTCCTCTTCTTCCTCCTCTCCTCCTCCTCTTCTTCTTCCCTCTCCTTTCCTTCCCCTCTTCTTCCTCCTCTTCTCCTCCTCCTCCTCCTCTCCTCCTGTTCACTTGCACTGTTTGCTGTATGAATAATGATCACAGGTCCAGGGGCTGGGACAGGACCCTGGGTTGTGGGAGCTCCTGTTCTGCCTACCAGGAGGTCAGCTGGGGACCAGAAGTTTCTTTAGCCCCTGTGTTATTCAGTTTTTTATCCATGTGACCACAATTCCTGACATGAACACCTGAGGAGCAAAGGGTTACTTTGATTTGTGATTTCAGAGTGTCATTCCATGGTTGGCTGGCTGCAGTGCGGAGACATCATGGCAGAGGGTGTGGCACAGGAGATCGACTGAGCTCATGGCAGAAGAAGCAGAGAGACATGAGAGAGGAAGGGCCAGAGAGAAGATGAACCCTCCAGGGGCACTTCAGTGACCCTTCTGCCAACGTGTCCCTGCCCCCAGTAGTTCATTCAGTCTTGAATGGATCAATGCCCTGATGAGGTCAGAGCCCTTATGATCTAATGACTTCCCAAACGTCCCACCTCTGAGCACATGAAACTTCGGGGGACGATCCAGATTCAAGCCATAACTTTCCACCTCTGGCCCCCAAAGGCTCCTACTCATCTCACAGTGCAGATTTCACTCTGTCCATCTCCAAGGGTTCCCCTAGTCTTAACAGTCCTTGGATTGCTCAAAAGTTCAAGTCTGAAGTCTCCTGCAAGCCTCAAGGCAACTCTTAGCTGTAAGCCCATTTAAAAGTCTAAAAACAAGTCACAAGCTCTCAACAAGCAATGTATAAACACTCCATTTCCAAAGGTAGGCACAGCCATTGGAAGCAGGAACAGGACCAAAGCGAGACTGAAACTCGACAGAGCCCACAAGTCCTGTGGCTCCATAACTGGCATGTGGTGCTGAGACGTGGACCACAGAGGGCTTGGGCAGCCCCCTGTGGCCTGGCTGGTGGCAGCCCTGTGGCCTCTCACCTGGGCTAGTGCTGCTCACTGCCCGCAGCTTCCTCAGCCAGTGGTCCACATCCCTGGCATCTCGGAATTCCTGGGCTGTGCACGGAAGTTCTGGCTTCACCCTCACAGCTGAGCTTCACGTGTTGCCCTCCTCCCTGAAAGGGTTCTCACCCTGACACATATTTCCTGGCCTCCTGGGTCTTCCTGTGTCGTCTTGGTGGAGGCCTGTGTGACCCCACAACGGTGGCCTTCTTCTTGCCTGCAGAGCCAGTACTAATGAATGACGCCCCTGTCTCTGGTCACCAGGGTGGTAGCCAGGCCCACTTGGGCATTCGTGTGCCTGGATGGCCGAGCATGGCGAACAACTGTCCAGGTGACACTGTGGGACCAGGCTGCCCCAGAGCTGTCTCCTGAACGCAGTCTTTCAAGTGAGTTTTCTCTTTTACACCCTCGAGCCTGTGATGGGTGGAGACTTGCTGATCCTGAGATGCCCTCAAGTCATCTTTACCTTGACCCCTGCAAAGTCTTGGATTTCTCCTTAAGGGCACTGATCTCTGCAGCAACCACAACTTCCTCAGCCCAATTCTACACATGCTTTTCTGACCAAACTGATTTTCAAACTTCCTTCTGATCTGCTTTTTGCTCATGACCGTCACATGAAACCTGGCTAAAAGCAGTCAGGAGCACACATTCCACTGAAATTTCCTCTGCTGGATTCATTAGCCCATCACCTTTAAATTCAGCATCACACGAAGTCGCAGAACATGGGCAAGATCTAGACCAGTTCTTTGCCAGGAGGTAACACATGGGGCTCTAGTCCAGTTCTCAATAGAGTCCTCCTCCCTCAGAAACCTCGTGGGCATAGTCTTTACTGTCCACATTCCCACTGGCATCATGTTCTCCCAAGATGATGCCAGGATCGTCCACTAAGCTCTGCTTACAGCATTCCCGGACTTCTCCAGCTTCTATTTCCAAAAATTTCCAAATTCCTTGCACAAAATACTTCCAAAGGCTTCTGAACCATGTGCACAGGATGACCCCACGCCTGGTATCAATTTTCTGTGTTGGTCAGCTTTTCAGTGCTGTGACCAAAATACCTAACACAAGCAACACAGGAAGGAAACGGTTACTTTGGGCTCATGGTTTTAGAGGTTTAAGTCCATGGTTGGCTGACTCCAGACAGAAATGTCATGGCAGAGGAAAGCTTCTCAGCTCATGGCAGCCCCTGTGACCTGTCTCCTCCAACTCAGTCCCACCTCCCAGCACTCCATTCAGCCATCAATGGATCAATCCACTGAGGAAGACAGAGTCCTCCTGATACAGTCCCTTCCCCGAAACCCTCCTCTGAATATGTGAGGCTTGGTGACCATGCAGATCCAAAGCAAAATAGCCAGTAAATACAAGGACCAGGAGCGGAGCTCAGCTCAGCAAGAACTGAGAGAGGGCGGTACAGGTGTTAGCGGGAGCACAATGAGTAGGAGACACACAAGTGCACATGATATGCACATGTATACCACCACACCACATATAGAAATATTCTGCAGGTACACACAAGATATGTAACCATACACACATATACATACACACGCACATGATACATAAATAGAGAAACACTCTGAAGGCACACACAAGATATGTAAGCATATGCACCTGTACATACACACACACTCATACTCCTGCTCCAGCTGTGGCTCCTGTGGGGACTGCAAGGGGGCTGTGACTCCTGTGGGGGCTGCAAGTGGAGTTGTTGCCAGTCCAGCTGCTGCAAGCCCTGCTGCTCCTCAGGCTGTGGATCCAGCTGCTGCCAGTCCAGCTGCTGTAAACCCTGCTGCTCTTCAGACTGTGGGTCCAGCTGCTGCCAGTCCAACTGCTGTAAGCCTTGCTGCTGCCCGTCCAGCTGCTGTGTCCCTGTGTGCTGCTAATGTAAGATCTGAGGCTCTAATTACAGACATCAGCTGGGTCCTAAAATCTGGTTCTACAGGAATGACCAGAATTGTGTCCTGATCAGCCAAGGGACACCTCTGAGTCCTTCCTGTTGGGACCATGGCAGCCTAGTGTCCAGCGTCCACACTTGGCATCCAGCATTGAGATTGCAGGACCTGCCATGCCAGTTTCCTTCCCACCGTGCCTACTGGATCCTCCTCTTCCTCTCCTTCACCACCCCAGGCTTCCTAGGCCTCTGAGACTCCATGCCACTTGCTGGGTTGTCCTAGGACTGGGTGTCCTCTGCCCAGGGCCCAGGGCCACCCATCCCATGCCTCCACTGGCTCCTCCATTCTGCTCTACGCCCCCTGAGTTGGGATAGCTCTTGGGATGTGTGTAGAGGAAACCCCTGGCATTGGTGACCCCTGGTTCCATCCAGAAGGAGGGTTCTCAACCTCCCCTCCCTGTTCGACCTGCCATTGCTCACTCTCCCTCTGTTCAATACTCAGCCTGGATCTTCTAAATAAACACAGTCCACACCTCCCAAGAGTTAACTGTGGTCATCTTGTTTCTGCCTCTGCATTATTAGGAAACAAATGGTGTTTACCCATAACCCCTGCACCTTCTCCCCCACCAGCAGGGTTGGCTGGGGCTCCAGAAGAAAGTGCCATAGACCCCGTGGCTTGAGGGGAGAAGTGGAAGCTTGAGATGCTAGAGACTGCTGGGCCTCTGCCTGGTGCCTCCACGGTGTCGAGGGTGGCCGTCCTCCTGCCTCTGCATGTCCTGTTTCCTCCTATGGGGCATCAACCCTGGGGACTGAGGTCACACTCGGAGGCCCTGCTCCATCCACCTGGCTGGGGATGGCCTCACCCCGCAGTCCCACCTGTCCCTAACCCTAAAGATCTCCCAGCAGACTAGCCAATAGCTGTGTCCAGCCAGGCTCCTCCCCAGCCTCTGCCCTGGACCCTGTCATCTCCTACCTGCCCTTCCCCTTTGTCACCTCCTGGGCTGGTAGACAAGGCTCTGCCTGGTTTTGGAGGTGGAGCCTGCACACCAGTGCTGATGGGCTGGACTCCAGGTGGGCTCAGGAGGTGGAGCCTGCACACCAGAGCTGATGGTCTGGTCTCCAGTTGGGCTCAGGAGGTGGAGCCTGCACACCAGGGCTGATGGACTGGACTCCAGGTGGGCTCAGGAGGTGGAGCCTGCACACCAGTGCTGATGGGCTGGTCTCCAGGTGGCCTCTCACCAAGCGCTCAGGTGGCAGAGGTGTGCTCAGGTGCCCCAGTGTCTGCTCTGCCGAGGACCGAATCTCAGGGGGCTGGGTCCAGCCTGGAGTCCTCACGGCTTCCCTCAGTCTTCAAGGTCCTGCCTCCCATACAGACACGGGTTAAGGCATCAACCACAGCTTCTGGGGGACACAGACTTCAAGCCCACACTCCTTTCTCACCCCAGAGCAGCTTTCCCCTCACGCCGTGCCTGTGGGCCCCTGTCCTGGCTATGACTGGCCCCAGCTTCTCTCCTCCTGCCTCCCCTTCCCTCCCTAGGTCTGGCCCTCACCGCCCTTCTCAGGAGCCATCGCTGTCCCTCACAGAGGGTCATCAGCCTCAGGGCCGCATGCAGCCTCAAGGCCTGGATTCCACACCAGCTTCACTCTGGAAATAAGCAAGTGGCACCCAGAGCCAGGTCTGCCGTCTGAAGGAGTCCAGGGTGCAGGGCATGCTGAGCAGGAATCAGAGGCCGGAGCTATGGTGGCCTTTGGCTGCTTAGAGCAGGCCCAGCCCAGACGGAGGGACAGGGTGGCTCCCAGAGGGCTCCCGTGGGACTCCACAGAAAACACAGTAAAAGCAATGTCAGAGACAGAATTTAGAAAATACATCGACTGATCTTCAAAATAAAGGATGGTACTGGAGCGAAAAACACAGGATATGAAAGAGCACTTCAATAAAGGGTCGAAGATTATAAAAAGGAATCAAACAGAAATCCTCAAAGTGAAAGAAACAATAAACCAGATTTCAAATTCAATGGAACCTCTCACCAAAAGCCTAGAAGAGCTGGAAGACAGAGCCTCAGATAATAAAGACTTTATTCTCTTGAAAATATATTCTCTTGAAAATAAAGTCAAATGCACAGAGAACATGGTAAGAAACCACGAACAGAACCTCCAAGAAATAGGGATTAACACGAAAAGACCAAATTTAAGAGTTATCGGAATAGACGAATGCGTGGAGATACAAACCATAGGAATGCACAATCTTGTCAAGGACAGAATATCAGAAAACATCCCAAATCTCAAGACTGAAATGCAAAATCAACTTCAAGGGATTTACAGGTCCCCAAATATACAAAATTACAGCAGACCAACCCCAAGGCACATCATAATGATAATGACTAACATAGAAAATGGGAATATAATTTCAAAGTGTGGGAGATAAAAAAATCAAATTACATATGTGGAGGAACATTGGGATCTCAGCTGATTCCTCAACTCAGATCCTCAACTCCAGGAGGTCCTGGAATAACATACACAAGCTCTGAAAGCAAATGGAGGCCAGCTGAGAATTCCATAGTCAGCAAAATTAGGGTTCTGATTTGAAGGTCAAATACAAACCTTCCCTATTAAAAAAAAAAAACAATTAAAAGAATTCATAATCAGAAAACGTGCACTACAGAACTTTGTCAGGAAAATATTCCCTGAGGAGGAAATGAAAACAACAACAACAAAGCTATGAAACCCAGCAATGTAGGAACTACACTAAAGCAAATGTCAATCAAAGGAGAAACTAAGTCACGTTAAACCAAAAATAGACCAAAATGGCCGAGAATTCAAATCATATCTCAATAATAACCCTGAATATTAATGATCTAACCTCATCAATCAAAAGACAGAGACTGGCTGATTGGATTAAAAAACAAGACCCAACAATATGCTGCCTTCAGGAGACTCATCACCCGGGCAAAGACATCCACAGACTGAAGGTGGAAAGTCGGGAAAAACATCTCACTCACATGGAGTGTGCAAACAAGCAGGGGTTTCCAGCCTCACATCAGACAAAGTGGACTTTGAGCCAAAGTTACTCAGAAGGGACAGAGAAGGACATTTCCTACTGCTTCAGGGAATCATACACCAAGGACACATAGTCATCTTAACTACTTATGCCCCCCAAAATGGAGCATCTACATACATCAAACAAGCCCTTCTCACCTTCAGTAATCAAATAGACCACAGCACCATGACTCTGAGTAACTTTAACACACCTCTCTCACCACTGGATACAACTTCAAACAAAAAGTAAGAAAGGAAGCTTTGAGTTAAATGATACAACCAATGATTTACACTTAACGGACATATAGAGAGTATTTCATCCATCATTGAGCAAACACGCTTTCTTCTCAGCAGCACGAGGATCCTTCTCTAAAATAGACCATATGTTATGCCACAAAGCAAGGCTCAGCAAAAAAAAAATATATAGAAATTGTACCCTGCATTCTATGTGATTGTTATGGAATGAAACTGGAAATCAAGGATAAATAAAAAATAGAAGCCACTCCAACATCTGGAGAGTAAATGGCATGGTATTGAGGGATGAATGGATAGAAGAAGAAATCAAAGTTGAAATAAAAAATACTTAGAGACGACACCAATTCTACACATCAAAATCTCTGGGACGCTATGAAGGCAGTGCAAAGAGGAAAGCTGTTTGCATTGAGTTCATTCATTGAAGGAATAAAAAGCTAACCAATAAATGACCTAAAGTTACATCTCACAGCCCTAGACAAAGAAGAGCAAATCAACACCAAAAGCAATAATTAAAACCAAAGCAAAAATCGATGAAATTGAAAGAAAAGAAACAGCTGAAAAAATGGACAAAACCAAAAATTGGTTCTCTGATCAAATCAATAAAATTGATAAACCCTTAGGCACGCTAACATTGACAAAGAGAAAAACCAAATTACTAATATTCAGTATGCAAAAAGGAAACATCACAATGGTCACTACTGAAATACAAAAGATAATTAGAGACTATTTTGAAAATTCCTACTCAATTAAAATAGAAAAACATGAAGACATGGAAAAATTTCTAGAGACATTTGATCTACTTTTTCTCACTAAAGGAAACAATCAATAAAGTGAACAGAGAGTCAACAGAATGGGAAATAATCTTTACCACATGCACTTCAGATGGAGCACTGATCTGCAGGATATATAAAGAACAGAAAAAAGTTAACACCAAAAACAGACATAGTCCAATCAATAAATGGGCTCAGGAACCCATAGAAGAAGATACACAATGGATCAACAAATATATGAAACAAGGTTTGCCATCTTTTGCAATGAGAGAAATGCAAATCAAACAACTGCAATGATTCATCTCAGTCCAGCCAGAATGGCCATTATCAAGAACACAAGCCACAATACATATTGGTGAGGATGTGGGGGAAACGGTCACTCTCACGCTGCTGGTGGGAGTGCAGATTGGTGCAGCCCCTCTGGAAAGCGGTATGGATATTGCCAGAAACCTTGGAATGGAACCACCATTTAACCCAGCTATCCCACTCTGCAGTTTACATGCAAAGGACTTAAAATCACCACAGTACAGTGACACAGCCACATCAATGTGTATAGCAGCTCAATTCACCATAGCTTGTAATACCCAAGTCAACGAGTCCCCCAAAGACCACCAGGGAGCCAGAGTCGGATGCAAGCACAAAGGACTATTTATTAGCAGACTCGAGTCGGGACCGTCATTCAACACACCGTCGCAGCAGGCAGAGGAGGCGTGGCCCTGACCCTTACAAGGGTTCCTTTTCTTATAGGAAGAAAGCACATGCAGGCAGTTGGGGACCATAGGCGGGGGGTTTCACGCCTTAGCGTTTCGGGATTGGGTAAGGGTATGCGGGGTGTACCTGTCCTTGTTGGGGATAGGTCAGGGGGTGGGCATGATCAGAACAGGACTTCTGAGCTCATAGGGACTTTCCTCTGGCACTATGATTGGTCGGGGAGTGGGCTGTTTCGTTCTTTTGAAGGGTTGGGGGCCCGACTGAGAAGGAGGCTCTTCCCTATGAGGGAGTCACGTTGGTTCAATTGAGTCCTTTCATTTCCCCCTTGGACTGGAACCTAAGAGGCCCAATCATGGGATCCGGTAAGCTCTACAGTCTGAGTCTAGGGACTGATAGTGAGAACGCACAACCATCCTTTGAAGGGCCCCCAGCCGTTCTTTCATGAACTGCACTAGTCTGTTCAGAATGCAGGGTCCAAAGGTTAGGAGCACAAGTAAAATAATAAGTGGCCCCAGTAAGGTAGAAATCCAGGTGGTCAACAAGAGGAAGACTTAACCATGATTCACCTGCCCCGTTGTGCTTCCCGTTCCCTCCTTGGTTTTGCTAGTCCTTCTCCAACTTTAGCCATAGATTCCTTAACTATTCCCGAATGGTCAACATCAAAGCAACATTCTTCACCGAGGGCACGCATAATCCTCCTTGCTGTAGGAAAATCAAACCTAACCCCCTCCTGTTTTGCATCACTACTTCAGCTAGGGAAGGGAGGGACTCTTGAAGGTGGGAAATGGAGTTTTCTAGCCTCTCAATATCTACATCAATAGCCGCTCTTAAACTAGAGTAATGTTGGTTCAGAGTTATTAAGGAAGCTGTTCCTGTTCCCGCTCTATGAGTCCCACACCCAGAACCATTCTTAGGGTTAGGGCCGTAGGAGGTTCCCTCTCAGTTGTGATAGAAGTCCTCATCTGAATGGTACAACAGCCTGGGAACTAGCCTAACGAGAACACAAAAACCCCGGGAGGCATTGATCCCCTCTGTGTGGGCACAGGGTGTGAGTCCCATAGAACAGGCCCACCAGTGCTGCTGGGGAATTAGGTATTGACTTGAGTTGCCAGCGACACAGTTTGGCTGCATGAGAACTGGTGAGATTCAGGCATATGACCTACACAGAGCCCTTGTCCAGCGACTTGTTGTAAGGGAAGGGTAGCTTTTGATTGCCAGCGACATTCGGCAGAGCTGGGGGAAGGGGTGTAGTTCCCTAGAGTTGCTGTGCCTTCATAGGACGGTGGGGCTGTAACATAGCACAGCCAACAGGACTCTGTCACATTGGGTTTAGAGGTGTTTAGGACTAAGTAGGATTGTTTCAGAAGAGCTAACAGGGGTCTTCTGGGGTCTCTGCCAGAAAAGGGAGAGATTCTGGTGGTGAGGTCTCGGTGCCAGGAAACCCCAAAAGATTTTGGTGATTTTGGGGTGCTGATTGGCTGAACAGATTGTCTGCTTGGTTTAAGAGCCTGGTTGGGACCCAATGGTGTTTTGCTCAGGGCTCTCTGGACTAGCTTGATAGTGAAAATTAGTCCAGGATCGCACCTGCTGCGGTCAAGCCTCAGTCGCCAGGTTTTTCCGGCCTCCCAGCTTGCCTTCTTTCCCGGGGGGTAAACTTTATGACTGACGGGTTGCAGCGTGCCCCTGGGGTAGCTAATGGGAAGGCAGAATATCCTCACTGGCCTTTGTTATAGCATGGCCCACAGCTCACCCTTTTACCGCCCTGTTGGCAGTAACCTCGCCCCACTTCTTGCATGCTCCACCCCTTTCCCCAAGATCAGGTCTCCCGTGACGGGGGTCCACGTGATCCACCCAGTAGATTCACACCCCATGCTTTACGGTAGACGCTTTCAGGACCTCTGCACTTGGCAATTCGCTTTCTGTCTCGCGAGTGAGCGGGGCAGACCTAGGACCCTAGGCTTCTGGCATTGCTACGACCCCCGGGGGTCTTACATCCAGTCCCTGGGAAGGGTTCCTGGTCCGAGGGTCCCATGCATCCCCCACAAGGTCACATAAGTCCACATGGAGGTCAGGGAACCAAGTTCCTTGGGGGACTAAGTTTGAGGAGGTGACCTTGGCCACATTGCCGGGTTCCACGTTGATGATCATCCAGGTTTGGCTCCAAGGGAGGTGGGGTTCCCTTGAGGCAGCACAGTACTTACGTGAGGAAGCAAAGGGCCGCTGCCTGGAGCGTTTGAAGCGCAGCTAGACAGGATTCTCGGGGCTTCTGACACCGTCCATTTTTCACCTTTGTGGCTTTCCTCCAGTGGGAAGGGGCCTGCAAGCCTGGCGTGGGTAGAGCGGCTCCAGGTGGCTATTCCATCCGCCTTGATGGCGGTGGTGTGACAAGCAGGTTGGCGTATGGTCCTTTCCACCCGGTTCCAGGGGTCCTTGTGGGTGTCTCTTGATGGAGACCCAGTCTCCTGGGCGAGAGCTGTGGGGTTGAGGAATATTGCTAGACGCGTGGATGCCCTGAGTTCATCCAGACTTCTCTGTGTACCCATTCAACCCTTCGCATGGCGTCCACACCCTCTCGGTCATCCATTTCTGCAGGGAGATCGACTGCAAGCTGGCAATATTGGGAGGGGGTGTCCCAGACGTGATTTCATAAGGGGTCAATCCCATCTGGTATGGGGGTTTCTTACTCTATACAGAGCAAAGGGGAGGAGAGCCACCCAGCGTGCGCCGGTCTCTACGCTCAAATTAGTTAAGGTCTCTTTTAGGCTTCTGTTCATCCTTCCTACCTGTCCTGAACTCTGGGGTCTACAGGCACAACGCAGTTTCCAATCACACCAGGAACTTGGCTAGGTTCTGACTCACCTGTGATATGGATGCTGGTCTGTTGTCTGACCGTATCATGGTGGGAAAACCATACCTGGGTAAGATATCTTCTAGAAGCTTCTTGGCAACCACCTGTGCCGTCTCGTGCTTGGTGGGGAACGCTTCAGTCCATCTGAAAAGGTATCTATAAACACTAGTAAGTACTTATCACCATGTCTGCCAGGTTCTACCTCAGTGAAATCCCCTTCCCAGGAGGCCCCAGGGTTTTTGCCTCTGAGCCGTGGCCGGGGAGTTTCTGGTTGGCCACTGCACTCGTAAGCTGGCATGCCTTACAGTTGGAGAAGATGGTATTGATTTTCTGTTGGCTGTCCTCAATTTTTACTTTGGAATCTCTAATTAAGTCTTGCATCCTCCTCACTCCCATGTGAGAAGAGTGGTGTGTATTTTCTAGAAGTCTATTTCCTGATCTCCACCATCCGTTGAGGTTCTGAGCCATAGGAAGGGCTTTGGTCCAGGCTAAGTCCTCTTTAGAGTGGTCTGGATGTTCAGGCAGGTCGGGTGCTCCTGGGTCTCCTAGTGCTTGGGCCAGCAATACCGAGTCAGTCTGAAGAGCCACTGGCCGGGCAGTTTGTTCTCCCAGGTGCTTGCCCCTGGGGATGGGCCCAGTTCTTTTGATGTCCAGGGCAGTGGATAATAGCGTTTGGTGGGCAACCATAGAGCTTCCAGTGAACCTGAGACTCCATCTTCATTTTTTATTGTCTATCCCTCCGCAGTGAATAAGCCTCGCTCCCCGTTGGTGGCGCCTGCACAGGAGCGGGGCGAGGCATAGCGACTGTCCCTATATACATTGAGTTTTTGTCCTTGGCCCAGTTCTCGGGCTTCAGTCAGGGCAATTAATTCTGCCTTTTGTGCACCCGTCCCGGATGGCAGGTCCTGCCCTTATCACCTCCGTCTCTGTCCTTGCGGCGGCTCCAGCGCACCTGTTCCCGTCCTGGATGAAGCTGCTGCCATCAGCATACCAGGCTGCATCCGCGCTGGGCAGCGCTGTGTCCTGCAGGTCCGACCGCACACTGTGGGCGTGCACCAGGATCTCGGCACACTTGTGCAGTGGTGCCTCTAAGTCCGGGTCAGGCAGCAGGGTGGCAGGACTCAGAGCTCTTGGTACTTAAAATGTGACTCAGGAGGGTTAATAACCCAGCCTGGTAATGAGCATTCTGGCGTTGCTCAGCCCTGGTCGGGTGGTTGATTGAGCGCACCTTCAAGGGCAGGTGGGGTTATTATGGTTAGACTCTGCCGTAGTGTCCGAGTGTTGGCATCCTTGACCAACAGTGCTACCGCCGCTAGGATCCGGAGACAGGCCGCCATCCTGCCGCACGGGATCCAATTTTTTTGATAAATAGGCCACCGGCCGTCACTAGGGACCTACTCTTTGAGTGAGGACCCCCTGTGCAATGCCCCGGCTTTCATCCACGTACAGACAGATGGGTTTAGTTATTCTGGGAGCCCTAGGGCAGGGCCGATAGCAAACTCTGAACCCCTCAAAGGCCTTTTGATGGTCTCGTGTCCACTGGAACTGACCTTCCTTGGTGGCTTCATATAGGGGTTCAGCAGTTTCCGCGAACCCCGGGATCCACAGCCTACAAAACCTGCTGACCCCACAAGTTCTCTCCCTGTCTGGTGTCAGCAGAGTAGGATCTTTAAGACAGTCTCTGCGTGCATCAGAGAGCCAGCTCGCCCTCCTCTAAGAGGTACCGAGGTCTGTTACCTGTGCCTCCCAAAGCTGGGCCTTCTGAGCGGAGGCGCGGCATCCCACGTCTCCCAGGAGTTCTAGGAGTTGTGTGGTCCCTTCCTGACAGGCATCCCGATGTGTTGCCCTGATTAAAAGGGCATCAACATACTGCAACAGGCTTGTCTCTGGGTTACCGGTACGGTCCTCACCCAGGCCTTCATGGACGGCCTCATCAAAGATGGTGGGCCAATTTTTGAAGCCTTGCAGGAGCCTCTTCCAGGTCAGTTCTCCACTGACCCCTGTCTCTGGGCCATGCCATTCAAAGGCAAAGTAGTGCTGCTGTTGGGGCCTAGCGGCAGTCTGAAGAAAGCATCCTTTAGATCTAGTACTGTACACCACTCGCGATCGGGGAAGCGTGCCAAGCAGGGTACGTGGATTTGGCACCACAGGATGTAGTTCCATTACTCTTTTGTTAACTTCCCATAAATCCTGGACTGGGCGATAGGCCTGGGTATGGGGCTTTTTGACTGGGAGTAGGGGAGTGTTCCGGGCCGATTGCGTGGGCCTGAGGACTCCCAAACTCAGCAACCTCGGATATGGGGTGTGATCCCCTCCTTTGCTTCAAGGGGCGTGGGATACTGACGAACCTTAACTGGGTCTGCCGCTGGTTTGAGTTCCACGAATACTGGGGGACGGTGTTTAGCTAGACCCGTGTCCCCTGAGTCGGCCTATGCTGAGGGAAACTGTTGGAGCCAATCTTCCACTTGGGGGTCTAGTTCCAGACCTGTTTGGTGTGTCCTACACTCTTCAGGAACTGCTAGTTACACGTATGCGGAGGGGTTCCCTTTGCCAAAGAGCAGCTATATGGGCTTTCGTTTTTGTTCGCAAATCTGGTCCCAGCACACGGTATGGGCAGTGTGGGATCACTAGAAACCAATGGGTCCCTCGTCCTCTTCCTAGGTCCACAGTCCTTTGGGTTGTCCATGCATGAGGCTTGACTCCCGTGGCTCCTTGGACCCAGGTTGTTTTGCTTGTTATTGGTCCATTAGCCCGCAGTAGAACCGAGTTTTGGGCTCCAGTGTCAACCATAAAGTCAATTGGGTTCTCCTCCACTTTTAAGTTTACCCTGGGCTCGGGGAGGGAGACGAAACCCCATCCCCCTAGTCACTGTCCACATCTCGGGTACTGAGCACTTTGGTCCCACTACGTCATGCCTTCCTGGACGCTCTTTACCCAATGACCTCCTTGTTTACAATGAGCATATTGATTCCTCCCCATCCAGGTCTTTCTTTGTTACCTTTAATTGCTTGTCATCTTCTCCTTTGGCCGCCAGGTGTCCCAGCCGCCGGCGGCGATCATCTGGCTCTGAGGATGCAGCTAGCAGGATGCTGGCAAGGTGTGGATTCCTCTGCGGTTCCTTTTTGATTTCTGTTTCCTCTACACTGTCCCTTCCATGAAACACTTTTTCTGCCACTGCAACTAGACCCCTTAAACTCTTTTCTCCCAAACGTTCAGTTTCTGCAGCTTCTTTTTAACGTCTGGAGCTGACTGATTAATGAAAGCTAAGGATAGTGCGGCTGCACTGTCGGTGAATCTGGATAAAAGTGAATCTATCTCCTAAAACTTCCTGCAATCTCTAGAAAGGCGGTGGGCTTTCTTCAGGTCCCTGCTTTAGATCATAAACCTTACTCAAATTGGTGTTCCCACGTGCGGCCACCTTGAGACCCGCCAACAGAGTCGGGCGATACGCCAGGCGGCTCTCCCTACCTTCCGCTGTATTGGAATCCCAGCTGGGGCGGGTCAAGGGGACAGCTGCCTCCCGGAGAGCCTGGCTGGGAGTCGGCTCTCCAGTAGGTCCCGGGACTAGTTTCCGGGCCTCCATTTGGATGCGGTCTCTGTCTTGTGTGGTGACGAGAACCGTGAGAGTTCTGACAATCGTCCCAGGTGGGCTGGTGGGTGAAAAGGACAGTTTGAAAAAGGTTAATCAACTGTTTGGTGTCTTCAGAAAAGGGCGCATTTGGAGCCTTCCAATTATAAAGATCACTGGTGGCAAAGGGCCAGTAGTGGCATGGTTCGTTCCCATCTCGGTCGGGTGGTCCTGCTGCCCGGAGGGGGAGGACTGTTGGCCCCGACTGGGGAGTTTCTCCTGGACGACTGCGGGTCCCCAGGGCGGCCTCCCTAGGGTACTGGTTGGTGGACCTGCGGGAGGCGGGTTTAGGGGGCCGAGGAGGCTGCTGGTGGCGGGAAGGGTCTAGGAGCAGAAGGGGGAGGGGGAAATAGGTTGGTAAATAAATAGGTTGGTAAATAAAAGGGTTTAAATTTGCTTGTGTCATCACTAAACTAAAAACAAGCTTACCAAAAGTTATGTCCTAACAAGTGCAATTCTATATACAAAGGGTCCCAAAAGTTTCAACTGTGCTTCAATTAGAGTACTATAAATAACAAAATATTTAATCTTATTAAAATAGAGTAATTTATCTAAAGTCAGAAATTTCATAAGAGTTGTTTCAGAATGTGAACAAAAAGGAGTCAACAAATAAGAAAGCGAAAATAAAAGGTTCTGGGTATGGAAATATATTTAGTAAAAGGGAAAAGGAAATGTTTCTGGGTAAGAAAGTGCTTGTGTGATGAAATACATGAGGGTCTAAGTAAGTGCTAAGAAAGTCTGTGTGTAAGTAAAGGGCAAGTTTCAACAAGTTTGCGTGTAACTAAGTTGGTTGTATGTATGTGAGACAGCTAAAGCTATTTAAGGTTTTTCCTTAGGTGAAATACTAATGTTCTGATATAAACCAAAGTTTAATCTATATGGTAAAATGACATGGTAAAATGACAAGGATTTGAAACACTAATTTACTCTTAACTTTATGTCTATTAAGTTTTATTCTTTAGAACAATTAGTCTTAAAAATTGGGGTTTATACAATTATGGTTAAACAACTGTTAGAGTATTGTACTATGTTACAGAGTCTACATTTTTCTTTAAAAACTAAATTTGGTAAGATAAAAGTGTCAAGGTAATTGTGAAATGGTCACCAGTTGTATATTAAATGTGTTCATATTTTTCAGGTATACAAGTTTTTAAAGCAGGGAATTTATCAAGCTCTGCTATTCTCCAGATTAAACTTGTCTGTAATGGTAATTTTAAACTTATAAAGAGTAGTTTTAATTGGCGATTTATTTCTATCATTTAATGTTCTATTATAGAACCTGCTATCAATAGGGTATATGTAAATTTTGTTACTTTTTACACTGAGATAAAGAATTTCAAATATAAATGTATTTATAAAAGTTAGAGCCTGACTTGTTTAAAGGTTAATATTGTGAAACATGAAAACATTTTGCCACTTTGACACACAAAAGGAAAGTTAAAAACTCTCTCAGCCTTTCTTTGATTCATGTTTTAGATACAATGTTAAATTGTGTTAATTATAAAGTTTATATAGACTCAGGAAACAGTATATGTAAACTTCTTAAAATGATATTTAGGAAAGAAGCAAAGATCAACATCAGAATTACATCTGTAAAGAGCCACGCTTTACCTGAGATAAGGCTCTGCCTCCCACCTTACTGCATGTTATAGTGACTCCAAAATAAGTCAGACTTCAGCTTATTTAAAGTTATAGTCAAAAGATTGGTTCTTGTTGTAAAATTACTATGATCTCAAATAGGGGATATAATGTGGTTCTCAGTCAAAATTCAAGACAGCTATTATACAAACTGAATATATTTTTACTCTTGCTAATTTCATTTTGTAAAACTGTTACTTGTTAATGTTTTGCAGAAGTAGCTGCTTCAAGAACACACAACCTAGGTAACTTGTGATAATAAGCCATCACCTATAGAACAGATAGTGGTAACTTCCAGTACTAATGCAGAATACATTTAGATAAAAGGGTAAATAATTATAAAGTTATAGACATTGAAGTTAAGGCCCAGTACTCTTACTTTATGACTGGTGAGACTGGCTTGCTGGATGATTAAGATCAAACTTAGAAATTGGAATTAAATACAGAAGGCAAGATAGACCAGTATTTGGATCTTTTGCCTTCAGTCAGCCTGAACCCACAAACAAGAGAACTTCTCTAAGGAGCTTTGCAACTGTGGGTCACACAACTTCCTGATCAAGGAGATTGTTGAGACTAGAGGATGAAAAATCACTGAGTGCATCTGCTGCAGTGGAGGGTCATGGAAAAAGGGAGACATCCCTTGATGCTTCCAAAGGAAGTCACCTCATCAAGAAGACCCTGCCTAACCAATGGCACTGGTGGAATTAAGAAGCTGCTCTTAAGTTCTCTATGAGTGGCCCCTGTGGGAACTCAGCAGACTCTTTAAGAAGACAGGAACCAGGTCAATTTGACCAGCTTGATCTTAGACACCAGCAAAACAGTTAAAACCAAAATATAGCCATTCTTGGGCATTTAAAAGAAATAATGGTTAAATGTAACTTAAGATGTACACTTGTAT
Source organism: Sciurus carolinensis (assembly GCF_902686445.1). NCBI lineage: Eukaryota > Metazoa > Chordata > Mammalia > Rodentia > Sciuridae > Sciurus > Sciurus carolinensis. Next base: position 1,524,015 of record NC_062223.1, read on the forward strand.
TAGCCCACTAGAATGAAGACTGGAAGCTACAAACGAAAGATTCTTCAGCAAATGTGCCTGATAACTAGCAAGAGAAACTGCCAGAGTCAGAAGTTTTTAGACAGTTTAAAGCCTGCAGACCTTCCTAAGCTACACAGAAGCACCCACCCCCAGATGACTTTACAACCTGCTCTTCCCCAACCAGACTTCTACCTTGGACCCCTCGATTGACCCGATTTTAAAAAGGGAACTCCAAACTGCTTGCCCCACGCTGCCCCCTTTCAGCATCCAAGCAGCCAGAACGATTGATGCCCCTTTCTTTTTCCTTACAGCAGTTAGGAGTTCCTAAAGATAAAGCGGGGAATGAAGCCAGAATTAAGGACAGGTAGTTAGTGTAGAAGTAGGGAATCGGGTCAATTCGAGGAAATGAAGCCATGAAGCCATGTGCCTCTGGAAGTTGGAGACTGCCCCTGGAAGAATGGAATGTCAAGGATTTCTGGAGCCCATTGGTTACCAAATTTAGCTGCCTTTATCAAGGACTGCAAGCAAGGAGCTGCTAATTAATGCCCCCTGGGCCCTTACCTACCTGAGTCACCCTGGCCCTCCCCCTGCCCATGGCTTCTCACTTATGCAAAACCAGGCCTAGTCACGTAGGCAGGAAGGAGAGATAAGGGGGAAGAGAACTGGAGAACAAAAGAGACTTTAATCTATAAAAGATGTAGGGTGCATCCCCCAAAGTCCACCCATTGGGGGTTGGTACCAGCGAGTGGGGAGGAGGAGGCAGGCCCTTAGAGAGGCGGGCCGCGTGGGGGAGATCTAGTCTTGAGGGCTCTGCCCTCAGAGGGCCGCCCTGGCTCGGACCCTGACCCCTCTGGCTTCCTGTCTCACCTGGGATCTCTTCCTCTTCCTCTTGCACCTTCGCAGATGCGGCCCAGAGGGCTCTTCGATGGCGCAGGGACCCCCACTGGGGCCTGCCGTCCTCTGGCCGTGGCATCTGTGGAAGAGGCACGCCTGCCCACAGTGCCTGCTGGGCACCAGACACTACTAGGGGCTGCCCCGCAGCCGGACCAGACTCCAGAAATTCCCAAACGCGAAGACCAGGGGAAAGTACGCTGCAGAAGCAGCAGACTCTAGGCAAAGATGCAGGAAAAACTCAGGATGTTGTGAGCAGCGTTTTCACATAGATGAGCCGATGTTTCAAAGGGACAGAGCCAGGCGCCCGCAGGACCCCAGGATGAAAACACAGCGAGAAAGGAGTCCCACACGTGGGACGTGCAATGGCAGGGATGAAGACTCCACTGAAAATGTGGAGGACGGAGGCAGTCAGGGGGCAGGAGCGGGTGACGGAGGCAGCCAGGGAAGCGCTACGGTGCGTGGCCCTCGTGGCTGTGTGGGCACTTCCCCGCCACCACGTCCAGCCCAAGGGCAGAGGCCAAGTCCACACGGAGCGTCCTCAGCGCCAGCATCCAGTGTGCTTGCCGTGCTTGCAGTCACAGTCTGGGGAGTCCAAGAGGCCTGCGACAGGGGCGACCAGGACAGAGACCGCGTCTCGGCAAGAGATGGCAGCACGCGCTTGCCTCGCTGGGAACAGCCCCTGTGAACACCTGCATGCGTGATGAATGGGCCCAGGACCCCGCGGTCCCACACGTTCCGTGTCTGGCGAGAGGTTACATGGCACGGATCCTGAAGATGTCATCCGGCATGCTTTTGGGGCTTCGATGAAGAAGCTGCTGGCCCCATGCAGGAGGATGGCCTGAGAGCCCTGCACCTCTGTGGGCGTGGTTCACAGAGGAGGGAGCAGCTGAGCTGTCCGGAGAGGCCCTGTGACAAAAGGGGGTTTCCAGTGACCTGTGACATGGAGTTCACAGCGTCCTCAGGAACGGAGCCAAGCACAAAGTGACCGGAAAGAGCTTCAGAGTCCAGTCCACGTTCCTCGGTGCCACTTCGAGTGTTTCTGAGATTTTCCTCCTAGAGCCCATGTCATGCCCTTAGCTTTGCAGCTTGTGCCTTTCTAGTTTGGTATCTGTTCTCGGCCATTTTGAGACTCATGTATCGTTTCAAAATTTTTTTAAATTTCATTTGTTGTAATTAGTTGTCTGTGACAGTAGAATGCACATCCATTTCGATAGGTCTCACATAAATGGAGGGTCATCTCCCATTTTTCTGATTGTGCATGTTGCAGGATCCCACCCGTCCTGCAGTCACCCAGGTACGTGAGGTGATGATGTCTGCTTCACTCTACCGTCATTCCTTCTCCACACCCCTTCCCTCCTTCCTCCCCTCTACCTAGTGTAAAGGAACTCTGCTCTTCTCTATCCCCCACCTTGTTGTGAATTAGCTTCCGCAAATCAGAGAAAACATTTGGACTTTGGCTTTTGGGGTTTGGCTTATTTCACTTAGCATGATACTCTCTAGTCCATCCATTTACCTACAAACGCCAGAGTTTCATTCTTCTTTAAAACTGAGTTATATTCCATCATAAATATATATGTCCATTTTTTAAATTTATTCTTTGTCCATTCATCTGGGTGGTTCCATAGTTTAGCTATGGTGAATTGAGCTGCTACAAATATGGATGTGGCTGTGTCGCTGTAGTGTGCTGATTTTAAGTCCTTTTGGTATAAACTGAGGAGTGGGATAGCTGGGTCAAACGGTGGGTCCATTCCAAGGTTTCTGAGGAATCTCCGCACTGCTTTCCAGAGTGGTTGCACCAATTTGCAATCCCACCAGCACTGTATGAGTAAACCTTTTCACCACATCCTCACCAACATGTATTGTGGCTTGTATTCTTGATAATTGCATTCCCATTGGAGTGAGATGAAATCTTAGTTTTGATTTTCTCTAATTGCTAGAGTTGTTCAACATTTTTCCATATGTCTGTTGATTAATTGTATTTCTTCTATGAAGTGTCTGTTCAGTTTCTTAGCCCATTTATTGACTGGGTTACTTGTTTTTTTGTTGTTAAGTTTTTTGTGTTCTTTATAAATACTAGAGATTAGTGCTTTTTCTGAAGTATGTGTGGTAAAGATTTTCTCCCACTCTGTAGGCTCTCTCTCAACGTTATTGATTGTTTCCTTTGCTAAGAAAAAGTTTTTGAGTTTGTATCCATTCGATTTCTTGATTCTTGATTTTACTTCGTGTGCCTTGGGAGTCTTGTTAGGGAAGCCTTTTCCTAAGCCGACATGATGAAGATTTGGGCCTACTTTGTCTTCTATTTGGTGCAGGGTCCCTGATCTAATTCCTAGGTCCTTGATCCACTTTGAGTTGAGTTTTGTGCAGGGTGAGAGATAGAGGTCTAATTTCTTTTTGCTGCATATGGATTTCCAGTTTTCCCAGCACCATTTGTTGAATAGGTTCTCTGTTCTCCAATGTTTAATTTTGGCACCATTGTCTAGGATGAGATAAGTGTATTTATGTGAGTTTGTCTCTGTGTCTTCTATTCTGTACTATTGGTCTACCTGCCTATTTTGATGCCAATACCGTGCCGTTTCTGTTACCATTGCTTGTACTATAGTTTAAGTTCTGGTAGCGGGTAACTGCTGCTTCACTCTTCCTGCTAAGGATCGCTTTGCTATTCTGAGTCTCTAATTTTTCCAAATGAATTTCACAATTGCTTTTTCTAGTTCTAGGAAGAATATCACTGGGATTTTAATAGGAATTGCATTGAATCTGTATAGTGTTTTGGTAGTGTGGTCATTTTTGCAGTATTCATTCTGCCTATCCAAGAGCATGGGAGGTCCTTCCATCCTCTCAGCTTTTCTTCAATTTCTTTCCTTAGTGCTCTGTTGTTTTCATTGTAGAGGTCTTTCACCTCTTCTGTTAGACTGATTCCCAAGTATTTTTTTTTCATTGAGGCGATTGTGAATGGACTAGTTTTCCTAATTTTGTTCAGAGAATGCATCACTTATGAAGGGAAATGCTTTAGATTTTTGAGCATTGATTTTATATCCTGCTACTTTGCTGAATTCATTGATGAGTTCTATAAGTTTTCTGGTGGAATTTTCTGGATCATCTAAATACAGAATCATGGTGCTGGCAAATAGTGACAGCTTGAGTTCTTCTTTACCTATTCATATCCCTTTAATTTCTTGGGTCTGTCTAATTGCTCTGGCTAAAGTCTCAAAGACAGTGTTGAACAGAAGTGGTGAGAGAGGGCATCCCTGTCTTGTCCAGTGTTTAGAGGGAATGCTTTCATTTTGTCTCTATTTGGGATGGTGTTGGCCTTGGGTTTAGCACATATAGCTTTTACAATGTTGAGGTATGTTCCTGCTATCCCTGGTTTTTCTAGTGTTTTGAACATGAAGAGGTGCTCTATTTTGCGAAGTGCTTTTTCTGTGTTTATTGAGATATTCCTGTGATTCTTGTCTTTAAGTCTATTGATGCTACGAACTACGTTTATTGATTTCCATACGTTGAACCAAACTTGCGTTCCAGGGATGAACCCCACTCGATCATGGTGCACGGTTTTTAATATGTTTTTGTATGCGATTTGCCAGAATTTTATTGAGAACGTTTTTGTCTCTGTTCCCCAGGGATATTGTTGTCTGAAGTTTTCTCTCCTTGATGCGTCTTTGTCTGGTTTTGGTATCAGGGCAGTACTATCTTCATGGAATGAGTCTGGAAGGGTTCCCTCCTTTTCTATTTCATGGAATACTTTTGGGTGTATTGGTGCTGGTTCTTCTTCGAAGGTCTTGTAGAACTCAGCTGAGAATCCATCTGGTCCTGGGCTTTTCTGTTTCAATTATTTTTATCTTTTATTTATTTTTTTCATTAACTTTTTTTTACAATGATAAGTATTTTCTAAAAAGCAATTTTTACCATACATGTATACAGGGTAATAACGTCTGTCTCACCCCACGTCCTTCCCATCCCCATAGCCCCACCCCTACCCTCAGTCCCCTCTGCACAATCCAAAGTTCCTTCATTCTTCCCTATCCACCCCCCACTATGGATCAGCGTCCACTTATCCAAGAGAACACTCAGCCTTTGGTTGTATGGGATTGATTATTTTGCTTAGCATTATATTCTCTAGCTCCATCCATTTACCTGCAAATGCCAGAATTTCATTCTTCTTCAAGGCTGAGTACTATTTCATTGTGTATATGTACCATATTTTCTTTATCTATTCATCTGTTGAAGGGCATCTAGGTTGGTTCCATAGCTTAGCTATGGTGAATTGAGCTGCTGTAAACATTGATGTGGCTGTGCCACTGTAGTAAGGTGATTTTACGTCCTTTGGGTGTAACCGAAGAGTGGAATATCTAAGTCACAAGGTGGTTCCATTCCCAGTTTTCTGGGGAATCACCACACTGCTTTCCAATTGGCTACACCAATCTCAGTCCCAGGTGGTAGACTTTGGGGGGCTTCTTCTGTTTCATTGCTTGCAGTTGATTTGCCTAAATTGCGTATGTGCTCCTGACTTAGTTTGGGTGGATCATATGTCTCTAGACATTTGCCATTGCCTTAAAGATTTTCTATGTTGTTGGCATATAGACTTTCAACATAGCTTCTAACTATGTTTTCTATTTCAGTAGTGTCTCTCATGATATTTCCTTTTTCATCACAAATTTTAGTAATTTGAGTTTTCCCTCTCTTGGTTAGTGTGCCTAAATCTTTTTCAGTTTTATTTATTTTTCCAAAGAAACAACTTTTTGTTCTGTCAATTTTTCCAATTGTTTCCTTTTTTCAATTTCATTGTTTTCAGCTCTGATTTTAGTGATTTCCTGACTTCTGCTGCTCCTTTTGGTGTTGATCTGTTCCTCTTTTTCTGGGGCTTTGAGATGTAATTTTATTTGTTGACATTTCATGTTTTTATTGAATGTGCTCCATGGAATGGATTTTCCTCTTAGTACTACTTTCATAGTGTCCCAGAGATTTTGAATTGTTGTAGCGGTGTGCTCATTTAACCCAGAGTATATTTTCATCTCCTCCCTGAGATTCTGCTATCCATTCATCATTTAATAGCATCTTATTTAGTCTCCTGGTGTTGGAGTAGTTTCTATTTTTTATTTTATCATTCTTTCTAGTTTTGTTCCATTACGATTTGATAGAATGCAGGAAGTATTCTTCATTTTTGTCTTTGCTAAGAGTTGCTTTGTGGCCTTACATATGTTCTGTTTTAGAGAAGGAACCAAGTGCTGCTGAGAAAAAAGTGTCTTCACTCCTTGATGGATGAATATTCTATATATGTCCATTCAGTCAAGATCGTTGATTGTATCACTTACTTCTGTAGTTTCTTTGTTTAGTTTGGTTGGAAGATCTGTCCAGTGCTGAGAGAGTGTGTTAAATTCACCCAGGATTATTGTGCTCTGGTCTGTTTGATTGCTAGAATTGAGAAGGGTTTGTCTGATGGACGTAGAGGCTCCATTGTCAGGGCATATTCATTTAGGATTGTTGAGCCTTGTTGGAGTATGATCCCCTAAGCAGTAGGAAAGGCCCTTCTTTGTCCGACAATGTTTGAAGTGTACAACGTGCGACCTGGGGATGGAAACCCCTGCTTGTTGACGCAGTCCAGGTGAGTGGTGTGTGTTTCCCACCCTTCCACCTTCAGCCTGTGGATGTCTATTCCTAGGTGAGTCTCGTGGAGACAGCATATTGTTGGGTCTTTGTTTTTCAGCCAATCTTCCCGTCTGTGTCTTTTGATTAATGCCTTTAGGCCATGAGCATGCAGGGTTATTCTGAGATATGATTCGTGTTCCCAGGCATATTGGCTTATTTTGGGTTTTAAACTTGATCTGGAACACGTCGAGATGATTTCAAAGAGCCCGTCATTGACGGGGAACGGGGTGCTGGTGACGATTCAGTGCACGCGCCGGGTCTCCTGCACACGACCTCTGGCAGCAGCCTCAAAGGGGCAGAAGCAGCTGCGGGGGGATGGCGGCCAGGAGGCTTCCTGGAGTGACACGGGTGTGGCAGGGGACGAGGGGTATCCCACCGGCACGCGACCCCCGGCTCAGGACCTGGAGACAACGCGTTTTCCACTTGGTGTAAATTTTACCTCAATAAAAAAACAGAGATAATTTTTAGAAACATCAAGTCCATTAGAAAACGACTGACCAACCTCAGTTGCCTGCAAAGAGCATGCACTTGAAACACCTCACCAGACCGCCTAGTGGGACTTTTAGGAAGGAAAACAGAGGAAACTTTTCGAAAGGAAATTTCAGAGGAAATACTAGAATCATGGGAAGCTTCATGTTCACTCATGAACCCAGCGACCTGGACAGGTCCTGGGTCTAACTCCTGGTTGGGCTGACGGGTGCCAGGGGCCAGGTAAAGAGGAGGAGAGTCATGTGAGCAGGCACCAGATCCAGGGTGGGTAGCCCTTAGGGCACTTTAAACAAATATGACCCTGGCAGCTTTGGTATTTGAAGTGGGACGTGGTCGGAGTTCAACTTAGCACTTCTGTGACACTAATGGTCCCAGTGAGGCTGTGAGAAGAGACCTGAACACTGGTAATCAGGGACATGGCACCTGGATGTCCCAGGGGAACCCGAGAGCCAGGACAAGTCCTCCAGTCAGCCAGGGGGAGGTGACCTTCCTCTGAGGAGGGCACCTGTGAGGGAGAGACACGTGCAGAGACCCCAGAGGGCCAGCGTGGCCAGCAGGCTGGGGGACTGTAAGGAGATTAAAAATAGCAATTGCCCACACGAAAGAGCATCAGCAAAAAGGAAGTAATCACGTGTTGAGACTAAACAGCCAGCAGGTGTATAAAGGCCCCAGGGAGAGAGGCTCCCACATTCCACCCCACACTCCTCCCTCTCCACCTGCTCCTCTCACCCACTCCACCTCCACCACCAGAACCATGGGCTGCTGTGGCTGCTCTGGAGGCTGTGGCTCCAGCTGTGGGGGCTGTGGCTCCAGCTGTGGGGGCTGTGGCTCCAGCTGCTGTGTGCCCGTGTGCTGCTGCAAGCCCATGTGCTGCTGCGTGCCAGCCTGCTCCTGCTCCAGCTGTGGCTCCTGTGGAGGCAGCAAGGGGGGCTGTGGCTCCTGTGGGGGCTGCAAGTCCAGTTGTTGCCAGTCCAGCTGCTGCCAGTCCAGCTGCTGTAAACCCTGCTGCTCCTCAGGCTGTGGGTCCAGCTGCTGCCAGTCCAGCTGCTGCAAGCCCTGCTGCTCCTCAGGCTGTGGGTCCAGCTGCTGCCAGTCCAGCTGCTGCAAGCCCTGCTGCTGCCAGTCCAGCTGCTGCAAGCCCTGCTGCTCCTCAGGCTGTGGGTCTAGCTGCTGCCAGTCCAGCTGCTGCAAGCCCTGCTGCTCCTCAGGCTGTGGGTCTAGCTGCTGCCAGTCAAGCTGCTGCAAGCCCTGCTGCTCCTCAGGCTGTGGGTCCAGCTGCTGCCAGTCCAGCTGCTGCAAGCCCTGTTGCTCCTCAGGCTGTGGGTCCAGCTGCTGCCAGTCCAGCTGCTGCAAGCCCTGCTGCTGCCAGTCCAACTGCTGTAAACCCTGCTGTTCCTCAGACTGTGGGTCCAGCTGCTGCCAGTCCAGCTGCTGCAAGCCCTGCTGCTGCCCATCCAGCTGCTGTGTCCCTGTGTGCTGCTAATGTAAGATCTGAGGCTCTAATTACAGACATCAGCTGGGTCCTAAAATCTGGTTCTACAGGAATGACCAGAATTGTGTCCTGATCAGCCAAGGGACACCTCTGAGTCCTTCCTGTTGGGACCATGGCAGCCTAGTGTCCAGCTTCCACACAGCATCCAGCATTGAGATTGCAGGACCTGCCATGCCAGTTTCCTTCCCACTGTGCCTACTGGATCCTCCTCTTCCTCTCCTTCACCACCCCAGGCTTCCTAGGCTTCTGAGACTCCATGCCACTTGCTGGGTTGTCCTAGGACTGGGTGTCCTCTGCCCAGGGCCCAGGGCCACCCATCCCATGCCTCCACTGGCTCCTCCATCCTGCTCTACGCCCCCTGAGTTGGGATAGATCTTGGGATGTGTGTAGAGGAAACCCCTGGCATTGGTGACCCCTGGTTCCATCCAGAGGGAGGGTTCTCAACCTCCCCTCCCTGTTGGACCTGCCATTGCTCACTCTCCCTCTGTTCAATGCTCAGCCTGGATCTTCTAAATAAATACAGTCCACACCTCCCAAGAGTTACACTGTGGTCATCTTGTTTCTGCCTCTGCATTATTAGGAAAAAAATGGTGTTTACCCATAACCCCTGCACCTTCTCCCCACCAGCAGGGTTGGCTGGGGCTCCAGAAGAAAGTGCCATAGACCCCGTGGCTAGAGGGGAGAAGTGGAAGCTGGAGACACTAGAGACTGCTGGGCCTCTGCCTGGTGCCTCCACGGTGTCCACGGTGGCCGTCCTCCATGCCTCTGCATGTCCTGTTTCCTCCTATGGGGCATCAACCCTGGGGACTGAGGTCACACTCGGAGGCCCTGCTCCATCCAACTGGCTGGGGATGGCCTCAACCCTCAGTCCCACCTGTCCCTAACCCTAAAGAACTCCTGGCAGACAAGCCACTAGCTGTGTCCAGCCAGGCTCCTCCCCAGCCTCTGCCCTGGACCCTGTCAGCTCCTACCTGCCCTTCCCCTTTGTCACCTCCTGGGCTGGTAGACAAGGCTCTGCCTGGTTCTGGAGGTGGAGCCTGCACACCAGTGTTGATGGGCTGGACTCCAGGTGGGCTCAGGAGGTGGAGCCTGCACACCAGTGTTGATGGGCTGGACTCCAGGTGGGCTCAGGAGGTGGAGCCTGCACACCAGTGCTGATGGGCTGGACTCCAGGTGGGCTCAGGAGGTGGAGCCTGCACACCAGTGCTGATGGGCTGGTCTTCAGGTGGCCTCTCACCAAGCGCTCAGGTGGCAGAGGCGTGCTCAGGTGCCCCAGTGTCTGCTCTGCCTAGGACGCAATCTCAGGGGACTGGGCCCAGCCTGGAGTCCTCGCGGCTTCCCTCAGTCTTCAATGTCCTGCCTCCCATACAGACACGGGTTAAGGCATCAACGACAGCTTCCGGGGGACACAGACTTCAAGTCCACGCTCCTTTCTCACCCCAGACCAGCCTTCCCCTCACGCCCTGCCTGTGGGCCCCTGTCCTGGCTATGCTGGCCCCAGCTTCTCTCCTCCTGCCTCCCCATCCCTCCCCAGGTCTGACCCTCACCGCCCTTCTCAGGAGCCATCGCTGTCCCTCACAGAGGGTCATCAGCCTCAGGGCCGCATGCAGCCTCAAGGCCTGGATTGCACACCAGCTTCACTCTGGAAACAAGCAAGTGGCACCCAGAGCCAGGTCTGCCGTCTGAAGGAGTCCAGGGTGCAGGGCATGCTGAGCAGGAGTCAGAGGCCGGAGCTGTGGTGGCCTTTGGCTGCTTAGAGCAGGCCCAGCCCAGATGGAGGGACAGGGTGGCTCCCAGAGGGCTCCCGTGGCATGGCCGGCAGCACAGCCAGCCCAGGAGGTGGACTGCCCCCTGGGCCAGCCCAGAAGGAGGGACAGGGTGGCTCCCAGAGGGCTCCCGTGGCATGGCCGGCAGCACAGCCAGCCCAGTAGGTGGACTGCCCCCTGGGCAAGCCCTGGTCAGCAACAGCAGAGCAGAGGTGGTCCCCAGGCCGGCCAGGTGCCCACAGGACAGTGGAAAGCAGCGAGGACTCACAACGGGGTGCGAAGGCGTCCTCTGAGTGAGGATGGAGAAAGGAAGCTGAGAAAAGTTTTGAAAGCCAGCAAAAGCAATCACTCAATTATCCCTTGAGACTCTCCTCCTTTTTCTTTCGTTTTTCACCTTCTCTCACACCTCTACCATCTTTGAATGTTTTTAATGCATCAATGTATCAAGGAATGGGATATCTGGCCTGGCCGGAGGAGGAGTGCGGTGGGTCGCTTGGTCTCGGAGCGACCGCTCCTGAACACCCTGGGGGGGCTACCCCGAGGAGGAGAAGGAGGAACAGGGTGGGTCACTTGGACTCGGAGTGACTACCTAGGGTTAGGGGCGGTTGGTGGGAGGAGGAGATACTTGGACTCCTAGTGACTGCGTCGGAACACCGGGCGGCTGTCCGGAGGAAGAGGTGTATGGCGGGTCTCTGGGACTCGGAGCTATTGTACGGGGCTCCAGGTGGCGGCTCAGAGGAGGAGCCGCATAGCCAGGTGATTAGGTGCAGAGCAGGGTCCCAGGACCTAGGCGGCTTCTTGGTGGAAGAGCTGCACAGAGACACGCTTAGGGTGGAGCGAAGTTTCCAGGACTGCGGGCAGATTCTCTGAGGAGAGGCAGCCTAAGGAGACCCGTCTGTGAAGGGTGAGGCTCCCAGGCGCAGGAGGTAGGTCCGGGCCACTGGGAACGTTGCAGAGGAAGGCAGCCCAGCCCTGGTGGTAGTTGTAGATTGAGGGGAACCTCTAGGAGGGGAACTGACCAGCGAGACCTCCCCACTGGGTGAGTCTTCCCCGCTGGGTGAGGTTTTCCCACAAGGACGGTAAAACCAGAAACACAGGCACAAACAGTCCTTGCCTCAGCCCGCAGCCTAGTTCCCCTTTGGATGACCATTGGTCAACAAGTGGAGGCGCCTCTGCCCACTATCAGGGAATATACCCCACCTGAAGGTCACCACCCCTAGAGAGGCAGCTTCCTGGTGGAGCACCACATTATCAACTTCCTCCAAGACCTCAGGCTACTGAAAGATAAGAGGGGATATACTAGCAATCTTCAGGGACATTATAAGTCAATAGAGGAAATCTGCAACATCTTAATGACCCACTGATTCCTGAACAATATGAGAAAACAAGGGAAGAAAGTGCCCCAAACAAATCTAGATGTTACATCAATAAAATCCAACGACAGCATGGCGGAAGACATGACAGAAAGGGAGTTCAGAATGTACATAATTAAAATGATCAGGGAAGCAAACGATGAGATGAAAGAGCAAATGCAGGCACTGAATGATGAGATGAAAGAGCAAATGCAGGCATTGAATGATCGCACCAATCGACAGTTAAAAGAACAAATACAGGAAGCAAAAGATCATTTCAATAAAGAGTTAGAGATATTGAAAAAAACAAACAAACAGAAATCCTTGCAATGAAGGAAACAATAAACCAAATTAAGAACTCCATAGGAAGCATAACCAATAGAATAGAACACCTGGAAGACAGAACCTCAGATATTGAAGACAAAATATTTAACCTTGAAAATAAAGTTGAACAAACACAGAAGATGCTAAGAAATCATGAACAGAATCTCCAAGAACTATGGGATATCATGAAAAGGCCAAATTTCAGAATTATTGGGATTGAGGAAGGCTTAGAGAAACAAACCAAAGGAATGAACAATCTATTCAATGAAATAATATCAGAAAATTTCCCAAATCTGAAGAATGAAATGGAAAATCAAGTTCAAGAGGTTTATAGAACTCCAAATACACAAAATTACAACAGACCCACACCAAGCACATTATAATGAAAATACCTAACATACAAAATAAAGACAGAATTTTAAAGGCTGTGAGAGAAAAGAACCAAATTACATTCAGGGGGAAAACAATACGGATATCAGCAGATTTTTCAATCCAGACCCTAAAAGCTAGAAGGGCCTGGAATAACATTTTTCAAGATCTGAAAGAAAATGGATGCCAACCAAGAATCTTATACCCAGCAAAACTTACCTTCAAATTTGACGATGAAATAAAAGCATCCCATGATAAACAAAAGCTAAAAGAATTTACAAAAATAAAGCCAGCTTTACAGAACATTCTCAGCAAAATATTCCATGAGGAACAGATAAAAAACAAAGAAGCATATCAGCAAAGGGAGGAATTATCCTAAAGGAACTGTCAAATAAGGGAGGAACCAAGTTGTGTCAAAAAATAAATACATAAATAAAATTTAAAAAATGAACCAAATGACCGGGAATACAAATCATATCTCAATAATAACCCTGAATGTTAATGGCCTGAATTCGTCAATCAAAAGACATAGACTGGCAGAATGGATTAAAAAGAAAGATCCAACAATATGTTGCCTGCAAGGGACTCACCTCATAGAAAGAGATACCCATAGACTAAAGGTGAAAGGATGGGGAAAAGCTTACCATGCACATGGACTCAGCAAAAAAGCTGGAGTATCCATCCTCATTTCAGATAATGTGGACTTCAAGCCAAAGTTAGTCAGAAGGGATAAAGAAGGACATTTCATACTGCTTAAGGGAAGCATAAATCAGCAAGACATAACAATCATAAACATCTATGCCCCAAACAGTGGCTCATCCATGTATGTCAAACAAATCCTTCTCAAATTTAGAAACCAAATAGACCATAACACAATAATACTAGGTGATTTTAACACGAGTCTCTCACCACTGGACAGATCTTCCAAACAAAAATTGAACAAAGAAACCATAAATCTCAATAACATAATCAATAATTTAGACTTAACAGACATTTATAGAATATACCATCCAACCAAGAGCGAATACACTTTCTTCTCAGCAGCACATGGATCCTTCTCTAAAATAGACCATATGTTATGCCACAAAGCTAATGTTAGCAAATACAAGAAGATAGAGACACTACCTTGTATTCTATCAGATCATAATGGATTGAAGTTAGAAATGAATGAAAGAGTAAAAAACAGAAAGTACTCCAACACCTGGAGATTAAACAATATGCTACTATATGATGAATGGATAAAGAAGATATTAGGAAGGAAATTAAAAAATTCTTAGAGGTAAATGAGAACAAAGAAACATCATATCAAAATCTTTGGGACAATATGAAAGCAGTACTTAGAGGAAAATTTATTTCATGCAGCGCATTTAATAAAAGAAGTAAAACTCAACAAATAAACGACCTAACACTACAGCTCAAAGCCCTAGAAAAAGAAGAACAGACCAACACCGATATCGCACTCCCTGCCCGCAGAGAGATAAGACACAGGCCTGGTTCTTTTGAGCTCTTTATTTTGCGCACTTCTTCCTCATAGTTCTTTCTTTGTTCTCTTTCTTTGTGGAACTTACACTCCAATATATACAGTACTTGTAACCAATCAGCATTTTCGCACGAGGGGAGAGCATTAACAGATACAGGCAGCGAAGGCAGGCATATAGTGGACCTGTACTGTCCATCAGGAAGCTTAGCCAATCCCTGGAACTTCCTCAAAATAATGTCAGTTGTTTGTGCAAAAGTTAACTGCTCTGGCTCACTGCCAGGCGCCATCTTAGCCTTGCCACACCTAGGGCCAGGGGTCCGGCCGAAACCCCGACACACCGAAAGTAGTAGAAGACAGGAAATAGTTAAACTCAGAGCTGAAATCAACAAAATTGAAACAAAAGAAACAATACAAAAAATTGACAAAATAAATAGTTGCTTCTTCGAAAAAATAAACAAAATTGATAAACCTTTAGGCACACTAACAAAGAGAAGACGAGAGAAAACCCAAATCACTAAAATTCGGAATGAACAAGGAAACATCACAACAGACACAAATGAAATACAAAACATAATTAGAAGCTATTTTGAAAATCTATATTCCAACAAAATAGAAAATTTCGAAGACATCAACAGATTTCTAGAGACATGAATTCCTAAACTGAACGAGGAGGACATACACAATTTAAATAGACCAATTTCAAGTAATGAAATAGAAGAGGTCATCAAAAGCCTACCAACAAAGAAAAGTCCAGGACCAGATGGGTTCTCAGCCGAATTCTACAAAACCTTTAAAGAAGAGCTCATTCCAATATTTCTCAAAGTATTCCTTAAAATAGAAGAGGAGGGAACCCTCCCAAACTCATTCTATGAAGCCAATATTATTACCCTGATACCTAAACCAGACAGAGACACTTCGAGGAAAGAAAATTTCAGACCAATATCCTTAGTGAACATCAATGCAAAAATTCTCAACAAAATTTTAGCAAATCACATACAAAAACATATTAAAAAGATAGTGCACCATGATCAAGTGGGTTTCATCCCAGGGATGCAAGGTTCGTTCAACACCTGGAAATCAATAAATGTAATTCACCATATCAATAGACTTAAAGTCAAGAATCACATGATTATTTCAATAGATGCAGAAAAAGCATTTGATAAAATACAGCAACGCTTCATGCTCAAAACACTAGAAAAAATAGGGATGGTGGGAACATTCCTTAACATTGTAAAGGTCATCTATGCTAAGCCCATGGCTAATATCCTTCTAAATGGTGAAAAACTGAAAGCATTCCCCCTAAAAACTGGAACAAGGCAGGGATGCTCTCTTTCACCACTTCTATTCAATATCGTCCTGGAAACTCTAGCCAGAGTAATTAGACAGACCAAAGAAATTAAAGGGATACGAATAGCAAAAGAAGAACTCAAACTATCCCTCTTTGCTGATGATATGATTATATACTTAGAGGAACCAGGAAATTCCACCAGAAAACTTTTAGAACTCATAAGTGAATTCAGTAAAGTAGCGGGACATAAGATCAATGCACATAAATCTAATGCATTTTTATACATAAGTGATGAATCTTCAGAAAGAGAAGTTAGGAAAACTACCCCATTCACAATAGCATCGAAAAAAATAAAATCCTTGGGAATCAATCTCACAAAAGAGGTGAAAGACCTCTACAATGAGAACTACAGAACACTAAAGAAAGAAATTAAAGAAAACCTTAGAAGATGGAAAGATCTCCCATGTTCTTGGATAGGAAGAATTAATATTGTCAAAATGGCTATACTACCAAAAATGCTATACAGATTCAATGCAATTCCAATTAAAATCCCAATGATGTACCTTACAGAAATAGAGCAAGCAATTATGAAATTCATCTGGAAGAATAAAAAATCCAGAATAGCTAAAGCAATCCTTGGCAGAAAGAGTGAAGCAGGGGGTATCGCAATACCAGATCTTCAACTCTACTACAAAGCAATAGTAGCAAAAACGGCATGGTATTGGTACCAAAATAGAAAGGTGGATCAATGGTACAGAATAGAGGACACGGACACAAACCCAAATAAATACAATTTTCTCATACTAGACAAAAGGGCCAAAAATATGCAATGGAGAAAAGATAGCCTCTTCAACAAATGGTGCTGGGAGAATTGGAAATCCATATGCAACAGAATGAAACTAAACCCATATCTCTCACCATGCACGAAACTAAACTCAAAATGGATTAAGGACCTCGGAATCAGACCAGAGACCTTGCATCTTATAGAAGAAAAAGTAGGTCCAGAGCTTCAACATGTCGGTTTAGGACCAGAGTTCCTCAATAGGACTCCCATAGCACAAGAAATAAAAGCAAGAATCAACAACTGGG
This sequence comes from Sciurus carolinensis, assembly GCF_902686445.1. NCBI lineage: Eukaryota > Metazoa > Chordata > Mammalia > Rodentia > Sciuridae > Sciurus > Sciurus carolinensis. The sequence goes on from NC_062223.1 coordinate 1,540,201, forward strand.
ATAGATTCAAACTAAAAAGCTTTCTCTCAGCAAAGGAAACTATCAGCTAATGCGAAGAAAGAGCCTACAGAGTGGGAGAAAATCTTTGCCAATCATACTTCAGATAGAGCACTAATCTCCAGAATCTATAAAGAACACAAAAAACTCTACATCAAGAATGCAAATAATCCAATTGACAAATGGGCTAAGGAAATGAACAGACACTTCACAGAAGAAGATCTACAAGCAATCAACAAACATATGGAAAAATGTTGAACATCTCTAGTAATAAGAGAAATGCAAATCAAAACCACCCTGAGATTCCATCTCACCCCAATTAGAGTGGTGATTATCAAGAATACAAGCAAAAACAGGTGTTGGCGAGGATGTGGGGAGAAAGGTACACTCATACATTGCTGGTGGGGCTGCAAATTAGTGCAGCCATTCTGGAAAGCAGTGTGGAGACTCCTTAGAAAACTTGGAATGGAACCACCAGTTGACCCAGCTATCCCACTCCTTGGCCTATACCCAAAGGACTTAAAATCAGAATAGTACAGAGATACAGCCACATCAATGTTCATAGCTGCTCAGTTCACCATAGCCAGATTGTGGACCCAACCTAGATGTCCTCCAGTTGATGAATGGATAAAGAAAATGTGGTATATATATATACAATGGAATATTACTCAGCCATAAAGAATGATAAAATTATGGCATTTGTAGGCAAATGGATGAAATTGGAGAATATCATGTTAAGTGAGAGAAGCCAATCTCAAAAAACCAAAGGACGAATGACATCGCTAATAAGTGGATGATGACACATAATGGGGGGTGGGAGGGGTTAGTGTTAGGGTTAGAGTTAGGTTTAGGGAGGGGGGCAAGAATGGAGGAAGGAAGGACTGTATAGAGGGAAAAGAGGGGTAGGAAGGGTGGGGGGAAGGGAAAAAATAACAGAATGAATCAACCAACATTACCCTATGTAAATTTATGATTACACAAATGGTATGCCTTTATGCCATGTACAAACAGAGAAACAACATGTATCCCATTTGTTTACAAAAAAACAACAAAAAACAAAAACAAACCAAGAAGTTCCAACAAGAGACTCCACAGACAACACAGTAAAAGAAATGTCAGAGACAGAATTTAGAAAATACATCGACTGATCTTCAAAATAAAGGATGGTACTGCAAGCGAAAAACACAGGATATGAAAGAGCACTTCAGTAAAGAGGCAGAGTTTATAAAAAGGAATCAAGCAGAAATCCTCAAAATGACGGAAACAATAAACAAGATTGAAAATTCAATGGAACCTCTCACCAAAAACCTAGAAGACTTGGAAGACAGAACCTCAGACAATGAAGACAAAATATATTCTCTTGAAAATAAAGTGAAATGCACAGAGAACATGGTAAGAAACCACAAACCGAACCTCCAAGAAATAGGGATTAACACGAAAAGACCAAATTTAAGAGTTATCGGAAGAGACGAATGCGTGGAGATACAAACAAAAGGAATGCACAATCTCGTCAAGGACAGAATATCAGAAAACATCCCAAATATCAAGACTGAAATGCAAAGTCAACTACAAGGGACTTACAAGACCCCAAATGTACAATATTACAGCAGACCCACCCCAAGGCACATCATAATGACAATGACTAACATAGAAAATAGGAATATCATTTCAAAGTGTGGGAGATAAAAACATCAAATTACATATGCGGAGAAACCAGTTGGGATCTCAGCTGATTCCTCAACCCAGATGCTCAACTCCAGGAGGTCCTGGAATAACATACACAAGCTCTGAAAGCAAATGGAGGCCAGCTGAGAATTCCATAGTCAGCAAAATTAAGGTTCCAATTTGAAGGTCAAATACAAACCTTCCATGATTAAAAAAAAAAAAAACAATTAAAAGAATTCATAATTAGAAAACGTGCACTACAGAACTTTGTCAGGAAAATATTCCCTGAGGAGGAAATGAAAACAACAACAAAGCTATGAAACCCAGCAAAGTAGGAACTACACTAAAGGAAGTGTCAATCAAAGGAGAAACTAAGTCACGTTAGAAACCAAAAATAGACCAAAATGGCCGAGAATTCAAATCATATCTCAATAATAACCCTGAATATTAATGACCTAACCTCATCAATCTAAAGACAGAGACTGGCTGATTGGATTAAAAAACAAGACCCCACAATATGCTGCCTTCAGGAGATTCATCACCCAGGCAAAGACATCCACAGACTGAAGGTGGAAGGTCGGGAAAAACATCTCACTCACATGGAGTGTGCAAACAAGCAGGGGTTTCCAGCCTCACATCAGACAAAGTGGACTTCAAGCCAAAGTTACTCAGAAGGGACAGAAAAGGACATTTCCCACTGCTTAAGGGAATCATACACCAAGGAGACATAGCCATCTTAACTACTTATGCCCCAAACAATGGAGCATCTACGTACATCAAAAAACCCTTCTCAACTTCAGTAATCAAATAGACCACAACACCATGACTCTGGGTGACTTTAACACACATCTCACACCACTGGATACAGCTTCCAAACAAAAAGTAAACAAGGAAGCTATAGAATTAAATGATACAACCAATGATTTACACTTAACGGACATATAGAGAGTATTTCATCCATCATCGAGCGAACACACTTTCTTCTCAGCAGCATGAGGATCCTTCTCTAAAATAGACCACATGTTATGCCACAAAGCAAGGCTCAGAAACACAAAAATATAGAAATTCCACCCTGCATTCTATGCGATCGTTATGGAATGAAACTGGAAATCAAGGATAAATAAAAAATAGAAGCCACTCCAACATCTGGAGAGTAAATGGCATGGTATTGAGGGATGAATGGATAGAAGAAGAAATCAGAGTTGAATAAAAAAATGCTTAAGGGAAAGACGACACCAATTCTACACATCAAAATCTCTGGGACGCTATGAAGGCAGTGCTAAGAGGAAAGCTGTTTGCATTGAGCTCATTCATTCAAGGAATAAAAAGCCAACCAATAAATGACGTAAAGTTACATCTCACAGCCCTAGACAAAGGAGAGCAAATCAACACCAAAAGCAATAATTGAGCTGAAACCAATGAAATTGAAAGAAAAGAAACAATTGAAAAAATGGACAAAACCAAAATTTGGTTCTCTAAAAAATCAATAAAGTTGATAAACCCTTAGGCACGCTAACAAAGACAAAGACAGAGAAAAAACAAATTACTAATATTCGGGATGCAAAAGGAAACATCACAATGGTCACTACTGAAATACAAAAGATAATTAGAGACTATTTTGAAAATTCCTACTCAATTAAAATAGAAAAACACAAAGACATGGAAAAATTTCTAGAGACATTTGATCTACCCAAACTCAATCAGGAGGAGAAACAGAATTTAAACAGATCCATTTCAAACAATGAAATAGAAGAGGCCATCAAAAACCTATCAACCAAGAAAAGCCCAGGAAAAGAGAGATTCTCAGCCGAGCTCTACCAGACTTTCAAAGAGTCATTAACACCAATATTCCTCAAGTTATTTCATGAAATAGAAAAAGAAGGAACCCTTCCAAAGTCATTCTGTGAGGCTAGTATCACCCCGATAGCAAAACCAGACAAAGACACATCCAGGAAAGAAAACTTCAGACCAATATTCCTGATGAACATAGAAACAAAAATTCTCAGTAAAATCCCGGAAAATCACACACAAAACATCTTTAAATGACAGTGAATCATGATCAAGTGGGATTCATCTCTGGAATGCAAGTTTGGTTCAACATACGGGAATCAATACAAGTAATATATCACATCAATAGACGTAAAGAGAAGAATCACATGATTGTCTCAATAAACATAGAAAAAGCATTTTACAAAATAGAGCACCTCTTCATGTTCAAAACACTAGGAAAACGAGGGACAGTAGGCACTTACCTCAACATTGTAAACTATCTGGGCGAAACCCAAGGCCAACACCATCCTACAAGGAGACAAACTGAAAGCATTCCCTCGAAAAACTGGAACAAGGCAGGGATGCCCTCTCTCACCACTTTTCTTCAACATTGTCCTGGAAACTCTAGCCAGAGCAATCAGACAGAAAAAAGACATTGAAGGGATAGGAACAGGAAAAGAAGAACTCAAGCTATCACTATTTGCCAACAACACGATTCTACATTTAGAGGATCCAAAATATTCCACCTTAAATTCCACTCATAAATGAATTCAGCAAAGTAGCAGGATATAAAATCAATACCCGCCACTTCTACATATAAGCAATGAATCCACTGCAAGGGAAATTAGGAAAACTACCCCATTCACAATAGCCTCAAGAAAAATAAAATACTTGCGAATCAAACTAACAGAGGTGAAAGAGCTCTACAGTGAAAACCATAGAACACTAAAGAGAGAAATCCAAGAGGACATTAGAAGACGGAAGGATCTCTTTCCCATGCTCCTACATAGGCAGAGTGAATATTGTCAAAATGGTCATACTACCAAAAGCGCTATAGAGATTCAATGCATTCCTATTAAAATCCCAATGACATTCTTCATAGGACTAGAAAAAGCACTCGTGAAATTCATTTGAAAAAGTAAGAGACCCAGAATAGACAAGGCAATCTTAAGCAGGAAAAGGGAAGCAGGAGGCATCATAACACCAGACCTCAAAATGATGCTACAAGCTATAGTAATACAAACAGCATGGTGTTGGCACCAAAATAGACACGTAGACCAATGGTACAGAATAGAAGACACAGACACAAACCCACCTACGTATGGTTATCTCATACTAGACAAAGGAGCCAAACATATACATTGGAGAAAAGATAGCCTCTTCAGAGAAAGCACTGGGAAAACTGGAAATCCACATCTAACGAAAGGAAATTGAACCTCTGTCTCAACCCTCACAAAACTCAACTCAATGTGGATAAAGACTTAGGAGAACAGAGGCGCTGTGCCTCATAGGAGAAAAAGGAGGCCCAAATCTTCATCTGGTCAGCTTAGGACCAGACTTCTGTAACAAGACTCCTGAAGCGCAAAAATGAATTAAGGATCAATAATTAATGGATTCAAACAAAAAGCTTTTTCTCAGTAAAGGAAACAATAAAGTGAGGAGAGAGTCGACAGAATGGGAAAGAATCTATACCACATGCACCTCAGATGAAGCACTGATCTGCAGGATATATAAAGAACAGAAAAAAGTTAACACCAAAAACACACATAGTCCAATCAATAAATGGGCTCAGGAACCCATAGAAGAAGATACACAATGGATCAACAAATATATGAAACAAGGCTTGCCATCTCTTGCAATGAGAGAAATGCAAATCAATAACTCCTATGTTTCATCTCATTCCAGCCAGAATGGCCATTATCCAGAGCAAAAGCCACAATACATGTTGGTGAGGATGTGGGGGAAACGGTCACTCACACGCTGCTGGTGGGAGTGCAGATTGGTGCAACCCCTCTGGAAAGCGGTACGGAGATTTCCAGAAACCTTGGAATAGAACAACCATTTGACCCAGCTATCCTACTCTGCGGTTTACATGCAAAGGACTTAAAATCACCACAGTACAGTGACACAGCCACATCAATGTGTACAGCAGCTCAATTCACCATAGCTTGTAATACCCAAGTCAACAAGTCCCCCAAAGACCACCAGGGAGCCAGAGTCGGATGCAAGCACAAAGGACCATTTCCTAGCAGACTCCAGTCGGGACCGTTATCCAACCCACCGTTGCAGCAGGCAGAGGAGGCGCAGCTCTGGCCCTTACAATGTTCCTTTTCTTATAGGAAGAAAGCACATGCAGGCAGTTGGGGACCATAGGCGGGGGGATTCACGCCTTAGCGTTTCGGGATTGGGTAAGGGTATGCGGGGTGTACCTGTCCTTGTTGGGGATAGTTCAGGGGGTGGGCATGATCAGAACAGGACTTCTGAGCTCATAGGGACTTTCCTCTGGCACTATGATTGGTCAGGGAGTGGGCTGTTTCGTTCTTTTGAAGGGTTGGGGGCCTGACTGAGAAGGAGGCTCTTCCCTATGAGGGAGTCACACTGGCTCAATTGAGTCCTTTCATTTCCCCCTTGGACTGGAACCTAAGGGGCCCAATCATGGGATCTGGTAAGCTCTACAGTCTGAGTCTAGGGAGTGACAGTGAGAACCCATAACCATCAGTTGAAGGGACCCCAATCGTTCTTTCATGAACTGCACTAGTCTGTTCAGAATGCAGGGTCCAAAGGTTAGGAGCACGAGTAAAATAATAAGTGGCCCCAGTAAGGTAGAAATCCAGGTGGTCAACAAGAGGAAGACTTAACCATGATTCACCTGCCCCGTTGTGCCTCCCGTTCCCTCCTTGGTTTTGCTAGTCCTTCTCCAACTTTAGCCATAGATTCCTTAACTACTCCCGAATGGTCAACATTAAAGCAACATTCTTCACCGAGGGCACGCATAATCCTCCTTGCTGTAGGAAAATCAAACCTAACCCCCTCCTGTTTTGCATCACTACTTCAGCTAGGGAAGGGAGGGACTCTTGAAGGTGGGAAATGGAGTTTTCTAGCCTCTCAATATCTACATCAATAGCCGCTCTTAAACTAGAGTAATGTTGGTTCAGAGTTATTAAGGAAGCTGTTCCTGTTCCCACTCTAAGAGTCCCACACCCAGAACCATTCTTAGGGTTAGGGCCGTAGTAGGTTCCCTCTCAGTTGTGATAGAAGTCCTCATCTGAATGGTACAACAGCCTGGGAACTAGCCTAACGAGAACGCTAAAACCCCGGGAGTCATTGATCCCCTCTGTGTGGGCATAGGGTGTGAGTCCCACAGAACAGGCCCACCAGTCCTGCTGGGGAATTAGGTATTGACTTGAGTTGCCAGCGACACAGTTTGGCTGCATGAGAACTGGTGAGATTCAGGCATATGACCTACACAGAGCCCTTGTCCAGCGACTTGTTGTAAGGGAAGGGTAGCTTTTGATTGCCAGCGACATTCGGCAGAGCTGGGGGAGGGGTGTAGTTCCCTAGAGTTGCTGTGCCTTCATAGGATGGTGGGGCTGTAACATAGCACAGCCAACAGGACTCTGTCACATTGGGTTTAGAGGTGTTTAGGACTAAGTAGGATTGTTTCAGAAGAGCTAACAGGGGTCTTCTGGGGTCTCTGCCAGAAAAGTGACAGGTTCTGGTGGCGGGGTCTTGGTGCCAGGAAACCCAAAAAGCGTGATTTTGGGGTGCTGATTTGCTGAACAGATTGTCTGCTTGGGTTAAGTACCTGGTTGGGACCCAATGGTGTTTTGCTCAGGGCTCTCTGGACTAGCTTGATAGTGAAAATTAGTCCAGGATCGCACCTGCTGCGGTAAAGCCTCAGTCCCAGGTTTTTCCGGCCTCCCAGCTTGCCTTCTTTCCCGGGGGGTAAACTTTATGACTGACGGGTTGCAGCGTGCCCCTGGGGTAGCTAATGGGAAGGCAGAATATCCTCACCGGCCTTTGTTATAGCATGGCCCACAGCTCACCCTTTTACCGCCCTGTTGGCAGTAACCTCGCCCCACTTCTTGCAGGATTCCACCCCTTTCCCCAAGATCAGGTCTCCGGTGACGGAGGTCCACGTGATCCACCCAGTAGATTCACGCCCCATGCTTTACGGTAGACGCTTTCAGGACCTCTGCACTTGGCAATTCGCTTTCTGTCTCGCGAGTGAGCGGGGCAGACCTAGGACCCTAGGCTTCTGGCATTGCTACGACCCCCGGGGGTCTTATATCCAGTCCCTGGGAAGGGTTCCTGGTCCGAGGGTCCCATGCATCCCCCACAAGGTCACATAAGTCCACATGGAGGTCAGGGAACCAAGTTCCTTGGGGGACTAAGTTTGAGGAGGTGACCTTGGCCACATTGCCGGGTTCCACGTTGATGATCATCCAGGTTTGGCTCCAAGGGAGGTGGGGGTTCCCTTGAGGCAGCACAGTACTTACGTGAGGAAGCAAAGGGCCGCTGCCTGGAGCGTTTGAAGCGCAGCTAGACAGGATTCTCGGGGCTTCTGACACCGTCCATTTTTCACCTTTGTGGCTTTCCTCCAGTGGGAAGGGGCCCGCAAGCCTGGCGTGGGTAGAGCGGCTCCAGGTGGCTATTCCATCCGCCTTGATGGCGGTGGTGTGACAAGCAAGCTCCTGTGACAAGCAGGCGGCATTTTCACTGGGAGTAGGGGAGTGTTCCGGGCCGACTGCGTGGGCCTGAGGACTCCCAAACTCAGCAAACCTCGGATATGGGGTGTGATCCCCTCCTTTGCTTCAAGGGGCGTGGGATACTGACGAACCTTAACTGGGTCTGCCGCTGGTTTGAGTTCCACAAGTACTGGGTGTCGGTGTTTAGCTAGACCCGTGCCCCCTGAGTCGGCCTATGCTGAGGGAAACTGTTGGAGCCAATCTTCCACTTGGGGGTCTAGATCCAGACCTGTTTGGTGCGTCCTACACTCTTCAGGAACTGCTATTTACACGTATGCGGAGGGGTTCCTTGTGCCATGGAGCAGCGAATTTGGGCTTTCGTTTTTGTTCGCAAAGCTCGTCCCAGCATGCGGTATGGGCAGTGTGGGATCAGTAGAAACCAATGGGTCCCTCGTCCTCTTCCTAGGTCCACAGTCCTTTGGGTGGTCCTTGAATGAGGCTTGACTCCCGTGGCTCCTTTGACCCAGGTTGTTTTGCTCGTTATGGGTCCATTAGCCTGCAGTAGAACTGAGTTTTGGGCTCCAGTGTCAACCATAAAGTCAATTGGGTTCCCCTCCACTTTTAAGGTTACCCTGGAATTAAATACAGAGGGCAAAAATAGAACTTTTGCCCTCAGTCAGCCTGAACCCATGAACAAGAGAACTTCTCTAAGAAGCTTTGCAACTCTGGGTCACACAACCTCCTGATCAAGGAGATTGTTGAGACTAGAGGATGAAAAATCACTCAGTGCATCTGCTGCAGAGGAGGGTCATGGAAAAAGGGAGACATCCCTTGATGCTTCCAAAGGAAGTCACCTCATCAAGGAGACCCTGCCTAACCAATGGCACTGGTGGAGCTAAGAAGCTGCTCTTAAGTTCTCTACGAGTGGCCCCTGTGGGAACTCAGCTGACTCTTTAACAAGACAGGAACCAGGTCAATTAGACCAGCTTGATCTTAGACACCAGCAAAACAGTTAAAACCAAAATATAGCCATTCTTGGGCATTTAAAAGAAATAATAGTTAAATGTAACTTAAGATGTACACTTGTATTAGCCCACTAGAATGAAGACTGGAAGCTACAAACGAAAGAAAGATTCTTCAGCAAATGTGCCTGATAACTATCAAGAGAAACTGCCAGAGTCAGAAGTTTTTAGACAGTTTAAAGCCTGCAGACCTTCCTAAGCTACACAGAAGCACCCACCCCCAGATGACTTTACAACATGCTCTTCCCCAACCAGACTTCTACCTTGGACCCCTCGATTGACCCGATTTTTAAAAAAAGAAACTCCAAATTGCTTTGCCCCTCGCTGCCCCCTTTCAGCATCCAAGCAGCCAGAACGATTGATGCCCCTTTCTTTTCCTTACAGCAGTTAGGAGTTCCTAAAGATAAAGCGGGGAATGAAGCCAGAATTAAGGACAGGTAGTTAGTGTAGAAATAGGGAATTCATCAATTCGAGGAAATGAAGCCATGAAGCCATGTGCCTCTGGAAGTTGGAGACTGCCCCTGGACGAATGGAATGTCAAGGATTTCTGGAGCCCATTGGTTACCAAATTTAGCTGCCTTTATCAAGGACTGCAAGCAAGGAGCTGCTAATTAATGCCCCCTGGGCCCTTACCTACCTGAGTCACCCTGGCCCTCCCCCTGCCCATGGCTTCTCACTTATGCAAAACCAGGCCTAGTCACGTAGGCAGGAAGGAGAGATAAGGGGGAAGAGAACTGGAGAACAAAAGAGACTTTAATCTATAAAAGATGTAGGGTGCATCCCCCCAAAGTCCACCCATTGGGGGTTGGTACCAGTGAGTGGGGTGTAGTAGGCAGGCCCTGAGAGAGGCAGGCCGCGTGGGGGAGATCTAGTCTTGAGGGCTCTGCCCTCAGAGGGCTGCCCTGGCTCTGGACCCTGACCCCTATGGCTTCCTGTCTCACCTGGGATCTCTTCCTTTTCCTCTTGCACGTCCTTCATCCACGATGGGACAGGCCCAGGTGCCTGGAGGACCTGCCTCCTCTGCTCTTGGACGCACAGCCTCTAGACCTGAGCTCAGGAAGCTGCTTTCCTTTACTGTGGAGAACTGACCAAAGCCGGCCGGTCCTTCTCCAGGTGAAGTGGCTTCTGCCAGGCCTGGAGGGTCCTTGTGGAGCCGCCCTGGGTCCTGACCCTCCAAGCTGGGCTCTCGGGCCGTCCCTTTCTGCCAGGAAGGTCCCCTCCACCCTCCGAGTCCCTGCTGAGTGCAGACTCCCGGGGACACAAGACCCCACCCTTCCAGGCCGCTCCAGGCCCCTCCAAGTCCTCCCACAGCAGGCCCAGGCTGCCAGACTGCAGCAGCTCATGGCCACGGCCCCGCTCCTGGGGTGGGTTGTCCTCTACGGTTCAGCGTGGTCCTCGGTGTGTCTCCATGAGGGCCTCCTATGAGGACCCGGTCATGTGGATGAGGGCCACCCTGACAGGCTCCCCTCAGTCAGTGACGCTACAGGGACGCACTTCCTAGTGCTGTCACATCTGAGGTCCTGGGGACGGCTCCACAGCAGAATCTGGGGACAGGTCGGGCCCATCAGGCCCACCCCCTTTAAAGTCCACTGTCCTCACCTTCTTTCCTTCCCTAGAATCCCCAAGGCCTTCCCTGAAGCCTCCCTCAGAGCCCTGTGGAGCAGCCCTGGGGAGCTGCCCCCGGCCACCCCAGGACCCGCGAACCCCCACTGGGGCCTAAAACACGCAGTGCATGTGGAGTGAACTGAGAGTCCAAGTGGGAAGGTCTGAGGGGGTTTCGAAAAGCACAACAGCCTCGAGTGTGGGGAGGTGTATTTTCAGGGGAAAGAACCACAAGAGAGAGCAGGATTTGGGGCAAGAGAGGTTTATTCTCTGGGGTCAGATCTGTCCCTGAAGCAGGCACTAGAGTAGGTGATTACGGGGCTGGATAGGGCATTCCTGAGGTGTCCCCAGAGGGGTGCAGAAACATCCCAAATCCTCAGGGGGAGCCCCGTAGGTCACCACGGGGGGACCATCCAGCAGATGGCAGATGGGGGAGGAGGGGGACTGGGAACATAGAAGAATGGAGGAAGTGCCCAGGTAGGGGTGTGGGAGGCCTTGGGCAGGGGATGGGCAGGGGGTGTAGGGTGAGGAAGGGTAGCAGGTGGGGTGGTGGGAGAGGGCAGGGGTGGGGTGACAGGAAGAGAAGGGGCTGGGGGTGAGGAAGGGTGGGGGCAGGGGGAAGGGAGGGGCAGAGGGTGAGGGGCAAGGAAGGGAAGCAGGTGGGGTGGTGGGGAATGTCAGGGTCAGGGGTGCAGAGGGGCAGGGTGAGTAGTGAGGGCAGGAAGGGCAGGGCAGGGTGTCAGACTGCTACTGGGGACAGGGACCCAGCAGGGAGCAGGCAGCATGGAGGTGGGAGTGTCCCATGAAGACCCAGGGGCAGGGTCACTGGGCTGCACCTGGTGCCCCTGGTGAGACCAGGCCCAGGGAGGCCTTGGGGGCTGTGTTGCTGCAGGTTGTCTGGGCTGGAGGCCAGGCTCACAGCAGCCTCTTCCCTGTGGCTCTTCTCCTGGGCAGCAGGCAGTGAGTGTGAGGCCAGAGTAGACATGGCCGTGCTCACGCCTCTGAGGGTCTTTGACGGGCAGACACAGGGGCCCAGAGGGTTCCCATGTGCCATCCCTGTCCTCTGCTCTGTATGCAGCTCACCGTCCAGACCTCTCACTGTGCTGACCAAGACCAGCCCGAGACTGCCAGCCATGTGGTGGCCGACTCATGGAGGAGGCCTCCTGGACACAGCCCATGCCTGTGCTGGACAGACGGACCTGCTTAACACTCGGCTTCTGTGCCAACACTGCAGGGACCAGCGTGATCCAGGGCTCTCGTCCCAGCTCCTCCCACAAATGCACCACAGTCAGACCCTTACTCACCTTCTGCTTCCCAGACTGAGCTGTGATGTGACAAACCACCAATGAAGAAGCCCCAGCTGGGAGCAGGGACGCCTAGACCTCTGTGGCTGGAGCCTGAGAGCAGGCATTAGCAGCACACGGGGCTCAGCAGCTGGACAGGTAGCAGCAAGGCTTGCAGCAGCTGGACTGGCAGCAGGAGGACCCACAGCCTGAAGAGCAGCAGGGCTTGCAGCAGGTGGATTGGCAGCAGGAGGACCCACAGCCTGAGGAGCAGCAGGGCTTGCAGCAGCTGGACTGGCAGCAGCTGGATCCACAGCCTGAGGAACAGCAGGGCTTGCAGCAGCTGGATTGGCAGCAGCAGGGCTTGCAGCAGCTGGATTGGCAGCAGCAGGGCTTGCAGCAGCTGGACTGGCAGCAGGAGGACCCAGAGCCTGAGGAGCAGCAGGGTTTGCAGCAGCTGGATTGGCAGCAGCATGGCTTGCAGCAGCTGGACTGGCAGCAGGAGGACCCACAGCCTGAGGAGCAGCAGGGTTTGCAGCAGCTGGATTGGCAGCAGCAGGGTTTGCAGCAGCTGGATTGGCAGCAGCAGGGCTTGCAGCAGCTGGACTGGCATCCCCCACAGGAGCCACAGCTGGAGCAGGAGCAGGCTGGCACACAGCAGCACACGGGCTTGCAGCAGCACACGGGTTTGCAGCAGCACACGGGCACACAGCAGCTGGAGCCACAGCCCCCACAGCTGGAGCCACAGCCCCCACAGCTGGAGCCACAGCCTCCAGAGCAGCCACAGCAGCCCATAGTTCTGGTGGTGAAGGTGGAGTGGGTGAGAGGAGCAGGTGGAGAGGGAGGAGTGTGGGGTGGAGCTCCTGAGCTAGGCCTTTATGTACCTGCCTGGGGTCAGGTGTGGGCTGGACCCACGGCCACTTCCTGGTGTCTGCTTTTGTTTCCCCAGGGAGGTCATGTGTCTTGGTAGAGCAACACACACTTCACCTGACCCTGTGACTTGCTTCCCTGTGATACTGTTTTCTCTCTGCACCTCAGGGTAGCCCCTGGCTGCCCCCAAGGGTGGGACATTTTAAACACTTTCTGATGGTCTGTGTTCAGTGTTGGTGTGTTGGCACGTTGGGATCCTGGACTAAGTTTCATGATCAAAGTAATGCTCCCACCATGTCTGGGGGCAGAAAGTTCCAGAAATATTCCTCTGTTCCTTGCAATGTTCTGGTGAATGCAAATCCTCAGGTCCCTTGTTCCCCAGGCTTCCGTGGCCCCTGTGACTTGGATGGGTCCATCTCATGTCTGAAGGTCACATCCTCAGAAGTCCAGGACCTTGGGCTGCTGGTCAGTGCCCATCCCTCTCTCCCCGCCTCTCTTCTGCCCCTGCTCCGGCAGCTCTGCATTCCTTCCACCACCCTGAAAGCTTGGAATGCCTCCAGGGGCTTCTTTCTGCTCACTGCCTGCGTCGTCCTGAGATGGCACCTGCCCCAAGCATCTCCCACGGGCCCTTTCACAGACCCCTAGGACTTGGCGTGCCCCTCCCAGATCCAGGGACAGAGTCTCAGGTGACTACACCCTGGGTCCTCTGCATGGGGCACTTCTGGATTCTGGTCTGTCAGGAAAGCCCTCTAGCACCACCTACAGTGTCCCCAACACTCAGCAGCCTCTCCCTGCCTCTGTCCAGGGCCACCTTGGCCTTTCTCCAACCCAGGAGACCTGAGAGCAGCTAGGAGCCTCTTCTCTCCTGCAAAGAGCTCACCACTCTCTGGAGCTCCGTGAGTTGCATTTCCTGATTCTGGTGGGTTTTCGAAGCACCTTCGCTGGCGGTGTGTGACTCACGGTGGCATGATGGGAGCAGGCTGTCCTGTGACCATCTGCATTTGAATCAGAGTAGGACCCCAATGTCGCAGGCACAGTGGGAGTTCTCTTGTGGAGGAGGAGCGGGGTGCACGAGTTCTGGGGAAGGGGCAGCTCTGGAGACTAATGCACCACCAAAAGTCAACTGCCAGCTGGCAGTCCCAGTGCAGAGGTGGAGACTGAGCTCCTCGCTCCTGCTTGGGGAAGGCTGGAGTTATTGGCTCCTGGTTATCCTGGGACCTTGACCCCTCTTGGCTAGTGTAAGGACAGATGAATTTAAGGGAAGTTTACTTTCAGAACACGAAGATATAGATGAAAATGCTGTCAGACAGAAAGAAGGGCCTGGAACACAGCCGGGAGGAGAGCTGGTTCGTGATGTGGCTGTGTCACTGTAGTATGCTGACTTTAAGTCCTTGGGGTGTAAACCTAGGAGTGGGATAGCTGGGTCAAAATGTGGTTCCATCCAAGGTTTCTGAGGAATCTCCATTTTGCTTTCCAGCCTGGGTGCAGCAATTTGCAATCCCACCAGCAATGTATGAGTGGACCTTTTCCCCACATCCTCACCAACATTTATTGTGGCTTGTATTCTTGATAATTGCATTCCCATTGCAGTGAGATGAAATCTTAGTTTTGATTTTCTCTAATGGCTAGAGTTGTTCAACATTTTGTCGTATTTTGTTGATCAATTGTATTTCTTCTGTGTCGTGTCTGTTCAGTTCCTTAGCCCATTTATGGATTGGTTTATTTGTTTTCATGGTGTTAAGTTTTTTGAGTTCTTTATATATCCTGGAGATTAATGCTTTACCAGAGGTGCATGTGGTAAAGAGTTTCTCCCAATCTGTAGGCTCTCTTAGCGTTTTTGGTTGCTTCTTTTGCGGAGAAGCTTTTTAGCCTGAGTCCATCCCATTTACCGATTCTTGCTTTAACTTCTTGTGCTTTAGGGGTCTTGTTAAGGAAGTCAGATCCTAGGCCAACACGGTGAGATGCTGCGCCTACTTTTTCTTCTAGTAGCCGGCGGGGTGTCTCTTCTAGTGAGGCTCATGTGTGTCTATAATCAGACTGGGAAGGGGACTTTTTGTCATTTTCAGAATAGAAAATAGGGCGATTTAAGTTACCTTTGCCCTCACCCCAATAACTGCGGTCTCCACACGTCAATATACTTTTTCATAGAAAGTCATTCAGTTCTTTTCTGAACCATGATTAAATTTTATGATTAAAAAAGATGAGTAATGACCCCAGACAGCACACAGAAGAAATGCGGGGACAGAGCGAGGGAGGCAACAGCCCAGGGGGAGCGCCGGCCCCCAAGTCCCTGGCTGAGCCACAGGGGAGCCAGGAGGGGCCTGGGGAAGGGCCAGGGGTCCCCCAGGTCCCCCGCCTCAGGAGAGGCAGAGAGGCCCCTGCCGGGCCAGGCGCGCTGCGGGCGGGCGCAGAGACGCCCTGAGACCCTGGTGCCCAGGAGCAGCCCGAGGCCCCGGGACGCGCGGAGGACCCGCCTTCGCAGAGCGCAGGACGCCACCTCCTTCCGCGGCCGGCCCCACGCGCAGCGAGTCCGCGGTCAAAGGCGCCCTCCGCTCAGAACCGCGGACTCTCCAAAGGCGCGTGGGCCCCGCTTCCTCCTCAAGAAGCCACGGAGGACGTGCCCGGAGAACCAGGGGTACGCTGGCGACAGCGGCGCGTGGGGCAGCAGCACCGGCAGGGAGCGGCGGGCTGGGCCAGCCACAGGGTCAGAGCCCTAGGCGCCCGCGGCCTGGAGGGAAGCGCAGGGCGCCCTGGAGGGGAGGCGGGTCCCAGGGCCCGAGGAGTCCGCTGCCCGGGTGGCCGAGGCGGGCGCGGCCCCGAAGACTCCCCGGAGCCGCCCGCGCTGGGCAGGAGACAGATGGCCAAGCCCCGCGCGGCTGGGCTGGCGCACCGGCCGGTGACACGGGAGAGCCAGCGGGCCACCAACCGGCGTTTTGACACGAAAAGGGAAAAGCGAAGCTAAGGAGTGAATGAGGAAAGACTCCAGTTTAAAGCCCCGGGATGTCGGGGGCCGGCCAGCGGCCTTTTCTCTTCCTGTCTGCAGCACCCTTTTGCTCTTCGGTGGTGTCCCTGTGCAACTGGGAGACAGAAGGACAAGGGGCAGCGCTGGGCTGGTGGCTCAGTGGGCGAGAGCTTGCCTGGCCACATGAGAGCCTGGGTTCCCTACTCAGCACCGCGTGTGCATTAAGACAATTAAAGAAGGATCAGTGACAACTAACAAATAATTTAAAAACGAGATAAGTAAGTCAATAAAGGTCCATCAACAATGAACAAAACAAAATCTACAAGAGGCAGGAGAGAGGGAGGGGAGGGGCGAGTAGGGAGGGAAGGTGGGGAGAGGGAGGGAGGGGGAGGGAAGAGAGGGAGGGGGCGAGGGGAGGAGCTTGGCAGGGAGGGGAGGGACAAGGAGGCCAAGGAGGGGAGGAGGGGGAGCAACATAGGAGGAACTGACGCTTTAGGCACTGAGGTGCATCACGGAGCCCGGTAATTACAGTGTGGGAAGACCACACAGAGGGCCCGGAGCTCCAGTGGACTGTGTAGAAAAGGCTTGTTTCTGAATAAAAATGAGCCCAAAGAGCCTGGAGTTAGGACACAAGTCAGACCTGAAGGTGCAGCAGACAGGGGGAAGACAGAGGGGGTGGAGGGCAATGCCTGGAACCAGACTGAGCCGGAACTGTGGCATGTATTTGAAAGTAGACAGCAAACAGGACTTCCCTGTCACTACAGCATAAACACACACAGGAAGGGCATGTGTGCTTGGGACAACCTGCATACAGGTATATAAAGGCTGCTGGGAAAGGGGTCTCCACATTCATCTCCTCCCTCTCCACCTGCTCTTCTCTCCCACTCCACCTCCACCACCAGAACCATGGGCTGCTGTGGCTGCTCTGGAAGCTGTGGCTCCAGCTGTGGGGGCTGTGGCTCCAGCTGTGGGGACTGTGGCTCCAGCTGCTGTGTGCCCGTGTGCTGCTGCAAGCCTGTGTTCTGCTGCAAGCCCGTGTGCTGCTGTGTGCCAGCCTGCTCCTGCTCCAGCTGTGGCTCCTGTGGGGGCAGCAAGGGGGGCTGTGGCTCCTGTGGGGGCAGCAAGGGGGGCTGTGACTCCTGTGGGGGCTGCAAGGGGGGTTGTGGCTCCTGTGGGGGCTGCAAGGGGGGCTGTGGCTCCTGTGGGGGCTGCAAGGGGGGCTGTGGCTCCTGTGGGGGCAGCAAGGGGGGCTGTGGCTCCTGTGGGGGCTGCAAGGGGGGCTGTGGCTCCTGTGGGGGCTGCAAGTCCAGTTGCTGCCAGTCCAGCTGCTGCAAGCCCTGCTGCTCCTCAGGTTGTGGGTCCAGCTGCTGCCAGTCCAGCTGTTGCAAGCCCTGCTGCTGCCAATCCAGCTGCTGCAAGCCCTGCTGCTGCCAGTCCACCTGCTGCAAGCCCTGCTGCTCCTCAGGCTGTGGGTCCAGCTGCTGCCAGTCCAGCTGCTGCAAGCCCTGCTGCTGCCAATCCAGCTGCTGCAAGCCCTGCTGCTCCTCAGGCTGTGGGTCCAGCTGCTGCCAGTCCAGCTGCTGCAACCCCTGCTGTGGCCAGTCCAGCTGCTGTGCCCCGATTTGCTGTCAGTGCAAGATCTGAGGCTCTGGACTCAGAACTCCAGTTGCCCCTGCACACTCACACTCTCCAGACAGGGCCAGGAGCTGCATCCCAGGTCCCTGGTGCTCACCTCTGGATGTTCATCTTCCAGTTGGTGGAAGCTCCATCTGCAGACCTAGGTCTCCAGATGTCCAGGAAGAAGGACACTGCTAGCTGGTGGTGCTGGGTCCCTCTGCCTATGTACAGGGAATTGTGCCTCTTGTCCCTCAGCTGCACTCTCCAGCCTCTGAGTCCCAGACCCTCATGGCCCGTGGCTTCGCCTGGACAGGCAGCACACAGTGGAGCCCCCACAGCCTGGGCACCCCTGGAGCTGTGAGTGCCTTGTCCACTGGCAGTTTGCCCAGCCCAGGGATGCCTCCTCTGGGCCCTCTCTGGCCACCCTCTGTGATTCCTCAGCGCAGTGTGAACTGTACCCTTGATGTCCTCAAATTAACCTGTCTCAGGGCTGGGGAGATAGCTCAGCTGGTAGAGTGCTTGCCTCGAAAGCACAAGGCCCTGAGTTCGATCCCCAGTACCGCAAAAAAAATAAATAAATAAATAAAAAATAAACCTCTCTCGCCCACTTCTGTCTCCGTGTGGTTCTTTGTTCCATTAGGTCATCACTGAGCCCCTTTCCCTCCTGCTGAAATCCTCCTCCGTGGTCCTGACACCATGCCGCCTTCTGCCCATTTCCTTCTGGACCCTCGGTCCCATCACCGTGTCGTCTCAGGCTCTCTGGAGAGCTGGGAATGGACCAACACATGGGTACTTTTTAAAGTCAGTGAACCAAAATCAGTAGCAATGCCAATGCAGCCATGCTATTGGGCATTCTGGAAATTTCAGGGGCTGTTCCTTGGTGCTTGCTGCTCCTCACACGGATGAGGCCAGAGCTCCTGGCTCAGCAGTGCCAGGGGACTCTACACCCTGGGTTCCCTGCCCTGGATCCCTTTCTTAACTTGGGGGCGGGTCGAGGCACGTTTGCATCTCCCCGTGCCAACCCCTGTGGCCTCCCGTTGCCACTGGAGGATGTGAAACTCAGCTGGGTTAGGATCAGATGAGATACCTGCTCCAGCCCCCATGCCCTGGCTGCTTCACGTCTGCACCCCCGGATGTGCCCATTATCAGTCAGCACAGCAAGCACCCCTGGCCTGCCCACAGCCTGGGGAGGAAGAGGAAGGAGCGTCTCGTGAGGTGAGTGCCAGCCCGGAGCGCTGGGCTCCAGACACACACTCTTCTTTTTCTTCTCTTTGTGTTGCTGCAGAGCAAACCCAAGGAGCTTGCCTGGCGAGCACCATGCCAGAGCCCGGGCAGGACTCCAAGCTCCTCCTCTTCCTCCTCCTCTTCCTCCTCCCTCTCCTCCTTCCCATCTCCCCCTCTTCTTCCTCATCCTCCTTCTCTTCTTCCTTCTCTCCTCTTCTCCTCCTCCTCCTCCTCTCCTCCTCCTCTTCCTCTTCCCTCTCCTTTCCTTCTCCTCTACTTCCTCCTCTCCTCCTCCTCTTCCTCCTCCCTCTCCTCCTTCCCTTCTCCCCCTCTTCTTCCTCATCCTCCTTCTCTTCCTCCTCCTCTTCTTCCTCCTCTCCTTCTCCTATTCTCTTCCTCTTCTTCCTCCTCTCTTCCTGTTCACTTGCACTGTTTGTTGTATGAATAATGATTACAGGTCCAGGGGCTGGGACAGGATCTTGGGTTGTGGGAGCCAATGTTCTGCCTGCCAGGAGGTCAGCTGGGGACCAGAAGCTTCTTTAGCCCCTGTGTTATTCAGTTTTTTATCCATGTGACCACAATTCCTGACATGAACACCTGAGGAGCAAAGGGTTGCTTTGATTTGTGATTTCAGAGTGTCATTCCATGGTTGGCTGGCTGCAGTGCGGAGACATCATGGCAGAGGGTGTGGCACAGGAGATCGACTGAGCTCATGGCAGAAGAAGCAGAGAGACATGAGAGAGGAAGGGCCAGAGAGAAGATGAACCCTCCAGGGGCACTTCAGTGACCCTTCTGCCAACGTGTCCCTGCCCCCAGTAGTTCATTCAGCCTTGAATGGATCAATGCCCTGATGAGGTCAGAGCCCTTATGATCTAATGACTTCCCAAACGTCCCACCTCTGAGCACATGAAACTTCGGGGGACGATCCAGATTCAAGCCATGAGCTTCCACCCCTGGCTCCCAAAGTCTCCTACTCACCTCACAGTGCAAATTTCACTCTGTCCATCTCCAAGGGTTCCCCTAGTCTTAATAGTCCTTGGATTGCTCAAAAGTTCAAGTCTGAAGTCTCCTGCAAGCCTCAAGGCAACTCTTAGCTGTAAGCCCATTTAAAAGTCTAAAAACAAGTCACAAGCTCTCAACAAGCAATGTATAATCACTCCATTTCCAAAGGTAGGCACAGGCATTGGAAGCAGGAACAGGACCAAAGCGAGACTGAAACTCGACAGAGCCCACAAGTCCTGTGGCTCCATAACTGGCATGTGGTGCTGAGACGTGGACCACAAAGGGCTTGGGCAGCCCCCTGTGGCCTGGCTGGTGGCAGCCCTGTGGCCTCTCACCTGGGCTAGTGCTGCTCACTGCCTGCAGCTTCCTCAGCCAGTGGTCCACATCCCTGGCATCTCGGAATTCCTGGGCTGTGCACGGAAGTTCTGGCTTCACCCTCACAGCTGAGCTTCACGTGTTGCCCTCCTCCCTGAAAGGGTTCTCACCCTGACACATATTTCCTGGCCTCCTGGGTCTTCCTGTGTCGTCTTGGTGGAGGCCTGTGTGACCCCACAACAGTGGCCTTCTTCTTGCCTGCAGAGCCAGTACTAATGAATGACGCCCCTGTCTCTGGCCACCAGGGTGGTAGCCAGGCCCACTTGGGCATTCGTGTGCCTGGATGGCCGAGCATGGCGAACAACTGTCCAGGTGACACTGTGGGACCAGGCTGCCCCAGAGCTGTCTCCTGAACGCAGTCTTTCAAGTGAGTTTTCTCTTTTACACCCTCGAGCCTGCGATGGGTGGAGACTTGCTGATCCTGAGATGCCCTCAAGTCATCTTTACCTTGACCCCTGCAAAGTCTTGGATTTCTCCTTAAGGGCACTGATCTCTGCAGCAACCACAACTTCCTCAGCCCAGTTCTACACATGTTTTTCTGACCAAACTGATTTTCAAACTTCCTTCTGATCTGCTTTTTGCTGATGACCGTCACATGAAACCTGGCTAAAAGCAGTCAGGAGCACACATTCCACTGAAATTTCCTCTGCTGGATTCATTAGCCCATCACCTTTAAATTCAGCATCACACGAAGCCGCAGAACATGGGCAAGACCTAGACCAGTTCTTTGCCAGGAGGTAACACATGGGGCTCTAGTCCAGTTCTCAATAGAGTCCTCCTCCCTCAGAAACCTCGTGGGCATAGTCTTTACTGTCCACATTCCCACTGGCATCATGTTCTCCCAAGATGATGCCAGGATCGTCCACTAAGCTCTGCTTACAGCATTCCCGGACTTCTCCAGCTTCTATTTCCAAAAATTTCCAAATTCCTTGCACAAAATACTTCCAAAGGCTTCTGAACCATGTGCACAGAATGACCCCACGCCTGGTATCAATTTTCTGTGTTGGTCAGCTTTTCAGTGCTGTGACCAAAATACCTAACACAAGCAACACAGGAAGGAAACGGTTACTTTGGGCTCATGGTTTTAGAGGTTTAAGTCCATGGTTTACTGACTCCAGACAGAAATGACATGGCAGAGGAAAGCTTCTCAACTCATGGCAGCCCCTGTGACCTGTCTCCTCCAACTCAGTCCCACCTCCGAGCACTCCATTCAGCCATCAATGGATCAATCCACTGAGGAAGACAGAGTCCTCCTGATACAGTCCCTTCCCCGAAACCCTCCTCTGAATATGTGAGGCTTGGTGACCATGCAGATCCAAAGCAAAATAGCCAGTAAATACAAGGACCAGGAGAGGAGCTCAGCTCAGCAAGAACTGAGAGAGGGCGGTACAGGTGTTAGCGGGAGCACAATGAGCAGGAGACACACAAGTGCACATGATATACACATGTATACCAACACACCACACATAGAAACACTCTGCATGTACACACAAGATATGTAACCATACACACATATACATACACACGCACATGATACATAAATATAGAAACACTCTGAAGGCACACACAAGATATGTAAGCATATGCACCTGTACATACACACACACTCACACGCCTGCTCCAGCTGTGGCTCCTGTGGGGACTGCAAGGGGGGCTGTGGCTCCTGTGGGGGCTGCAAGTGGAGTTGTTGCCAGTCCAGCTGCTGCAAGCCCTGCTGCTCCTCAGGCTGTGGATCCAGCTGCTGCCAGTTCAGCTGCTGCAAGCCCTGCTGCTGCTAGTCCAGCTGCTGCCAGTCCAGCTGCTATAAACCCTGCTGTTCCTCTGACTGTGGGTCCAGATTCTGCCAGTCCAGCTGCTGCAAGCCCTGCTGCTGCCCGTCCAGCTGCTGTGTCCCTGTGTGCTGCTAATGTAAGATCTGAGGCTCTAATTACAGACATCAGCTGGGTCCTAAAATCTGGTTCTACAGGAATGACCAGAATTGTGTCCTGATCAGCCAAGGGACACCTCTGAGTCCTTCCTGTTGGGACCATAGCAGCCTAGTGTCCAGCTTCCACACAGCATCCAGCATTGAGATTGCAGGACCTGCCATGCCAGTGTCCTTCCCACCGTGCCTACTGGATCCTCCTCTTCCTCTCCTTCACCACCCCAGGCTTCCTAGGCCTCTGAGACTCCATGCCACTTGCTGGGTTGTCCTAGGACTGGGTGTCCTCTGCCCAGGGCCCAGGGCCACCCATCCCATGCCTCCACTGGCTCCTCCATCCTGCTCTACGCCCCCTGAGTTGGGATAGCTCTTGGGATGTGTGTAGAGGAAACCCCTGGCATTGGTGACCCCTGGTTCCATCCAGAGGGAGGGTTCTCAAGCTCCCCTCCCTGTTGGACCTGCCATTGCTCACTCTCCCTCTGTTCAATGCTCAGCCTGGATCTTCTAAATAAATACAGTCCACACCTCCCAAGAGTTACACTGTGGTCATCTTGTTTCTGCCTCTGCATTATTAGGAAACAAATGGTGTTTACCCATAACCCCTGCACCTTCTCCCCACCAGCAGGGTTGGCTGGGGCTCCAGAAGAAAGTGCCATAGACCCTGTGGCTTGAGGGGAGAAGTGGAAGCTTGAGATGCTAGAGACTGCTGGGCCTCTGCCTGGTGCCTCCACGGTGTCGAGGGTGGCCGTCCTCCTGCCTCTGCATGTCCTATGGGGCATCAACCCTGGGGACTGAGGTCACACTCGGAGGCCCTGCTCCATCCACCTGGCTGGGGATGGCCTCACCCCGCAGTCCCACCTGTCCCTAACCCTAAAGAGCTCCCAGCAGACTAGCCAATAGCTGTGTCCAGCCAGGCTCCTCCCCAGCCTCTGCCCTGGGCCCTGTCACTCCTACCTGCCCTTCCCCTTTGTCACCTCCTGGGCTGGTAGACAAGGCTCTGCCTGGTTTTGGAGGTGGAGCCTGCACACCAGTGCTGATGGGCTGGACTCCAGGTGGGCTCAGGAGGTGGAGCCTGCACACCAGAGCTGATGGTCTGGTCTCCAGTTGGGCTCAGGAGGTGGAGCCTGCACACCAGTGCTGATGGGCTGGTCTCCAGGTGGCCTCTCACCAAGCGCTCAGGTGGCAGAGGCGTGCTCAGGTGCCCCAGTGTCTGCTCTGCCGAGGACCCAATCTCAGGGGGCTGGGTCCAGCCTGGAGTCCTCACGGCTTCCCTCAGTCTTCAAGGTCCTGCCTCCCATACAGACACGGGTTAAGGCATCAACCACAGCTTCCGGGGGACACAGACTTCAGGCCCACACTCCTTTCTCACCCCAGACCAGCCTTCCCCTCACGCCCTGCCTGTGGGCCCCTGTCCTGGCTATGGCTGGCCCCAGCTTCTCTCCTCCTGCCTCCCCATCCCTCTCCAGGTCTGGCCCTCACCGCCCTTCTCAGGAGCCATCGCTGTCCCTCACAGAGGGTCATCAGCCTCAGTGCCGCATGCAGCCTCAAGGCCTGGATTCCACACCAGCTTCACTCTGGAAATAAGCAAGTGGCACCCAGAGCCAGGTCTGCCGTCTGAAGGAGTCCAGGGTGCAGGGCATGCTGAGCAGGAGTCAGAGGCCGGAGCTGTGGTGGCCTTTGGCTGCTTAGGGCAGGCCCAGCCCAGATGGAGGGACAGGGTGGCTCCCAGAGGGCTCCCGTGGGACTCTACAGACAACACAGTAAAAGCAATGTCAGAGACAGAATTTAGAAAATACATCGACTGATCTTCAAAATGAAGGATGGTACTGGAGCGAAAAACACAGGATATGAAAGAACACTTCAATAAAGGGTCAGAGATTATAAAAAGGAATCAAACAGAAATCCTCAAAGTGAAAGAAACAATAAACCAGATTTCAAATTCAATGGAACCTCTCACCAAAAGCCTAGAAGAGCTGGAAGACAGAGCCTCAGATAATAAAGACTTTATTCTCTTGAAAATATATTCTCTTGAAAATAAAGTCAAATGCACAGAGAACATGGTAAGAAACCACGAACAGAACCTCCAAGAAATAGGGATTAACACGAAAAGACCAAATTTAAGAGTTATCGGAATAGACGAATGCGTGGAGATACAAACCATAGGAATGCACAATCTTGTCAAGGACAGAATATCAGAAAACATCCCAAATCTCAAGACTGAAATGCAAAATCAACTTCAAGGGATTTACAGGTCCCCAAATATACAAAATTACAGCAGACCAACCCCAAGGCACATCATAATGATAATGACTAACATAGAAAATGGGAATATAATTTCAAAGTGTGGGAGATAAAAAAATCAAATTACATATGTGGAGGAACATTGGGATCTCAGCTGATTCCTCAACCCAGATCCTCAACTCCAGGAGGTCCTGGAATAACATACACAAGCTCTGAAAGCAAATGGAGGCCAGCTGAGAATTCCATAGTCAGCAAAATTAGGGTTCTGATTTGAAGGTCAAATACAAACCTTCCCTATTAAAAAAAAAAAACAATTAAAAGAATTCATAATCAGAAAACGTACACTACAGAACTTTGTCAGGAAAATATTCCCTGAGGAGGAAATGAAAACAACAACAACAAAGCTATGAAACCCAGCAAAGTAGGAACTACACTAAAGCAAATGTCAATCAAAGGAGAAACTAAGTCACGTTAAACCAAAAATAGACCAAAATGGCCGAGAATTCAAATCATATCTCAATAATAACCCTGAATATTAATGATCTAACCTCATCAATCAAAAGACAGAGACTGGCTGATTGGATTAAAAAACAAGACCCAACAATATGCTGCCTTCAGGAGACTCATCACCCGGGCAAAGACATCCACAGACTGAAGGTGGAAAGTCGGGAAAAACATCTCACTCACATGGAGTGTGCAAACAAGCAGGGGTTTCCAGCCTCACATCAGACAAAGTGGACTTTGAGCCAAAGTTACTCAGAAGGGACAGAGAAGGACATTTCCTACTGCTTCAGGGAATCATACACCAAGGACACATAGTCATCTTAACTACTTATGCCCCCAAAAATGGAGCATCTACATACATCAAACAAGCCCTTCTCACCTTCAGTAATCAAATAGACCACAACTCCATGACTCTGAGTAACTTTAACACACCTCTCTCACCACTGGATACAACTTCAAACAAAAAGTAAGCAAGGAAGCTTTGAATTAAATGATACAACCAATGATTTACACTTAACGGACATATAGAGAGTATTTCATCCATCATTGAGCAAACACGCTTTCTTCTCAGCAGCACGAGGATCCTTCTCTAAAATAGACCATATGTTATGCCACAAAGCAAGGCTCAGCAAAAAAAAAAAAAATATAGAAATTGTACCCTGCATTCTATGTGATTGTTATGGAATGAAACTGGAAATCAAGGATAAATAAAAAATAGAAGCCACTCCAACATCCGGAGAGTAAATGGCATGGTATTGAGGGATGAATGGATAGAAGAAGAAATCAAAGTTGAAATAAAAAATACTTAGAGACGACACCAATTCTACACATCAAAATCTCTGGGACGCTATGAAGGCAGTGCAAAGAGGAAAGCTGTTTGCATTGAGTTCATTCATTGAAGGAATAAAAAGCTAACCAATAAATGACCTAAAGTTACATCTCACAGCCCTAGACAAAGAAGAGCAAATCAACACCAAAAGCAATAATTAAAACCAAAGCAAAAATCGATGAAATTGAAAGAAAAGAAACAGCTGAAAAAATGGACAAAACCAAAAATTGGTTCTCTGATCAAATCAATAAAATTGATAAACCCTTAGGCACGCTAACATTGACAAAGAGAAAAACCAAATTACTAATATTCAGTATGCAAAAAGGAAACATCACAATGGTCACTACTGAAATACAAAAGATAATTAGAGACTATTTTGAAAATTCCTACTCAATTAAAATAGAAAAACATGAAGACATGGAAAAATTTCTAGAGACATTTGATCTACTTTTTCTCACTAAAGGAAACAATCAATAAAGTGAACAGAGAGTCAACAGAATGGGAAATAATCTTTACCACATGTACTTCAGATGGAGCACTGATCTGCAGGATATATAAAGAACAGAAAAAAGTTAACACCAAAAACAGACATAGTCCAATCAATAAATGGGGTCAGGAACCCATAGAAGAAGATACACAATGGATCAAGAAATATATGAAACAAGGTTTGCCATCTTTTGCAATGAGAGAAATGCAAATCAAACAACTGCAATGATTCATCTCAGTCCAGCCAGAATGGCCATTATCAAGAACACAAGCCACAATACATATTGGTGAGGATGTGGGGGAAACGGTCACTCTCACGCTGCTGGTGGGAGTGCAGATTGGTGCAGCCCCTCTGGAAAGCGGTATGGATATTGCCAGAAACCTTGGAATGGAACCACCATTTAACCCAGCTATCCCACTCTGCAGTTTACATGCAAAGGACTTAATATCACCACAGTACAGTGACAGAGCCACATCAATGTGTACAGCAGCTCAATTCACCATAGCTTGTAATACCCAAGTCAACGAGTCCCCCAAAGACCACCAGGGAGCCAGAGTCGGATGCAAGCACAAAGGACTATTTATTAGCAGACTCGATTCGGGACCGTCATTCAACACACCGTCGCAGCAGGCAGAGGAGGCGCGGCCCTGAGCCTTACAAGGGTTCCTTTTCTTATAGGAAGAAAGCACATGCAGGCAGTTGGGGACCATAGGCGGGGGGTTTCACGCCTTAACATTTTGGGATTGGGTGAGGGTATGCGGGGTGTACCTGTCCTTGTTGGGGATAGGTCAGGGGTGGGCATAATCAGAACAGGACTTCTGAGCTCATAGGGACTTTCCTCTGGCACTATGATTGGTCGGGGAGTGGGCTGTTTCGTTCTTTTGAAGGGTTGGGGGCCCGACTGAGAAGGAGGCTCTTCCCTATGATGGAGTCACTTTGGTTCAATTGAGTCCTTTCATTTCCCCCTTGGACTGGAACCTAAGAGGCCCAATCATGGGATCCGGTAAGCTCTACAGTCTGAGTCTAGGGAGTGACAGTGAGAACCCATAACCATCAGTTGAAGGGACCCCAATCGTTCTTTCATGAACTGCACTAGTCTGTTCAGAATGCAGGGTCCAAAGGTTAGGAGCACGAGTAAAATAATAAGTGGCCCCAGTAAGGTAGAAATCCAGGTGGTCAACAAGAGGAAGACTTAACCATGATTCACCTGCCCCGTTGTGCCTCCCGTTCCCTCCTTGGTTTTGCTAGTCCTTCTCCAACTTTAGCCATAGATTCCTTAACTACTCCCGAATGGTCAACATCAAAGCAACATTCTTCACCGAGGGCACGCATAATCCTCCTTGCTGTAGGAAAATCAAACCTAACCCCCTCCTGTTTTGCATCACTACTTCAGCTAGGGAAGGGAGGGACTCTTGAAGGTGGGAAATGGAGTTTTCTAGCCTCTCAATATCTACATCAATAGCCGCTCTTAAACTAGAGTAATGTTGGTTCAGAGTTATTAAGGAAGCTGTTCCTGTTCCCGCTCTATGAGTCCCACACCCAGAACCATTCTTAGGGTTAGGTCCGTAGGAGGTTCCCTCTCAGTTGTGATAGAAGTCCTCATCTGAATGGTACAACAGCCTGGGAACTAGCCAGAGGAGAACGCTAAAACCCCGGGAGCCATTGATCCCCTCTGTGTGGGCACAGGGTGTGAGTCCTGCAGAACAGGCCCACCAGTCCTGCTGGGGAATTAGGTATTGACTTGAGTTGCCAGCGACACAGTTTGGCTGCATGAGAACTGGTGAGATTCAGGCATATGACCTACACAGAGCCCTTGTCCAGCGACTTGTTGTAAGGGAAGGGTAGCTTTTGATTGCCAGCGACATTTGGCAGAGCTGGGGGAAGGGGTGTAGTTCCCTAGAGTTGCTGTGCCTTCATAGGATGGTGGGGCTGTAACATAGCACAGTCAACAGGACTCTGTCACATTGGGTTTAGAGGTGTTTAGGACTAAGTAGGATTGTTTCAGAAGAGCTAACAGGGGTCTTCTGGGGTCTCTGCCAGAAAAGTGACAGATTCTGGTGGTGAGGTCTCGGTGCCAGGAAACTCCAAAAGCGTGATTGTGGGGTGCTGATTTGCTGAACAGATTGTCTGCTTGGTTTAAGAGCCTGGTTGGGACCCAATGGTGTTTTGCTCAGGGCTCTCTGGACTAGCTTGATAGTGAAAATTAGTCCAGGATCGCACCTGCTGCGGTCAAGCCTCAGTCTCAAGTTTTTCCGGCCTCCCAGCTTGCCTTCTTTCCCGGGGGTAAACTTTATGACTGACGGGTTGCAGCGTGCCCCTGGGGTAGCTAATGGGAAGGCAGAATATCCTCACTGGCCTTTGTTATAGCATGGCCCACAGCTCACCCTTTTACCACCCTGTTGGCAGTAACCTCGCCCCACTTCTTGCATGCTCCACCCCTTTCCCAAGATCAGGTCTCCGGTGACGGGGGTCCACGTGATCCACCCAGTAGATTCACACCCCATGCTTTATGGTAGACGCTTTCAGGACCTCTGCACTTGGCAATTCGCTTTCTGTCTCGCGAGTGAGCGGGGCAGACCTAGGACCCTAGGCTTCTGGCATTGCTACGACCCCCGGGGGTCTTACATCCAGTCCCTGGGAAGGGTTCCTGGTCCGAGGGTCCCATGCATCCCCCACAAGGTCACATAAGTCCACATGGAGGTCAGGGAACCAAGTTCCTTGGGGGACTAAGTTTGAGGAGGTGACCTTGGCCACATTGCCGGATTCCACGTTGATGATCATCCAGGTTTGGCTCCAAGGGAGGTGGGGTTCCCTTGAGGCAGCACAGTACTTACGTGAGGAAGCAAAGGGCCGCTGCCTGGAGCGTTTGAAGCGCAGCTTGAGAAGATTCTCGGGGCTTCTGATACCGTCCATTTTTCACCTTTGTGGCTTTCCTCCAGTGGGAAGGGGCCCACAAATCTGGCGTGGGTAGAGCGGCTCCAGGTGGCTATTCCATCCGCCTTGATGGCGGTGGTGTGACAAGCAAGCTCCTGTGACAAGCAGGCGGCATTTTCACTGGGAGTAGGGGAGTGTTCCGGGCCGACTGCGTGGGCCTGAGGACTCCCAAACTCAGCAACCTCGGATATGGGGTGTGATCCCCTCCTTTGCTTCAAGGGGCGTGGGATACTGACGAACCTTAACTGGGTCTGCCGCTGGTTTGAGTTCCACAAGTACTGGGGGTCGGTGTTTAGCTAGACCCGTGCCCCCTGAGTCGGCCTGTGCTGAGGGAAACTGTTGGAGCCAATCTTCCACTTGGGGGTCTAGATCCAGACCTGTTTGGTGCGTCCTACACTCTTCAGGAACTGCTATTTACACGTATGCGGAGGGGTTCCTTGTGCCATGGAGCAGCGAATTTGGGCTTTCGTTTTTGTTCGCAAATCTCGTCCCAGCACACGGTATGGGCAGTGTGGGATCAGTAGAAACCAATGGGTCCCTCGTCCTCTTCCTAGGTCCACAGTCCTTTGGGTCGTCCTTGAATGAGGCTTGACTCCCGTGACTCCTTTGACCCAGGTTGTTTTGCTCGTTATGGGTCCATTAGCCCGCAGTAGAACTGAGTTTTGGGCTCCAGTGTCAACCATAAAGTCAATTGGGTTCCCGTCCACTTTTAAGGTTACCCTGGAATTAAATACAGAGGGCAAAAATAGATCTTTTGCCCTCAGTCAGCCTGAACCCATGAACAAGAGAACTTCTCTAAGAAGCTTTGCAACTCTGGGTCACACAACCTCCTGATCAAGGAGATTGTTGAGACTAGAGGATGAAAAATCACTCAGTGCATCTGCTGCAGAGGAGGGTCATGGAAAAAGGGAGACATCCCTTGATGCTTCCAAAGGAAGTCACCTCATCAAGGAGACCCTGCCTAACCAATGGCACTGGTGGAGCTAAGAAGCTGCTCTTAAGTTCTCTACGAGTGGCCCCTGTGGGATCTCAGCTGACTCTTTAAGAAGACAGGAACCAGGTCAATTAGACCAGCTTGATCTTAGACACCAGCAAAACAGTTAAAACCAAAATATAGTCATTCTTGGGCATTTAAAAGAAATAATAGTTAAATGTAACTTAAGATGTGCCCTTGTGTTAGCCCACTAGAATAATGACTGGAAGCTACAAACGAAAGATTCTTGAGCAAATGTGCCTGATAACTATCAAGAGAAACTGCCAGAGTCAGAAGTTTTTAGACAGTTTAAAGCCTGCAGACCTTCCTAAGCTACACAGAAGCACCCACCCCCAGATGACTTTACAACCTGCTCTTCCCCAACCAGACTTCTACCTTGGACCCCTCGATTGACCCGATTTTTAAATAAAGAAACTCCAAACTGCTTTGCCCCTCGCTGCCCCCTTTCAGCATCCAAGCAGCCAGAACGATTGACGCCCCTTTCTTTTCCTTACAGCAGTTAGGAGTTCCTAAAGATAAAGCGGGGAATGAAGCCAGAATTAAGGACAGGTAGTTAGTGTAGAAATAGGGAATCGGGTCAATTCGAGGAAATGAAGCCATGAAGCCATCTGCCTCTGGAAGTTGGAGACTGCCCCTGGAAGAATGGAATGTCAAGGAGCTCTGGAGCCCATTGGTTACCAAATTTACCTGCTTTTATCAAGGACTGCAAACAAGGAGCTGCTAATTAATGCCCCCTGGGCCTTTACCTACCTGAGTCACCCTGGCCCTCCCCCTGCCCATGGCTTCTCACTTATGCAAAACCAGGCCTAGTCACTTAGGCAGGAAGGAGAGATAAGGGGGAAGAGAACTGGAGAACAAAAGAGACTTTAATCTATAAAAGATGTAGGGTGCATCCCCCCAAAGTCCACCCATTGGGGGTTGGTACCAGCGAGTGGGGTGTAGGAGGCAGGCCCTTAGAGAGGCAGACCGCGTGGGGGAGATCTAGTCTTGAGGGCTCTGCCCTCAGAGGGCTGCCCTGGCTCTGGACCCTGACCCCTATGGCTTCCTGTCTCACCTGGGATCTCTTCCTTTTCCTCTTGCACCTCCTTCCTCCACGATGAGACAGGCCCAGGTGCCTGGAGGACCTGCCTCCTCTGCTCTTGGACGCACAGCCTCTAGACCTGAGCTCAGGAAGCTGCTTTCCTTTACTGTGGAGAACTGACCAAAGCCGGCCGGTCCTTCTCCAGGTGAAGTGGCTTCTGCCAGGCCTGGAGGGTCCTTGTGGAGCCGCCCTGGGTCCTGACCCTCCAAGCTGGGCTCTCGGGCCGTCCCTTCCTGCCAGGAAGGTCCCCTCCACCCTCCGAGTCCCTGCTGAGTGCAGACTCCCGGGGACACAAGACCCCACCCTTCCAGGCCGCTCCAGGCCCCTCCAAGCCCTCCCACAGCAGGCCCAGGCTGCCAGACTGCAGCAGCTCATGGCCACGGCCCCGCTCCTGGGCTGGGTTGTCCTCTATGGTTCAGCGTGGTCCTCGGTGTGTCTCCATGAGGGCCTCCTATGAGGACCCGGTCATGTGGATGAGGGCCACCCTGACAGGCTCCCCTCAGTCAGTGACGCTACAGGGACGCACTTCCTAGTGCTGTCACATCTGAGGTCCTGGGGACGGCTCCACAGCAGAATCTGGGGACAGGTCGGGCCCATCAGGCCCACCCCCTTTAAAGTCCACTGTCCTCACCTTCTTTCCTTCCCTAGAATCCCCAAGGCCTTCCCTGAAGCCTCCCTCAGAGCCCTGTGGAGCAGCCCTGGGGAGCTGCCCCCGGCCACCCCAGGACCCGCGAACCCCCACTGGGGGCTGAAACACGCACTGCATGTGGAGTGAACTGAGAGTCCAAGTGGGAAGGTCTGAGGGGGTTTTGAAAAGCACAACAGCCTTGAGTGTGGGGAGGGGTATTTTCAGGGGAAAGAACCACAGGAGAGAGCAGGATTTGGGGCAAGAGAGGTTTATTCTCTGGGGTCAGATCTGTCCCTGAAGCAGGCACTAGAGTAGGTGATTACGGGGCTGGACAGGGCATTCCTGAGGTGTCCCCAGAGGGGTGCAGAAACATCCCAAGTCCTCAGGGGGAGCCCCGTAGGTCACCACGGGGGGACCATCCAGCAGATGGCAGATGGGGGAGGAGGGGGACTGGGAACATAGAAGAATGGAGGAAGTGCCCAGGTAGGGGTGTGGGAGGCCTTGGGCTGGGGATGGGCAGGGGGTGTAGGGTGAGGAAGGGTAGCAGGTGGGGTGGTGGGAAAGGGCAGGGGTGGGATGACAGGGAAGAGAAGGGGCTGGGGGTGAGGAAGGGTGGGGGCAGGGGGAAGGGAGGGGCAGAGGGTGAGGGGCAAGGAAGGGAAGCAGGTGGGGTGGTGGGGAATGTCAGGGTCAGGGGGTGCAGAGGGGCAGGGTGAGTAGTGAGGGCAGGAAGGGCAGGGCAGGGTGTCAGACTGCTACTGGGGACAGGGACCCAGCAGGGAGCAGGCAGCATGGAGGTGGGAGTGTCATGAAGAGCCAGGGCAGGGTCCCTGGGCTGCACCTGGTGCCCCTGGTGAGACCAGGCCCAGGGAGGCCTTGGGGGCTGCGTTGCTGCAGGTTGGCTGGGCTGGGGGCCAGGCTCACAGCAGCCTCTTCCCTGTGGCTCTTCTCCTGGGCAGCAGGCAGTGAGTGTGAGGCCAGAGTAGACATGGCCGTGCTCACGCCTCTGAGGGTCTTTGACGGGCAGACACAGGGGCCCAGAGGGTTCCCAAGTGCCATCCCTGTCCTCTGCTCTGTATGCAGCTCACCGTCCAGACCTCTCACTGTGCTGACCAAGACCAGCCCGAGACTGCCAGCCATGTGGTGGCCGACTCATGGAGGAGGCCTCCTGGACACAGCCCCTGCCCGTGCAGGACAGATGGACCTGCTTAACACTCGGCTTCTTTGCCAACACTGCAGGGACCAGCGTGATCCAGGGCTCTCGTCCCAGCTCCTCCCACAAATGCGCCACAGTCAGACCCTTACTCACCTTCTGCTTCCCAGACTGAGCTGTGATGTGACAAACCACCAATGAAGAAGCCCCAGCTGGGAGCAGGGACGCCTGGACCTCTGTGGCTGGAGCCTGAGAGCAGGAATTAGCAGCACACGGGGCTCAGCAGCTGGACAGGTAGCAGCAAGGCTTGCAGCAGCTGGACTGGCAGCAGGAGGACCCACAGCCTGAAGAGCAGCAGGGCTTGCAGCAGGTGGATTGGCAGCAGGAGGACCCACAACCTGAGGAGCAGCAGGGCTTGCAGCAGCTGGACTGGCAGCAGCTGGATCCACAGCCTGAGGAACAGCAGGGCTTGCAGCAGCTGGATTGGCAGCAGCAGGGCTTGCAGCAGCTGGACTGGCAGCAGGAGGACCCAGAGCCTGAGGAGCAGCAGGGTTTGCAGCAGCTGGATTGGCAGCAGCATGGCTTGCAGCAGCTGGACTGGCAGCAGGAGGACCCACAGCCTGAGGAGCAGCAGGGTTTGCAGCAGCTGGATTGGCAGCAGCAGGGTTTGCAGCAGCTGGATTGGCAGCAGCAGGGCTTGCAGCAGCTGGACTGGCATCCCCCACAGGAGCCACAGCTGGAGCAGGAGCAGGTTGGCACACAGCAGCACACGGGCTTGCAGCAGCACACGGGCTTGCAGCAGCACACGGGCACACAGCAGCTGGAGCCACAGCCCCCACAGCTGGAGCCACAGCCCCCACAGCTGGAGCCACAGCCTCCAGAGCAGCCACAGCAGCCCATGTTTCTGGTGGTGAAGGTGGAGTGGGTGAGAGGAGCAGGTGGAGAGGGAGGAGTGTGGGGTGGAGCTCCTGAGCCGGGCCTTTATGTACCTGCCTGGGGTCAGGTGTGGGCTGGACCCATGGCCACTTCCTGGTGTCTGCTTTTGTTTCCCCAGGGAGGTCATGTGTCTTGGTAGAGCAACACACACTTCACCTGACCCTGTGACTTGCTTCCCTGTGATACTGTTTTCTCTCTGTACCTCAGGGTAGCCCCTGGCTGCCCCCAAGGGTGGGACATTTTAAACACTTTCTGATGGTCTGTGTTCAGTGAAGGTGTGTTGGCACGTTGGGATCCTGGACTAAGTTTCATGATCAAAGTCATGCTCCCACCATGTCTGGGGGCAGAAAGTTCCAGAAATATTCCTCTGTTCCTTGCAATGTTCTGGTGAATGCAGATCCTCAGGCCCCTTGTTCCCCAGGCTTCCGTGGCCCCTGTGACTTGGATGGGTCCATCTCATGTCTGAAGGTCACATCCTCAGAAGTCCAGGATCTTGGGCTGCTGGTCAGTGCCCATCCCTCTCTCCCCGCCTCTCTTCTGCCCCTGCTCGGGCAGCTCTGCATTCCTTCCACCACCCTGAAAGCTTGGAATGCCTCCAGGGGCTTCTTTCTGATCCTGAGATGGCACCTGCCCCAAGCATCTCCCACGGGCCCTTTCACAGACCCCTAGGACTTGGCGTGCCCCTCCCAGATCCAGGGGCAGAGTCCCAGGTGACTACACCCTGGGTCCTCTGCATGGGGCACTTCTGGATTCTGGTCTGTCAGGACAGCCCTCTAGCGCCACCTACAGTGTCCCCAACACTCAGCAGCCTCTCCCTGCCTCTGTCCAGGGCCACCTTGGCCTTTCTCCACCCCAGGAGACCTGAGAGCAGCTAGGAGCCTCTTCTCTCCTGCAAAGGGCTCACCACTCTCTGGAGTTTGGTGAGTTGCATTTCCTGATTCTGGTGGGTTTTCGAAGCACCTTCGCTGGCGGTGTGTGACTCACGGTGGCATGATGGGAGCAGGCTGTCCTGTGACCATCTGCATTTGAATCAGAGTAGGACCCCAATGTCGCAGGCACAGTGGGAGTTCTCTTGTGGAGGAGGAGCGGGGTGCACGAGTTCTGGGGAAGGGGCAGCTCTGGAGACTAATGCACCACCAAAAGTCAACTGCCAGCTGGCAGTCCCCATGCACAGGTGGAGACTGAGCTCCCCAATCCTGCTTGGGGAAGGCTGGAGTTATTGGCTCCTGGTTATCCTGGGACCTTGACCCCTCTTGGCTAGTGTAAGGACAGATGAATTTAAGGGAAGTTTACTTTCAGAACACGAAGATATAGATGAAAATGCTGTCAGACAGAAAGAAGGGCCTGGAACACAGCCGGGAGGAGAGCTGGTTCGTGATGTGGCTGTGTCACTGTAGTATGCTGACTTTAAGTCCTTGGGGTGTAAACCTAGGAGTGGGATAGCTGGGTCAAAATGTGGTTCCATCCAAGGTTTCTGAGGAATCTCCATTTTGCTTTCCAGCCTGGGTGCAGCAATTTGCAATCCCACCAGCAATGTATGAGTGAACCTTTTCCCCACAAACTCACCAACATTTATTGTGGCTTGTATTCTTGATAATTGCATTCCCATTGCAGTGAGATGAAATCTTAGTTTTGATTTTCTCTAATGGCTAGAGTTGTTCAACATTTTGTCGTATGTTGTTGATCAATTGTATTTCTTCTGTGTCGTGTCTGTTCAGTTCCTTAGCCCATTTATGGATTGGTTTATTTGTTTTCATGGTGTTAAGTTTTTTGAGTTCTTTATATATCCTGGAGATTAATGCTTTACCTGAGGTGCATGTGGTAAAGAGTTTCTCCCAGTCTGTAGGCTCTCTTAGCGTTTTTGGTTGCTTCTTTTGCGGAGAAGCTTTTTAGCCTGAGTCCATCCCATTTACCGATTCTTGCTTTAACTTCTTGTGCTTTAGGGGTCTTGTTAAGGAAGTCAGATCCTAGGCCAACACGGTGAGATGCTGCGCCTACTTTTTCTTCTAGTAGCCGGCGGGGTCTCTCTTCTAGTGAGGCTCATGTGTGTCTATAATCAGACTGGGAAGGGGACTTTTTGTCATTTTCAGAATAGAAAATAGGGCGATTTAAGTTACCTTTGCCCTCACCCCAATAACTGCGGTCTCCACACGTCAATATACTTTTTCATAGAAAGTCATTCAGTTCTTTTCTGAACCATGATTAAATTTTATGATTAAAAAAGATGAGTAATGACCCCAGACAGCACACAGAAGAAATGCGGGGACAGAGCGAGGGAGGGAACAGCCCAGGTGGAGCGCTGGCCCCCAAGTCCCTGGCTGAGCCACAGGGGAGCCAGGAGGGGCCTGGGGAAGGGCCAGGGGTCCCCCAGGTCCCCCGCCTCAGGAGAGGCAGAGAGGCCCCTGCCGGGCCAGGCGCGCTGCGGGCGGGCGCAGAGACGCCCTGAGACCCTGGTGCCCAGGAGCAGCCCGAGGCCCCGGGACGCGGGGAGGACCAGCCTTCGCAGAGCGCAGGACGCCACCTCCCTCCGCGGCCGGCCCCACGCGCAGCGAGTCCGCGGTCAAAGGCGCCCTCCGCTCAGAACCGCGGACTCTCCAAAGGCGCGTGTGCCCCGCTTCCTCCTCAAGAAGCCACGGAGGACGTGCCCGGAGAACCAGGGGCCCGCCGGCGACAGCGGCGCGTGGGGCAGCAGCACCGGCAGGGAGCGGCGGGCTGGGCCAGCCACAGGGTCAGAGCCCTAGGCGCCCGCGGCCGGGAGGGAAGCGCAGGGCGCCCTGGAGGGGAGGCGGGTCCCAGGGCCCGAGGAGTCCGCTGCCCGGGTGGCCGAGGCGGGCGCGGCCCCGAAGACTCCCCGGAGCCGCCCGCGCTGGGCAGGAGACAGATGGCCAAGCCCCGCGCGGCTGGGCTGGCGCACCGGCCGGTGACACGGGAGAGCCAGCGGACCACCAACCGGCGTTTTGACACCAAAAGGTAAAAGCGAAGCTAAGGACTGAATGAGGAAAGACTCCAGTTTAAAGCCGCGAGATGTCGGGACCGGCCGGCGGCCTTTTCTCTTCCTGTCTGCAGCACCCTTTTGCTTTTCGGGGGTGTCCATGTGCAACTGGGAGACAGAAGGACAAGGGGCAGCGCTGGGCTGGTGCCTCAGTGGACGAGAGCTTGCCTGGCCA
The DNA here is from genome assembly GCF_902686445.1 of Sciurus carolinensis. Taxonomy (NCBI): domain Eukaryota; kingdom Metazoa; phylum Chordata; class Mammalia; order Rodentia; family Sciuridae; genus Sciurus; species Sciurus carolinensis. The sequence goes on from NC_062223.1 coordinate 1,577,153, forward strand.
CATGAGAGCCTGGGTTCCCTACTCAGCACCGCGTGTGCATTAAGACAATTAAAGAAGGATCAGTGACAACTAACAAATAATTTAAAAACGAGATAAGTAAGTCAATAAAGGTCCATCAACAATGAACAAACAAAATCTACAAGAGGCAGGAGAGAGGGAGGGGAGGGGCGAGTAGGGAGGGAAGGTGGGGAGAGGGAGGGAGGGGGAGGGGGCGAGGGAGGAGGGAGCTAGGGGAGGAGCTTGGCAGGGAGGGGAGGGACAAGGAGGCCAAGGAGGGGAGGAGGGGGAGCAACATAGGAGGAACTGGCGCTTTAGGCACTGAGGTGCATCACGGAGCCCGGTAATTACAGTGTGGGAAGACCACACAGAGCGCCCGGAGCTCCAGTGGACTGTGTAGAAAAGGCTTGTTTCTGAATAAAAATGAGCCCAAAGAGCCTGGAGTTAGGACACAAGTCAGACCTGAAGGTGCAGCAGACAGGGGGAAGACAGAGGGGGTGGAGGGCAATGCCTGGAGCCAGACTGAGCCAGAACTGTGGCATGTATTTGAAAGTAGACAGCAAACAGGACTTCCCTGTCACTACAGCATAAACACACACAGGAAGGGCATGTGTGCTTGGGACAACCTGCATACAGGTATATAAAGGCTGCCGGGAAAGGGGTCTCCACATTCCTCTCCTCCCTCTCCACCTGCTCTTCTCTCCCACTCCACCTCCACCACCAGAACCATGGGCTGCTGTGGCTGCTCTGGAAGCTGTGGCTCCAGCTGTGGGGGCTGTGGCTCCAGCTGTGGGGGCTGTGGCTCCAACTGCTGTGTGCCCGTGTGCTGCTGCAAGCCCGTGTGCTGCTGCAAGCCCGTGTGCTGCTGTGTGCCAGCCTGCTCCTGCTCCAGCTGTGGCTCCTGTGGGGGCTGCAAGGGGGGCTGTGGCTCCTGTGGGGGCAGCAAGGGGGGCTGTGGCTCCTGTGGGGGCTGCAAGGGGTGCTGTGGCTCCTGTGGGGGCTGCAAGGGGGGCTCTGGGTCCTGTGGGGGCTGCAAGTCCAGTTGCTGCCAGTCCAGCTGCTGCAAGCCCTGCTGCTCCTCAGGTTGTGGGTCCAGCTGCTGCCAGTCCAGCTGTTGCAAGCCCTGCTGCTGCCAATCCAGCTGCTGCAAGCCCTGCTGCTGCCAGTCCACCTGCTGCAAGCCCTGCCGCTCTTCAGGCTGTGGGTCCAGCTGCTGCCAGTCCAGCTGCTGCAAGCCCTGCTGCTGCCAATCCAGCTGCTGCAAGCCCTGCTGCTCCTCAGGCTGTGGGTCCAGCTGCTGCCAGTCTAGCTGCTGCAAGCCCTGCTGTGGCCAGTCCAGCTGCTGTGCCCCGATTTGCTGTCAGTGCAAGATCTGAGGCTCTGGACTCAGAACTCCAGTTGCCCCTGCACACTCACACTCTCCAGACAGGGCCAGGAGCTGCATCCCAGATCCCTGGAGCTCAGCTCTGGATCTACATCTTCCAGTTGTTGGAAGCTCCATCTGCAGACCCAGGTCTCCAGATGTCCAGGAAGAAGGACACTGCTAGCTGGTGGTGCTGGGTCCCTCTGCCTATGTACAGGGAATTGTGCCTCTTGTCCCTCAGCTGCACTCTCCAGCCTCTGAGTCCCAGACCCTCATGGCCCGTGGCTTCGCCTGGACAGGCAGCACACAGTGGAGCCCCCACAGCCTGGGCACCCCTGGAGCTGTGAGTGCCTTGTCCACTGGCAGTTTGCCCAGCCCAGGGATGCCTCCTCTGGGCCCTCTCTGGCCACCCTCTGTGATTCCTCAGCGCAGTGTGAACTGTACCCTTGATGTCCTCAAATTAACCTCTCTCAGGGCTGGGGAGATAGCTCAGCTGGTAGAGTGCTTGCCTCGCAAGCACAAGGCCCTGAGTTTGATCCCCAGTACCCCCCAAAAATAAATAAATAAATAAAAAATAAACCTCTCTCGCCCACTTCTGTCTCCGTGTGGTTCTTTGTTCCATTAGGTCACCACTGAGCCCCTTTCCCTCCTGCTGAAATCCTCCTCCGTGGTCCTGACACCATGCCGCCTTCTGCCCATTTCCTTCTGGACCCTCGGTCCCATCACCGTGTCGTCTCAGGCTCTCTGGAGAGCTGGGAATGGACCGACACATGGGTACTTTTTAAAGTCAGTGAACCAAAATCAGTAGCAATGCCAAGGCAGCCATGCTATTGGGCATTCTGGAAATTTCAGGGGCTGTTCCTTGGTGCTTGCTGCTCCTCACACGGATGAGGCCAGAGCTCCTGGCTCGGCAGTGCCAGGGGACTCTACACCCTGGGTTCCCTGCCCTGGATCCCTTTCCAACCTTGGGGGCGGGTCGAGGCACGTTTGCATCTCCCCGTGCCAACCCCTGTGGCCTCCCGTTGCCACTGGAGGATGTGAAACTCAGCTGGGTTAGGATCAGATGAGACACCTGCTCCAGCCCCCATGCCCTGGCTGCTTCACGTCTCCACCCCGGATGTGCCCATATCAGTCAGCACAGCAAGCACCCCTGGCCTGCCCACAGCCTGGGGAGGAAGAGGAAGGAGCGCCACGTGAGGTGAGTGCCAGCCCGGAGCGCTGGGTTCCAGACACACACTCTTCTTTTTCTTCTCTTTGTGTTGCTGCAGAGCAAACCCAAGGAGCTTGCCTGGCTAGCACCATGCCAGAGCCCGGGCAGGACTCCAAGCTCCTCCTCTTCCTCCTCCTCTTCCTCCTCCTTCTCCTCCTTCCCTTCTCCCCCTCTTCCTCCTCTCCTCCTCCTCTTCCTCTTCCCTCTCCTTCCCTTCTCCTCTTCTTCCTCCTCTTCTCCTCCTCCTCCTCGTCCTCCTGTTCACTTGCACTGTTTTGCTGTATGAATAATGATCACAGGTCCAGGGGCTGGGACAGGATCTTGGGTTGTGGGAGCCACCGTTCTGCCTGCCAGGAGGTCAGCTGGGGACCAGAAGCTTCTTTAGCCCCTGTGTTATTCAGTTTTTTATCCATGTGACCACAATTCCTGACATGAACACCTGAGGAGCAAAGGGTTACTTTGATTTGTGATTTCAGAGTGTCATTCCATGGTTGGCTGGCTGCAGTGCGGAGACATCATGGCAGAGGGTGTGGCACAGGAGATCGACTGAGCTCATGGCAGAAAAAGCAGAGAGACATGAGAGAGGAAGGGCCAGAGAGAAGATGAACCCTCCAGGGGCACTTCAGTGACCCTTCTGCCAACATGTCCCTGCCCCCAGTAGTTCATTCAGCCTTGAATGGATCAATGCCCTGATGAGGTCAGAGCCCTTATGATCTAATGACTTCCCAAACGTCCCAGCTCTGAGCACATGAAACTTCGGGGGACGATCCAGATTCAAGCCATAACTTTCCACCTCTGGCCCCCAAAGGCTCCTACTCATCTCACAGTGCAGATTTCACTCTGTCCATCTCCAAGGGTTCCCCTAGTCTTAACAGTCCTTGGATTGCTCAAAAGTTCAAGTCTGAAGTCTCCTGCAAGCCTCAAGGCAACTCTTAGCTGTAAGCCCATTTAAAAGTCTAAAAACAAGTCACAAGCTCTCAACAAGCAATGTATAAGCACTCCATTTCCAAAGGTAGGCACAGGCATTGGAAGCAGGAACAGGACCAAAGCGAGACTGAAACTCGACAGAGCCCACAAGTCCTGTGGCTCCATAACTGGCATGTGGTGCTGAGACGTGGACCACAGAGGGCTTGGGCAGCCCCCTGTGGCCTGGCTGGTGGCAGCCCTGTGGCCTCTCACCTGGGCTAGTGCTGCTCACTGCCCGCAGCTTCCTCAGCCAGTGGTCCACATCCCTGGCATCTCGGAATTCCTGGGCTGTGCACGGAAGTTCTGGCTTCACCCTCACAGCTGAGCTTCACGTGTTGCCCTCCTCCCTGAAAGGGTTCTCACCCTGACACATATTTCCTGGCCTCCTGGGTCTTCCTGTGTCGTCTTGGCGGAGGCCTGTGTGACCCCACAACAGTGGCCTTCTTCTTGCCTGCAGAGCCAGTACTAATGAATGATGCCCCTGTCTCTGGCCACCAGGGTGGTAGCCAGGCCCACTTGGGCATTCGTGTGCCTGGATGGCCGAGCATGGCGAACAACTGTCCAGGTGACCCTGTGGGACCAGGCTGCCCCAGAGCTGTCTCCTGAACGCAGTCTTTCAAGTGAGTTTTCTCTTTTACACCCGCGAGCCTGCGATGGGTGGAGACTTGCTGATCCTGAGATGCCCTCAGTCATCTTTACCTTGACCCCTGCAAAGTCTTGGATTTCTCCTTAAGGGCACTGATCTCTGCAGCAACCACAACTTCCTCAGCCCATGCTTTTCTGACCAAAGTGATTTTCAAACTTCCTTCTGATCTGCTTTTTGCTGATGACCATCACATGAAACGTGGCTAAAAGCAGTCAGGAGCACACATTCCACTGAAATTTCCTCTGCTGGATTCATTAGCCCATCACCTTTAAATTCAGCATCACACGAAGCCGCAGAACATGGGCAAGATCTAGACCAGTTCTTTGCCGGGAGGTAACACATGGGGCTCTAGTCCAGTTCCCAATAGAGTCCTCTTCCCTCAGAAACCTCGTGGGCATAGTCTTTACTGTCCACATTCCCACTGGCATCACGTTCTCCCAAGATGATGCCAGGATCGTCCACTAAGCTCTGCTTACAGCATTCCCGGACTTCTCCAGCTTCTATTTCCAAAAATTTCCAAATTCCTTGCACAAAATACTTCCACAGACTTCTGAACCACGTGCACAGAATGACCCCACGCCTGGTATCAATTTTCTGTGTTGGTCAGCTTTTCAGTGCTGTGACCAAAATACCTAACACAAACAACTCAGGAAGGAAACGGTTACTTTGGGCTCATGGTTTTAGAGGTTTAAGTCCATGGTTTACTGACTCCAGACAGAAATGTCATGGCAGAGGAAAGCTTCTCAGCTCATGGCAGCCCCTGTGACCTGTCTCCTCCGACTCAGTCCCACCTCCCAGCACTCCATTCAGCCATCAATGGATCAATCCACTGAGGAAGACAGAGTCCTCCTGATACAGTCCCTTCCCCGAAACCCTCCTCTGAATATGTGAGGCTTGGTGACCATGCGGATCCAAAGCAAAATAGCCAGTAAATACAAGGACCAGGAGAGGAGCTCAGCTCAGCAAGAACTGAGAGAGAGCGGTACAGGTGTTAGCGGGAGCACAATGAGCAGGAGACACACAAGTGCACATGATATACACATGTATACCAACACACCACACATAGAAACACTCTGCATGTACACACAAGATATGTAACCATACACACATATACATACACACGCACATGATACATAAATATAGAAACACTCTGAAGGCACACACAAGATATGTAAGCATATGCACCTGTACATACACACACACTCATACTCCTGCTCCAGCTGTGGCTCCTGTGGGGACTGCAAGGGGACTGTGGCTCCTGTGGGGGCGGCAAGTCGAGTTGTTGCCAGTCCAGCTGCTGCAAGCCCTGCTGCTCCTCAGGCTGTGGATCCAGCTTCTGCCAGTCCAGCTGCTGCAAGCCCTGCTGCTGCCTGTCCAGCTGCTGTGTCCCTGTGTGCTGCTAGTTAAGATCTGAGGCTCTAATTACAGACATCAGCTGGGTCCTAAAATCTGGTTCTACAGGAATGACCAGAATTGTGTCCTGATCAGCCAAGGGACACCTCTGAGTCCTTCCTGTTGGGACCATGGCAGCCTAGTGTCCAGCTTCCACACAGCATCCAGCATTGAGATTGCAGGACCTGCCATGCCAGTGTCCTTCCCACCGAGCATACTGGATCCTCCTCTTCCTCTCCTTCACCACCCCAGGCTTCCTAGGCCTCTGAGACTCCATGCCACTTGCTGGGTTGTCCTAGGACTGGGTGTCCTCTGCCCAGGGCCCAGGGCCACCCATCCCATGCCTCCACTGGCTCCTCCATCCTGCTCTACGCCCCCTGAGTTGGGATAGCTCTTGGGATGTGTGTAGAGGAAACCCCTGGCATTGGTGACCCCTGGTTCCATCCAGAGGGTGGGTTCTCAAGCTCCCCTACCTGTTGGACCTGCCATTGCTCACTCTCCCTCTGTTCAATGCTCAGCCTGGATCTTCTAAATAAACACAGTCCACACCTCCCAAGAGTTACACTGTGGTCATCTTGTTTCTGCCTCTGCATTATTAGGAAACAAATGGTGTTTACCCATAACTCCTGCACCTTCTCCCCATTAGCAGGGTTGGCTGGGGCTCCAGAACAAAGTGCCATAGACCCCGTGGCTTGAGGGGAGAAATGGAAGCTTGAGACACTAGAGACTGCTGGGCCTCTGCCTGGTGCCTCCACGGTGTCGAGGGTGGCCGTCCTCCATGCCTCTGCATGTCCTGTTTCCTCCTATGGGGCATCAACCCTGGGGACTGAGGCCACACTCGGAGGTCCTGCAGGCCCAGCCTGGTTGGGCCTGCTTCATCCACCTGGCTGGGGATGGCCTCACCCCGCAGTCCCACCTGTCCCTAACACTAAAGAGCTACCAGCAGACTAGCCAATAGCTGTGTCCAGCCGGGCTCCTCCACAGACTCTGCCCTGGACCCTGTCATCTCCTACCTGCCCTTCCCTTTTGTCACCCCCTGGGCTGGTAGACAAGGCTCTACCTGGTTCTGGAGGTGGAGCCTGCACACCAGTCCTGATGGGCTGGTCTCCAGGTGGGCTCAGGAGGTGGAACCTGCACACCAGTGTTGATGGGCTGGACTCCAGGTGGGCTCAGGAGGTGGAACCTGCACACCAGGGCTGATGGGCTGGACTCCAGGTGGGCTCAGGAGGTGGAGCCTCCACACCAGTGCTGATGGGCTGGTCTCCATGTGGCCTCTCACCAAGCGCTCAGGTGGCAGAGGCGTGCTCAGGTGCCCCAGTGTCTGCTCTGCCGAGGACCCAATCTCAGGGGACTGGGCCCAACCTGGAGTCCTCGCGGCTTCCCTCAGTCTTCAAGGTCCTGCCTCCCATACAGACACGGGTTAAGGCATCAACCACAGCTTCCGGGGGACACAGACTTCAAGTCCACGCTCCTTTCTCACCCCAGACCAGCCTTCCCCTCACGCCCTGCCTGTGGGCCCCTGTCCTGGCTATGGCTGGCCCCAGCTTCTCTCCTCCTGCCTCCCCTTCCCTCCCCAGGTCTGGCCCACACCGCCCTTCTCAGGAGCCATCGCTGTCCCTCACAGAGGGTCATCAGCCTCAGGGCCGCATGCAGCCTCAAGGCCTGGATTGCACACCAGCTTCACTCTGGAAACAAGCAAGTGGCACCAGAGCCAGGTCTGCCGTCTGAAGGAGTCCAGGGTGCAGGGCGCTGGGCAGGAGTCAGAGGCCGGAGCTGTGGTGGCCTTTGGCTGCTTAGGGCAGGCCCAGCCCAGACGGAGGGACACGGTGGCTCCCAGAGGGTTCCCGTGGGACTCCACAGACAACACAGTAAAAGCAATGTCAGAGACAGAATTTAGAAAATACATCGACTGATCTTCAAAATGAAGGATGGTACTGGAGCGAAAAACACAGGATATGAAAGAGCACTTCAATAAAGGGTCAGAGATTATAAAAAGGAATCAATCAGAAATCCTCAAAGTGAAAGAAACAATAAACCAGATTTCAAATTCAATGGAACCTCTCACCAAAAGCCTAGAACACTTGGAAGACAGAGCCTCAGACAATGAAGACAAAATATATTCTCTTGAAAATAAAGTCAAATGCACAGAGAACATGGTAAGAGACCACAAATCGAACCTCCAAGAAATAGGGATTAACACGAAAAGACCAAATTAAGAGTTATCGGAAGAGACGAATGCGTGGAGATACAAACCAAGGAATGCACAATCTTGTCAAGGACAGAATATCAGAAAACATCCCACATCTCAAGACTGAAATACAAAATCAACTACAAGGGAGTTCCACGACCCCAAATGTACAACATTACAGCAGACCAACCCCAAGGCACATCATACTGACAATGACTAACATAGAAAATAGGAATATAATTTCAAAGTGTGGGAGATAAAAAATTCAAATTACATATGGGGAGAAACCAATTGGGATCTCAGCTGATTCCTCAACCCAGATCCTCAACTCCAGGAGATTCTGGAAAGATATACACAAGCTCTGAAAGCAAATGGAGGCCAGCTGAGAATTCCATAGTCAGCGAAACTAAGGTTCAGATTTGAAGGTCAAATACAAACTTTCCCTATTAAAAAAAAAAAAAATTAAAAGAATTCATAATATGAAAACGTGCACTACAGAACTTTTTCAGGAAAATATTCCCCGAGTAGGAAATGAAAACAACAACAACAAAGCTGTGAATCCCAGCAAAGTACGAACTACACTAAAGGAAATGTCAATCAAAGGAGAAACTAAGTCACGTTAAAAACCAAAAATAGACCAAAATGGCCAAGAATTCAAATCATATCTCAATAATAACCCTGAATATTAATGACCTAACCTCATCAATCAAAAGACACAGACTGACTGATTGGACTAAAAAGCAAGACCCCACAATATGCTGCCTTCAGGAGACTCATCACCTAGGCAAAGACATCCACAGACTGAAGGTGAAAGGTCGGGAAAAACATCTCACTCACATGGAGTGTGCAAACAAGCAGGGGTTTCCAGCCTCACATCAGACAAAGTGGACTTCAAGTCAAAGTTACTTGAAGGGACAGAGAAGGACATTTCCTACTGCTTAAGGGAATCATACACCAAGGATACATAGCCATCTTAACTACTTATGCCCCAAACAATGGAGCATCTACGTACATCAAACAAACCCTTCTCAACTTCAGTAATCAAATAGACCACAGCACCTTGACTCTGGGTGACTTTAACACACATCTCACACCACTGGATACAGCTTCCAAACAAAAAGTAAGCAAGGAAGCTATTGAATTAAATGATACAACCAATGATTTACACTTAACGGACATATAGAGAGTATTTCATCCATCATCGAGCAAACACACTTTCTTCTCAGCAGCATGAGGATCCTTCTCTAAAAGAGACCATATGTTATGCCACAAAGCAAGGCTCAGCAAACACAAAAATATAGCAATTCTACCCTGCATTCTATGTGATCGTTATGGAATGAAACTGGAAATCAAGGATAAATAAAAAATAGAAGCTACTCAAACATCTGGAGAATAAATGGCATGGTATTGAGGGATGAATGGATAGAAGAAGAAATCAAAGTTGAAATAAAAAATACTTAGAGGGAAAGACGACACCAATTCTACACATCAAAATCTCTGGGACGCTATGAAGGCAGTGCTAAGAGGAAAGCTCATTGCATTGAGCTCATTTATTCAAGGAATGAAAAGCCAACCAATAAATGACCTAACGTTACATCTCACAGCCCTAGACAAAGAAAAGCAAATCACCACCAAAAGCAATAATTAAAACCAAAGCTGAAATCAATGAAATTGAAAGAAAAGAAACAATTAAAAAAATTGACAAACCAAAACTTGGTTCTCTGATAAAATCAATAAAATTGATAAACCCTTAGGCATGCTAACAATGACAAAGAGAAAAAACAAGTTACTAATATTCAGGATGCAAAAGGAAACATCACAATGGTCACTACTGAAATTCAAAAGATAATTAGAGACTATTTTGAAAATTCCTACTCAATTAAAATAGAAAAACATGAAGACATGGAAAAATTTGTAGAGACATTTGATCTACTTTTTCTCACTAAAGGAAACAATCAATAAAGTGAGGAGAGAGTCAACACAATGGGAAAGAATCTTTACCACATGCACCTCAGATGGAGCACTGATCTGCAGGATATATAAAGAACAGAAAAAACACCAAAAACGCACATAGTCCAATCAATAAATGGGCTCAGGAACCCATAGAAGAAGATACACAATGGATCAAGAAATATATGAAACAAGGTTCATCATCTCTTGCAATGAGAGAAATGCAAATCAAACAACTGCAATGATTCATCTCAGTCCAGCCAGAATGGCCATTATCCAGAGCAAAAGCCACAATACATGTTGGTGAGGATGTGGGGGAAAGGGTCACTCTCACGCTGCTGGTGGGAGTGCAGATTGGTACAGCCCCTCTGGAAAGGGTATGGAGATTTCCAGAACCCTTTGAATAGAACCACCATTTGACCCAGCTATCCCACTCTGCGGTTTACATGCAAAGGACTTAAAATCACCACACTACAGTGACACAGCCACATCAATGTGTACAGCAGCTCAATTCACCATAGCTTGTAATACCCAAGTCAACGAGTCCCCCAAAGACCACCAGGGAGCCAGAGTCAGATGCAAGCACAAAGGACCATTTCCTAGCAGACTGGAGTCGGGACTGTCATCCAACCCACCATCGCAGCAGGCAGAGGAGGCGCGGCCCTGACCCTTACAAGGGTTCCTTTTCTTATAGGAAGAAAGCACATGCAGGCAGTTGGGGACCATAGGCGAGGGGTTTCACGCCTTAGCATTTTGGGATTGGGTAAGGGTATGCGGGGTGTACCTGTCCTTGTTGGGGATAGGTCAGGGGTGGGCATGATCAGAACAGGACTTCTGAGCTCATAGGGACTTTCCTCTGGCACTATGATTGGTCGGGGAGTGGGCTGTTTCGTTCTTTTGAAGGGTTGGGGGCCCGACTGAGAAGGAGGCTCTTCCCTATGAGGGAGTCACGTTGGTTCAATTGAGTCCTTTCATTTCCCCCTTGGACTGGAACCTAAGAGGCCCAATCATGGGATCCGGTAAGCTCTACAGTCTGAGTCTAGGGAGTGACAGTGAGAACCCATAACCATCAGTTGAAGGGCCCCCAGCCGTTCTTTCATGAACTGCACTAGTCTGTTCAGAATGCAGGGTGCAAAGGTTAGGAGCACGAGTAAAATAATAAGTGGCCCCAGTAAGGTAGAAATCCAGGTGGTCAACAAGAGGAAGACTTAACCATGATTCACCTGCCCCGTTGTGCCTCCCGTTCCCTCCTTGGTTTTGCTAGTCCTTCTCCAACTTTAGCCATAGATTCCTTAACTACTCCCGAATGGTCAACATCAAAGCAACATTCTTCACCGAGGGCACGCATAATCCTCCTTGCTGTAGGAAAATCAAACCTAACCCCCTCCTGTTTTGCATCACCACTTCAGCTAGGGAAGGGAGGGACTCTTGAAGGTGGGAAATGGAGTTTTCTAGCCTCTCAATATCTACATCAATAGCCGCTCTTAAACTAGAGTAATGTTGGTTCAGAGTTATTAAGGAAGCTGTTCCTGTTCCCCTCTATGAGTCCCACACCCAGAACCATTCTTAGGGTTAGGTCCGTAGGAGGTTCCCTCTCAGTTGTGATAGAAGTCCTCATCTGAATGGTACAACAGCCTGGGAACTAGCCTAACGAGAACACAAAAACCCCGGGAGGCATTGATCCCCTCTGTGTGGGCACAGGGTGTGAGTCCCGCAGAACAGGCCCACCAGTCCTGCTGGGGAATTAGGTATTGACTTGAGTTGCCAGCGACACAGTTTGGCTGCATGAGAACTGGTGAGATTCAGGGCTATGACCTACACAGAGCCCTTGTCCAGCGACTTGTTGTAAGGGAAGGGTAGCTTTTGATTGCCAGCGACATTCGGCAGAGCTGGGGGAAGGGGTGTAGTTCCCTAGAGTTGCTGTGCCTTCATAGGACGGTGGGGCTGTAACACAGCACAGCCAACAGGACTCTGTCACATTGGGTTTAGAGGTGTTTAGGACTAAGTAGGATTGTTTCAGAAGAGCTAACAGGGGTCTTCTGGGGTCTCTGCCTGAAAAGTGACAGATTCTGGTGGTGAGGTCTCGGTGCCAGGAAACCCCAAAAGATTTTGGAGATTTTGGGGTGCTGATTGGCTGAACAGATTGTCTGCTTGGGTTAAGTACCTGGTGGGGACCCAAGGGTGTTTTGCTCAGGGCTCTCTGGACTAGCTTGATAGTGAAAATTAGTCCAGGATCGCACCTGCTGCGGTAAAGCCTCAGTCTCAGGTTTTTCCGGCCTCCCAGCTTGCCTTCTTTCCCGGGGGGTAAACTTTATGACTGACGGGTTGCAGCGTCCCCCTGGGGTAGCTAATGGGAAGGCAGAATATCCTCACTGGCCTTTGTTATAGCATGGCCCACAGCTCACCCTTTTACCGCCCTGTTGGCAGTAACCTCGCCCCACTTCTTGCATGCTCCACCCCTTTCCCAAGATCAGGTCTCCGGTGACGGGGGTCCACGTGATCCACCCAGCAGATTCACACCCCATGCTTTACGGTAGACGCTTTCAGGACCTCTGCACTTGGCAATTCGCTTTCTGTCTCGCGAGTGAGTGGGGCAGACCTAGGACCCTAGGCTTCTGGCATTGCTACGACCCCCGGGGGTCTTACATCCAGTCCCCGGGAAGGGTTCCTGGTCCGAGGGTCCCATGCATCCCCCACAAGGTCACATAAGTCCACATGGAGGTCAGGGAACCAAGTTCCTTGGGGGACTAAGTTTGAGGAGGTGACCTTGGCCACATTGCCGGGTTCCATGTTGATGATCATCCAGGTTTGGCTCCAAGGGAGGTGGGGTTCCCTTGAGGCAGCACAGTACTTACGTGAGGAAGCAAAGGGCCGCTGCCTGGAGCGTTTGAAGCGCAGCTAGACAGGATTCTCGGGGCTTCTGATACCGTCCATTTTTCACCTTTGTGGCTTTCCTCCAGTGGGAAGGGGCCCGCAAGCCTGGCGTGGGTAGAGCGGCTCCAGGTGGCTATTCCATCCGCCTTGATGGCGGTGGTGTGACAAGCAGGCTGGCGTATGGTCCTTTCCACCGGGTTCCAGGGGTCCTTGTGGGTGTCTCTTGATGGAGACCCAGTCTCCTGGGCGAGAGCTGTGGGGTTGAGGAATATTGCTAGACGCGTGGATGCCCTGAGTTCATCCAGACTTCTCTGTGTACCCATTCAACCCTTCGCATGGCGTCCACACCCTCTCGGTCATCCATTTCTGCAGGGAGATCGACTGCAAGCTGGCAATATTGGGAGGGGGTGTCCCAGACGTGATTTCATAAGGGGTCAATCCCATCTGGTACGGGCGTTTCTTACTCTATATAGAGCAAAGGGGAGGAGAGCCAGCCAGTGTGCGCCGGTCTCTATGCTCAATTTACTTAAGGTCTCTTTTAGGCTTCTGTTCATCCTTCCTACCTGTCCTGAACTCTGGGGTCTACAGGCACAACGCAGTTTCCAATCACACCAGGAACTTGGCTAGGTTCTGACTCACCTGTGATATGGATGCTGGTCTGTTGTCTGACCCTATCATGGTGGGAAAACCATACCTGGGTAAGATATCTTCTAGAAGCTTCTAGGCAACCACCTGTGCTGTCTCGTGCTTGGTGGGGAACGCTTCAGTCCATCTGAAAAGGTATCTATAAACACTAGTAAGTACTTATCACCATGTCTGCCAGGTTCTACCTCAGTGAAATCCCCTTCCCAGGAGGCCCCAGGGTTTTTGCCTCTGAGCCGTGGCCGGGGAGTTTCTGGTTGGCCACTGCACTCGTAAGCTGGCATGCCTTACAGTTGGAGAAGATGGTATTGATTTTCCGTTGGCTGTCCTCAATTTTTACTTTGGAATCTCTAATTAAGTCTTGCATCCTCCTCACTCCCATGTGAGAAGAGTGGTGTGTATTTTCTAGAAGTCTATTTCCTGATCTCCACCATCCGTTGAGGTTCTGAGCCATAGGAAGGGCTTTGGTCCAGGCTAAGTCCACTTTAGAGTGGTCTGGATGTTCAGGCAGGTCGGGTGCTCCTGGGTCTCCTAGTGCTTGGGCCAGCAATACCGAGTCAGTCTGAAGAGCCACTGGCCGGGCAGTTTGTTCTGCCAGGTGCATGCCCCTGGGGATGGGCCCAGTTCTTTTGATGTCCAGGGCAGTGGATAATAGCCAGTTTGGTGGGCAACCATAGAGCTTCCAGTGAACCTGAGACTCCATCTTCATTTTTTATTGTCTATCCCTCGGCAGTGAATAAGCCTCGCTCCCCGTAGGTGGCGCCTGCACAGGAGCGGGGCGAGGCGTAGCACTGTACCTATATACATTGAGTTTTTGTCCTTGGCCCAGTTCTCGGGCTTCAGTCAGGGCAATTAATTCTGCCTTTTGTGCAGCAGTCCCGGATGGCAGGTCCTGCCCTTATCACCTCTGTCTCTGTCCTTGCGGCGGCTCCAGCGCACCTGTTCCCGTCCTGGATGAAGCTGCTGCCATCAGCATACCAGGCTGCATCCGCGCTGGGCAGCGCTGTGTCCTGCAGGTCCGACCGCACAGTGTGGGCGTGCACCAGGATCTCGGCACACTTGTGCAGTCGTGCCTCTAAATCCGGGTCAGGCAGCAGGGTGGCAGGACTCAGAGCTCTTGGTACTTGAAATGTGACTCAGGAGGGTTAATAACCCAGCCTGGTAATGAGCATTCTGGCGTTGCTCAGCCCGGTCGGGTGGTTGATTGAGCGCACCTTCAAGGGCAGGTGGGGTTATTATGGTTAGACTCCGCCCTAGTGTCCGTGTGTTGGCATCCTTGACCAACAGTGCTACCGCCGCTAGGATCCGGAGTGTTTGAGTGAGGACCCCCTTTGCAATGCCCCGGCTTTCATCCAGGTACAGACAGATGGGTTTAGTTATTCTGGGAGCCCTAGGGCAGGGCCGATAGCAAACTCTGAACCCCTCAAAGGCCTTTTGATGGTCTCGTGTCCACTGGAACTGACCTTCCTTGGTGGCTTCATATAGGGGTTCAGCAGTTTCCGCGAACCCCGGGATCCACAGCCTACAAAACCTGCTGACCCCACAAGTTCTCTCCCTGTCTGGCGTCAGCAGAGTAGGATCTTTAAGACAGTCTCTGCGTGCATCAGAGAGCCAGCTCGCCCTCCTCTAAGAGGTACCGAGGTCTGTTACCTGTGCCTCCCAAAGCTGGGTCTTCTGAGCGGAGGCGCGGTATCCCACGTCTCCCAGGAGTTCTAGGAGTTGTGTGGTCCCTTCCTGACAGGCATCCCGACGTGCTGCCCTGATTAAAAGGGCATCAACATACTGCAACAGGCTTATCTCTGGGTTACCGGTACGGTCCTCACCCTGGCCTTCATGGACGGCTTCATCAAAATGGTGGGCCAATTTTTGAAGCCTTGCGGGAGCCTCTTCCAGGTCAGTTCTCCACTGACCCCTGTCTCTGGGCCATGCCATTCAAAGGCAAAGTAGTGCTGCTGTTGGGGCCTAGCGGCAGTCTGAAGAAAGCATCCTTTAGATCTGGTATTGTGCACCACTCGTGATAGGGGATGCGTGCCAAGCAGGGTACGTGGATTTGGCACCACAGGGTGTAGTTCCATTACTCTTTTGTTAACTTCCCATAAATCCGGGACTGGGCGAAATTCCTGGGTATGGGGCTCTTTGACTGGGAGTAGGGGAGTGTTCCGGGCCGACTGCGTGGGCCTGAGGACTCCCAAACTCAGCAACCTCGGATATGGGGTGTGATCCCCTCCTTTGCTTCAAGGGGCGTGGGATACTGACGTACCTTAACTGGGTCTGCCGCTGGTTTGAGTTCCACAAGTCTGGGGGACGGTGTTTAGCTAGACCCGTGCCCCCTGAGTCGGCCTATGCTGAGGGAAACTGTTGGAGCCAATCTTCCACTTGGGGGTCTAGTTCCAGACCTCTTTGGTGCGTCCTATACTCTTCAGGAACTGCTAGTTACACGTATGCGGAGGGGTTCCCTTTGCCAACGAGCAGTGAATTTGGGCTTTCGTTTTTGTTCGCAAATCTGGTCCCAGCATGCGGTATGGGCAGTGTGGGATCACTAGAAACCAATGGGTCCCTGGTCCTCTTCTTAGTTCCACAGTCCTTTGGGTCGTCCATGAATGAGGCTTGACTTCCGTGGCTCCTTGGACCCAGGCTGTTTTGCTCGTTATTGGTCCATTAGCCCACAGTAGAACTGAGTAAGGCACCATAAAATTTACTTTTGCTGGAGTTTAAGTAAGGCTCTTTTTACCTTTTTTTCCTTGGGTTTACCAGTCTTCTACTGAGCCTTTAGGCTTCTTTTATTTACATCAATGTAAGCCTTGACTGAGATCTGGAAGGATCTAACAGGTTTTAACAGAACCCCTGTGCCTAGGGCACTTTAGCCATCTCATCAGGACAGGTTGGATGTCAAAGAAAATTAGAAGACCTTATTTTCCATTACTTTTGAGAATGAAGCTACTTTGCTAAGTTTCCTCACTGAGATATTCCATTGGTTATTGACTTGCCTATGGCTGTCTATCCAGGATTTATTTTCCCCTTCGTGACAAACAGGTTAAATCTTGCTTCATAGGTAAACTGAGGACAGGAGCTTGAAGTAAGGACCCTTCTTGATATTCCTGGGGCAGAATATTGTCCTATAGTGGCTATTTTCTGTAGTATTGAACCTGTTGATGACATAATTAAGCTTTATTTTTGAGATCTTTTAATTCCTATTAGTAAGAAGTTTAGGAGTTCTGCAATGGCCTTTTGATATTCCTCCTGGGTGGAGGCACATAAAGGATGTACTTTACTTGCTGGAGAACAATCACAGAATGTTTTATCTCTGAATTTTGTTAAGTCCTTAGCTAAGGTTTGTCCGGAACAGGTGAGGGCCATCTAAATCCTGAGGCAATACTGTCTAGGTTAGTTGAGATACAGTATCTGGTTCCTCAAAGGCAAACAGAAATTGCTATTCAGAGTCTAGCATAGACAGGAAAAGCCATCTTTTAAATCTAACTTAGTAAATGGAGCAGCAAGAATCCAAGACAAAGTGTATGGATTAAGAACTACAGGGTGGGGGAAATTACTGCTTCATTATTCTAAGGTCTTGGACTAGGCAGTTTGCTTTTTAACTCCTAAAATGGGCAAATTGCATGGACTATTGCAAGGCATTAAAAGTTTCTATCAGTTTCAATGATCTTTAATAGTCCTTTTTCTTGCCTATATATTCCCTTTTCTTTCTTTTTGGTATCTATTAAAAACGGAAGATGCAAGCTGGAGAAGATCATCTGAGGATTGATCAGGGCCACGTGCCAATTTTGAAATTTCCTCTAAATTTGTACCTTAAAAGTAGGTGACCCTTTATGGATTCAGGATTCAGGGTGGTGTGTTTTCTTATTGCTTTCCTAAGTCTCTCCATGAAAATAGCAGGACTTTCCTGAAGGCTGCATAATAGTTTTTTAGGCATCCTACTCATTATTCAAATCCCAGTTAGGATGGTTTCTGGGAACTGCCTGCTCTAGATGGTTAATAGCATAACTTTCCAGGTGAAGTCATACCTGGTGTAAGTTTTGAAACATCTCAATATTTATTAGGATCCTCCAAAAGCCTCCTTAAATTTATTTTTGTCTGTCTTAAGTTGGGAGGGTTCCCTTGATTTTCCTCCCTTAGTGGGCGATTCCTTAAGGCTTTCTCCTCTTATGGTAGAGATTATTGCTGTCAAGCATGGTAGCATATGAAAGGAACTTTTCATTTGCAATTTAGCAGTATACAGGCTAGTGGTGAACCTGGCAATACTGTTGAGAGAGAAGCTCCCTTCTGAGTTAGAAGCATTAGGGACGTCTCCCTACCTTTGAGCTTCCTTACAGTCCAGAAAAACCCATCTCTCACTACCTGGCTTTGCCAAAGTTATTTCTGGCCTTCTTTGGCAAAGTGCTAGGGTCCTAGTTTTCCCTGTGCTAGAGACCCTGGGAGGATTCAGACTTAAGGGCATTACTGCTTTCCTCCTGCCACTATAAACTCCTAATTATAAAAAACGATGACAAGAGTAAAAAGTGTGCCTTTTGCCTATCTTCTTGCCCTGTAGACTAAAGGAATCTCCGGAGGGTGAGGGGAAACCTATTGGTTGTTAGGCATATAACGCCCTTTGCTTGGAGGGCCTCACGGGAGGGGTTTTTAAATGCGTCCCTCTTGCAGCTTAAAGAGAACACCATGAGCACATTTAAACACAGGAACAGTAATGGGGAGACTCTAGTGTCTAGACTAACTAATGAAGGCTAACTATGCGAACAAAGGGAACCTGGGCACTTTCATACTACTCATCCCAGGCCTTAATCCTACAGTCTGAATTCCTAATGTCTGACAAGGGAAGGGGAGCATCCAGGAGGGAGTGGATGTGCGGGAGTGTTGTGCACTGTATGGCCCATACGGAGGCAAAGGTAATTGGCGCTTTCCCTCAGTGCCATTGCCTACCGATCACCCTGGATACCCCTCAGGGCTGTCGGGAGGGGGGGTCCAGAGAAGGAACATTTGGGGTCCACCCGAGAGTAGCCCAGAGAACCCCGCAGTTGTTCCAACCCTTCCTCCACCTCCACGCATCCTGGGCAGATCAGGACTAGGGACACTGTGTACTGGTGGAATTGCACTCCGGTCCTGGACAGAAAAGTAGGGAAAGAGCTTCAGCACAGTCCAACATGCCTACAGAGCAGGTGATTGGAAACTTGCCTGGGCCGGGAAACCTCTCACCCAGTCTTAAGAATGGAGGCTGCACTAACTGCATTTAAGTAGCCAACGGGTGCCCATTTTGCCCTCCAAAAATAAAGAGACAGAAAGATGCACCTCAAACAGATGTGGGGTGCGTGGAGAGAGAAGCCTACTTACCTTGGCGTAAGTCTCCGTGGGACCTCCAAATCTGATATCGCTGTTTACTGGTGACGAGTTCTTCTCCTTCTAATGTTGAAGATTGAACACTAGAGAAGCAGCCAAGGCAAGCATATTGAGCAGGTTTTACTTAAAGGTAATAATACAGACTTCTCCCGGCAGGAAGAAGGGGGCCATGGCTGATGTTCTAAAGTCCCAAGAAGTGAGCGCACCCTACATCTTTTATAGGTTAAAGTCCCTTTTGTTCTCCAGTTCTTTCCCCCTTATCTCTCCTTCCTGCCTATGTGACTAGGCCTGGTTTTGCATTAAGTGTAAAGCCATGGGCAGGGGGAGGGCCAGGGTGACTCAGGCAAGGAAGGGCCCAGGGGCCATTAATTAGCAGCTCCTTGCTTGCAGTTGTTGATAAAGGCAGGTAAATTTGGTCATCAATGGGCTCCAGAGATCCTTGACATTCCATTCTTCCAGGGGCAGTCTCCAACTTCCAGAGGCAGATGACTTCATGGCTTCATTTCCTCGAATTGACCTGATTCCCTATTTCTACACTAACTACCTGTCCTTAATTCTGGCTTCAATATCAATTATTTCTAGAACTTTTCTTCAACAGGAAAGAGCAAATACTGTTCAGGACACTTGTCTGATATCTTGGTTTTTACAGAATAAGTGAATTAGAGTTAACATGTATGGGATGGGATTACTCAAATGTGTTTGTAGAGACATCTGATTAATTTATAAATTTAAAATGCTAATTTTTAAATAACATCAGGTACTCTTAAGTCCTTAAATTCCATGGGGTATCATACTTAAACATTATTGGTGTTTTCATAGGTTGGTAAATAAAAGGGTTTAAACTTGCTTTGTGTCATCACTAAACTAAAAACAAGGTTACCAAAAGTTATGTCCTAACAAGTGCAATTCTATATACAAAGGGTCCCAAAAGTTTCAACTGTGCTTCAATTAGAGTACTATAAATAACAAAATATTTAATCTTATTAAAATAGAGTAATTTATCTAAAGTCAGAAATTTCATAAGAGTTGTTTCAGAATGTGAACAAAAAGGGGTCAACAAATAGGAAAGCGAAAATAAAAGGTTCTGGGTATGGAAATATATTTAGTAAAAGGGAAAAGGAAATGTTTCTGGGTAAAAAAGTGCTTGTGTGATGAAATACATGAGGGTCTAAGTAAGTGCTAAGAAAGTCTGTGTGTAAGTAAAGGGCAAGTTTCAACAAGTTTGTGAGTAACTAAGTTGGTTGTATGTATGTGAGACAGCTAAAGCTATTTAAGGTTTTTCCTTAGGTGAAATACTAATGTTCTGATATAAACCAAAGTTTAATCTATATGGTAAAATGACATGGTAAAATGACAAGGATTTGAAACACTAAATTACTCTTAACTTTGTGTCTATTAAGTTTTATTCTTTAGAACAATTAGTCTTAAAAATTGGGGTTTATACAATTATGGTTAAACAACTGTTAGAGTATTGTACTATGTTACAGAGTCTACATTTTTCTTTAAAAACTAAATTTGGTAAGATAAAAGTGTCAAGGTAATTGTGAAATGGTCACCAGTTGTATATTAAATGTGTTCATATTTTTCAGGTATACAAGTTTTTAAAGCAGGGAATTTATCAAGCTCTGCTATTCTCCAGATTAAACTTGTCTGTAATGGTAATTTTAAACTTATAAAGAGTAATTTTAATTGGTGATTTATTTCTATCATTTAATGTTCTATTATAGAACCTGCTATCAATAGGGTATATGTAAATTTTGCTACTTTTTACACTGAGATAAAGAATTTGAAATATAAATGTATTTATAAAAGTTAGAGCCTGACTTGTTTAAAGGTTAATATTGTGAAACATGAAAACATTTTGCCACTTTGACACACAAAAGGAAAGTTAAAAACTCTCTCAGCCTTTCTTTGATTCATGTTTTAGATACAATGTTAAATTGTGTTAACTATAAAGATTATATAGACTCAGGAAACAGTATATGTAAACTTCTTAAAATGATATTTAAGAAAGAAGCAAAGATCAACATCAGAATTACATCTGTAAAGAGCCACGCTTTACCTGAGATAAGGCTCTGCCTCCCACCTTACTGCATGTTAGAGTGACAGGAAAAACTCAGGATGTTGTGAGCAGCGTTTTCACATAGATGAGCCGATGTTTCAAAGGGACAGAGCCAGGCGCCCGCAGGACCCCAGGATGAAAACACAGCGAGAAAGGAGTCCCACACGTGGGACGTGCAATGGCAGGGATGAAGACTCCACTGAAAATGTGGAGGACGGAGGCAGTCAGGGGGCAGGAGCGGGTGACGGAGGCAGCCAGGGAAGCGCTACGGTGCGTGGCCCTCGTGGCTGTGTGGGCACTTCCCCGCCACCACGTCCAGCCCAAGGGCAGAGGCCAAGTCCACACGGAGCGTCCTCAGCGCCAGCATCCAATGTGCTTGCCGTGCTTGCAGTCACAGTCTGGGGAGTCCAAGAGGCCTGCGACAGGGGCGACCAGGACAGAGACCGCGTCTCGGCAAGAGATGGCAGCACGCGCTCGCCTCGCTGGGAACAGCCCCTGTGAACACCTGCATGCGTGATGAATGGGCCCAGGACCCCGCGGTCCCACACGTTCCGTGTCTGGCGAGAGGTTAAATGGCACGGATCCTGAAGATGTCATCCGGCATGCTTTTGGGGCTTCGATGAAGAAGCTGCTGGCCCCATGCAGGAGGATGGCCTGAGAGCCCTGCACCACTGTGGGGGTGGTTCACAGGGGAGGGAGCGGCTGAGCTGTCCGGAGAGGCCCTGTGACAAAAGGGGGTTTCCAGTGACCTGTGACATGGAGTTCACAGCGTCCTCAGGAACGGAGCCAAGCACAAAGTGACCGGAAAGACCTTCAGAGTCCAGTCCACGTTCCTCGGTGCCACTTCGAGTGTTTCTGAGATTTTCCTCCTAGAGCCCATGTCATGCCCTTAGCTTTGCAGCTTGTGCCTTTCTAGTTTGGTATCTGTTCTCGGCCATTTTGAGGCTCATGTATCGTTTCAATATTTTTTTTATTTCATTTGTTGTAATTAGTTGTCTGTGACAGTAGAATGCACA
The DNA here is from genome assembly GCF_902686445.1 of Sciurus carolinensis. Classification (NCBI taxonomy): domain Eukaryota; kingdom Metazoa; phylum Chordata; class Mammalia; order Rodentia; family Sciuridae; genus Sciurus; species Sciurus carolinensis. The sequence continues at coordinate 1,598,805 of NC_062223.1, forward strand.
TCCATTTTGATAGGTCTGACATAAATGGAGGGTCATCTCCCATTTTTCTGATTGTGCATGTTGCAGGATCCCACCCGTCCTGCAGTCACCCAGGTACGTGAGGTGATGATGTCTGCTTCACTCTACCGTCATTCCTTCTCCACACCCCTTCCCTCCTTCCTCCCCTCTACCTAGTGTAAAGGAACTCTGCTCTTCTCTATCCCCCACCTTGTTGTGAATTAGCTTCCGCAAATCAGAGAAAACATTTGGACTTTGGCTTTTGGGGTTTGGCTTATTTCACTTAGCATGATACTCTCTAGTCCATCCATTTACCTACAAACGCCAGAGTTTCATTCTTCTTTAAAACTGAGTTATGTTTCGTCATAAATATATATGTCCATTTTCTTTATCCATTCTTTGTCCATTCATCTAGGTGGTTCCATAGTTTAGCTATGGTGAATTGAGCTGCTGTGAACATGGATGTGGCTGTGTCGCTGTAGTGTGCTGATTTTAAGTCCTTTTGGTATAAACTGAGGAGTGGGATAGCTGGGTCAAAAGGTGGGTCCATTCCAAGGTTTCTGAGGAATCTCCGCACTGCTTTCCAGAGTGGTTGCACCAATTTGCAATCCCACCAGCACTGTATGAGTAAACCTTTTCCCCGCATCCTCACCAACATGTATTGTGGCTTGTATTCTTGATAATTGCATTCCCATTGGAGTGAGATGAAATCTTAGTTTTGATTTTCTCTAATTGCTAGAGTTGTTCAACATTTTTCCATATGTCTGTTGATCAATTGTATTTCTTCTATGAAGTGTCTGTTCAGTTTCTTAGCCCATTTATTGACTGGGTTACTTGTTTTTTTGTTGTTAAGTTTTTTGCGTTCTTTATAAATACTAGAGATTAGTGCTTTTTCTGAAGTATGTGTGGTAAAGATTTTCTCCCACTCTGTAGGCTCTCTCTCCACGTTATTGATTGTTTCCTTTGCTAAGAAAAAGTTTTTGCGTTTGTATCCATCCCATTTCTTGATTCTTGATTTTACTTCGTGTGCCTTGGGAGTCTTGTTAGGGAAGCCTTTTCCTAAGCCGACATGATGAAGATTTGGGCCTACTTTGTCTTCTATTTGGTGCAGGGTCCCTGATCTAATTCCTAGGTCCTTGATCCACTTTGAGTTGAGTTTTGTGCAGGGTGAGAGATAGAGGTCTAATTTCTTTTTGCTGCATATGGATTTCCAGTTTTCCCAGCACCATTTGTTGAATAGGTTCTCTGTTCTCTGATGTTTAATTTTGGCACCATTGTCTAGGATGAGATAAGTGTATTTATGTGAGTTTGTCTCTGTGTCTTCTATTCTGTACCATTGGTCTACCTGCCTATTTTGATGCCAATACCGTGCCGTTTCTGTTACTATTGCTTGTACTATAGTTTAAGGTCTGGTAGTGGGTAACTGCTACTTCACTCTTCCTGCTAAGGATTGCTGTGGCTATTCTGGGTCTCTAATTTTTCCAAATGAATTTCACAATTGCTTTTTCTAGTTCTAGGAAGAATATCACTGGGATTTTAATAGGAATTGCATTGAATCTGTATAGTGTTTTGGTAGTGTGGTCATTTTTGCAGTATTCATTCTGCCTATCCAAGAGCATGGGAGGTCCTTCCATCCTCTCAGCTTTTCTTCAATTTCTTTCCTTAGTGCTCTGTTGTTTTCATTGTAGAGGTCTTTCACCTCTTCTGTTAGACTGATTCCCAAGTATTTTTTTTCATTGAGGCAATTGTGAATGGACTAGTTTTCCTAATTTTGTTCAGAGAATGCATCACTTATGAAGGGAAATACTTTAGATTTTTGAGCATTGATTTTATATCCTGCTACTTTGCTGAATTCATTGATGAGTTCTAGAAGTTTTCTGGATCCTCTAAATACAGAATCATGGTGCTGGCAAATAGTGACAGCTTGAGTTCTTCTTTTCCTATTCATATCCCTTTAATTTCTTGGGTCTGTCTAATTGCTCTGGCTAAAGTCTCAAAGACAGTGTTGAACAGAAGTGGTGAGAGAGGGCATCCCTGTCTTGTCCAGTGTTTAGAGGGAATGCTTTCATTTTGTCTCTATTTGGGATGGTGTTGGCCTTGGGTTTAGCACATATAGCTTTTACAATGTTGAGGTATGTTCCTGCTATCCCTGGTTTTTCTAGTGTTTTGAACATGAAGAGGTGGTCTATTTTGTGAAGTGCTTTTTCTTTGTTTATTGAGATATTCCTGTGATTCTTGTCTTTAAGTCTATTGATGCTATGAACTACGTTTATTGATTTCCATACATTGAACCAACCTTGTGTTCCAGGGATGAAACCCACTGGATCATGGTGCACTGTTTTTAATACGTTTTTGTATGCGATTTGCCAGAATTTTATTGAGAACGTTTTTGTCTCTGTTCCCCAGGGATATTGTTATCTGAAGTTTTCTCTCCTTGATGCGTCTTTGTCTGGTTTTGGTATCAGGGCAGTACTAGCTTCATGGAATGAGTCTGGAAGGGTTCCCTCCTTTTCTATTTCATGGAATACTTTTGGGTGTATTGGTGCTGGTTCTTCTTCGAAGGTCTTGTAGAACCCAGCTGAGAACCCATCTGGTCCTGGGCTTTTCTGTTTCAATTATTTTTATCTTTTATTTATTTTTTTCATTAACTTTTTTTTACAATGATAAGTATTTTCTAAAAAGCAATTTTTACCATACAGGTATACAGGGTAATAAAGTCTGTCTCACCCCACGTCCTTCCCATCCCCATAGCCCCACCCCTACCCTCAGTCCCCTCTGCACAATCCAAAGTTCCTTCATTCTTCCCTATCCACGCCCCACTATGGATCAGTGTCCACTTATCCAAGAGAACACTCAGCCTTTGGTTGTATGGGATTGATTATTTTGCTTAGCATTATATTCTCTAGCTCCATCCATTTACCTGCAAATGCCAGAATTTCATTCTTCTTTAAGGCTGAGTAATATTTCATTGTGTATATGTACCATATTTTCTTTATCTATTCATCTGTTTTAGGGCATCTAGGTTGGATCCATAGCTTAGCTATGGTGAATTGAGCTACTGTAAACATTGATGTGGCTGTGCCACTGTAGTATGCTGATTTTAAGTCCTTTGGGTGTAACCGAAGAGTGGAATATCTGGGTCACAAGGTGGTTCCATTCCAAGTTTTCTGGGGAATCTCCACACTGCTTTCCAATTGGCTGCACCAATCTCTGTCCCAGGTGGTAGGCGTTTGAGGGCTTCTTCTGTTTCATTGCTTGCAGTTGATTTGCTTAAATTGCGTATGTGCTCCTGACTTAGTTTGGGTGGATCATATGTCTCTAGGCATTTGCCATTGCCTTCAAGATTTTCTATGTTGTTGGCATATAGACTTTCAACATAGCTTATAACTATGTTTTCTATTTCAGTAGTGTCTGTCATGATATTTCCTTTTTCATCACAAATTTTAGTAATTTGAGTTTTCTCTCTCTTGGTTAGTGTTCCTAAATCTTTTTCAGTTGTATTCATTTTTCTCAAAGAAACAACTTTTTGTTCTGTCAATTTTTTCAATTGTTTCCTTTTTTCAATTTCATTGTTTTCAGCTCTGATTTTAATGATTTCCTGACTTCTGCTGCTCCTTTTGGTGTTGATCTGTTCCTCTTTCTCTGGGGCTTTGAGATGTAATTTTATTTGTTGACATTTTATTTGTTGACATTTCATTTTTTTATTGAATGTGCTCCATGGAATGGATTTTCCTCTTAGTACGGCTTTCATAGTGTCCCAGAGATTTTGAATTGTTGTAGCGGTGTGCTCATTTAACCCAGAGTATATTTTTGTCTCCTCCCTGAGATTCTGCTATCCCTTCATCATTCAATATCATCTTATTTAGTCTCCTGGTGTTGGAGTAGTTTCTATTTTTTATTTTATCATTCTTTCTAGTTTTGTTCCATTACGATTTGATAGAATGCATGAAGTATTCTACTTTTTTGTCTTTGCTAAGAGTTGCTTTGTGACCTTACATATGTTCTCTTTTAGAGAAGGAACCAAGTGCTGCTGAGAAAAAAGTGTCTTCACTCCTTGATGGACGAATATTCTATATATGTCCATTCAGTCAAGATCGTTGATTGTATCACTTACTTCTGTAGTTTCTTTGTTTAGTTTGGTTGGAAGATCTGTCCAGTGGTGAGAGAGTGTGTTAAATTCACCCAGGATTATTGTGCTCTGGTCTGTTTGATTGCTAGAATTGAGAAGGGTTTGTCTGATGGACGTAGAGGCTCCATTGTCAGGGCATATTCATTTAGGATTGTTGAGCCTTGTTGGAGTATGATCCCCTAAGCAGTAGGAAAGGCCCTTCTTTGTCCGACAATGTTTGAAATGTACAACGTGCGACCTGGGGATGGAAACCCCTGCTTGTTGACGCAGTCCAGGTGAGTGGTGTGTGTTTCCCACCCTTCCACATTCAGCCTGTGGATGTCTATTCCTAGGTGAGTCTCGTGGAGACAGCATATTGTTGGGTCTTTGTTTTTCAGTCAATCTTCCCGTCTGTGTCTTTTGATTAATGCCTTTAGGCCATGAGCATGCAGGGTTATTCTGAGATATGACTCGTGTTCCCAGGTATATTGGCTTATTTTGGATTTTAAACTTGACCTTCTTTCTCCTTTGATTGGCTTTTCCTTTAGGGAAATTCCTCCCTTTACTGATTACATTGTTGTTTTTCATTTCCTCCTCATGGAGTATTTTCCTGAGAGTGTTCCATAGTGCACGTTTCTAGTTGTAAATCCTTTTAACTTCTGTTTATCATGGAAGACTTATTTCGTCTTCAAATCTGAAGGTTGGTTTTTATTGTGTATAAGATTCTTGGTTGGCAACCATGTTCTTTCAGAGCTTGAAATACGTTGTCCAGGCCCTTCCAGCTTTCAGCATCTGGGCTGAGGAACCTCCTGATATCTGTGTTGTTCCTCCCTATATGTAATCTGATACTTTTCTCTCGCAATCTTTAAAGTTCTATCTTTATTTTGTGTGTGAGGTATTTTTGTTAAAATGTGCCTTGGTGTGGGTCTGTTGTCATTCTGTACATTTGGGGTCCCGTGGCCACTCGTATTTGATTTTCCATTTCAATCTTCAGGTTTGGGAAACTTCCTGATATTATTTCTGAATAGGATGTTCATTCTTTTGGTTTGTATCTCTGTGCCTTCCTCAATCCCAATAATTCTTAAATTTGGTCTTTTCATGATCTCCCATAGAACTCGGAGTTTCCGTACATGATTTCTTGCCATCTTCTCTGTTTGGTCTACTTCATTTTCAAGATGAAATATTTTGTCTTCATTGTCTGAGATTCTGTCTTCCAAATGATCTAGTCTGTTGGTGACGCTTACTATTGAGCTTTTAATTTGGTTTATTGTTTCATTCATTACAAGGATTTCTGGTTTTTGTTTCTTTCAGAATCTCTCTCTTTATTGAACCCATCTTTTGCTTCCTGCATTTCCTCTGTTTATTGGAGTGACCCTTCATTGCCTGCATTTGCTCTCTTATCTCATCCTTTACTTTGCGGATCATTTAATTGTGTGCATTCTGAACTCCTTTTCTGATATTTCTTCCCCCGTGCTGACAACGGATTCTATTATTATAGCCTCTGGTTTGTTTGGAACTCTTTCTTCCCTTGTTTTTTCATGTTGTTCGTGCATCTTCCCGTTTAGCAGTGCCCATCTGGGCTATTGCGGTTTCCCCCTATAGGTGTATAGTGCCCCTGCAGGTTTCCAACACCTCACTTTTAAGGGGGAATCCAATATTAACAGCACCCAGTACAGACAATATGCAGCCCCAGACCAAATAGCCCCCATGAAGACATTAACAGTATTGTTGTAATAAACAGAGATGAGGTGATTGATTATTATCTACAGCATAAAAAACAGGTTTGCAATAAAGTCTAGAGTTTCTACAGGTGGACAAAGATGATGGGGAGGCGTGTAGGGTGCGATGTTGATGAGGAAGAAGTGAGAATAGAGTGGTACTTGATCTCAGGAAGAGTGAAAGCAGAATCAAAAGAAGTTGATTGTTAGCAGGAGAACAGGGAGAAAGAGACTCCGAGGAAACAGATAAATCACAGGAAAAGAGAGAGGGAGGAATTTAAAAAATAAAAACACCCATTGTACAAGAGATCTGTGATTGACTGTTCAGTCCTCCAGGGTCAGCAGCTTGATGCATGAAAAGTTCTTGATTTCAATGATGGGGACGTGAGAGCGGGAAATGAAAAAAGAAAAAAAAAATGGAGTAAAGATTGAGTACAAGGAAAAAGCGAGTCTTTCAGGAAAAGTGGACAATGTTTCTGTTGGAGTGCAGCATCTTCTCTGCCTCCCTTCTCTCTCAGTAGGGGGTTTCCTGGTAACTCCACCCTGAGGATGACGAGTTCCTGAGGTGACAGTTATGAGACCTGGAGGCGGGACTTCTGGAGCAGGTACAGCCATCGCCAGTCTGTCTGGAAGACGGCACCCCAGGATCTCCCTGGGGCCACGCCTGTGAGCCCCTGGCTCACTGGTGGAGCCGCAGTTCCTGGTCTATAATGTAGACTCTAAATTGTACTCTCCTGTCCTGCCCTTCCACTTCCCAGTCAGGAACCTCTCCCTTGAGGTCCTGAGGCTGAGCAGCAGGACCTGTGCACCTGTCTCGGAAAGCTGTTCTGTGTTGGGCGAATCGGGAGCAGGTGTTGAGAGCTGTGGGCCAGTCACACAGCTGCAGGCCTGGGTGGGATGGTGGCCAGGGGATGGTGGGGAGGCTGTGGATGGGGAGCCCGAGGGTCTTGTTTGTGGCCATATTGTGGGATCAGGTGCTCAGTGGAGCCATGGACCAGGCTGATGTCGGGTGCAAACAAGTGCTCTGGAGTTTCTCTGGGATCCTGGTGGGTGCTGGGCTGGTTGACTGGATGATGTAGGATCAAGATGCCCTCACTCATGGCCCCAGCTACTGACCCCTTGAAGTCTCTCCCCTGCCTGTGCAGCAAGATGGTGGCTATTGGCACACCTGGCAGGGATACCTCAGACACAAGCATGCCTGCAGGGCCCTTGGTGATGATCTCTCAGGTCCTGGCCATTATCCCTGGATGTAAGCGGCCATGTCCCAAGTTGGTCATAGCAGCAGCAGCAGGTAACCTGTAGGTTCCTTGATAATGAGCTTCTGGTCTCCAGCAGGTGTCCCCACATGGAAACCACCTCAAATAAGTTGGCAGCAGTGATGGTGGAGATAATCCAAGATGGTGGCCGAGGCATCCCAAGGTGCTGGTAGGTGGGTGAGGCAGTAAGGTGTGTCCTCTGCCTGGGGCGTGGGCCCACGTGGGGCAGCCTCTGCTGGAGATCCCCATGGGCTGGCACTGAGAATTTGTGTGTGACTCCCTCTTACTTTCCTCACGCCACATGGCGCCTTTGCCTGAACCTGACGGAAGGTGCAAGAAGACCCAAGTGGAGCTTCTGCAGGTGAAGGCGACATGTGGGGAATTAACAAAGCTCTGGAGGGAACCAAGACAGAGCCCACGTGGGATAAGGAGAAAATAAGTGGACGTGCAGGCCGCCACAGAAACTGCCAGATGAGCCACAGAGAGGGAAGGACCCGCGTGCCCAGGAGCTTCCCTTCCTCCTGTGCCCCCGGGAGAAGGCCTGACACAAAATGCAGAGCAGAATGGCGGACGGAGACGGGGAGCAGCGGAGATTCTCCAGCTTCCCTGGTGGGGGTTGAAATAGAGAAACCACTTTGCAAACCGGGTTCCTGGTGGACACCCACGTTGCCCAGTTCCCCCAGTCCAGTCCTAGAGAGGCCCTCCCAGGAGGACCGGCTCCAGATGCCCGGGAAGCTCATCTGAGGAACGTCACGTGCAGCCCCACCCCAGGAGCAGCCTCGCCCCTGGAATACAGTTCTGCCTGGAACACGTCGTGATGATTTCAAAGAGCCCGTCATTGACGGGGAACGGGGTGCTGGTGACGATTCAGTGCACGCGCCGGGTCTCCTGCACACGACCTCTGGCAGCAGCCTCAAAGGGGCAGAAGCAGCTGCGGGGGGATGGCGGCCAGGAGGCTTCCTGGAGTGACACGGGTGTGGCAGGGGACGAGGGGTATCCCACCGGCACGCAACCCGCGGCTCAGGACCTGGAGACAACGCGTTTTCCACTTGGTGTAAATTTTACCTCAATAAAAAAACAGAGATAATTTTTAGAAACATCAAGTCCATTAGAAAACGTCTGACCAACCTCAGTTGCCTGCAAAGAGCATGCACTTGAAACACCTCACCAGACCGCCTAGTGGGACTTTTAGGAAGGAAAACAGAGGAAACTTTTCGAAAGGAAATTTCAGAGGAAATACTAGAATCATGGGAAGCTTCATGTTCACTCATGAACCCAGCGACCTGGACAGGTCCTGGGTCTAACTCCTGGTTGGGCTGACGGGTGCCAGGGGCCAGGTAAAGAGGAGGAGAGTCATGTGAGCAGGCACCAGATCCAGGGTGGGTAGCCCTTAGGGCACTTTAACCAAATATGACCCTGGCAGCTTTGGTATTTGGAGTGGGACGTGGTCGGAGCTCAACTTAGCACTTCTGTGACACTAATGGTCCCAGTGAGGCTGTGAGAAGAGACCTGAACACTGGTAATCAGGGACATGGCACCTGGATGTCCCAGGGGAACCCGAGAGCCAGGACAAGTCCTCCAGTCAGCCAGGGGGAGGTGACCTTCCTCTGAGGAGGGCACCTGTGAGGGAGAGACACGTGCAGAGACCCCAGAGGGCCAGCGTGGCCAGCAGGCTGGGGGACTGTAAGGAGATTAAAAATAGCAATTGCCCACACGAAAGAGCATCAACAAAAAAGGAAGTAATCACGTGTTGAGACTAAACAGCCAGCAGGTGTATAAAGGCCCCAGGGAGAGAGGCTCCCACATTCCACCCCACACTCCTCCCTCTCCACCTGCTCCTCTCACCCACTCCACCTCCACCACCAGAACCATGGGCTGCTGTGGCTGCTCTGGAGGCTGTGGCTCCAGCTGTGGGGGCTGTGGCTCCAGCTGTGGGGGCTGTGGCTCCAGCTGCTGTGTGCCCGTGTGCTGCTGCAAGCCCGTGTGCTGCTGCAAGCCCGTGTGCTGCTGCGTGCCAGCCTGCTCCTGCTCCAGCTGTGGCTCCTGTGGGGGCAGCAAGGGGGGCTGTGGCTCCTGTGGGGGCTGCAAGTCCAGTTGTTGCCAGTCCAGCTGCTGCAAGCCCTGCTGCTGCCAGTCCAGCTGCTGCAAGCCCTGTTGCTCCTCAGGCTGTGGGTCCAGCTGCTGCCAGTCCAGCTGCTGTAAACCCTGCTGCTCCTCAGGCTGTGGGTCCAGCTGCTGCCAGTACAGCTGCTGCAAGCCCTGCTGCTCCTCATGCTGTGGGTCCAGCTGCTGCCAGTCCAGCTGCTGCAAGCCCTGCTGCTGCCAGTCCAGCTGCTGCAAGCCCTGCTGCTCCTCAGGCTGTGGGTCTAGCTGCTGCCAGTCCAGCTGCTGCAAGCCCTGCTGCTCCTCAGGCTGTGGGTCTAGCTGCTGCCAGTCCAGCTGCTGCAAGCCCTGCTGCTCCTCATGCTGTGGATCCAGCTGCTGCCAGTCCAGCTGCTGCAAGCCCTGTTGCTCCTCAGGCTGTGGGTCCAGTTGCTGCCAGTCCAGCTGCTGCAAGCCCTGCTGCTGCCAGTCCAACTGCTGTAAACCCTGCTGTTCCTCAGACTGTGGTTCCAGCTGCTGCCAGTCCAGCTGCTGCAAGCCCTGCTGCTGCCCATCCAGCTGCTGTGTCCCTGTGTGCTGCTAATGTAAGATCTGAGGCTCTAATTACACACATCAGCTGGGTCCTAAAATCTGGTTCTACAGGAATGACCAGAATTGTGTCCTGATCAGCCAAGGGACACCTCTGAGTCCTTCCTGTTGGGACCATGGCAGCCTAGTGTCCAGCTTCCACACAGCATCCAGCATTGAGATTGTAGGACCTGCCATGCCAGTTTCCTTCCCACCGGGCCTACTGGATCCTCCTCTTCCTCTCCTTCACCACCCCAGGCTTCCTAGGCCTCTGAGACCCCATGCCACTTGCTGGGTTGTCCTAGGACTGGGTGTCCTCTGCCCAGGGCCCAGGGCCACCCATCACATGCCTCCACTGGCTCCTCCATTCTGCTCTACGCCCCCTGAGTTGGGATAGCTCTTGGGATGTGTGTGGAGGAAACCCCTGGTATTGGTGACCCCTGGTTCCATCCAGAGGGAGGGTTCTCAACCTCCCCTCCCTGTTGGACCTGCCATTGCTCACTCTCCCTCTGTTCAATGCTCAGCCTGGATCTTCTAAATAAATATAGTCCACACCTCCCAAGAGTTACACTGTGGTCATCTTGTTTCTGCCTCTGCATTATTAGAAAACAAATGGTGTTTACCCATAACCCCCTGCACCTTCTCCCCACCAGCAGGGTTGGCTGGGGCTCCAGAACAAAGTGCCATAGACCCCGTGGCTTGAGGGGAGAAGTGGAAGCTCGAGATGCTAGAGACTGCTGGGCCTCTGCCTGGTGCCTCCACGGTGTCCACGGTGGCTGTCCTCCATGCCTCTGCATGTCCTGTTTCCTCCTATGGGGCATCAACCCTGGGGACTGAGGTCACACTCGGAGGCCCTGCTCCATCCAACTGGCTGGGGATGGCCTCAACCCTCAGTCCCACCTGTCCCTAACCCTAAAGAACTCCTGGCAGACAAGCCACTAGCTATGTCCAGCCAGGCTCCTCTCCAGCCTCTGCCCTGGACCCTGTCAGCTCCTACCTGCCCTTCCCCTTTGTCACCTCCTGGGCTGGTAGACAAGGCTCTGCCTGGTTCTGGAGGTGGAGCCTGCACACCAGTGCTGATGGGCTGGACTCCAGGTGGGCTCAGGAGGTGGAGCCTGCACACCAGGGCAGATGGGCTGGACTCCAGGTGTGCTCAGGAGGTGGAGCCTGCACACCAGTGCTGATGGGCTGGTCTTCAGGTGGGCTCAGGAGGTGGAGCCTGCACACCAGTGCTGATGGGCTGGACTCCAGGTGGCCTCTCACCAAGCGCTCAGGTGGCAGAGGCGTGCTCAGGTGCCCCAGTGTCTGCTCTGCTGAGGACCCAATCTCAGGGGACTGGGCCCAGCCTGGAGTCCTCGCGGCTTCCCTCAGTCTTCAATGTCCTGCCTCCCATACAGACACGGGTTAACATCAACGACAGCTTCCGGGGGACACAGACTTCAAGTCCACGCTCCTTTCTCAGCCCAGACCAGCCTTCCCCTCACGCCCTGCCTGTGGGCCCCTGTCCTGGCTATGCTGGCCCCAGCTTCTCTCCTCCTGCCTCCCCATCCCTCCCCAGGTCTGACCCTCACCGCCCTTCTCAGGAGCCATCGCTGTCCCTCACAGAGGGTCATCAGCCTCAGGGCCGCATGCAGCCTCAAGGCCTGGATTGCACACCAGCTTCACTCTGGAAACAAGCAAGTGGCACCCAGAGCCAGGTCTGCCGTCTGAAGGATCCAGGGTGCAGGGTCCGCTGAGCAGGAGTCAGAGGCCGGAGCTGTGGTGGCCTTTGGCTGCTTAGAGCAGGCCCAGCCCAGATGGAGGGACAGGGTGGCTCCCAGAGGGCTCCCGTGGCATGGCCGGCAGCACAGCCAGCCCAGGAGGTGGACTGCCCCCTGGGCCAGCCCAGAAGGAGGGACAGGGTGGCTCCCAGAGGGCTCCCGTGGCATGGCCGGCAGCACAGCCAGCCCAGTAGGTGGACTGCCCCCTGGGCCAGCCCTGGTCAGCAACAGCAGAGCAGAGGTGGTCCCCAGTCTGGCCAGGTGCCCACAGGACAGTGGAAAGCAGCGAGGACTCACAACGGGGTGCGAAGGCGTCCTCTGAGTGAGGATGGAGAAAGGAAGCTGAGAAAAGTTTTGAAAGCCAGCAAAAGCAATCACTCAATTATCCCTTGAGACTCTCCTCCTTTTTCTTTTGTTTTTCACCTTCTCTCACACCTCTACCATCTTTGAATGTTTTTAATGCATCAATGTATCAAGGAATGGGATATCTGGCCTGGCCGGAGGAGGAGTGCGGTGGGTCGCTTGGTCTCGGAGCGACCGCTCCTGAACACCCTGGGGGGGCTAACCCGAGGAGGAGAAGGAGGAACAGGGTGGGTCACTTGGTCTCGGAGTGACTACCTAGGGTTAGGGGCGGTTGGTGGGAGGAGGAGATGCTTGGACTCCTAGTGACTGCGTCGGAACACCGGGCGGCTGTCCGGAGGAAGAGGTGTGTGGCGGGTCTCTGGGACTCGGAGCTATTGTACGGGGCTCCAGGTGGCGGCTCAGAGGAGGAGCCGCATAGCCAGGTGATTAGGTGCAGAGCAGGGTCCCAGGACCTAGGCGGCTTCTTGGTGGAAGAGCTGCACAGAGACACGCTTAGGGTGGAGCGAAGTTTCCAGGACTGCGGGCAGATTCTCTGAGGAGAGGCAGCCTAAGGAGACCCGTCTGTGAAGGGTGAGGCTCCCAGGCGCAGGAGGTAGGTCCGGGCCACTGGGAACGTTGCAGAGGAAGGCAGCCCAGCCCTGGTGGTAGTTGTAGATTGAGGGGAACCTCTAGGAGGGGAACTGACCAGCGAGACCTCCCCACTGGGTGAGTCTTCCCCGCTGGGTGAGGTTTTCCCACAAGGACGGTAAAACCAGAAACACAGGCACAAACAGGCCTTGCCTCAGCCCGCAGCCTAGTTCCCCTTTGGATGACCATTGGTCAACAAGTGGAGGTGCCTCTGTCCACTATCAGGGAATATACCCCACCTGAAGGTCACCACCCCTAGAGAGGCAGCTTCCTGGTGGAACACCGCATTATCAACTTCCTCCAAGACCTCAGGCTACTGAAGGATAAGAGGGGATATACTAGCAATCTTCAGGGACATTATAAGTCAATAGAGGAAATCTGCAACATCTTAATGACCCACTGATTCCTGAACAATATGAGAAAACAAGGGAAGAAAGTGCCCCAAACAAATCTAGATGTTACATCAATAAAATCCAACGACAGCATGGCGGAAGAAATGACAGAAAGGGAGTTCAGAATGTACATAATTAAAATGATCAGGGAAGCAAACGATGAGATGAAAGAGCAAATGCAGGCATTGAATGATGAGATGAAAGAGCAAATGCAGGCATTGAATGATCGCACCAATCAACAGTTAAAAGAGCAAATACAGGAAGCAAAAGATCATTTCAATAAAGAGTTAGAGATATTGAAAAAAACAAACAAACAGAAATCCTTGCAATGAAGGAAACAATAAACCAAATTAAGAACTCCATAGGAAGCATAACCAATAGAATAGAACACCTGGAAGACAGAACCTCAGATATTGAAGACAAAATATTTAACCTTGAAAATAAAGTTGAACAAACACAGAAGATGGTAAGAAATCATGAACAGAATCTCCAAGAACTATGGGATATCATGAAAAGGCCAAATTTCAGAATTATTGGGATTGAGGAAGGCTTAGAGAAACAAACCAAAGGAATGAACAATCTATTCAATGAAATAATATCAGAAAATTTCCCAAATCTGAAGAATGAAATGGAAAATCAAGTTCAAGAGGTTTATAGGACTCCAAATACACAAAATTACAACAGATCCACACCAAGGCACATTATAATGAAAATACCTAACATACAAAATAAAGACAGAATTTTAAAGGCTGTGAGAGAAAAGAACCAAATTACATTCAGGGGGAAAACAATACGGATATCAGCAGATTTTTCAATCCAGACCCTAAAAGCTAGAAGGGCCTGGAATAACATTTTTCAAGCTCTGAAAGAAAATGGATGCCAACCAAGAATCTTATACCCAGCAAAACTTACCTTCAAATTTGACGATGAAATAAAAGCATCCCATGATAAACAAAAGCTAAAAGAATTTACAAAAAGAAAGCCAGCTTTACAGAACATTCTCAGCAAAATATTCCATGAGGAACAGATAAAAAACAAAGAAGCAAATCAGCAAAGGGAGGAATTATCCTAAAGGAACTGTCAAATAAGGGAGGAACCAAGTTGTTTCAAAAAATAAATACATAAATAAAATTTAAAAAATGAACCAAATGACCGGGAATACAAATCATGTCTCAATAATAACCCTGAATGTTAATGGCCTGAATTCATCAATCAAAAGACATAGACTGGCAGAATGGATTAAAAAGAAAGATCCAACAATATGTTGCCTGCAACAGATACCCATAGACTAAAGGTGAAAGGATAGGGAAAAACTTACCATGCACATGGACTCAGCAAAAAAGCTGGAGTATCCATCCTCATTTCAGATACTGTGGACTTCAAGCCAAAGTTAGTCTGAAGGGATAAAGAAGGACATTTCATACTGCTTAAGGGAAGCATAAATCAGCAAGACATAACAATCATAAACATCTATGCCCCAAACAGTGGCTCATCCATGTATGTCAAACAAATCCTTCTCAAATTTAGAAACCAAATAGACATAACACAATAATACTAGGTGATTTTAACACGACTCTCTCACCACTGGACAGATCTTCCAAACAAAAATTGAACAAAGAAACCATAGATCTCAATAACTTAATCAATAATTTAGACTTAACAGACATTTATAGAATATACCATCCAACCAAGAGCGAATACACTTTCTTCTCAGCAGCACATGGATCCTTCTCTAAAATAGACCATATATTATGCCACAAAGCTAATGTTAGCAAATACAAGAAGATAGAGACACTACCTTGTATTCTATCAGATCATAATGGATTGAAGTTAGAAATGAATGAAAGAGTAAAAAACAGAAAGTACTCCAACACCTGGAGATTAAACAATATGCTATTATATGATGAATGGATAACAGAAGATATTAGGAAGGAAATTAAAAAATTCTTAGAGGTAAATGAGAACAAAGAAACATCATATCAAAATCACTGGGACAATATGAAAGCAGTACTTAGAGGAAAATTTATTTCATGCAGCGCATTTAATAAAACAAGTAAAACTCAACAAATAAACGACCTAACACTACAGCTCAAAGCCCTAGAAAAAGAAGAACAGACCAACACCAAAAGTAGTAGAAGACAGGAAATAGTTAAACTCAGAGCTGAAATCAACGAAATTGAAACAAAAGAAACAATACAAAAAATTGACAAAATAAATAGTTGCTTCTTCGAAAAAATAAACAAAATTGATAAACCTTTAGGCACACTAACAAAGAGAAGACGAGAGAAAACCCAAATCACTAAAATTCGGAATGAACAAGGAAACATCACAACAGACACAACTGAAATACAAAACATAATTTGAAGCTATTTTGAAAATCTATATTCCAACAAAATAGAAAATTTCGAAGACATCAACAGATTTCTAGAGACATGAATTCCTAAACTGAACGAGGAGAACATACACAATTTAAATAGACCAATTTCAAGTAATGAAATAGAAGAAGTCATCAAAAGCCTACCAACAAAGAAAAGTCCAGGACCAGATGGGTTCTCAGCCGAGTTCTACAAAACCTTTAAAGAAGAGCTCATTCCAATATTTCTCAAAGTATTCCATAAAATAGAAGAGGAGGGAACCCTCCCAAACTCATTCTATGAAACCAATATTATTACCCTGATACCTAAACCAGACAGAGACACTTCGAGGAAAGAAAATTTCAGACCAATATCCTTAATGAACATCGATGCAAAAATTCTCAACAAAATTTTAGCAAATCGCATACAAAAACATATTAAAAAGATAGTGCACCATGATCAAGTGGGTTTCATCCCAGGGATGCAAGGTTCGTTCAACATCTGGAAATCAATAAATGTAATTCACCATATCAATAGACTTAAAGTCAAGAATCACATGATTATTTCAAAAGATGCAGAAAAAGTATTTGATAAAATACAGCACCTCTTCATGCTCAAAACACTAGAAAAAATAGGGATGGTGGGAACATTCCTTAACATTGTAAAGGCCATCTATGCTAAGCCCATGGCTAATATCATTCTAAATGGTGAAAAACTGAAAGCATTCCCCCTAAAAACTGGAACAAGGCAGGGATGCTCTCTTTCACCACTTCTATTCAATATCGTCCTTGAAACTCTAGCCAGAGCAATTAGACAAACCAAAGAAATTAAAGGGATACGAATAGCAAAAGAAGAACTCAAACTATCCCTCTTTGCTGATGATATGATTATATACTTAGAGGAACCAGGAAATTCCACCAGAAAACTTTTAGAACTCATAAGTGAATTCAGTAAAGTAGCGGGACATAAGATCAATGCACATAAATCTAATGCATTTTTATACATAAGTGATGAATCTTCAGAAAGAGAAGTTAGGAAAACTACCCCATTCACAATAGCATCGAAAAAAATAAAATCCTTGGGAATCAATCTCACAAAAGAGGTGAAAGACCTCTACAATGAGAACTACAGAACACTAAAGAAAGAAATTAAAGAAAACCTTAGAAGATGGAAAGATCTCCCATGTTCTTGGATAGGAAGAATTAATATTGTCAAAATGGCTATACTACCAAAAGTGCTATACAGATTCAATGCAATTCCAATTAAAATCCCAATGATGTACCTTACAGAAATAGAGCAAGCAATTATGAAATTCATCTGGAAGAATAAAAAATCCAGAATAGCTAAAGCAATGCTTGGCAGAAAGAGTGAAGCAGGGGGTATCGCAATACCAGATCTTCAACTCTACTACAAAGCAATAGTAACAAAAACGGCATGGTATTGGTACCAAAATAGAAAGGTGGATCAATGGTACAGAATAGAGGACACAGACACAAACCCAAATAAATACAATTTTCTCATACTAGACAAAGGGGCCAAAAATATGCAATGGAGAAAAGATAGCCTCTTCAACAAATGGTGCTGGGAGAATTGGAAATCCATATGCAACAGAATGAAACTAAACCCATATCTCTCACCATGCACGAAACTAAACTCAAAATGGATTAAGGACTTCGGAATCAGACCAGAGACCTTGCATCTTATAGAAGAAAAAGTAGGTCTAGAGCTTCAACATGTCTGTTTAGGACCAGAGTTCCTCAATAGGACTCCCATAGCACAAGAAATAAAAGCAAGAATCAACAACTGGGATAGATTCAAACTAAAAAGCTTTCTCTCAGCAAAGGAAACTATCAGCAATGCGAAGAAAGAGCCTACAGAGTGGGAGAAAATCTTTGCCAATCATACTTCAGGTAGAGCACTAATCTCCAGAATCTATAAAGAACACAAAAAACTCTACACCAAGAATGCAAATAATCCAATCAACAAATGGGATAAGGAAATGAACAGACACTTCACAGAAGAAGATCTACAAGCAATCAACAAACATATGGAAAAATGTTGAACATCTCTAGTAATAAGAGAAATGCAAATCAAAACCACCCTGAGATTCCATCTCACCCCAATTAGAATGGCGATTATCAAGAATACAAGCAACAACAGGTGTTGGCGAGGATGTGGGGAGAAAGGTACACTCATACATTGCTGGTGGGGCTGCAATTTAGTGCAGCCACTCTGGAAAACAGTGTGGAGACTCCTTAGAAAACTTGGAATGGAACCACCATTTGACCCAGCTATCCCACTCCTTGGCCTATACCCAAAGGAGTTAAAATCAGCATAGTACAGAGATACAGCCACATCGATGTTCATAGCTGCTCAGTTCACCATAGCCAGATTGTGGAACGAACCTAGATGTCCTTCAATTTTGAATGGATAAAGAAACTGTGGTATATATATACAATGGAATATTACTCAGCCATAAAGAATGATAAAATTATGGCATTTGTAGGCAAATGGATGAAATTGGAGAATATCATGTTAAGTGAGAGAAGCCAATCTCAAAAAACCAAAGGACGAATGATATCGCTAATAAGTGGATGATGACACATAATGGGGGGTGGGAGGGGTTAGTGTTAGGGTTAGAGTTAGGTTTAGGGAGGGGGGCAAGAATGGAGGAAGGAAGGACTGTATAGGGGGAAAAGAGGGGTGGGAGGGGTGGGGGGAAGGGAAAAAATAACACAATGAATCAAACAACATTACCCTATGTAAATTTATGATTACACAAATGGTATGCCTTTATGCCATGTACAAACAGAGAAACAACATGTATCCCATTTGTTTACAATAAAAAAAAAAAACCAAGAAGTTCCAACAAGAGACTCCACAGACAACACAGTAAAAGAAATGTCAGAGACAGAATTTAGAAAATACATCGACTGATCTTCAAAATAAAGGATGGTACTGCAAGCGAAAAACACAGGATATGAAAGAGCACTTCAATAAAGAGGCAGAGTTTATAAAAAGCAATCAAGCAGAAATCATCAAAATGACGGAAACAATAAACAAGATTGAAAATTCAATGGAACCTCTCACCAAAAGCCTAGAAGACTTGGAAGACAGAACCTCAGACAATGAAGACAAAATATATTCTCTTGAAAATAAAGTGAAATGCACAGAGAACATGGTAAGAAACCACAAACCGAACCTCCAAGAAATAGGGATTAACACGAAAAGACCAAATTTAAGAGTTATCGGAATAGACGAATGCGTGGAGATACAAACAAAAGGAATGCACAATCTCGTCAAGGACAGAATATCAGAAAACATCCCAAATATCAAGACTGAAATGCAAAGTCAACTACAAGGGACTTACAAGACCCCAACTGTACAATATTACAGCAGACCAACCCCAAGGCACATCATAATGACAATGACTAACATAGAAAATAGGAATATAATTTCAAAGTGTGGGAGATAAAAACATCAAATTATATATGTGGAGAAACCAATTGGGATCTCAGCTGATTCCTCAACCCAGATCCTCAACTCCAGGAGGTCCTGGAATAACATACACAAGCTCTGAAAGCAAATGGAGGCCAGCTGAGAATTCCATAGTCAGCAAAATTAAGGTTCCGATTTGAAGGTCAAATACAAACCTTCCCTATTAAAAAAAAAAAAAAAATTAAAAGAATTCATAATCAGAAAACGTGCACTACAGAACTTTCTCAGGAAAATGTTCCCTGAGGAGGAAATGAAAACAACAACAACAAAGCTATGAAACCCAGCAAAGTAGGAACTACACTAAAGGAAGTGTCAATCAAAGGAGAAACTAAGTCACGTTAGAAACCAAAAATAGACCAAAATGGCCGAGAATTCAAATCATATCTCAATAATAACCCTGAATATTAATGACCTAACCTCATCAATCAAAAGACAGAGACTGGCTGATTGGATTAAAAAGCAAGACCCCACAATATGCTGCCTTCAGGAGACTCATCACCCAGGCAAAGACATCCACAGACTGAAGGTGGAAGGTCGGGAAAAACATCTCACTCACATGGAGTGTGCAAACAAGCAGGGGTTTCCAGCCTCATATCAGACAAAGTGGACTTCAAGCCAAAGTTACTCAGAAGGGACAGAGAAGGACATTTCCCACTGCTTAAGGGAATCATACACCAAGGAGACATAGCCATCTTAACTACTTATGCCCCAAACAATGGAGCATCTACGTACATCAAACAAACCCTTCTCACCTTCAGTAATCAAATAGATCACAGCACCATGACTCTGAGTAACTTTAACACACATCTCTCACCACTGGATACAGCTTCCAAACAAAAAGGAAGCAAGGAAGCTATTGAATTAAATGATACAACCAATGATTTACACTTAACGGACATATAGAGAGTATTTCATCCATCATCAAGCGAACACACTTTCTTCTCAGCAGCACGAGGATCCTTCTCTAAAATAGACCACATGTTATGCCACAAAGCAAGGCTCAGAAACACAAAAATATAGAAATTCCACCCTGCATTCTATGCGATCGTTATGGAATGAAACTGGAAATCAAGGATAAATAAAAAATAGAAGCCACTCCAACATCTGGAGAGTAAATGGCATGGTATTGAGGGATGAATGGATAGAAGAAGAAATCAGAGTTGAATAAAAAAATACATAGAGGGAAAGACGACACCAATTCTACACATCAAAATCTCTGGGACGCTATGAAGGCAGTGCTAAGAGGAAAGTTGGTTGCATTGAGCTCATTCATTCAAGGAATAAAAAGCCAACCAATAAATGACCTAACATTACATCTCACAGCCCTAGACAAAGAAAAGCAAATCAACACCAAAAGCAGTAATTAAAACCAGAGCTGAAATCAATGAAATTGAAAGAAAAGAAACAATTGAAAAAATGGACAAAACCAAAATTTGGTTCTCTAAAAAAAATCAATAAAGTTGATAAACCCTTAGGCACGCTAACAATGACAAAGAGAAAAAACAAATTACTAATATTCGGGATGCAAAAGGAAACATCACAATGGTCACTACTGAAATACAAAAGATAATTAGAGACTATTTTGAAAATTCCTACTCAATTAAAATAGAAAAACACGAAGACATGGAAAAATTTCTAGAGACATTTGATCTACCCAAACTCAATCAGGAGGAGAAACACAATTTAAACAGATCCATTTCAAACAATGAAATAGAAGAGGCCATCAAAAACCTATCAACCAAGAAAAGCCCAGGAAAAGAGAGATTCTCAGCCGAGCTCTACCAGACTTTCAAAGAGGCATTAACACCAATATTCCTCAAGTTATTTCATGAAATAGAAAAAGAAGGAACCCTTCCAAAGTCATTCTGTGAGGCTAGTATCACCCCGACAGCAAAACCAGACAAAGACACATCCAGGAAAGAAAACTTCAGACCAATATTCCTGATGAACATAGAAACAAAAATTCTCAGTAAAATCCCGGAAAATCACACACAAAACATCTTTAAGTGACAGTGAATCATGATCAAGTGAGATTCATCTCTGGAATGCAAGTTTGGTTCAACATACGGGAATCAATACAAGTAATATATCACATCAATAGACGTAAAGAGAAGAATCACATGATTGTCTCAATAAACATAGACAAAGCATTTTACAAAATAGAGCACCTCTTCATGTTCAAAACACTAGGAAAATGAGGGACAGTAGGCACTTACCTCAACATTGTAAACTATCTGGGCGAAACCCAAGGCCAACACCATCCTACAAGGAGACAAACTGAAAGCATTCCCTCGAAAAACTGGAACAAGGCAGGGATGCCCTCTCTCACCACTTTTCTTCAACATTGTCCTGGAAACTCTAGCCAGAGCAATCAGACGGAAAAAAGACATTGAAGGGATAGGAACAGGAAAAGAAGAACTCAAGCTATCACTATTTGCCAACAACACGATTCTACATTTAGAGGATCCAAAATATTCCACCTTAAATTCCACTCATAAATGAATTCAGCAAAGTAGCAGGATATAAAATCAATACCCGCCACTTCTACATATAAGCAATGAATCCACTGCAAGGGAAATTAGGAAAACTACCCCATTCACAATAGCCTCAAGAAAAATAAAATACTTGGGAATCAAACTAACAACAGAGGTGAAAGAGCTCTACAGTGAAAACCATAGAACACGAAAGAGAGAAATCCAAGAGGACATTAGAAGACGGAAGGATCTCTTTCCCATGCTCCTACATAGGCAGAGTGAATATTGTCAAAATGGTCATACTACCAAAAGCGCTATAGAGATTCAATGCATTCCTATTAAAATCCCAATGACATTCTTCATAGGACTAGAAAAAGCACTCGTGAAATTCATTTGAAAAAGTAAGAGACCCAGAATAGACAAGGCAATCTTAAGCAGGAAAAGGGAAGCAGGAGGCATCATAACACCAGACCTCAAAATGATGCTACAAGCTATAGTAATACAAACAGCATGGTGTTGGCACCAAAATAGACACGTAGACCAATGGTACAGAATAGAAGACACAGACACAAACCCACCTACGTATGGTTATCTCATACTAGACAAAGGAGCCAAACATATACATTGGAGAAAAGATAGCCTCTTCAGAGAAAGCGCTGGGAAAACTGGAAATCCACATCTAACGAAAGGAAATTGAACCTCTGTTTCAACCCTCACAAAACTCAACTCAATGTGGATAAAGACTTAGGAGAACAGAGGCGCTGTGCCTCATAGGAGAAAAAGGAGGCCCAAATCTTCATCTGGTCAGCTTAGGACCAGACTTCTGTAACAAGACTCCTGAAGTGCAAAAATGAATTAAGGATCAATAATTAATGGATTCAAACAAAAAGCTTTTTCTCAGTAAAGGAAACAATAAAGTGAGGAGAGAGTCGACAGAATGGGAAAGAATCTATACCACATGCACCTCAGATGGAGCACTGATCTGCAGGATATATAAAGAACAGAAAAAAGTTAACACCAAAAACACACATAGTCCAATCAATAAATGGGCTCAGGAACCCATAGAAGAAGATACACAATGGATCAACAAATATATGAAACAAGGCTTGCCATCTCTTGCAATGAGAGAAATGCAAATCAAACAACTGCAATGATTCATCTCAGTCCAGCCAGAATGGCCATTATCAAGAACACAAGGCACAATACATGTTGGTGAGGATGTGGGGGAAAGGGTCACTCACATGCTGCTGGTGGGAGTGCAGATTGCTGCAGCCCCTCTGGAAAGCGGTATGGAGATTTCCAGAAACCTTGTGATGGAACCACCATTTGACCCAGCTATCCCACTCTGCGGTTTACACGCAAAGGACTTAAAATCACCACACTACAGTGACACAGCCACATCAATGTGTACAGCAGCTCAATTCACCATAGCTTGTAATACCCAAGTCAACGAGTCCCCCAAAGACCACCAGGGAGCCAGAGTCGGTGCAAGCACAAAGGACCATTTATTAGCAGACTCGAGTCGGGACCATCATCCAACACACCGTCGCAGCAGGCAGAGGAGGCGCGGCCCTGACCCTTACAAGGGTTCCTTTTCTTATAGGAAGAAAGCACATGTAGGCAGTTGGGGACATTAGGGGGGGGTTTCATGCCTTAGCTGTTCGGGATTGGGTAAGGGTATGCGGGGTGTACCTGTCCTTGTTGGGGATAGGTCAGGGGTGGGCATGATCAGAACAGGACTTCTGAGCTCATAGGGACTTTCCTCTGGCACTATGATTGGTCAGGGAGTGGGTTGTTTCGTTTTTTTGAAGGGTTGGGGGCCCGACTGAGAAGGAGGCTCTTCCCTATGAGGGAGTCACGTTGGTTCAATTGAGTCCTTTCATTTCCCCCTTGGACTGGAACCTAAGAGGCCCAATCATGGGATCCGGTAAGCTCTACAGTCTGAGTCTAGGGACTGACAGTGAGAACCCATAACCATCAGTTGAAGGGACCCCAGCCGTTCTTTCATGAACTGCACTAGTCTGTTCAGAATGCAGGGTCCAAAGGTTAGGAGCACGAGTAAAATAATAAGTGACCCCAGTAAGGTAGAAATCCAGGTGGTCAACAAGAGGAAGACTTAACCATGATTCACCTGCCCCGTTGTGCCTCCCGTTCCCTCCTTGGTTTTGCTAGTCCTTCTCCAACTTTAGCCATAGATTCCTTAACTACTCCGAATGGTCAACATCAAAGCAACATTCTTCACCGAGGGCACGCATAATCCTCCTTGCTGTAGGAAAATCAAACCTAACCCCCTCCTGTTTTGCATCACTACTTCAGCTAGGGAAGGGAGGGACTCTTGAAGGTGGGAAATGGAGTTTTCTAGCCTCTCAATATCTACATCAATAGCCGCTCTTAAACTAGAGTAATGTTGGTTCAGAGTTATTAAGGAAGCTGTTCCTGTTCCCGCTCTATGAGTCCCACACCCAGAACCATTCTTAGGGTTAGGGCCGTAGGAGGTTCCCTCTCAGTTGTGATAGAAGTCCTCATCTGAATGGTACAACAGCCTGGGAACTAACCTAAGAGAATCTAAAACCCCGGGAGCTATTGATCCCATCTGTGTGGGCACAGGGTGTGAGTCCTGCAGAACAGGCCCACCAGTCCTGCTGGGGAATTAGGTATTGACTTGAGTTGCCAGCGACACAGTTTGGCTGCATGAGAACTGGTGAGATTCAGGGCTATGACCTACACAGAGCCCTTGTCCAGCGACTTGTTGTAAGGGAAGGGTAGCTTTTGATTGCCAGCGACATTCGGCAGAGCTGGGGAAGGGGTGTAGTTCCCTAGAGTTGCTGTGCCTTCATAGGATGGTGGGGCTGTAACATAGCACAGCCAACAGGACTCTGTCACATTGGGTTTAGAGGTGTTTAGGACTAAGTAGGATTGTTTCAGAAGAGCTAACAGGGGTCTTCTGGGGTCTCTGCCAGAAAAGTGACAGATTCTGGTGGCGAGGTCTCGGTGCCAACAAACCCCAAAGTATTTTGGCGATTTTGGGGTGCTGATTTGCTGAACAGATTGTCTGCTTGGGTTAAGTACCTGGTGGGGACCCAATGGTGTTTTGCTCAGGGCTCTCTGGACTAGCTTGAATTAGTCCAGGATCGCACCTGCTGCGGTAAAGCCTCAGTCCCAGGTTTTTCCGGCCTCCCAGCTTGCCTTCTTTCCCGGGGGGTAAACTTTATGACTGACGGGTTGCAGCGTGCCCCTGGGGTAGCTAATGGGAAGGCAGAATATCCTCACTGGCCTTTGTTATAGCATGGCCCACAGCTCACCCTTTTACCACCCTGTTGGCAGTAACCTCGCCCCACTTCTTGCAGGATTCCACCCCTTTCCCCAAGATCAGGTCTCCGGTGACGGGGGTCCACGTGATCCACCCAGTAGATTCACACCCCATGCTTTACGGTAGACGCTTTCAGGACCTCTGCACTTGGCAATTTGCTTTCTGTCTCGCGAGTGAGAGGGGCAGACCTAGGACCCTAGGCTTCTGGCATTGCTACGACCCCCGGGGGTCTTACATCCAGTCCCTGGGAAGGGTTCCTGGTCCGAGGGTGCCATGTATCCCCCACAAGGTCACATAAGTCCACATGGAGGTCAGGAAACCAAGCTCCTTGGGGGACTAAGTTTGAGGAGGTGACCTTGGCCACATTGCCGGGTTCCACGTTGATGATCATCCAGGTTTGGCTCCAAGGGAGGTGGGGTTCCCTCAGCACAGTACTTACGTGAGGAAGCAAAGGGCCGCTGCCTGGAGCGTTTGAAGCGCAGCTAGACAGGATTCTCGGGGCTTCTGATACCGTCCATTTTTCACCTTTGTGGCTTTCCTCCAGTGGGAAGGGGCCCGCAAGCCTGGCGTGGGTAGAGCGGCTCCAGGTGGCTATTCCATCCGCCTTGATGGCGGTGGTGTGACAAGCAGGCTGGCGTATGGTCCTTTCCACCGGGTTCCAGGGGTCCTTGTGGGTGTCTCTTGATGGAGACCCAGTCTCCTGGGCGAGAGCTGTGGGGTTGAGGAATATTGCTAGACGCGTGGAGCGCCCTGAGTTCATCCAGACTTCTCTGTGTACCCATTCAACCCTTCGCATGGCGTCCACACCCTCTCGGTCATCCATTTCTGCAGGTAGATTGACTGCAAGCTGGCAATAATGGGAGGGGGTGTCCCAGACGTGATTTCATAAGGGGTCAATCCCATCTGGTACGGGCGTATCTTACTCTATATAGAGCAAAGGGGAGGAGAGCCACCCAGCGTGCGCCGGTCTCTATGCTCAATTTACTTAAGGTCTCTTTTAGGCTTCTGTTCATCCTTCCTACCTGTCCTGAACTCTGGGGTCTACAGGCACAACGCAGTTTCCAATCACACCAGGAACTTGGCTAGGTTCTGACTCACCTGTGATATGAATGCTGGTCTGTTGTCTGACCCTATCATGGTGGGAAAACCATACCTGGGTAAGATATCTTCTAGAAGCTTCTTGGCAACCACCTGTGCCGTCTCGTTAAAATAAAAAATACTTAGAGGGAAAGATGACACCAATTCTACACGTCAAAATCTCTGGGACGCTATGAAGGCAGTGCTAAGAGGAAAGCTCATTGCATTGAGCTCATTCATTCAAGGAATAAAAAGCCAACCAATAAATGACCTAAAGTTACATCTCACAGCCCTAGACAAAGAAGAGCAAATCAACACCAAAAGCAATAATTAAAACCAAAGCTGAAATCGATGAAATTGAAAGAAAAGAAACAGTTCAAAAAATGGACAAAACCAAAATTTGGTTCTCTGATAAAATCAATAAAATTGATAAAACCTTAGGCACGCTAACAATGACAAAGAGAAAAACCAAATTACTAATATTCAGTATGCAAAAAGGAAACATCACAATGGTCACTACTGAAATACAAAAGATAATTAGAGACTATTTTGAAAATTCCTACTCAATTAAAATAGAAAAACATGAAGACATGGAAAAATTTCTAGAGACATTTGATCTACTTTTTCTCACTAAAGGAAACAATCAATAAAGTCAAGAGAGAGTCAACAGAATGGGAAATAATCTTTACCACATGCACTTCAGATGGAGAACTGATCTGCAGGATATATAAAGAACAGAAAAAAGTTAACACCAAAAACAGACATAGTCCAATCAATAAATGGGGTCAGGAGCCCATAGAAGAAGATACACAATGGATCAAGAAATATATGAAACAAGGCTTGCCATCTCTTGCAATGAGAGAAATGCAAATCAAACAACTGCAATGATTCATCTCAGTCCAGCCAGAATGGCCATTATCAAGAACACAAGCCACAATACATGTTAGTGAGGATGTGGGGGAAAGGGTCACTCACATGCTGCTGGTGGGAGTGCAGATTGGTGCAGCCACTCTGGAAAGCAGTATGGAGGTTTCCAGAAACCTTGGAATGGAACCACCATTTATCCCAGCTATCCCACTCTGCAGTTTACACCCAAAGGACTTAAAATCACCACACTACAGTGACACAGCCACATCAATGTGTATAGCAGCTCAATTCACCATAGCTTGTAATACCCAAGTCAACGAGTCCCACAAAGACCACCAGGGAGCCAGAGTCGGATGCAAGCACAAAGGACCGTCATTCAACACACTGTCGCAGCAGGCAGAGGAGGCACGGCCCTGACATTTACAAGGGTTCCTTTTCTTATAGGAAGAAAGCACATGCAGGCAGTTGGGGACCATAGGCGGGGGGTTTCATGCCTCAGCGTTTCGGGATTGGGTAAGGGTATGCGGGGTGTACCTGTCCTCGTTGGGGATAGGTCAGGGGTGGGCATGATCAGAACAGGACTTCTGAGCTCAGAGGGACTTTCCTCTGGCACTATGATTGGTCTCATATGACTCACCTGTGATATGGATGCTGGTCTGTTGTCTGACCCTATCATGGTGGGAAAACCATACCTGGGTAAGATATCTTCTAGAAGCTTCTTGGCAACCACCTGTGCCGTCTCGTGCTTGGTGGGGAACGCTTCAGTCCATCTGAAAAGGTATCTATAAGCACTATAAGTACTTATCACCATGTCTGCCAGGTTCTACCTCAGTGAAATCCCCTTCCCAGGAGGCCCCAGGGTTTTTGCCTCTGAGCCGTGGCCGGGGAGTTTCTGGTTGGCCACTGCACTCGTAAGCTGGCATGTCTTACAGTTGGAGAAGATGGTATTGATTTTCTATTGGCTGTCCTCAATTTTTATTTTGGAATCTCTAATTAAGTCTTGCATCCTCCTCAACCCATGTGAGAAGAGTGGTGTGTATTTTCTAGAAGTCTATTTCCTGATCTCCACCATCCGTTGAGGTTCTGAGCCATAGGAAGGGCTTTGGTCCAGGCTAAGTCCTCTTTAGAGTGGTCTGGATGTTCAGGCAGGTCGGTGCTCCTGGGTCTCCTAGTGCTTGGGCCAGCAATACCGAGTCAGTCTGAAGAGCCACTGGCCGGGCAGTTTGGTCTGCCAGGTGGTTGCCCCTGGGGATGGGCCCAGTTCTTTTGATGTCCAGGGCAGTGGATAATAGCCAGTTTGGTGGGCAACCATAGAGCTTCCAGTGAACCTGAGACTCCATCTTCATTTTTTATTGTCTATCCCTCGGCAGTGAATAAGCCTCGCTCCCCGTAGGTGGCGCCTGCACAGGAGCGGGGCGAGGCGTAGCGACTATCCCTATATACATTGAGTTTTTGTCCTTGGCCCAGTTCTCGGGCTTCAGTCAGGGCAGTTAATTCTGCCTTTTGTGCACCAGTCCCGGATGGCAGGTCCTGCCCTTATCACCTCTGTCTCTGTCCTTGCGGCGGCTCCAGCGCACCTGTTCCCGTCCTGGATGAAGCTGCTGCCATCAGCATACCAGGCTGCATCCGCGCTGGGCAGCGCTGTGTCCTGCAGGTCCGACGGCACAGTGTGGGCGTGCACCAGGATCTCGGCACACTTGTGCAGTGGTGCCTCTAAATCCGGGTCAGGCAGCAGGGTGGCAGGACTCAGAGCTCTTGGTACTTGAAATGTGACTGGAGGGTTAATAACCCAGCCTGGTAATGAGCATTCTGGCGTTGCTCAGCCCGGTCGGGTGGTTGATTGAGCGCACCTTCAAGGGCAGGTGGGGTTATTATGGTTAGACTCCGCCCTAGTGTCCGTGTGTTGGCATCCTTGACCAACAGTGCTACCGCCACTAGGATCTGGAGACAGGCCGCCATCCTGCCACAACGGGATCCAATTTTTTTGATAAATAGGCCACCGGCCGTCACTAGGGACCTACTCTTTGAGTGAGGACCCCCTTTGCAATGCCCCGGCTTTCATCCAGGTACAGACAGATGGGTTTAGTTATTCTGGGAGCCCTAGGGCAGGGCCGATAGCAAACTCTGAACCCCTCAAAGGCCTTTTGATGGTCTCGTGTCCACTGGAACTGACCTTCCTTGGTGGCTTCATATAGGGGTTCAGCAGTTTCCGCGAACCCCGGGATCCACAGCCTACAAAACCTACTGACCCCACAAGTTCTCTCCCTGTCTGGTGTCAGCAGAGTAGGATCTTTAAGACAGTCTCTGTGTGCATCAGAGAGCCAGCAGCCCTCCTCTAAGAGGTACCGAGGTCTGTTACCTGTGCCTCCCAAAGCTGGGTCTTCTGAGCGGAGTCGCAGTATCCCACGTCTCCCAGGAGTTCTAGGAGTTGTGTGGTCCCTTCCTGACAGGCATCCCGATGTGTTGCCCTGATTAAAAGGGCATCAACATGCTGTAACAGGCTTATCTCTGGGTTACTGGTACGGTCCTCACCCAGGCCTTCATGGACGGCCTCATCAAAGATGGTGGGCCAATTTTTGAAGCCTTGCGGGAGCCTCTTCCAGGTCAGTTCTCCACGGACTCCTGTCTCTGGGCCATGCCATTCAAAGGCAAAGTAGTGCTGCTGTTGGGGCCTAGTGGCAGTCTGAAGAAAGCATCCTTTAGATCTAGTACTGTACACCACTCGCAATCGGGGAAGCGTGCCAAGCAGGGTACGTGGATTTGGCACCACAGGGTGTAGTTCCATTACTCTTTTATTAACTTCCCATAAATCCGGGACTGGGCGAAATTCCTGGGTATGGGGCTCTTTGACTGGGAGTAGGGGAGTGTTCCGGGCCGATTGCGTGGGCCTGAGGACTCCCAAACTCAGCAACCTCGGATATGGGGTGTGATCTCCTCCTTTGCTTCAAGAGGCGTGGGATACTGACGAAACGTAACTGGGTCTGCCGCTGGTTAGAGTTCCACAAGTCTGGGGGATGGTGTTTAGCTAGACCCGTGCCCCCTGAGTCGGCCTATGCTGAGGGAAACTCTTGGAGTCAATCTTCCACTTGGGGGTCTAGTTCCAGACCTCTTTGGTGCGTCCTATACTCTTCAGGAACTGCTAGTTACACGTATGCGGAGGGGTTCCCTTCGCCAACGAGCAGCTATAACGGCTCTCGTTTTTGTTCACAAATCTGGTCCCAGCACACGGTATGGGCAGTGTGGGATCAGTAGAAACCAATGGGTCCCTCGTCCTCTTCTTAGTTCCACAGTCCTTTGGGTCGTCCATGAATGAGGCTTGACTTCCGTGGCTCCTTGGACCCAGGCTGTTTTGCTCGTTATGGGTCCATTAGCCCACAGTAGAACTGAGTTTTGGGCTTTAGTGTCAACCATAAAGTCAATTGGGTTCCCTTCCACTTTTAAGGTTACCCTGGGCTCGGGGAGCGGGACCAAACCCCGTCCCCCTAGTCACTGTTCACATCTCGGGTACTGAGCACTTCGGTCCCACCACGTCCTGCCTTCCTGGATGCTCTTTAGCCCAATGACCTCCTTGTTTACAATGAGCATATTGATTCCTCCCCATCCAGGTCTTTCTTTGTTACCTTTAATTGCTTGTCATCTTCTCCTTTGGCCGCCAGGTGTCGCAGCCACCGCCGGCGATCATCTGGCTCTGAGGATGCAGCTAGCAGGATGCTGGCAAGGTGTGGATTCCTCTGCGGTTCCTTTTTGATTTCTGTTTCCTCTACACTGTCCCTTCCATGAAACACTTTTTCTGCCACTGCAACTACACCCCTTAAACTCTTTTCTCCCAAACGTTCCAGTTTCTGCAGCTTCTTTTCAACTTCTGGAGCTGACTGATTAATGAAAGCTAAGGTTACGGCGGCTGCACTGTCCGGTGAATCTGGATCAAAGTGAGTATATCTCCTAAAGCTTCCTGCAATCTCTAGAAAGGCGGCTGGGCTTTCTTCAGGTCCCTGCTTTAGACCATAAACCTTACTCAAATTGGTGGTCCCACGTGCGGCCACCTTGAGACCCGCCAACAGAGTCGGGCAATACGCCAGGCGGCTCTCCCTACCTTCCGCTGTATTGGAATCCCAGCTGGGGCGGGTCAAGGGGACAGCTGCATCCCTCAGAGCCTGGCTGGGAGTCGGCTCTCCAGTAGGTCCCGGGACTAGTTTCCGGGCCTCCATTTGGATGCGGTCTCTGTCTTGTGTGGTGACGAGAACCGTGAGAGTTCTGACAATCGTCCCAGGTGGGCTGGTGGGTGAAAAGGACAGTTTGGAAAAGGTTAATCAACTGTTTGGTGTCTTCAGAAAAGGGTGCATTTGGAGCCTTCCAATTATAAAGATCACTGGTGGCAAAGGGCCAGTAGTGGCATGGTTGGTTCCCATCTCGGTCGGGTGGTCCTGCTGCCCGGAGGGGGAGGACTGTTGGCCCCGACTGGGGAGTTTCTCCTGGACGACTGCGGGTCCCCAGGGCGGCCTCTCTAGGGTACTGGTTGGTGGACCTGCGGGAGGCGGGTTTAGGGGGCCCAGGAGGCTGCTGGTTTTGGGAAGGGTCTAGGAGCAGAAGGGGGAGGGGGAAGATGTCTCCCTCTGGAGTGTCTCCTTGGAGAACTTCAGGCTTAGGAGCGGAAGGGGTTCTGCAGAGGGGTCTGTCTCGTGACCCAGGACCCTAACCTGTTAGGTAAGAAAGGCTTAAGCCAGGGACGAGGGTTTTCAATGAGGCCCCTCCAAACCACGATGTAAGGCACTTGGTTCTGGTGACCCGTGCCAGGCTTGAAAATGTCTCAGAGTCCTTGACGATGGCCAGGTGAAGGAGCCTTCTGGAGGCCACCCGACATTAAAAGTGGACCTTCTGTCCTGCAAAAGGGAATGAGTGTGAACGTTTTAGCCACAGGAGAAAGGCTGCGTGCTCTGGTTTCCACATCCTTATAGTGAGAGATCATCGAGTCCAACGGAGAAGAGGCTGACTGTCCCATGGCGTCCCTCACGGTCACACGCACAGATGCCGATAAACCAGGACAGCAGACGGCACTTAGAACACAGGTGGCAAACTTGCCTCTCTTAGACGTGAGAATGAATGAAGAGCAAATGACGATTTGGGGCCGTCGCGCGGGAGCGACCCGCCATAGGACAGAAAAGACGGAAGGTGAGGAGGTTCGCCGTCCTCATTCAGACAGATGTGAGGCCCTCGGTCCTCACTGCTGGGGACTGGAACCTCTTCCAGGCCCTGTGACCACGTGGTCCAGCGCGTCCACTGTAACCGTTTAAAGTCACGCAGATCAGAGATTACAGATCAAGATGGGCGCCCAGGAATCGGAAGGAAAGGAGCACACATCCAACACTGACTGACAGGACAAGGACTCTCCGGGTAGGGTCTGTGGAGTCGAGGGGGATCCTGGACGAGCCCCCAGACATAACACCCAAGCCGACCAGCCCCCCCAAAGACCACCAGGGAGCCAGCGTCGGATGCAAGCAGGAAGGACCATTTATTAGCAGACTCGAGTCGGGACCGTCATCCAAGGCACCGTCACAGCAGGCAGACCAGGAGCGGCCCCGACCCTTACAAGGGTTCCTTTTGCTGTAGGGAAAAAACACACACAGGGAGTTGGGGACCATAGGTGGGGGGTTTCATGCCTTAGCGTTTAGGGATTGGGTAAGGGTGTTTGGGGTGTACCTGTCCTCGTTGGGGATAGTTCAGGGGGTGGGCATGATCAGAACAGGAACTTCTGAGCTCATAGGGACTTTCCTCTGGCACTATGATTGGTCTGGGAGTGGGCTGTTTTGTTCTTTTGAAGGGTTGGGGGCCGGACTGAGAAGGAGACTCTTCCTTATGATGGAGTCAGGTTGATTCAATTGAGTCCTTTCAAGCTAAACTATGGAACCAACCTAGATGCCCTTCAACAGATGAATGGATATAGAAAATGTGGTACATATACTTTTAGGAAAGTTACTGGGCCTTAAAGAAGAAAGAAATTCTGGCATTTGCAGGTGAATGGATGAAACTAGAGAATATGATGCGAAGTGAATGAAGCCATTTCACAAATCCAAAGTCCACATGTTGTCTCTGATAAGCGGATGCTGATCCATAGTTGGGTGTGGGCATAGGGGAGAATAAGGAACTGTGGATTGTGCGAGGGGAGCGAGGGGAGGGGCGGGCGGTGGGGATGGGAGGAGGTGGAGTGAGACGGACGTGACACCCTGTATACACGTATGGTCACACCCCTGGTGTGACTCAGCACCACGTGCAGCCACAGGAGGGAGAGGTCGTGCTCCATTTGCATACAACATGTAAAATGCATCCCACTGCCACGTGTGACCAGTTAGAACAGAAAAAAGAGATAAATTGAATTAAGAAGAAACAAGGAAAGAAACTGAGGCAAGGGGTTAGTTGCTAGTCTCCTGATGAAGCCCTCCTGGGTCCTGGGGGCTGTGCTCAGTCCTCTGCATACAGAGGGGCAAGCCTTTTGCTCTCCTGGCATTGAAGCTCTCTGTGGGCAATGACGCGAGGCTTGTGGAAGCCCACGTTATGTTCTGGTTTCTGGGCCCGTCACGCCTTTCCTTCAGGTTGACATGCAGCCAGGGCGTTTGCTGGGCCTGGACTCGAGCCTTCGAGGGCTTCTGCCAAGGACGACTGTGTCACCGTCTGTTGGTGACCAGTTCTTCCCTTGCTTTCAGGTAGGCACCAGGGGTGGGAGGCTGGGTGGCAGGGTGGCATAGTTGGCACAGGAAATGGCCTCACTGTTTTCCAAAAGTGGTGGCAGAATCTTCCATGGCCTGGGTGAATTCCGTCCCCATTGCTCCTAACTGCCCTGGAGGCCGGCCTCTGACCTTGGCCGCCGTGGCCACAGTGTCGTGGTGCTGTTCACTGTCTGCTTCTCTGGCTGTGGGCTGAGTGACCGGCACTGTCCCCCGGGCTCTCGGCTGCCGTCCTTCCCTCTGGGCAGGCTCCCCACCTCACCTGGACTCTCTTCCTCTGCAGCATCTGCAGAGGTGTGTTCCTTCTTCTGTTGGGTGGTCCATCTTCCATGTCTGCCACCTCCCTCCTCCCACCGTCCACAGCAGCAGCCAGCCTCCCTTGACTTCAGGGTCGGGCTGCTCTGGGGGTGGACTCCCCTCTGCCTGCTGCTGCTGCCCAGCCCTGAGCAGATCCTCAGGGAGGTCCCGTGTGTCCTGCAGAGCTGAGGCCAGGTGTGCTCTCTGCTCCCTCCTGCCCCTCCCCCTCCCTCTTCATCTCAGAGGTGCTGCTGACCTGCAGGCTCCTGGCCCCCTTCTGCCTCCCCACCCTCCCTCCCCTCTGTCCACCCCTGGGGCTCCTGGGGCTCCAGCTACATGGCCGCTTCTAGCCCGTGCTCCAGCCGCCTGCTCAGGGAAGTGGGAGCAGTTATAGGGACTCCGTGGTGTGCAGGTGGCTGGGGTGCTTCCCCCCAAAGTCCACCCATTGGGGGTTGGTACCAGCGAGTGGGGAGGAGGAGGCAGGCCCTTAGAGAGGCCGGCCTCGTGGGGGAGATCTAGTCTGGAGGGCTCTGCCCTCAGAGGGCTGCCCTGGCTCTGGACCTTGTCCCCCTATGGCTTCCTGTCTCACCTGGGATCTCTTCCTCTTCCTCTTGCACCTCCTTCATCCACGATGAGACAGGCCCAGGTGCCTGGAGGACCTGCCTCCTCTGCTCTTGGACACACAGCCTCTAGACCTGAGCTCAGGAAGCTGCTTTCCTTTACTGTGGAGAAATGACCAAAGCGGCCGGTCCTACTCCAGGTGAAGTGGCTTCTGCCAGGCCCGGAAGGTCCTGGTGCAGCCGCCCTGGGTCCTGACGCTCCAAGCTGGGCTCTCGGGCCGTCCCTTTCTGCCAGGCAGCGTCCCCTCCACCCTCCGAGTCCCTGCTGAGTGCAGGCTCCAGGGGACACAAGCCCCCACCCTTCCAGGCCCCTCCAGGCCCCTCCAAGCCCTCCCACAGCAGGCCCAGGCTGCCAGACTGCAGCAGCTCATGGCCACGGCCCCGCTCCTGGGCTGGGTTGTCCTCTGCAGTTCAGCGTGGTCCTCGGTGTGTCTCCATGAGGGCCTCCTATGAGGACCTGGTCATGTGGATGAGGGCCACCGTGACAGCCTCCCCTCAGTCAGTGACACTACAGGGACACACTTCCTAGTGCTGTCACATCTGAGGTCCTGGGGACAGCTCCACAGCAGAATCTGGGGACAGGTCGGGCCCATCAGGCCCACCCCCTTTAAAGCCCGCTGTCCTCACCTTCTTTCCTTCCCTAGCCTCCCACAAGGCCTCCCCCAAGGCCTCCCTGAGAGCCCTGCGGAGCGGCCCTGGGCAGCTGCCCCTGGCCACCCCAGGACCCGAGCACCCCCACTGGGGACTGAAACACGCACTGCATGTGGAGTGGACTGAGAGTCCAAGTGGGAAGATCTGAGGGGGTTTCGAAAAGCACAACAGCCTCAAGTGTGGGGAGGGGTATTTTCAGGGGAAAGAACCACAGGAGGGAGCAGGATTTGGGGCAAGAGAGGTTTATTCTCTGGGGTCAGATCTGTCCCTGAAGCAGGCACTAGAGTAGGTGATTACGGGGCTGGACAGGGCATTCCTGAGACGTCCCCAGAGGGGTGCAGAAACATCCCAAGTCCTCAGGGGGAGCCCCGTAGGTCACCACGGGGGGACCATCCAGCAGATGGCAGATGGGGGAGGAGAGGGACTGGGAACATAGGAGAATGGAGGAAGTGCCCGGGTAGGGGTGTGGGAGGCATTGGGCAAGGGATGGGCAGGGGGTGTAGGGTGAGGAAGGGTAGCAGGTGGGGTGGTGGGAAAGGGCAGGGGTGGGGTGACAGGAAGAGAAGGGGCTGGGGGTGAGGAAGGGTGGGGGCAGGGGGAAGGGAGGGGCAGAGGGTGAGGGGCAAGGAAGGGAAGCAGGAGGGGTGGTGGGGAATGTCAGGGTCAGGGGGTGCAGAGGGGCAGGGTGAGTAGTGAGGGCAGGAAGGGCAGGGCAGGGTGTCAGACTGCTACTGGGGACAGGGACCCAGGAGGGAGCAGGCAGCATGGAGCTGGGAGTGTCATGAAGAGCCAGGGCAGGGTCGCTGGGCTGCACCTGGTGCCCCTGGTGAGACCAGGCCCAGGGAGGCCTCGGGGGCTGCGTTGCTGCAGGTTGGCTGGGCTGGAGGCCAGGCTCACAGCAGCCTCTTCCCTGTGGCTCTTCTCCTGGGCAGCAGGCAGTGAGTGTGAGGCCGGGAGTAGACATGGCCAGGCTCACGCCCCTGAGGGTCTTTGACGTGCAGACACAGGGGCTCAGAGGGTTCCCATGTGCCATCCCTGTCCTCAGCTCTGTATGCAGCTCACCGTCCAGACCTCTCACTGTGCTGACCAAGTCCAGCCCGAGACTGCCAGCCATGTGGTGGCCGACTCATGGAGGAGGCCTCCTGGACACAGCCCCTGCCCGTGCTGGACAAATGGACCTGCTTAACACTCGGCTTCTGTGCCAACACTGCAGGGACCAGTGTGATCCAGGGCTCTCGTCCCAGCTCCTCCCCCAAATGCGCCACAGTCAGACCCTTACTCACCTTCTGCTTCCCAGACTGAGCTGTGATGTGACAAACCACCAATGAAAAAGCCCCAGCTGGGAGCGGGGACGCCTGGACCTCTGTGGCTGGAGCCTGAGAGCAGGCATTAGCAGCACACGGGGCTCAGCAGCTGGACAGGCAGCAGCAGGGCTTGCAGCAGCTGGACTGGCAGCAGGAGGACCCACAGCCTGAGGAGCAGCAGGGCTTGCAGCAGCTGGACTGGCAGCAGGAGGACCCACAGCCTGAGGAGCAGCAGGGCTTGCAGCAGCTGGACTGGCAGCAGGAGGACCCACAGCCTGAGGAACAGCAGGGCTTGCAGCAGCTAGACTGGCAGCAGCTGGATCCACAGCCTGAGGAACAGCAGGGCTTGCAGCAGCTGGATTGGCAGCAGCAGGGCTTGCAGCAGATGGACTGGCAGCAGGAGGACCCACAGTCTGAGGAGCAGCAGGGTTTGCAGCAGCTGGATTGGCAGCAGCAGGGCTTGCAGCAGTTGGATTGGCAGCAGCAGGGCTTGCAGCAGCTGGACTGGCATCCCCCACAGGAGCCACAGCTGGAGCAGGAGCAGGCTGGCACACAGCAGCACACAGGCTTGCAGCAGCATACGGGCTTGCAGCAGCACACGGGCACACAGCAGCTGGAGCCACAGCCCCCACAGCTGGAGCCACAGCCTCCACAGTTGGAGCCACAGCCTCCAGAGCAGCCACAGCAGCCCATGGTTCTGGTGGTGGAGGTGGAGTGGGTGAGAGGAGCAGGTGGAGAGGGAGGAGTGTGGGGTGGAGCTCCTGATCCACGCCTTTATGTACCTGCCCGGGGTCAGGTGTGGGCTGGACCCATGGCCACTTCCTGGTGTCTGCTTTTGTTTCCCCAGGGAGGTCATGTGTCTTGGTAGAGCAACACACACTTCACCTGACCTTGTGACCTGCTTCCCACTGGCACTGTTTTCTCTCTGCACCTCAGGGTAGCCCATGGCTGCCCCCAAGGGTGGGACATTTCGAACCCTTTCTGATGCTCTGTGTTCAGTGTTGGTGTGTTGGCTCTTTGGGATCCTGGTCTAAGTTAGTCATGATCAAAGTCATGTTCCCACCATGTCTGGGGGCAGAAAGTTCCAGAAAGATTCTTCTGTTCCTTTCAATGTTCTGGTGAATGCAGATCCTCAGGCCCCTTGTTCCCCAGGCTTCCGTGGCCCCTGTGACTTGGATGGGTCCATCTCACGTCTGAAGGTCACATCCTCAGAAGTCCAGGACCTTGGGCTGCTGGTCAGTGCCCATCCCTCTCTCCCCGCCTCTCTTCTGCCCCTGCTCGGGCAGCTCTGCATTCCTTCCACCACCCTGAAAGCTTGGAATACCTCCAGGGGCTTCTTTCTGCTCACTGCCTGCCTCATCCTGAGATGGCACCTGCCCCAAGCATCTCCCAAGGGCCCTTTCACAGACCCCTAGGACTTGGCGTGCCCCTCCCAGATCCAGGGGCAGAGTCCCAGGTGACTACACCCTGGGTCCTCTGCATGGGGCACTTCTGGATTCTGGTCTGTCAGGACAGCCCTCTAGCACCACCTACAGTGTCCCCAACACTCAGCAGCCTCTCCCTGCCTCTGTCCAGGGCCACCTTGGCCTTTCTCCACCCCAGGAGACCTGAGAGCAGCTAGGAGCCTCTTCTCTCCTGCAAAGGGCTCACCACTCTCTGGAGTTTGGTGAGTTGCATTTCCTGATTCTGGTGGGTTTTTGAAGCACCTTCGCTGGCGGTGTGTGACTCATGGTGGCATTATGGGAGCAGGCTGTCCTGTGACCGTCTGCATTTGAATCAGCGTAGGACCCCAATGTCGCAGGCACAGTGGGAGTTCTCTTGTGGAGGAGGAGCGGGGTGCACGAGTTCTGGGGAAGGGGCAGCTCTGGAGACTAATGCACCACCAAAAGTCAACTGCCAGCTGGCAATCCCCATGCACAGGTGGAGATTGAGCTCCCCAATCCTGCTTGGGGAAGGCTGGAGTTATTGGCTCCTGGTTATCCTGGGACCTTGACCCCTCTTGGCTAGTGTAAGGACAGATGAATTTAAGGGAAGTTTACTTGCAGAACACGAAGATATAGATGAAAATGCTGTCAGACAGAAAGAAGGGCCTGGAACACAGCCGGGAGGAGAGCCGGTTCGTGATGTGGCTGTGTCACTGTAGTATGCTGACTTTAAGTCCTTGGGGTGTAAACCTAGGAGTGGGATAGCTGGGTCAAAAGGTGGTTCCATCCAAGGTTTCTGAGGAATCTCCATTTTGCTTTCCAGCCTGGGTGCAGCAATTTGCAATCCCACCAGCAATGTATGAGTGAACCTTTTCCCCACATCCTCACCAACATTTATTGTGGCTTGTATTCTTGATAATTGCCATTCCCATTGCAGTGAGATGAAATCTTAGTTTTGATTTTCTCTAATGGCTAGAGTTGTTCAACAGTTTGTCATATGTTTTTGATCAATTGTATTTCTTCTGTGTCGTGTCTGTTCAGTTCCTTAGCCCATTTATGGATTGGTTTATTTGTTTTCATGGTGTTAAGTTTTTTGAGTTCTTTATATATCCTGGAGATTAATGCTTTACCTGAGGTGCATGTGGTAAAGAGTTTCTCCCAATCTGTAGGCTCTCTTAGCGTTTTTGGTTGCTTCTTTTGCGGAGAAGGTTTTTAGCCTGAGTCCATCCCATTTACCGATTCTTGCTTTAACTTCTTGTGCTTTAAGGGTCGTGTTAAGGAATTCAGATCCTAGGCCAATACGGTGAGATGCTGCGCCTACTTTTTCTTCTAGTAGCCGGCGGGGTGTCTCTTCTAGTGAGGCTCATGTGTGTCTATAATCAGACTGGGAAGGGGACTTTTTGTCATTTTCAGAATAGAAAATAGGGCGATTTAAGTTACCTTTGCCCTCACCCCAATAACTGCGGTCTCCACACGTCAATATGCTTTTTCATAGAAAGTCATTCAGTTCTTTTCTGAACCATGATTAAATTTTATGATTAAAAAAGATGAGTAATGACCCCAGACAGCACACAGAAGAAATGCGGGGACAGAGAGAGGGAGGGAACAGCCCAGGCGGAGCGCTGGCCCCCAAGTCCCTGGCTGAGCCACAGGGGAGCCAGGAGGGGCCTGGGGAAGGGCCAGGGGTCCCCCAGGTCCCCCGCCTCAGGAGAGGCAGAGAGGCCCCTGCCGGGCCAGGCGCGCTGCGGGCGGGCGCAGAGACGCCCTGAGACCCTGGTGCCCAGGAGCAGCCCGAGGCCCCGGGACGCGCGGAGGACCCGCCTTCGCAGAGCGCAGGACGCCACCTCCCTCCGCGGCCGGCCCCACGCGCAGCGAGTCCGCGGTCAAAGGCGCCCTCCGCTCAGAACCGCGGACTCTCCAAAGGCGCGTGTGCCCCGCTTCCTCCTCAAGAAGCCACGGAGGACGTGCCGGGAGAACCAGGGGCCCGCCGGCGACAGCGGCGCGTGGGGCAGCAGCACCGGCAGGGAGCGGCGGGCTGGGCCAGCCACAGGGTCAGAGCGCCAGGCGCCCGCGGCCGGGAGGGAAGCGCAGGGCGCCCTAGAGGGGAGGCGGGTCCCAGGGCCCGAGGAGTCCGCTGCCCGGGTGGCCGAGGCGGGCGCGGCCCCGAAGACTCCCCGGAGCCGCCCGCGCTGGGCAGGAGACAGATGGCCAAGCCCCGCGCGGCTGGGCTGGCGCACCGGCCGGTGACACGGGAGAGCCAGCGGACCACCAACCGGCGTTTTGACACGAAAAAGGAAAAGGTAAGCTAAGGAGTGAATGAGGAAAGACTCCAGTTTAAAGCCCCGGGATGTCGGGGGCCGGCCGGCGGCCTTTTCTCTTCCTGTCTGCAGCACCCTTTTGCTCTTCGGTGGTGTCCATGTGCAACTGGGAGACAGAAGGACAAGGGGCAGCGCTGGGCTGGTGGCTCAGCGGGCGAGAGCTTGCCTGGCCACATGAGAGCCTGGGTTCCCTACTCAGCACCGCGTGTGCATTAAGACGATTAAAGAAGGATCAGGGACAACTAACAAATAATTTAAAAACGAGATAAGTAAGTCAATAAAGGTCCATCAACAATGAACAAACAAAATCTACAAGAGGCAGGAGACAGGGAGGGGAGGGGCGAGTAGGGAGGGAAGGAGGGGAGAGGGAGGGAGGGGAGAGGGAGCGAGGGAGGGAGGGGGCGAGGGGAGGAGCTTGGCAGGGAGGGGAGGGACAAGGAGGCCAGGGAGGGGAGGAGGGGGAGCAACATAGGAGGAACTGGCGCTTTAGGCACTGAGGTGCATCACGGAGCCCGGTAATTACAGTGTGGGAAGACCACACAGAGCTCCCGGAGCTCCAGTGGACTGTGTAGAAAAGGCTTGTTTCTGAATAAAAATGAGCCCAAAGAGCCTGGAGTTAGGACACAAGTCAGACCTGAAGGTGCAGCAGACAGGGGGAAGACACAGGGGGTGGAGGGCAATGCCTGGAGCCAGACTGAGCCGGAAGTGTGGCATGTATTTGAAAGTAGACAGCAAACAGGACTTCCCTGTCACTACAGCATAAACACACACAGGAAGGGCATGTGTGCTTGGGACAACCTGCATACAGGTATATAAAGGCTGCCGGGAAAGGGGTCTCCACATTCCTCTCCTCCCTCTCCACCTTCTCTTCTCACCCACTCCACCTCCACCACCAGAACCATGGGCTGCTGTGGCTGCTCTGGAGGCTGTGGCTCCAGCTGTGGGGGCTGTGGCTCCAGCTGTGGGGGCTGTGGCTCCAGCTGCTGTGTGCCCGTGTGCTGCTGCAAGCCTGTGTGCTGCTGCAAGCCCGTGTGCTGCTGTGTGCCAGCCTGCTCCTGCTCCAGCTGTGGCTCCTGTGGGGGCTGCAAGGGGGGCTGTGGCTCCTGTGGGGGCAGCAAGGGGGGCTGTGGCTCCTGTGGGGGCTGCAAGGGGGGCTGTGGCTCTTGTGGGGGCAGCAAGGGAGGCTGTGGCTCCTGTGGGGGCTGCAAGGGGGGCTGTGACTCCTGTGGGGGCAGCAAGGGGGGCTGTGGCTCCTGTGGGGGCTGCAAGGGGGGCTGTGGCTCCTGTGGGGGCTGCAAGTCCAGTTGCTGCCAGTCCAGCTGCTGCAAGCCCTGCTGCTCCTCAGGTTGTGGGTCCAGCTGCTGCCAGTCCAGCTGCTGCAAGCCCTGCTGCTGTCAATCCAGCTGCTGCAAGCCCTGCTGCTCCTCAGGCTGTGGGTCCAGCTGCTGCCAGTCCAGCTGCTGCAAGCCCTGCTGCTGCCAGTCCAGCTGCTGCAAGCCCTGCTGCTCCTCAGGCTGTGGGTCTTCTTGCTGCCAGTCCAGCTGCTGCAAGCCCTGCTGTGGCCAGTCCAGCTGCTGTGCCCCGATTTGCTGTCAGTGCAAGATCTGAGGCTCTGGACTCAGAACTCCAGTTGCCCCTGCACACTCACACTCTCCAGACAGGGCCAGGAGCTGCATCCCAGATCCCTGGTGCTCACCTCTGGATCTCCATCTTCCAGTTGGTGGAAGCTGCATCTGCAGACCCAGGTCTCCAGATGTCCAGGAAGAAGGACACCGCTAGCTAGTGGTGCTGGGTAGCTCGGCCTATGTACAGGGAATTGTGCCTCCTGTCCCTCAGCTGCACTCTCCAGCCTCTGAGTCCCAGACCCTCATGGCCCGTGGCTTCGCCTGGACAGGCAGCACACAGTGGAGCCCCCACAGCCTGGGCACCCCTGGCGCTGTGAGTGCCTTGTCCACTGGCAGTTTGCCCAGCCCAGGGATGCCTCCTCTGGGCCCTCTCTGGCCACCCTCTGTGATTCCTCAGCGCAGTGTGAACTGTACCCTTGATGTCCTCAAATTAACCTGTCTCAGGGCTGGGGAGATAGCTCAGCTGGTAGAGTGCTTGCCTCGCAAGCACAAGGCCCTGAGTTCGATCCCCAGTACCGCAAAATAAATAAATAAATAAAAAATAAACCTCTCTCGCCCACTTCGGTCTCCATGTGGTTCTTTGTTCCATTAGGTCATCGCTGAGCCCCTTTCCCTCCTGCTGAAATCCTCCTCCGTGGTCCTGACACCATGCCGCCTTCTGCCCATTTCCTTCTGGACCCTCGGTCCCATCACCGTGTCGTCTCAGGCTCTCTGGAGAGCTGGGAATGGACCGACACATGGGTACTTTTTAAAGGCAGTGAACCAAAATCAGTAGCAATGCCAAGGCAGCCATGCTATCGGGCATTCTGGAAATTTCAGGGGGCTGTTCCTTGGTGCTTGCTGCTCCTCACACGGATGAGGCCAGAGCTCCTGGCTCGGCAGTGCCAGGGGACTCTACACCCTGGGTTCCCTGCCCTGGATCCCTTTCTAACCTTGGGGCCGGTTCGAGGCACGTTTGCATCCTCCCTGTGCCAACCCCTGTGGCCTCCCGTTGCCACTGGAGGATGTGAAACTCAGCTGGGTTAGGATCAGATGAGATACCTGCTCCAGCCCCCATGCCTGGCTGCTTCACGTCTCCACCCCGGATGTGCCCATTATCAGTCAGCACAGCAAGCACCCCTGGCCTGCCCACAGCCTGGGGAGGAAGAGGAAGGAGCGTCTCGTGAGGTGAGTGCCAGCCCGGAGCGCTGGGCTCCAGACACACACTCTTCTTTTTCTTCTCTTTGTGTTGCTGCAGAGCAAACCCAAGGAGCTTGCCTGGCGAGCACCATGCCAGAGCCCAGGCAGGACTCCAAGCTCCTCCTCTTCCTCCTCCTCTTCCTCCTCCCTCTCCTCCTTCCCTTCTCCC
This sequence comes from Sciurus carolinensis, assembly GCF_902686445.1. NCBI lineage: Eukaryota > Metazoa > Chordata > Mammalia > Rodentia > Sciuridae > Sciurus > Sciurus carolinensis. The sequence goes on from NC_062223.1 coordinate 1,641,582, forward strand.
CCTCTTCTTCCTCATCCTCCTTCTCTTCTTCCTTCTCTCCTCTTCTCCTCCTCCTCCTCCTCTCCTCCTCCTCTTCCTCTTCCCTCTCCTTTCCTTCTCCTCTACTTCCTCCTCTTCCTCCCTCTCTTCCTCCTCCCTCTCCTCCTTCCCTTCTCCCCTTCTTCTTCCTCATCCTCCTTCTCTTCCTCTTCCTCTTCTCCTCCTCTTCCTCCTTCTCTCCTGCTCCTCTTCTTCCTTTTTTCCTCCCCCTCTTCTCCTCCTCTTCCTCCTTCTCTCCTCCTCCACTTCTTCCTCGTCTCCTCCTCCTCTCCTTCTTCCCTCTCCTCCCCTTCCCCTCTTCTTCCTCCTCTCCTCCTCCTCCTCCTCCTCTCCTCCTGTTCACTTGCACTGTTTGCTGTATGAATAATGATCACAGGTCCAGGGGCTGGGACAGGACCTTGGGTTGTGGGAGCCACCGTTCTGCCTGCCAGGAGGTCAGCTGGGGACCAGAAACTTGATTAGCCCCTGTGTTATTCAGCTTTTTATCCATGTGACCACAATTCCTGACATGAACACCTGAGGAGCAAAGGGTTGCTTTGATTTGTGATTTCAGATTGTCATTCCATGGTTGGCTGGCTGCAGTGCGGAGACATCATGGCAGAGGGTGTGGCACAGGAGATCGACTGAGCTCATGGCAGAAGAAGCAGAGAGACATGAGAGAGGAAGGGCCAGAGAGAAGATGAACCCTCCAGGGGCACTTCAGTGACCCTTCTGCCAACGTGTCCCTGCCCCCAGTAGTTCATTCAGCCTTGAATGGATCAATGCCCTGATGAGGTCAGAGCCCTTATGATCTAATGACTTCCCAAACGTCCCACCTCTGAGCACATGAAACTTCGGGGGACGATCCAGATTCAAGCCATAATCTTCCACCCCTGGCTCCCAAAGTCTCCTACTCACCTCACAGTGCAAATTTCACTCTGTCCATCTCCAAGGGTTCCCCTAGTCTTAACAGTCCTTGGATTGCTCAAAAGTTCAAGTCTGAAGTCTCCTGCAAGCCTCAAGGCAACTCTTAGCTGTAAGCCCATTTAAAAGTCTAAAAACAAGTCACAAGCTCTCAACAAGCAATGTATAAACACTCCATTTCCAAAGGTAGGCACAGCCATTGGAAGCAGGAACAGGACCAAAGCGAGACTGAAACTCGACAGAGCCCACAAGTCCTGTGGCTCCATAACTGGCATGTGGTGCTGAGACGTGGACCACAGAGGGCTTGGGCAGCCCCCTGTGGCCTGGCTGGTGGCAGCCCTGTGGCCTCTCACCTGGGCTAGTGCTGCTCACTGCCCGCAGCTTCCTCAGCCAGTGGTCCACATCCCTGGCATCTCGGAATTCCTGGGCTGTGCACGGAAGTTCTGGCTTCACCCTCACAGCTGAGCTTCACGTGTTGCCCTCCTCCCTGAAAGGGTTCTCACCCTGACACATATTTCCTGGCCTCCTGGGTCTTCCTGTGTCGTCTTGGTGGAGGCCTGTGTGACCCCACAACGGTGGCCTTCTTCTTGCCTGCAGAGCCAGTACTAATGAATGACGCCCCTGTCTCTGGCCACCAGGGTGGTAGCCAGGCCCACTTGGGCATTCGTGTGCCTGGATGGCCGAGCATGGCGAACAACTGTCCAGGTGACCCTGTGGGACCAGGCTGCCCCAGAGCTGTCTCCTGAACGCAGTCTTTCAAGTGAGTTTTCTCTTTTACACCCTCGAGCCTGCGATGGGTGGAGACTTGCTGATCCTGAGATGCCCTCAAGTCATCTTTACCTTGACCCCTGCAAAGTCTTGGATTTCTCCTTAAGGGCACTGATCTCTGCAGCAACCACAACTTCCTCAGCCCAATTCTACACATGCTTTTCTGACCAAACTGATTTTCAAACTTCCTTCTGATCTGCTTTTTGCTCATGACCGTCACATGAAACGTGGCTAAAAGCAGTCAGGAGCACACATTCCACTGAAATTTCCTCTGCTGGATTCATTAGCCCATCACCTTTAAATTCAGCGTCACACGAAGCCGCAGAACATGGGCAAGACCTAGACCAGTTCATTGCCAGGAGGTAACACATGGGGCTCTCGTCCAGTTCCCAATAGAGTCCTCCTCCCTCAGAAACCTCGTGGGCATAGTCTTTACTGTCCACATTCCCACTGGCATCATGTTCTCCCAAGATGATGCCAGGATCGTCCACTAAGCTCTGCTTACAGCATTCCCGGACTTCTCCAGCTTCTATTTCCAAAATTTTCCAAACTCCTTGCACAAAATACTTCCACAGACTTCTGAACCACGTGCACAGAATGACCCCACACCTTGCATCAATTTTCTGTGTTGGTCAGCTTTTCAGTGCTATGACCCAAATACCTAACACAAACAACTCAGGAAGGAAATGGTTACTTTGGGCTCATGGGTTTAGAGGTTTAAGTCCATGGTTGGCTGACTCCAGACAGAAATGTCATGGCAGAGGAAAGCTTCTCAGCTCATGGCAGCCCCTGTGACCTGTCTCCTCCGACTCAGTCCCACCTCCCAGCACTCCATTCAGCCATCAATGGATCAATCCACTGAGGAAGACAGAGCCCTCCTGATACAGTCCCTTCCCCCGAAACCCTCCTCTGAATATGTGAGGCTTGGTGACCATGCGGATCGAAACACAATAGCCAGTAAATAGAAGGACCAGGATGGATGAAAAGGAGCGGAGTTCAGCTCAGCAAGAACTGAGAGAGAGCAGTACAGGTGTTAGCGGGAGCACATTGAGCAGGAGTCACACACGTGCACATGATATACACATGTATACCAACACACCACACATAGAAACACTCTGCATGTACACAAAAGATATGTAACCATACACACATATACATACACACGCACATGATACATACATATAGAAACACTCTGAAGGCACACACAAGATATGTAAGCATATGCACCTGTACATACATACACACTCACATTCTTGCTCCAGCTGTGGCTCCTGTGGGGACTGCAAGGGGGCTGAGGCTCCTGTGGGGGCTGCAAGTCGAGTTGTTGCTAGTCCAGCTGCTGCAAGCCCTGCTGCTCCACAGGCTGTGGATCCAGCTGCTGCCAGTCCAGCTGCTGCAAGCCCTGCTGTTCCTCAGGATGTGGGTCCAGCTGCTGCCAGTCCAGCTGCTGTAAAAACTGCTGTTTTTCAGACTGTGGGTCCAGCTGCTTCCAGTCCAGCTGCTGCAAGCCCTGCTGCTGCCCGACCAGCTGCTGTGTCCCTGTGTGATGCTAGTGTAAGATCTGAGGCTCTAATTACCGACAGCAGCTGGGTCCTAAAATCTGGTTCTACAGGAATGACCAGAATTGTGTCCTGATCAGCCAAGGGACACGTCTGAGTCCTTCCTGTTGGGACCATGGCAGCCTAGTGCCCAGCGTCCACACAGCATCCAGCATTGAGATTGTAGGACCTGCCATGCCAGTTTCCTTCCCACCGTGCCTACTGGATCCTCCTCTTCCTCTCCTTCACCACCCCAGGCTTCCTAGGCCTCTGAGACTCCATGCCACTTGCTGGGTTGTCCTAGGACTGGGTGTCCTCTGCCCAGGGCCCAGGGCCACCCATCGCATGCCTCCACTGGCTCCTCCATCCTGCTCTACACCCCTGAGTTGGGATAGCTCTTGGGATGTGTGTAGAGGAAACCCCTGGCATTGGTGACCCCTGGTTCCATCCAGAAGGAGGGTTCTCAACCTCCCCTCCCTGTTGGACCTGCCATTGCTCACTCTCCCTCTGTTCAATGCTCAGCCTGGATCTTCTAAATAAACACAGTCCACACCTCCCAAGAGTTACACTGTGGTCATCTTGTTTCTGCCTCTGCATTATTAGGAAACAAATGGTGTTTACCCATAACCCCCTGCACCTTCTCCCCACCAGCAGGGTTGGCTGGGGCTCCAGAAGAAAGTGCCATAGACCCCGTGGCTTGAGGGGAGAAGTAGAAGCTCGAGACACTAGAGACTGCTGGGCCTCTGCCTGGTGCCTCCACGGTGTCCACAGTGGCCGTCCTCCATGCCTCTGCATGTCCTGTTTCCTCCTATGGGGCATCAACCCTGGGGACTGAGGCCACACTCGGAGGCCCTGCAGGCCCAGCCTGGTTGGGCCTGCTCCATCCACCCGGCTGGGGATGGCCTCACCCCTCAGTCCCACCTGTCCCTAACCCTAAAGAGCTCCCAGCAGACTAGCCAATAACTGTGTCCAGGCAGGCTCCTCCGCAGACTCTGCCCTGGACCCTGTCATCTCCTACCTGACCTTCCCTTTGTCACCCCCTGGGCTGGTAGACAAGGCTCTGCCTGGTTCTGGAGGTGGAGCTTGCACACCAGGGCTGATGGGCTGGATTCCAGGTGGGCTCAGGAGGTGGAGCCTGCATACCAGTGCTGATGGGCTGGTCTCCAGGTGGGCTCAGGAGGTGGAGCCTGCACACCAGTGCTGATGGGCTGGTCTCCAGGTGGGCTCAGGAGGTGGAGCCTGAACACCAGTGCTGATGGGCTGGTCTCCAGGTGGGCTCAGGAAGTGGAGCCTCCACACCAGTGCTGATGGGCTGGTCTCCAGGTGTGCTCAGGAGGTGCCGCCTGCACACCAGTGCTGATGGACTGGACTCCAGGTGGGCTCAGGAGGTGGAGCCTGCACACCAGTGCTGATGGGCTGGTCTCCAGGTGGCCTCTCACCAAGCGCTCAGGTGGCAGAGGCGTGCTCAGGTGCCCCAGTGTCTGCTCTGCTGAGGACCCAATCTCAGGGGACTGGGCACAACCTGGAGTCCTTGCGGCTTCTCTCAGTCTTCAAGGTCCTGCCTCCCATACAGACACGGGTTAAGGCATCAACCACAGCTTCCGGGGGACACAGACTTCAAGCCCACACTCCTTTCTCACCCCAGACCAGCCTTCCGCTCACGCCCTGCCTGTGGGCCCCTGTCCTGGCTATGGCTGGCCCCAGCTTCTCTCCTCCTGCCTCCCCTTCCCTCCCTAGGTCTGGCCCTCACTGCCCTTCTCAGGAGCCATCACTGTTCCTCACAGAGGGTCATCAGCCTCAGGGCCGCATGCAGCCTCAAGGCCTGGATTGCACACCAGCTTCACTCTGGAAACAAGCAAGTGGCACCCAGAGCCAGGTCTGCAGGGGTGAAGGAGTCCAGGGTGCAGGGCATGCTGAGCAGGAATCAGAGGCCGGAGCTGTGGTGGCCTTTGGCTGCTTAGGGCAGGCCCAGCCCAGACGGAGGGACAGGGTGGCTCCCAGAGGGCTCCCGTTGGACTCCACAGGAAACACAGTAAAAGCAATGTCAGAGACAGAATTTAGAAAATACATCGACTGATCTTCAAAATAAAGGATGGTACTGGAGCGAAAAACACAGGATATGAAAGAGCACTTCAATAAAGGGTCGGAGATTATAAAAGGAATCAAGCAGAAATCCTCAAAGTGAAAGAAACAATAAACCAGATTTCAAATTCAATGGAACCTATCACCAAAAGCCTAGAACACTTGGAAGACAGATCCTCAGACAATGAAGACAAAATATCTTCTCTTGAAAATATAGTCAAATGCACAGAGAACATGGTAAGAAACCACAAATCGAACCTCCAACAAATAGGGATTAACACGAAAAGGCCAAATTTAAGAGTTATTAGAATAGACGAACGCGTGGAGATAGAAACCAAAGGAATGCACAATCTTGTCAAGGACAGAATATCAGAAAACATCCCAAATCTGAAGACTGAAATACAAATCAACTACAAGGGACCTACAGGACCCCAAATGTACAACATTACAGCAGACCAACCCCAAGGCACATCATAATGACAATGACTAACATAGAGAATAGGAATATAATTTCAAAGTGTGGGAGATAAAAAATCAAGTTCCATATGCAGAGAAACCAATTGGGATCTCAGCTGATTCCTCAACCAGATCCTCAACTCCAGGAGGTCCTGGAATAACATACACAAGCTCTGAAAGCAAATGGAGGCCAGCTGAGAATTCCATAGTCAGCAAAATTAAGGTTCCGATTTGAAGGTCAAATACAAACCTTCCATGATTAAACAAAAAAAAAAAAAACAATTAAAAGAATTCATAATCAGAAAACGTGCACTACAGAACTTTCTCAGGAAAATATTCCCTGAGGAAGAAACCCAGCAAAGTAGAAAATACACTAAAGGAAATGTCAATCAAAGGAGAAACTAAGTCATGTTAAAAACCAAAAATAGACCAAAATGGCCGAGAATTCAAGTCATATCTCAATAATAACCCTGAATATTAATGACCTAACCTCATCAATCAAAAGACACAGACTGACTGATTGGACTAAAAAACAAGACCCCACAATATGCTGCCTTCAGGAGACTCATCACCCAGGGAAAGACATCCACAGACTGAAGGTGAAAGGTCGGGAAAAACATCTCACTCACATGGAGTGTGCAAACAAGCAGGGGTTTCCAGCCTCACATCAGACAAAGTGGACTTCAAGCCAAAGTTACTCAGAAGGGACAGAGAAGGACATTTCCCACTGCTTAAGGGAATCATATACGGGACATAACCATCTTAACTACTTATACCCCAAACAATGGAGCATCTATGTACATCAAACAAACCCTTCTCAACTTTAGTAATCAAATAGATCACAGCACCATGACTCTGGGTGACTTTAACACACATCTCACACCACTGGATACAGCTTCCAAACAAAAAGGAAGCAAGGAAGCTATAGAATTAAATGATACAACCAATGATTTACACTTAACGGACATATAGAGAGTATCTCATCCATCATCGAGCAAACACACTTTCTTCTCAGCAGCACGAGGATCCTTCTCTAAAATAGACCATATGTTATGCCACAAAGCAAGGCTCAGCAAACACAAAAATATAGAAATTCTACCCTGCATTCTATGCAATTGTTATGGAATGAAACTGGAAATCAAGGATAAATAAAAAGTAGAAGCTACTCAAACATCTGGAGAGTAAATGGCATGGTATTGAGGGATGAATGGATAGACGAAAAAATCAAAGTTGAAATAAAAAATACATAGAGGGAAAGACGACACCAATTCTACACATCAAAATCTCTGGGACGCTATGAAGGCAGTGCTAAGAGGAAAGCTGGTTGCATTGAGCTCATTTATTCAAGGAATAAGAAGCCAACCAATAAATGACCTAACGTTACATCTCACAACCATAGACAAAGAAGAGCAAATCAACACCAAAAGTAATAATTAAAACCAAAGCTGAAATCGATGAAATTGAAAGAAAAGAAACAATTGATAAAATTGACAAAACCAAAATTTGGTTCTCTGATAAAATCAATAAAATTGATAAACCCTTAGGCACGCTAACAATGACAAAGAGAAAAAATAAATTACTAATATTCAGTATGCAAAAGGAAACATCACAATGGTCACTACTGAAATACAAAAGATAAATAGAGACTTTTTTGAAAATTCCTACTCAATTAAAATAGAAAAACATGAAGATCTGGAAAAATTTGTAGAGACATTTGATCTACTTTTTCTCACTAAAGGAAACAATCAATAAAGTGAGGAGAGAGTAGACAGAATGGGAAAGAATCTTTACCACATGCACCTCAGATGGAGCACTGATCTGCAGGATATATAAAGAACAGAAAAAAATTAACACCAAAAACACACATAGTCCAATCAATAAATGGACTCAGGAACCCATAGAAGAAGATATGCAATGGATCAAGAAATATATGAAACAAGGTTCATCATCTCTTGCAATTAGAGAAATGCAAATCAATAACTCCTATGATTTATGTCAGTCCAGCCAGAATGGCCATTATCAAGAGCACAAGGCACAATACATGTTGGTGAGGATGTGGGGGAAAGGGTCACTCACACGCTGCTGGTGGGAGTGCAGATTGGTACAGCCCCTCTGGAAAGCGGTATGGAGATTCCCAGAAACCTTGGAATGGAACCACCATTTGACCCAGCTATCCCACTCTGCGGTTTACACGCAAAGGACTTAAAATCACCACACTACAGTGACACAGCCACATCAATGTGTATAGCAGCTCAATTCACCATAGCTTGTAATACCCAAGTCAACGAGTCCCCCAAAGACCACCAGGGAGCCAGAGACCGATGCAAGCACAAAGGACCATTTCCTAGCAGACTCCAGTCGGGACTGTCATCCAACCCACCATCGCAGCAGGCAGAGGAGGCGCGGCCCTGACCCTTACAAGGGTTCCTTTTCTTATAGGAAGAAAGCACATGCAGGCAGTTGGGGACCATAGGCGAGGGGTTTCACGCCTTAGCATTTTGGGATTGGGTAAGGGTATGCGGGGTGTACCTGTCCTTGTTGGGGATAGGTCAGGGGTGGGCATGATCAGAACAGGACTTCTGAGCTCATAGGGACTTCCTCTGGCACTATGATTGGTCGGGGAGTGGGCTGTTTCGTTCTTTTGAAGGGTTGGGGGCCTGACTGAGAAGGAGGATCTTCCCTATGAGGGAGTCACACTGGTTCAATTGAGTCCTTTCATTTCCCCCTCGAACTGGAACCTAAGGGGCCCAATCATGGGATCCGGTAAGCTCTACAGTCTGAGTCTAGGGAGTGACAGTGAGAACCCATAACCATCAGTTGAAGGGCCCCCAGCCGTTCTTTCATGAACTGCACTAGTCTGTTCAGAATGCAGGGTCCAAAGGTTAGGAGCACGAGTAAAATAATAAGTGGCCCCAGTAAGGTAGAAATCCAGGTGGTCAACAAGAGGAAGACTTAACCATGATTCACCTGCCCCGTTGTGCCTCTCGTTCCCTCCTTGGTTTTGCTAGTCCTTCTCCTCTGACCCAGTCCACCTCCCAGCACTCCATTCAGCCATCAATGGATCAATCCACTGAGGAAGACAGAGCCCTCCTAGTATAGTCACTTCCCCCGAAAACCTCCTCTGGATATGTGAGGCTTGGTGACCACACAGATCCAAAGCACAATAGCCAGTAAATACAAGGACCAGGAGCGGAGCTCAGCTCAGCAAGAACTGAGAGAGGGCGGTAGAGGTGTTAGCGGGAGCACAATGAGCAGGAGACACACACGTGTACATGATATACACATGTATACCAACACACCACATATACAAACACTCCACATGTACGCACAAGATATGTAAGCATATGCACATGTACATACATATGCATATGATATATACATGTAAACAAACACACCACATGTAGAAACATTGCATGCACAGACAAGATATGTAAGCACACACACATATACACACACACACACATGATATACCCATGTATACAAACACACCACATATAGAAACACTCTGCATGCACACACAAGATAGGTAAACATACACACATGTACATGCAGATACCATGCATTCACATATATACATATGCATGCACACATACATGAAGCACCTATATTCGTATTTGCATACATGGTATAGGCACAGATACTATATGTGCACATGCTCTATACATATGCATGCTGTATATGAACATGTTTTTTATACACACATATATGTATACACACATCAACTTGTTATATGTTCACACTACACATGTTGAGAGATACACAGCTACACACAAACACACACACAGAGTCATAGAATCAACTTACACCAATTTGGGAATTGGTTAAGCAGTTCTTCTGAGGCTGACTCATCTGCTGCTGGACCTTGAAGTCCATGGAGAGGTCAGGTGGATGGGGCCACAGGAGGGGCAGCATGAGGCAGAGCCCATGAGGATGGACTGGAGCCCAAGTCCACCCCTGTTGCCTCTGGCCTTGGTCGCCAGGGTCCCTCCTGAAGGAACTGATGCAAACACTTGGCCCAGGGGCAGGGGAGCCCGACAGGTCTGCAGCGGCTGTGTGGAGCCCGCAGAGGCGAGAGGTGCATCAGTAATGGTGTGTGTGCTACTGCGGGGCTGCTGCTCCCCTGCAGCACCCACCACTGCCCTGCACCCCTGCAAACCAGGCCTCCTGGTGCCCTCCAGCAAGACACCTGAGCTCCGGTCTGGTGATGTGCTATAGAGCAGCCCCCTCCCCCTCCCTCCCCCTCCCTCCCTCTCCCCTCCTTCCCTCCCTACTCGCCCCTCCCCTCCCTCTCTCCTGCCTCTTGTTGATTTTGTTTTGTTCATTGTTGATGGACCTTTATTTACTTACTTATCTCGTTTTTAAATTATTTGTTAGTTGTCACTGATCCTTCTTTAATCGTCTTAATGCACACGCGGTGCTGAGTAGGGAACCTAGGCTCTCATGTGGCCAGGCAAGCTCTCGCCCACTGAGCCACCAGCCCAGCGCTGCCCCTTGTCCTTCTGTCTCCCAGTTGCACATGGACACCCCCGAAAAGCAAAAGGGTGCTGCAGACAGGAAGAGAAAAGGCCGCCGGCCGGCCCCGACATCCCGCGGCTTTAAACTGGAGTCTTTCCTCATTCAGTCCTTAGCTTCGCTTTTACCTTTTCATGTCAAAACGCCGGTTGGTGGCCCGCTGGCTCTCCCGTGTCACCGGCCGGTGCGCCAGCCCAGCCGCGCGGGGCTTGGCCATCCCTCTGGTGCCCAGCGCGGGCGGCTCCGGTGAGTCTTCGGGGCCGCGCCCGCCTCGGCCACCCGGGCAGCGGACTCCTCGGGCCCTCGGACCCGCCTCCCCTCCAGGGCGCCCTGCGCTTCCCTCCCGGCCGCGGGTGCCTGGGGCTCTGACCCTGTGGCTGGCACAGCCCGCTGATCCCTGCCGGTGCTGCTGCCCCACGCGCCGCTGTCGCCAGCGTACCCCTGGTTCTCCGGGCACGTCCTCCGTGGCTTCTTGAGGAGGAAGCAGGGCACACGCGCCTTTGGAGAGTCCGCGGTTCTGAGCGGAGGGCGCCTTTGACCGCGGACTCGCTGCGCGTGGGGCCGGCCGCGGAGGGAGGTGGCGTCCTGCGCTCTGCGAAGGCTGGTCCTCTGCGCGTCCCGGGGCCTCGGGCTGCTCCTGGGCACCAGGGTCTCAGGGCGTCTCTGCGCCCGCCCGCAGCGCGCCTGGCCCGGCAGGGGCCTCTCTGCCTGTCCTGAGGCTGGGGACCTGGGGGACCCCTGGCCCTTCCCCAGGCCCCTCCTGGCTCCCCTGTGGCTCAGCCAGGGACTTGGGGGCCGGCGCTCCCCCTGGGCTGTTGCCTCCCTCGCTCTGTCCCCGCATTTCTTCTGTGTGCTGTCTGGGGTCATTACTCATCTTTTTTAATCATAAAATTTAATCATGGTTCAGAAAAGAACTGAATGACTTTCTATGAAAAAGTATATTGACGTGTGGAGACCGCAGTTATTGGGGTGAGGGCAAAGGTAACTTAAATCGCCCTATTTTCTATTCTGAAAATGACAAAAAGTCCCCTTCCCAGTCTGATTATAGACACACACGAGCCTCACTAGAAGAGAGACCCCGCCGGCTACTAGAAGAAAAAGTAGGCGCAGCATCTCACCGTGTTGGCCTAGGATCTGAATTCCTTAACAAGACCCCTAAAGCACAAGAAGTTAAAGCAAGAATCGGTAAATGGGATGGACTCGGGCTAAAAAGCTTCTCTGCAAAAGAAGCAACCAAAAACGCTAAGAGAGCCTACAGATTGGGAGAAACGCTTCACCACATGCACCTCAGGTAAAGCATTAATCTCCAGGATATATAAAGAACTCAAAAAACTTAACACCATGAAAACAAACAAACCAATCCATAAATGGGCTAAGGAACTGAACAGAAACGTCACAGAAGAAATACAATTGATCAATAACATATGACAAAATGTTGAACAACTCTAGCAATTAGAGAAAAAAAAACTAAGATTTCATCTCACTCCAATGGGAATGACAATTATCAAGAATACAAGCCACAATAAATGTTGGTGAGGATGTGGGGAAAAGGTTCACTCATACATTGCTGGTGGGATTGCAAATTGCTGCGCCCATTCTGGACAGCAAAATGGAGATTCCTCAGAAACCTTGGATGGAACCACCTTTTGACCCAGCTATCCCACTCCTAGGTTTACACCCAAAGGACTTAAAGGCAGCATACTACAGTGACACAGTCACATCACGAACCGGCTCTCCTCCCGGCTGTGTTCCAGGCCCTTCTTTCTGTCTGACAGCATTTTCATCTATATCTTCATGTTCTGAAAGTAAACTTCCCTTAAATGCATCTGTCCTTACACTAGCCAAGAGCGGTCAAGGTCCCAGGATCACCAGGAGCCAATAACTCCAGCCTTCAGCACGCAGGAGCAAGGAGCTCAGTCTCCACCTCTGCACGGGGACTGCCAGCTGGCAGTTGGCTTTTGGTGGTGCATTAGTCTCCAGAGCTGCCCCTTCCCCTAGACGCGTGCACCCCGCTCCTCCTCCACAAGAGAACTCCCACTGTGCCTCCAACATTGGGGTCTTACTCTGATTCAAATGAAGACGGTCACAAGACAGCCTGCTCCCATCATGCCACCGTGAGTCACACACCGCCAGCGAAGGTGCTTCCAAAACCCACCAGAATCAGGAAATGCAACTCACCAAACTCCAGAGAGTGGTGAGCCCTTTGCAGGAGAGAAGAGGCTCCTAGCTGCTCTCAGGTCTCCTGGGGTGGAGAAAGGCCAAGGTGGCCCTGGACAGAGGCAGGGAGAGGCTGCTGAGTGTTGGGGACACTGTAGGTGGCGCTAGAGGGCTGTCGTGACAGACCAGAATCCAGAAGTGCCCCATGCAGAGGACCCAGGGTGTAGTCACCTGGGACTCTGCCCCTGGATCTGGGATGGGCACGCCAAGTCCTAGGGGTCTGTGAAAGGGCCCGTGGGAGATGCTTGGGGCAGGTGCCATCTCAGGACGAGGCAGGCAGTGAGCAGAAAGAAGCCCCTGGAGGTATTCCAAGCTTTCAGGGTGGTGGAAGGAATGCAGAGCTGCCCGAGCAGGGGCAGAAGAGAGGCGAGAGAGGGATGGGCACTGACCAGCAGCCCAAGGTCCTGGGCTTCTGAGGATGTGACCTTCAGACGTGAGATGGATCCGTCCAAGTCACAGGGGCCACAGAAGCCTGGGGAACAAGGGGCCTGAGCATCTGCACTCACCAGAACACTGCAAGGAACAGAGGAATCTTTCTGGAACTTTCTGCCCCCAGACATGGTGGGGAACATGACTTTCACCATGATTAACTTAGGCCAGGAACCCAAAGAGCCCACACACCAACACTGAACACAGAGCATCAGAAAGGGTTCGAAATGTCCCACCCTTGGGGGCAGCCATGGGCTACCCTGAGTGCAGAGAGAAAACAGTGTCAGTGGGAAGCAAGTCACAGGGTCAGGTGAAGTGTGTGTTGCTCTACCAAGACACATGACCTCCCTGGGGAAACAAAAGCAGACACCAGGAAGTGGCCATGGGTCCAGCCCACACCTGACCCCGGGCAGGTACATAAAGGCCTAGCTCAGGAGCTCCATCCCACACTCCTCCCTCTCCACCTGCTCCTCTCACCTCCACCACCAGAACCATGGGCTGCTGTGGCTGCTCTGCAGGCTGTGGCTCCAGCTGTGGAGGCTGTGGCTCCAGCTGTGGGGGCTGTGGCTCCAGCTGTGACGGCTGTGGCTCCAGCTGCTGTGTGCCCGTGTGCTGCTGCAAGCCCGTGTGCTGCTGCAAGCCCGTGTGCTGCTGTGTGCCAGCCTGCTCCTGCTCCAGCTGTGGCTCCTGTGGGGGATGCCAGTCCAGCTGCTGCAAGCCCTGCTGTTGCCAGTCCTGCTGCTGCAAGCCCTGCTGTTGCCAGTCCAGCTGCTGCAAACCCTGCTGCTGCCAGTCCAGCTGCTGCAAACCCTGCTGCTCCTCAGGCTGTGGGTCCTCCTGCTGCCAGTCCAGCTGCTGTAAGCCCTGCTGCTCCTCAGGCTGTGGATCCAGCTGCTGCCAGTCCAGCTGCTGCAAGCCCTGCTGCTGCCAATCCAGCTGCTGCAAGCCCTGCTGCTCCTCAGGCTGTGGGTCCTCCTGCTGCCAATCCAGCTGCTGCAAGCTCTGCTGCTGCCAATCCAGCTGCTGCAAGCCCTGCTGCTCCTCAGGCTGTGGGTCCTCCTGCTGCCAGTCCAGCTGCTGCAAGCCCTGCTGCTGCCTGTCCAGCTGCTGAGCCCCGTGTGCTGCTAATGCCTGCTCTCAGGCTCCAGCCACAGAGGTCCAGGCGTCCCCGCTCCCAGCTGGGGCTTTTTCATTGGTGGTTTGTCACATCACAGCTCAGTCTGGGAAGCAGAAGGTGAGTGAGGGTCTGACTGTGGTGCATTTGTGGGAGGAGCTGGGACGAGAGCCCTGGATCATGCTGGTCCCTGCAGTGTTGGCACAGAAGCCGAGTGTTAAGCAGGTCCGTCTGTCCAGCATGGGCAGGGGCTGTGTCCAGGAGGCCTCCTCCATGAGTCGGCCACCACATGGCTGGCAGTCTCGGGCTGGTCTTGGTCAGCACAGTGAGAGGTCTGGACGGTGAGCTGCATACAGAGCTGAGGACAGGGATGGCACATGGGAACCCTCTGGGCCCCTGTGTCTGCACGTCAAAGACCCTCAGAGGCGTGAGCCTGGCCATGTCTATTCCTGGCCTCACACTCACTGCCTGCTGCCCAGGAGAAGAGCCACAGGGAAGAGGCTGCTGTGAGCCTGGCCTCCAGCCCAGCCAACCTGCAGCAACGCAGCCCCCGAGGCCTCCCTGGGCCTGGTCTCACCAGGGGCACCAGGTGCAGCCCAGCGACCCTGCCCCTGGCTCTTCACGGGACACTCCCAGCTCCATGCTGCCTGCTCCCTCCTGGGTCCCTGTCCCCAGTAGCAGTCTGACACCCTGCCCTGCCCTTCCTGCCCTCACTACTCACCCTGCCCCTCTGCACCCCTGACCCTGACATTCCCCACCACCCCACCTGCTTCCCTTCCTTGCCCCTCACCCTCTGCCCCTCCCTTCCCCCTGCCCCCACCCTTCCTCACCCCCAGCCCCTTCTCTTCCTGTCACCCCACCCCTGCCCTTTCCCACCACCCCACCTGCTACCCTTCCTCACCCTACACCCCCTGCCCATCCCCTGCCCAAGGCCTCCCACACCCCTACCTGGGCACTTCCTCCATTCTTCTATGTTCCCCGTCCCCCTCGTCCCCCATCTGCCATCTGCTGGATGGTCTCCCCGTGGTGACCTACGGGGCTCCCCCTGAGGACTTGGGATGTTTCTGCACCCCTCTGGGGACACCTCAGGAATGCCCTGTCCAGCCCTGTAATCACCTACTCTAGTGCCTGCTTCAGGGACAGATCTGACCCCAGAGAATAAACCTCTCTTGCCCAAAATCCTGCTCTCTCCTGTGGTTCTTTCCCCTGAAAATACACCTCCCCACACTCGAGGCTGTTGTGCTTTTCGAAACCCCCTCAGATCTTCCCACTTGGACTCTCAGTCCACTCCACATGCAGTGCGTGTTTCAGGCCCCAGTGGGGGTGCTCGGGTCCTGGGATGGCCGGGGGCAGCTCCCCAGGGCCGCTCCGCAGGGCTCTCAGGGAGGCCTTGGGGGAGGCTAGGGAAGGAAAGAAGGTGAGGACAGCGGGCTTTAAAGGGGGTGGGCCTGATGGACCCGACCTGTCCCCAGATTCTGCTGTGGAGCCGTCCCCAGGACCTCAGATGTGACAGCACTAGGAAGTGTGTCCCTGTAGCGTCACTGACTGAGGGGAGCCTGTCAGGGTGGCCCTCATCCACATGACCAGGTCCTCATAGGAGGCCCTCATGGAGACACACCGAGGACCACGCTGAACTGCAGAGGACAACCCAGCCCAGGAGCGGGGCCGTGGCCATGAGCTGCTGCAGTCTGGCAGCCTGGGCCTGCTGTGGGAGGGCTTGGAGGGGCCTGGAGGGGCCTGGAAGGGTGGGGGCTTGTGACCCCGGGAGCCTGCACTCAGCAGGGACTCGGAGGGTGGAGGGGACGCTTCCTGGCAGAAAGGGACGGCCCGAGAGCCCAGCTTGGAGGGTCAGGACCCAGGGCGGCTCCACAAGGACCCTCCAGGCCTGGCAGAAGCCACTTCACCTGGAGAAGGACCAGCCGGCTTTGGTCAGTTCTCCACAGTAAAGGAAAGCAGCTTCCTGAGCTCAGGTCTAGAGGCTGTGCATCCAAGAGCAGAGGAGGCAGGTCCTCCAGGCACCTGGGCCTGTCTCATCGTGGAGGAAGGAGGTGCAAGAGGAAGAGGAAGAGATCCCAGGTGAGACAGGAAGTCAGAGGGGTCAGGGTCCGAGCCAGGGCGGCCCTCTGAGGGCAGAGCCCTCCAGACTAGATCTCCCCCACGAGGCCCGCCTCTCTAAGGGCCTGCCTCCTCCTCCCCACTCGCTGGTACCAACCCCCAATGGGTGGACTTTGGGGGAACGCACCCCAGCCACCTGCACACCATGGAGTCCCTATAACTGCTCCCACTTCCCTGAGCAGGCGGCTGGAGCATGGGCTAGAAGCATCCATGTAGCTGGAGACCCAGGAGCCCCAGGGGTGGACAGAGGGGAGGGGAGGTGGGGAGGCAGAAGGAGGCCAGGAGCCTGCAGGTCAGCAGCACCTCTGAGATGAAGAGGGAGGGGGAGGGGCAGGAGGGAGCAGAGAGCACACCTGGCCTCAGCTCTGCAGGACACACGGGACCTCCCTGAGGATCTGCTCAGGGCTGGGCAGCAGCAGCAGGCAGAGGGGACGCCACCCCCAGAGCAGCCCGACCCTGAGGTCAAGGGAGGCTGGCCGCTGCTGTGGACGGTGGGAGGAGGGAGGTGGCAGACATGGAAGATGGACCACCCAACAGAAGAAGGAACGCACCTCTGCAGATGCTGCAGAGGAAGAGAGTCCAGGTGAGGTGGGGAGCCTGCCCAGAGGGAAGGACGGCAGCCGAGAGCCCAGGGGACAGTGCCGGTCACTCAGCCCACAGCCAGAGAAGCAGACAGTGAACAGCACCACCACACTGTGGCCACGGCGGTCAAGGTCAGAGGTCGGCCTCCGGGGCAGTTGGGAGCAATGGGGACGGAATTCACCCAGGCCATGGAAGATTCTGCCACCACTTTTAGAAAACAGTGAGGCCATTTCCTGTGCCAACTATGCCACCCTGCCACCCAGCCTCCCACCCCTGGTGCCTACCTGAAAGCAAGGGAAGAACTGGTCACCAACAGACGGTGACACAGTCGTCCTTGGCAGAAGCCCTCGAAGGCTCGAGTCCAGGCCCAGCAAACGCCCTGGCTGCATGTCAACATGAAGGAAAGGCGTGACGGGCCCAGAAACCAGAACATAACGTGGGCTTCCACAAGCCTCGCGTCATTGCCCACAGAGAGCTTCAATGCCAGGAGAGCAAAAGGCTTGCCCCTTGGTATGCAGAGGACTGAGCACAGCCCCCAGGACCCAGGAGGGCTTCATCAGGAGACTAGCAACTAACCCCTTGCCTCAGTTTCTTTCCTTGTTCTTCTTAATTTAATTTATCTCTTTTTTCTGTTCTAACTGGTCACACGTGGCAGTGGGAAGCATTTTACATGTTGTATGCAAATGGAGCACGACCTCTCCCTCCTGTGGCTGCACGTGGTGCTGAGTCACACCAGGGGTGTGACCATACGTGTATACAGGGTGTCACGTCAGTCTCACTCCACCTCCTTCACATCCTCACCGCCCGCCCCTCCCCTCGCTCCCCTCGCACAATCCACAGTTCCTTATTCTCCCCTATGCCCACACCCAACTATGGATCAGCATCCGCTTATCAGAGACAACATGTGGACTTTGGATTTGTGGAATGGCTTCATTCACTTCGCATCATATTCTCTAGTTTCCTCCATTCACCTGCAAATGCCAGAATTTCATTCTTCTTTAAGGCCCAGTAACTTTCCTTCATGTATATGTACCACATTTTCTATATCCATTCATCTGTTGAAGGGCATCTAGGTTGGATCCATAGTTTAGCTTGAAAGGACTCAATTGAATCAACCTGACTCCATCATAAGGAAGAGTCTCCTACTCAGTCGGGCCCCCAACCCCTCAAAAGAACAAAACAGCCCACTCCCCGACCAATCATAGTGCCAGAGCAAAGTCCCTATGAGCTCAGAAGTTCCTGTTCTGATCATGCCCACCCCCTGAACTATCCCAAACGAGGACAGGTACACCCCAAACACCCTTACCCAATCCCTAAATGCTAAGGCATGAAACCCCCCACCTATGGTCCCCAACTCCCTGCGTGTGCTTTTTCCCTACAGCAAAAGGAACCCTTGTAAGGGTCGGGGCCGCTCCTGGTCTGCCTGCTGTGACGGTGCCTTGGATGACGGTCCCGACTCGAGTCTGCTAATAAATGGTCCTTCGTGCTTGCATCCGATGCTGGCTCCCTGGTGGTCTTTGGGGGGCTGGTCGGCTTGGGTGTTATGTCTGGGGGCTCGTCCAGGATCCCCCTCGACCCCACAGACCCTACCCAGAGAGTCCTCGACCTGTCAGTCAGTGTTGGATGTGTGCTCCTTTCCTTCCGATTCCTGGGCGCCTATCTGTGATCTGTGATCTGTGATCTGCGTGACGTAAACGGTTACAGCGGGCGCGCTGGACCACGTGGTCACAGGGCCTGGAAGAGGTTCCAGTCCCCAGCAGTGAGGACAGAGGGCCTCACATCTATCTGACTGAGGACGGCGAGCCTCCTCACCTCCGTCTTTTCTGTCCTATGGTGGGTTGCTCCCGCGCGGCGGCCCCAAGTCCTCATTTGGTCTTCGTTCATTCTCACGTCTAACAGAGGCAAGTTTGCCGCCTGTGTTCTAAGTGCCGTCTGCTGTCCTGGTTTATCGGCATCTGTGCGTGTGACGGTGAGGGACGCCATGGGACAGTCAGCCTCTTCTCCGTTGGACTCGATGATCTCTCACTATAAGGATGTGGAAACCAGAGCACGCAGCCTTTCTCCTGTGGCTAAAACGTTCACACTCATTCCCTTTTGCAGGACAGAAGGTCCACTTTTAATGTCGGGTGGCCTCCAGAAGGCTCCTTCACCTGGCCATCGTCAAGGACTCTGAGACATTTTCAAGCCTGGCACGGGTCACCAGAACCAAGTGCCTTACATCGTGGTTTGGAGGGGCCTCATTGAAAACCCTCCTCCCTGGCTTAAGCCTTTCTTACCTAACAGGTTAGGGTCCTGGGTCACGAGACAGACCCCTCTGCAGAACCCCTTCCGCTCCTAAGCCTGAAGTTCTCCAAGGAGACACTCCAGAGGGAGACATCTTCCCCCTCCCCCTTCTGCTCCTAGACCCTTCCCGCCACCAGCAGCCTCCTCGGCCCCCTAAACCCGCCTCCCGCAGGTCCACCAACCAGTACCCTAGGGAGGCCACCCTGGGGACCCGCAGTCGTCCAGGAGAAACTCCCCAGTCGGGGCCAACAGTCCTCCCCCTCCGGGCAGCAGGACCACCCGACCGAGATGGGAACCAACCATGCCACTACTGGCCCTTTGCCACCAGTGATCTTTATAATTGGAAGGCTCCAAATGCGCCCTTTTCTGAAGACACCAAACAGTTGATTAACCTTTTCCAAACTGTCCTTTTCACCCACCAGCCCACCTGGGACGATTGTCAGAACTCTCACGGTTCTCGTCACCACACAAGACAGAGACCGCATCCAAATGGAGGCCCGGAAACTAGTCCCGGGACCTACTGGAGAGCCGACTCCCAGCCAGGCTCTCCGGGATGCAGCTGTCCCCTTGACCCGCCCCAGCTGGGATTCCAATACAGCGGAAGGTAGGGAGAGCCGCCTGGCGTATCGCCAGACTCTGTTGGCGGGTCTCAAGGTGGCCGCACGTGGGACCACCAATTTGAGTAAGGTTTATGATCTAAAGCAGGGACCTGAAGAAAGCCCAGCCGCCTTTCTAGAGATTGCAGGAAGCTTTAGGAGATATACTCACTTTGATCCAGATTCACCGGACAGTGCAGCCGCAGTAACCTTAGCTTTCATTAATCAGTCAGCTCCAGACGTTAAAAAGAAGCTGCAGAAACTGGAACGTTTGGGAGAAAAGAGTTTAAGGGGTGTAGTTGCAGTGGCAGAAAAAGTGTTTCATGGAAGAGACAGTGTAGAGGAAACAGAAATCAAAAAGGAACCGCAGAGGAATCCACACCTTGCCAGCATCCTGCTAGCTGCATCCTCAGAGCCAGATGATCGCCGCTGGCGGCTGCGACACCTGGCGGCCAAAGGAGAAGATGACAAGCAATTAAAGGTAACAAAGAAAGACCTGGATGGGGAGGAATCAATATGCTCATTGTAAACAAGGAGGTCATTGGGTAAAGAGCGTCCAGGAAGGCAGGACGTATTGGGACCAATGTGCTCAGTACCCGAGATGTGAACAGTGACTAGGGGGACGGGGTTCAGTCCCCCTCCCCGAGCCCAGGGTAACCTTACAAGTGGAGGGGAACCCAATTGACTTTATGGTTGACACTGGAGCCCAAAACTCAGTTCTACTGCGGGCTAATGGTCCCATAAGGAGCAAAACAACCTGGGTCCAAGGAGCCACGGAAGTCAAGCCTCATTCATGGACGACCCAAAGGACTGTGGACCTAGGAAGAGGACGAGGGACCCATTGTTTTCTACTGATCCCACACTGCCCATACCGTGTGCTGGGACCAGATTTGTGAACAAAAACGAGAGCCCATATAGCTGCTCGTTGGCACAGGGAACCCCTCCGCATACGTGTAACTAGCAGTTCCTGAAGAGTATAGGACGCACCAAAGAGGTCTGGAACTAGACCCCCAAGTGGAAGATTGGCTCCAACAGTTTCCCTCAGCATAGGCCGACTCAGGGTGCACGGGTCTAGCTAAACACCGTCCCCCAGACTTGTGGAACTCTAACCAGCGGCAGACCCAGTTAAGGTTCGTCAGTATCCCACGCCCCTTGAAGCAAAGGAGGGGAACACACCCCATATCCGAGGTTGCTGAGTTTGGGAGTCCTCAGGCCCACGCAATCGGCCTGGAACACTCCCCTACTCCCAGTCAAAAAGCCCCATACCCAGGAATTTTGCCCAGTCCCGATTTATGGGAAGTTAACAAAAGAGTAATGGAACTACACCCTGTGGTGCCAAATCCACGTACCCTGCTTGGCACGCTTCCCCGATCGCGAGTGGTGCACAGTACTAGATCTAAAGGATGCTTTCTTCAGACTGCCGCTAGGCCCCAACAGCAGCACTACTTTGCCTTTGAATGGCATGGCCCAGAGACAGGGGTCAGTGGAGAACTGACCTGGAAGTGGCTCCCGCAAGGCTTCAAAAATTGACCCACCATCATTGATGAGGCCGTCCATGAAGGCCTGGGTGAGGACCGTACCGGTAACCCAGAGACAAGCCTGTTGCAGTATGTTGATGCCCTTTTAATCAGGGCCTCACGTCGGGATGCCTGTCAGGAAGGGACCACACAACTCCTAGAACTCCTGGGAGACGTGGGATACCGCGCCTCCGCTCAGAAGGCCCAGCTTTGGGAGGCACAGTTAACAGACCTCGGTACCTCTTAGAGGAGGGCGAGCTGGCTCTCTGATGCACGCAGAGACTGTCTTAAAGATCCTACTCTGCTGACGCCAGACAGGGAGAGAACTTGTGGGGTCAGTAGGTTTTGTAGGCTGTGGATCCCGGGGTTCGCGGAAACTGCTGAACCCCTATATGAAGCCACCAAGGAAGGTCAGTTCCAGTGGACACGAGACCATCAAAAGGCCTTTGAGGGGTTCAGAGTTTGCTATCGGCCCTGCCCTAGGGCTCCCAGAATAACTAAACCCATCTGTGTGTACCTGGATGAAAGCCGGGGCATTGCACAGGGGGTCCTCACTCAAAGAGTAGGTCCCTAGTGACGGCCGGTGGCCTATTTATCAAAAAAATTGGATCCCGTTGTGGCAGGATGGCGGCCTGTCTCCGGATCCTGGTGGCGGTAGCACTGTTGGTCAAGGATGCCAACACACGGACACTAGGGCAGAGTCTAACCATAATAACCCCACCTGCCCTTGAAGGTGCGCTCAATCAACCACCCGACCGGGCTGAGCAACGCCAGAATGCTCATTACCAGGCTGGGTTATTAACCCTCCTGAGTCACATTTCAAGTACCAAGAGCTCTGAGTCCTGCCACCCTGCTGCCTGACCCGGATTTAGAGGCACCACTGCACAAGTGTGCCGAGATCCTGGTGCACGCCCACAGTGTGCGGTCGGACCTGCAGGACACAGCGCTGCCCAGCACGGAGGCAGCCTGGTATGCTGATGGCAGCAGCTTCATCCAGGACGGGAACAGGTGCACTGGAGCCGCCGCAGGGACAGAGACGGAGGTGATAAGGGCAGGACCTGCCATCCGGGACTGGTGCACAAAAGGCAGAATTAATTCCTGACTGAAGCCCGAGAACTGGGCCAAGGACAAAAACTCAATGTAAATAGGGACAGTCGCTACGCCTCGCCCCGCTCCTGTGCAGGCGCCACCTAGGGGAGCGAGGCTTATTCACTGCTGAGGGATAGACAATAAAAAATGAAGATGGAGTCTCAGGTTCACTGGAAGCTCTATGGTTGCCCACCAAACGCTATTATCCACTGCCCTGGACATCAAAAGAACTGGGCCCATCCCCAGGGGCAACCACCTGGCAGAACAAACTGCCCGACCAGTGGCTCTTCAGACTGACTCGGTATTGCTGGCCCAAGCACTAGGAGACCCAGGAGCACCCGACCTGCCTGAACATGCAGACCACTCTAAAGAGGACTTAGCCTGGACCAAAGCCCTTCCTATGGCTCAGAACCTCAACGGATGGTGGAGATCAGGAAATAGACTTCTAGAAAATACACACCACTCTTCTCACATGGGAGTGAGGAGGATGCAAGACTTAATTAGAGATTCCAAAGTAAAAATTGAGGACAGCCAACAGAAAATCAATACCATCTTCTCCAACTGTAAAGCATGCCAGCTTACGAGTGCAGTGACCAACCAGAAACTCCCCGGCCACGGCTCAGAGGCAAAAACCCTGGGGCCTCCTGGGAAGGGGATTTCACTGAGGTAGAACCTGGCAGACATGGTGATAAGTACTTACTAGTGTTTATAGATACCTTTTCAGATGGACTGAAGCGTTCCCCACCAAGCACGAGACGGCACAGGTGGTTGCCAAGAAGCTTCTAGAAGATATCTTACCCAGGTATGGTTTTCCCACCATGATAGGGTCAGACAACAGACCAGCATCCATATCACAGGTGAGTCAGAACCTAGCCAAGTTCCTGGTGTGATTGGAAACTGCGTTGTGCCTGTAGACCCCAGAGTTCAGGACAGGTAGGAAGGATGAACAGAAGCCTAAAAGAGACCTTAAGTAAATTGAGCATAGAGACCGGCGCACGCTGGGTGGCTCTCCTCCCCTTTGCTCTGTATAGAGTAAGAAACCCCCGTACCAGATGGGATTGACCCCTTATGAAATCACGTCTGGGACACCCCCTCCCATTATTGCCAGCTTGCAGTCAATCTACCTGCAGAAATGGATGACCGAGAGGGTGTGGACGCCATGCGAAGGGTTGAATGGGTACACAGAGAAGTCTGGATGAACTCAGGGCATCCACGCGTCTAGCAATATTCCTCAACCCCACAGCTCTCGCCCAGGAGACTGGGTCTCCATTAAGAGACACCCACAAGGACCCCTGGAACCCGGTGGAAAGGACCATACGCCAGCCTGCTTGTCACACCACCGCCATCAAGGCGGATGGAATAGCCACCTGGAGCCGCTCTACCCACGCCAGGCTTGCGGGCCCCTTCCCACTGGAGGAAAGCCACAAAGGTGAAAAATGGACGGTATCAGAAGCCCCGAGAATCCTCTCAAGGTGCGTTTCAAACGCTCCAGGCAGCGGCCCTTTGCTTCCTCACGTAAGTACTGTGCTGCCTCAAGGGAACCCCACCTCCCTTGGAGCCAAACCTGGATGATCATCAACATGGAACCCGGCAATGTGGCCAAGGTCACCTCCTCAAACTTAGTCCCCCAAGGAGCTTGGTTTCCTGACCTCCATGTGGACTTATGTGACCTTGTGGGGGATACATGGGATCCTCGGACCAGGAACCCTTCCCGGGGACTGGATGTAAGACCCCCGGGGGTCGTAGCAATGCCAGAAGCCTAGGGTCCTAGGTCTGCCCCGCTCACTCGCGAGACAGAAAGCGAATTGCCAAGTGCAGAGGTCCTGAAAGCGTCTACCGTAAAGCATGGGGTGTGAATCTGCTGGGTGGATCACGTGGACCCCCGTCACCGGAGACCTGATCTTGGGGAAAGGGGTGGAATCCTGCAAGAAGTGGGGCGAGGTTACTGCCAACAGGGCGGTAAAAGGGTGAGCTGTGGGCCATGCTATAACAAAGGCCAGTGAGGATATTCTGCCTTCCCATTAGCTACCCCAGGGGCACGCTGCAACCCGTCAGTCATAAAGTTTACCCCCCGGGAAAGAAGGCAAGCTGGGAGGCCGGAAAAACCTGGGACTGAGGCTCTACCGCAGCAGGTGCGATCCTGGACTAATTTTCACTATCAAGCTAGTCCAGAGAGCCCTGAGCAAAACACCATTGGGTCCCAACCAGGAACTTAACCCAAGCAGACAATCTGTTCAGCCAATCAGCACCCCACAATCGCCAAAATATTTTGGGGTTTGTTGGCACCGAGACCTCGCCACCAGAATCTGTCACTTTTCTGGCAGAGACCCCAGAAGACCCCTGTTAGCTCTTCTGAAACAATCCTACTTAGTCCTAAACACCTCAAAACCCAATGTGACAGAGTCCTGTTGGCTGTGCTATGTTACAGCCCCACCGTCCTATGAAGGCACAGCAACTCTAGGGAACTACACCCCTTCCCCAGCTCTGCCGAATGTCGCTGGCAATCAAAAGCTACCCTTCCCTTACAACAAGTCGCTGGACAAGGGCTCTGTGTAGGTCATAGCCCTGAATCTCACCAGTTCTCATGCAGCCAAACTGTGTCGCTGGCAACTCAAGTCAATACCTAATTCCCCAGCAGGACTGGTGGGCCTGTTCTGCGGGACTCACACCCTGTGCCCACACAGAGGGGATCAATGCCTCCCGGGGTTTTAGCGTTCTCGTTAGGCTAGTTCCCAGGCTGTTGTACCATTCAGATGAGGACTTCTATCACAACTGAGAGGGAACCTCCTACGGTCCTAACCCTAAGAATGGTTCTGGGTGTGGGACTCATAGAGGGGAACAGGAACAGCTTCCTTAATAACTCTGAACCAACATTACTCTAGTTTAAGAGTGGCTATTGATGTAGATATTGAGAGGCTAGAAAACTCCATTTCCCACCTTCAAGAGTCCCTCCCTTCCCTAGCTGAAGTAGTGATGCAAAACAGGAGGGGGTTAGGTTTGATTTTCCTACAGCAAGGAGGATTATGCGTGCCCTCGGTGAAGAATGTGGCTTTGATGTTGACCATTCGGGAATAGTTAAGGAATCTATGGCTAAAGTTGGAGAAGGACTAGCAAAACCAAGGAGGGAACGGGAGGCACAACGGGGCAGGTGAATCATGGTTAAGTCTTCCTCTTGTTGACCACCTGGATTTCTACCTTACTGGGGCCACTTATTATTTTACTCGTGCTCCTAACCTTTGGACCCTGCATTCTGAACAGACTAGTGCAGTTCATGAAAGAACGATTGGGGTCCCTTCAACTGATGGTTATGGGTTCTCACTGTCACTCCCTAGACTCAGACTGTAGAGCTTTCCAGATCCCATGATTGGGCCTCTTAGGTTCCAGTCCAAGGGGGAAATGAAAGGACTCAATTGAACCAAAGTGACTCCATGATAGGGAAGAGCCTCCATCTCAGTCAGGCCCCCAACCCCTGAAAAGAAGGAAAGAGCCTACTCCCCGACCAATCATAGTGCCAGAGGAAAGTCCCTATGAGCTCAGAAGTCCTGTTCTGATCATGCCCACCCCTGACCTATCCCCAACAAGGACAGGTACACCCCGCATACCCTTACCCAATCCCGAAACGCTAAGGCATGAAACCCCCCGCCTATGGTCCCCAACTGCCTGCATGTGCTTTCTTCCTATAAGAAAAGGAACCCTTGTAAGGGTCAGGGCCGCGCCTCCTCTGCCTGCTGCGACGGTGTGTTGGGTGATGGTCCCGACTCGAGTCTGCTAATAAATGGTCCTTTGTGCTTGCACCGACTCTGGCTCCCTGGTGGTCTTTGGGGGACTCGTTGACTTGGGTATTACAAGCTATGGTGAATTGAGCTGCTGTACACATTGATGTGGCTCTGTCACTGTAGTGTGGTGATTTTAAGTCCTTTGCGTGTAAACCGCAGAGTGGGATAGCTGGGATAAATGGTGGTTCCATTCCAAGGTTTCTGGAAATCTCCATACCGCTTTCCAGAGGGGCTGCACCAATCTGCACTCCCACCAGCAGCATGTGAGTGACCCTTTCCCCCACATCCTCACCAACATGTATTGTGGCTTGTGTTCTTGATAATGGCCATTCTGGTTGGACTGAGATGAATCATTGCAGTTGTTTGATTTGCATTTCTCTCATTGCAAGAGATGGCAAGCCTTGTTTCATATATTTGTTGATCCATTGTGTATCTTCTTCTATGGGTTCCTGAGCCCATTTATTGATTGGACTATGTGTGTTTTTGGTGTTAACTTTTTTCTGTTCTTTATATATCCTGCAGATCAGTGCTCCATCTGAGGTGCATGTGGTATAGATTCTTTCCCATTCTGTCGACTCTCTCCTCACTTTATTGTTTCCTTTACTGAGAAAAAGCTTTTTGTTTGAATCCATTAATTATTGATCCTTAATTCATTTTTGCGCTTCAGGAGTCTTGTTACAGAAGTCTGGTCCTAAGCTGACCAGATGAAGATTTGGGCCTCCTTTTTCTCCTATGAGGCACAGCGCCTCTGTTCTCCTAAGTCTTTATCCACATTGAGTTGAGTTTTGTGAGGGTTGAGACAGAGGTTCAATTTCCTTTCGTTAGATGTGGATTTCCAGTTTTCCCAGTGCTTTCTCTGAAGAGGCTATCTTTTCTCCAATGTATATGTTTGGCTCCTTTGTCTAGTATGAGATAACCATACGTAGGTGGGTTTGTGTCTGTGTCTTCTATTCTGTACCATTGGTCTACGTGTCTATTTTGGTGCCAACACCATGCTGTTTGTATTACTATAGCTTGTAGCATCATTTTGAGGTCTGGTGTTATGATGCCTCCTGCTTCCCTTTTCCTGCTTAAGATTGCCTTGTCTATTCTGGGTCTCTTACTTTTTCAAATGAATTTCACGAGTGCTTTTTCTAGTCCTATGAAGAATGTCATTGGGATTTTAATAGGAATGCATTGAATCTCTATAGCGCTTTTCGTAGTAGGATCATTTTGACAATGTTCACTCTGCCTATGTAGGAGCATGGGAAAGAGATCCTTCCGTCTTCTAATGTCCTCTTGGATTTCTCTCTTTCGTGTTCTATGGTTTTCACTGTAGAGCTCTTTCACCTCTGTTGTTAGTTTGATTCCCAAGTATTTTATTTTTCTTGAGGCTATTGTGAATGGGGTAGTTTTCCTAATTTCCCTTGCAGTGGATTCATTGCTTATATGTAGAAGTGGCGGGTATTGATTTTATATCCTGCTACTTTGCTGAATTCATTTATGAGTGGAATTTAAGGTGGAATATTTTGGATCCTCTAAATGTAGAATCGTGTTGTTGGCAAATAGTGATAGCTTGAGTTCTTCTTTTCCTGTTCCTATCCCTTCAATGTCTTTTTTCCGTCTGATTGCTCTGGCTAGAGTTTCCAGGACAATGTTGAAGAAAAGTGGTGAGAGAGGGCATCCCTGCCTTGTTCCAGTTTTTCGAGGGAATGCTTTCAGTTTGTCTCCTTGTAGGATGGTGTTGGCCTTGGGTTTCGCCCAGATAGTTTACAATGTTGAGGTAAGTGCCTACTGTCCCTCATTTTCCTAGTGTTTTGAACATGAAGAGGTGCTCTATTTTGTGAAATGCTTTGTCTATGTTTATTGAGACAATCATGTGATTCTTCTCTTTACGTCTATTGATGTGATATATTACTTGTATTGATTCCCGTATGTTGAACCAAACTTGCATTCCAGAGATGAATCCCACTTGATCATGATTCACTGTCACTTAAAGATGTTTTGTGTGTGATTTTCCGGGATTTTACTGAGAATTTTTGTTTCTATGTTCATCAGGAATATTGGTCTGAAGTTTTCTTTCCTGGATGTGTCTTTGTCTGGTTTTGCTATCGGGGTGATACTAGCCTCACAGAATGACTTTGGAAGGGTTCCTTCTTTTTCTATTTCATGAAATAACTTGAAGAGTATTGGTGTTAATGCCTCTTTGAAAGTCTGGTAGAGCTCGGCTGAGAATCTCTCTTTTCCTGGGCTTTTCTTGGTTGATAGGTTTTTGATGGCCTCTTCTATTTCATTGTTTGAAATGGATCTGTTTAAATTGTGTTTCTCCTCCTGATTGAGTTTGGGTAGATCAAATGTCTCTAGAAATTTTTCCATGTCTTCGTGTTTTTCTATTTTAATTGAGTAGGAATTTTCAAAATAGTCTCTAATTATCTTTTGTATTTCAGTAGTGACCATTGTGATGTTTCCTTTTGCATCCCGAATATTAGTAATTTGTTTTTTCTCTTTGTCATTGTTAGCGTGCCTAAGGGTTTATCCACTTTATTGATTTTTTTTAGAGAACCAAATTTTGGTTTTGTCCATTTTTTCAATTGTTTCTTTTCTTTCAATTTCATTGATTTCAGCTCTGGTTTCAATTATTGCTTTTGGTGTTGATTTGCTTTTCTTTGTCTAGGGCTGTGAGATGTAATGTTAGGTCATTTATTGGTTGGCTTTTTATTCCTTGAATGAATGAGCTCAATGCAACCAACTTTCCTCTTAGCACTGCCTTCATAGCGTCCCAGAGATTTTGATGTGTAGAATTGGTGTCGTCTTTCCCTCTATGTATTTTTTTATTCAACTCTGATTTCTTCTTCTATCCATTCATCCCTCAATACCATGCCATTTACTCTCCAGATGTTGGAGTGGCTTCTATTTTTTATTTATCCTTGATTTCCAGTTTCATTCCATACCGATCGCATAGAATGCAGGGTGGAATTTCTATATTTTTGTGTTTCTGAGCCTTGCTTTGTGGCATAACATGTGGTCTATTTTAGAGAAGGATCCTCGTGCTGCTGAGAAGAAAGTGTGTTCGCTTGATGATGGATGAAATACTCTCTATATGTCCGTTAAGTGTAAATCATTGGTTGTATCATTTAATTCAATAGCTTCCTTGCTTCCTTTTTGTTTGGAAGTTGTATCCAGTGGTGAGAGATGTGTGTTAAAGTTACTCAGAGTCATGGTGCTGTGATCTATTTGATTACTGAAGGTGAGAAGGGTTTGTTTGATGTACGTAGATGCTCCATTGTTTGGGGCATAAGTAGTTAAGATGGCTATGTCTCCTTGGTGTATGATTCCCTTAAGCAGTGGGAAATGTCCTTCTCTGTCCCTTCTGAGTAACTTTGGCTTGAAGTCCACTTTGTCTGATATGAGGCTGGAAACCCCTGCTTGTTTGCACACTCCATGTGAGTGAGATGTTTTTCCCGACCTTCCACCTTCAGTCTGTGGATGTCTTTGCCTGGGTGATGAGTCTCCTGAAGGCAGCATATTGTGGGGTCTTGCTTTTTAATCCAATCAGCCAGTCTCTGTCTTTTGATTGATGAGGTTAGGTCATTAATATTCAGGGTTATTATTGAGATATGATTTGAATTCTCGGCCATTTTGGTCTATTTTTGGTTTCTAACGTGACTTAGTTTCTCCTTTGATTGACACTTCCTTTAGTGTAGTTCCTACTTTGCTGGGTTTCATAGCTTTGTTGTTGTTGTTTTCATTTCCTCCTCAGGGAACATTTTCCTGAGAAAGTTCTGTAGTGCACGTTTTCTGATTATGAATTCTTTTAATTTTTTTTTTTTTTTAATAGGGAAGGTTTGTATTTGACCTTCAAATCGGAACCTTAATTTTGCTGACTATGGAATTCTCAGCTGGCCTCCATTTGCTTTCAGAGCTTGTGTATGTTATTCCAGGACCTCCTGGAGTTGAGGATCTGGGTTGAGGAATCAGCTGAGATCCCAATTGGTTTCTCCACATATATAATTTGATGTTTTTATCTCCCACACTTTGAAATTATATTCCTATTTTCTATGTTTGTCATTGTCATTATGATGTGCCTTGGGGTGGGTCTGCTGTAATATTGTACAGTTGGGGTCTTGTAAGTCCCTTGTAGTTGACTTTGCATTTCAGTCTTGATATTTGGGATGTTTTCTGATATTCTGTCCTTGACGAGATTGTGCATTCCTTTTGTTTGTATCTCCACGCATTCGTCTATTCCGATAACTCTTAAATTTGGTCTTTTCGTGTTAATCCCTATTTCTTGGAGTTTCAGTTTGTGGTTTCTTACCATGTTCTCTGTGCATTTCACTTTATTTTCAAGAGAATATATTTTGTCTTCATTGTCTGAGGTTCTGTCTTCCAAGTCTTCTAGGTTTTTGGTGAGACGTTCCATTGAATTTTCAATCTTGTTTATTGTTTCCGTCATTTTGAGGATTTCTGCTTGATTGCTTTTTATAAACTCTGCCTCTTTATTGAAGTGCTCTTTCATATCCTGTGTTTTTCGCTTGCAGTACCATCCTTTATTTTGAAGATCAGTCGATGTTTTTTCTAAATTCTGTCTCTGACATTTCTTTTACTGTGTTGTCTGTGGAGTCTCTTGTTGGAACTTCTTGGTTTTTTTTTTTTTTTTTATTGTAAACAAATGGGATACATGTTGTTTCTCTGTTTGTACATGGCATAAAGGCATACCATTTGTGTAATCACAAATTTACATAGGGTAATGTTGGTTGATTCATTCTGTTATTTTTTCCCTTCCCCCGACCCCTCCCACCCCTCTTTTCCCCCTATACAGTCCTTCCTTCCTCCATTCTTGCCCCCCTCCCTAAACCTAACTCTAACCCTAACACTAACCCTTCCCACCCCCCATTATGTGTCATCATCCACTTATTAGCGATATCATTCGTCCTTTGGTTTTTTGAGATTGGCTTCTCTCACTTAACATGATATTCTCCAATTTCATCCATTTGCCTACAAATGCCATAATTTTATCATTCTTTATGGCTGAGTAATATTCCATTGTATATATATACCACAGTTTCTTTATCCATTCAAAATTGAAGGACATCTAGGTTCGTTCCACAATCTGGCTATGGTGAACTGAGCAGCTATGAACATCGATGTGGCTGTATCTCTGTACTATGCTGATTTTAACTCCTTTGGGTATAGGCCAAGGAGTGGGATAGCTGGGTCAAATGGTGGTTCCATTCCAAGTTTTCTAAGGAGTCTCCACACTGTTTTCCAGAGTGGCTGCACTAAATTGCAGCCCCACCAGCAATGTATGAGTGTACCTTTCTCCCCACATCCTCGCCAACACCTGTTGTTGCTTGTATTCTTGATAATCGCCATTCTAATTGGGGTGAGATGGAATCTCAGGGTGGTTTTGATTTGCATTTCTCTTATTACTAGAGATGTTCAACATTTTTCCATATGTTTGTTGATTGCTTGTAGATCTTCTTCTGTGAAGTGTCTGTTCATTTCCTTATCCCATTTGTTGATTGGATTATTTGCATTCTTGGTGTAGAGTTTTTTGTGTTCTTTATAGATTCTGGAGATTAGTGCTCTACCTGAAGTATGATTGGCAAAGATTTTCTCCCACTCTGTAGGCTCTTTCTTCACATTGCTGATAGTTTCCTTTGCTGAGAGAAAGCTTTTTAGTTTGAATCTATCCCAGTTGTTGATTCTTGCTTTTATTTCTTGTGCTATGGGAGTCCTATTGAGGAACTCTGGTGCTAAACAGACATGTTGAAGCTCTAGACCTACTTTTTCTTCTATAAGATGCAAGGTCTCTGGTCTGATTCCGAGGTCCTTAATCCATTTTGAGTTTAGTTTCGTGCATGGTGAGAGATATGGGTTTAGTTTCATTCTGTTGCATATGGATTTCCAATTCTCCCAGCACCATTTGTTGAAGAGGCTATCTTTTCTCCATTGCATATTTTTGGCCCCTTTGTCTAGTATGAGAAAATTGTATTTATTTGGGTTTGTGTCCGTGTCCTCTATTCTGTACCATTGATCCACCTTTCTATTTTGGTACCAATACCATGCCGTTTTTGTTACTATTGCTTTGCAGTAGAGTTGAAGATCTGGTATTGCGATACCCCCTGCTTCACTCTTTCTGCCAAGGATTGCTTTAGCTATTCTGGATTTTTTATTCTTCCAGATGAATTTCATAATTGCTTGCTCTATTTCTGTAAGGTACATCATTGGGATTTTAATTGGAATTGCATTGAATCTGTATAGCACTTTTGGTAGTATAGCCATTTTGACAATATTAATTCTTCCTATCCAAGAACATGGGAGATCTTTCCATCTTCTAAGGTTTTCTTTAATTTCTTTCTTTAGTGTTCTGTAGTTCTCATTGTAGAGGTCTTTCACCTCTTTTGTGAGATTGATTCCCAAGGATTTTATTTTTTTCGATGCTATTGTGAATGGGGTAGTTTTCCTAACTTCTCTTTCTGAAGATTCATCACTTATGTATAAAAATGCATTAGATTTATGTGCATTGATCTTATGTCCCGCTACTTTACTGAATTCACTTATGAGTTCTAAAAGTTTTCTGGTGGAATTTCCTGGTTCCTCTAAGTATATAATCATATCATCAGCAAAGAGGGATAGTTTGAATTCTTCTTTTGCTATTCGTATCCCTTTAATTTCTTTGGTTTGTCTAATTGCTCTGGCTAGAGTTTCAAGGACGATATTGAATAGAAGTGGTGAAAGAGAGCATCCCTGCCTTGTTCCAGTTTTTAGGGGGAATGCTTTCAGTTTTTCACCATTTAGAATGATATTAGCCATGGGCTTAGCATAGATGGCCTTTACAATGTTAAGGAATGTTCCCACTATCCCTATTTTTTCTAGTGTTTTGAGCATGAAGGGGTGCTGTATCTTATCAAATACTTTTTCTGCATCTTTTGAAATAATCATGTGATTCTTGACTTTAAGTCTATTGATATGGTGAATTACATTTATTGATTTCCAGATGTTGAACGAACCTTGCATCCCTGGGATGAAACCCACTTGATCATGGTGCACTATCTTTTTAATATGTTTTTGTATGCGATTTGCTAAAATTTTGTTGAGAATTTTTGCATCGATGTTCATTAAGGATATTGGTCTGAAATTTTCTTTCCTCGAAGTGTCTCTGTCTGGTTTAGGTATCAGGGTAATAATATTGGTTTCATAGAATGAGTTTGGGAGGGTTCCCTCCTCTTCTATTTTATGGAATACTTTGAGAAGTATTGGAATGAGCTCTTCTTTAAAGGTTTTGTAGAACTTGGCTGAGAACCCATCTGGTCCTGGACTTTTCTTTGTTGGTAGGCTTTTGATGACCTCTTCTATTTCATTACTTGAAATTGGTCTATTTAAATTGTGTATGTTCTCCTCGTTCAGTTTAGGAATTCATGTCTCTAGAAATCTGTTGATGTCTTCGAAATTTTCTATTTTGTTGGAATATAGATTTTCAAAATAGCTTCAAATTATGTTTTGTATTTCAGTTGTGTCTGTTGTGATGTTTCCTTGTTCATTCCAAATTTTAGTGATTTGGGTTTTCTCTCGTCTTCTCTTTGTTAGTGTGCCTAAAGGTTTATCAATTTTGTTTATTTTTTCGAAGAAGCAACTATTTATTTTGTCAATTTTTTGTATTGTTTCTTTTGTTTCAATTTAGTTGATTTCAGCTCTGAGTTTAACTATTTCCTGTCTTCTACTACTTTTGGTGTTGGTCTGTTCTTCTTTTTCTAGGGCTTTGAGCTGTAGTGTTAGGTCGTTTATTTGTTGAGTTTTACTTGTTTTATTAAATGCGCTGCATGAAATAAATTTTCCTCTAAGTACTGCTTTCATATTGTCCCAGTGATTTTGATATGATGTTTCTTTGTTCTCATTTACCTCTAAGAATTTTTTAATTTCCTTCCTAATATCTTCTGTTATCCATTCATCATATAATAGCATATTGTTTAATCTCCAGGTGTTGGAGTACTTTCTGTTTTTTACTCTTTCATTCATTTCTAACTTCAATCCATTATGATCTGATAGAATACAAGGTAGTGTCTCTATCTTCTTGTATTTGCTAACATTAGCTTTGTGGCATAATATATGGTCTATTTTAGAGAAGGATCCATGTGCTGCTGAGAAGAAAGTGTATTCGCTCTTGGTTGGATGGTATATTCTATAAATGTCTGTTAAGTCTAAATTATTGATTAAGTTATTGAGATCTATGGTTTCTTTGTTCAATTTTTGTTTGGAAGATCTGTCCAGTGGTGAGAGGGTCGTGTTAAAATCACCTAGTATTATTGTGTTATGGTCTATTTGGTTTCTAAATTTGAGAAGGATTTGTTTGACATACATGGATGAGCCACTGTTTGGGGCATAGATGTTTATGATTGTTATGTCTTGCTGATTTATGCTTCCCTTAAGCAGTATGAAATGTCCTTCTTTATCCCTTCAGACTAACTTTGGCTTGAAGTCCACATTATCTGAAATGAGGATGGATACTCCAGCTTTTTTGCTGAGTCCATGTGCATGGTAAGTTTTTCCCCATCCTTTCACCTTTAGTCTATGGGTATCTCTTTCTATGATGTGAGTCTCTTGCAGGCAACATATTGTTGGATCTTTCTTTTTAATCCATTCTGCCAGTCTATGTCTTTTGATTGACGAATTCAGGCCATTAACATTCAGGGTTATTATTTAGATATGATTTGTATTCCCGGTCATTTGGTTCATTTTTTAAATTTTATTTATGTATTTATTTTTTGAAACAACTTGGTTCCTCCCTTATTTGACAGTTCCTTTAGGATAATTCCTCCCTTTGCTGATTTGCTTCTTTGTTTTTTATCTGTTCCTCATGGAATATTTTGCTGAGAATGTTCTGTAAAGCTGGCTTTCTTTTTGTAAATTCTTTTAGCTTTTGTTTATCATGGGATGCTTTTATTTCATCGTCAAATTTGAAGGTAAGTTTTGCTGGGTATAAGATTCTTGGTTGGCATCCATTTTCTTTCAGAGCTTGAAAAATGTTATTCCAGGCCCTTCTAGCTTTTAGGGTCTGGATTGAAAAATCTGCTGATATCCGTATTGTTTTCCCCCTGAATGTAATTTCGTTCTTTTCTCTCACAGCCTTTAAAATTCTGTCTTTATTTTGTATGTTAGGTATTTTCATTATAATGTGCCTTGGTGTGGATCTGTTGTAATTTTGTGTATTTGGAGTCCTATAAACCTCTTGAACTTGATTTTCCATTTCATTCTTCAGATTTGGGAAATTTTCTGATATTATTTCATTGAATAGATTGTTCATTCCTTTGGTTTGTTTCTCTAAGCCTCCCTCAATCCCAATAATTCTGAAATTTGGCCTTTGCATGATATCCCATAGTTCTTGGAGATTCTGTTCATGATTTCTTACCATCTTCTGTGTTTGTTCAACTTTATTTTCAAGGTTAAATATTTTGTCTTCAATATCTGAGGTTCTGTCTTCCAGGTGTTCTATTCTATTGGTTATGCTTCCTATGGAGTTCTTAATTTGGTTTATTGTTTCCTTCATTTCAAGGATTTCTGTTTGTTTTTTTTTCAATATCTCTAACTCTTTATTGAAATGATCTTTTGCTTCCTGTATTTGTTCTTTTAACTATCGATTGGTGCGATCATTCAATGCCTGCATTTGCTCTTTCATCTCATCATTCAGTGCCTGCATTTGCTCTTTCATCTCATCGTTTGCTTCCCTGATCATTTTAATTATGTACATTCTGAACTCCCTTTCTGTCATTTCTTCCGCCATGCTGTCGTTGGATTTTATTGATGTAACATCTAGATTTGTTTGGGGCACTTTCTTCCCTTGTTTTCTCATATTGTTCAGGAATCAGTGGGTCATTAAGATGTTGCAGATTTCCTCTATTGACTTATAATGTCCCTGAAGATTGCTAGTATATCCCCTCTTATCTTTCAGTAGCCTGAAGTCTTGGAGGAAGTTGATAATGCGGTGCTCCACCAGGAAGCTGCCTCTCTAGGGGTGGTGACCTTCAGGTGGGGTATATTCCCTGATAGTGGGCAGAGGCGCCTCCACTTGTTGACCAATGGTCATCCAAAGGGGAACTAGGCTGCGGGCTGAGGCAAGGCCTGTTTGTGCCTGTGTTTCTGGTTTTACCGTCCTTGTGGGAAAACCTCACCCAGCGGGGAAGACTCACCCAGTGGGGAGGTCTCGCTGGTCAGTTCCCCTCCTAGAGGTTCCCCTCAATCTACAACTACCACCAGGGCTGGGCTGCCTTCCTCTGCAACGTTCTCAGTGGCCCGGACCTACCTCCTGCGCCTGGGAGCCTCACCCTTCACAGACGGGTCTCCTTAGGCTGCCTCTCCTCAGAGAATCTGCCCACAGTTCTGGAAACTTCGCTCCACCCTAAGCGTGTCTCTGTGCAGCTCTTCCACCAAGAAGCCGCCTAGGTCCTGGGACCCTGCTCTGCACCTAATCACCTGGCTATGCGGCTCCTCCTCTGAGCCGCCACCTGGAGCCCCGTACAATAGCTCCGAGTCCCAGAGACCCGCCATACACCTCTTCCTCCGGACAGCCGCCCGGTGTTCTGACGCAGTCACTAGGAGTCCAAGTATCTCCTCCTCCCACCAACCGCCCGTAACCCTAGGTAGTCACTCCGAGTCCAAGTGACCCACCCTGTTCCTCCTTCTCCTCCTCGGGGTAACCCCCCGGGTGTTCAGGAGCGGTCGCTCCGAGACCAAGCGACCCACCGCACTCCTCCTCCGGCCAGGCCAGATATCCCATTCCTCGATACATTGATGCATTAAAAACATTCAAAGATGGTAGAGGTGTGAGAGAAGGTGAAAAACGAAAGAAAAAGGAGGAGAGTCTCAAGGGATAATTGAGTGATTGCTTTTGCTGGCTTTCAAAAATTTTCTCAGCTTCCTTTCTCCGTCCTCACTCAGAGGACGCCTTCGCACCCGGTTGTGAGTCCTCGCTGCTTTCCACTGTCCTGTGGGCACCTGGCCGGCCTGGGGACCACCTCTGCTCTGCTGTTGCTGACCAGGGCTGGCCCAGGGGGTAGTCCACTTCCTGGGCTGGCTGTGCTGCCAGCCGTGCCTCGGGAGCCCTCTGGGAGCCACCCTGTCCCTCCTTCTGGGCTGGCCCAGGGGGCAGTCCACCTCCTGGGCTGGCTGTGATGCCGGCCATGCCACGGGAGCCCTCTGGGAGCCACCCTGTCCCTCCATCTGGGCTGGGCCTGCCCTAAGCAGCCAAAGGCCACCACAGCTCCAGCGTCTGACTCCTGCTCAGCATGCCCTGCACCCTGGACTCCTTCAGACGGCAGACCTGGCTCTGGGTGCCACTTGCTTGTTTCCAGAGTGAAGCTGGTGTGCAATCCAGGCCTTGAGGCTGCATGCGGCACTGAGGCTGATGACCCTCTGTGAGGGACAGCGATGGCTCCTGACAAGGGCGGTGAGGGCCAGACCTGGAGAGGGATGGGGAGGCAGGAGGAGAGAAGCTGGGGCCAGCATAGCCAGGACAGGGGACCACAGGCAGAGCGTGAGGGGAAGGCTGGTCTGGGGTGAGAAAGGAGCGTGGACTTGAAGTCTGTGTCCCCCGGAAGCTGTCGTTGATGTTAACCCGTGTCTGTATGGGAGGCAGGACCTTGAAGACTGAGGGAAGCCGCGAGGACTCCAGGCTGGGCCCTGTCCCCTGAGATTGGGTCCT
Source organism: Sciurus carolinensis (assembly GCF_902686445.1). Taxonomy (NCBI): domain Eukaryota; kingdom Metazoa; phylum Chordata; class Mammalia; order Rodentia; family Sciuridae; genus Sciurus; species Sciurus carolinensis. The sequence continues at coordinate 1,679,275 of NC_062223.1, forward strand.
CAGCAGAGCAGACACTGGGGCACCTGAGCACGCCTCTGCCACCTGAGCGCTTAGTGAGAGGCCACCTGAAGACCAGCCCATCAGCACTGGTGTGCAGGCTCCACCTCCTGAGCCCACCTGGAGTCCAGCCCATCAGCCCTGGTGTGCAGGTTCCACCTCCTGAGCCCACCTGGAGTCCAGCCCATCAACACTGGTGTGCAGGCTCCACCTCCAGAACCAGGCAGAGCCTTGTCTACCAGCCCAGGAGGTGACAAAGGGGAAGGGCAGGTAGGAGCTGACAGGGTCCAGGGCAGAGGCTGGGGAGGAGCCTGGCTGGACATAGCTAGTGGCTTGTCTGCCAGGAGTTCTTTAGGGTTAGGGACAGTTGGGACTGAGGGTTGAGGCCATCCCCAGCCAGTTGGATGGAGCAGGGCCTCCGAGTGTGGTCTCAGTCCCCAGGGTTGATGCCCCATAGGAGGAAACAGGACATGCAGAGGCATGGAGGACGGCCACCGTGGACACCGTGGAGGCACCAGGCAGAGGCCCAGCAGTCTCTAGCATCTCGAGCTTCCATTTCTCCCCTCAAGCCACAGGGTCTATGGCACTTTCTTCTGGAGCCACAGCCAACCCTGCTGGTGGGGAGAAGGTGCAGGGGTTATGGGTAAACACCATTTTTTTCCTAATAATGCAGAGGCAGAAACAAGATGACCACAGTGTAACTCTTGGGAGGTGTGGACTGTATTTATTTAGAAGATCCAGGCTGAGCATTGAACAGAGGGAGAGTGAGCAATGGCAGGTCCAACAGGGAGGGGAGGTTGAGAACCCTCCTTCTGGATGGAACCAGGGGTCACCAATGCCAGGGGTTTCCTCTACACACATCCCAAGAGCTATCCAAACTCAGGGGGCGTAGAGCAGGATGGAGGAGCCAGTGGAGGCATGGGATGGGTGGCCCTGGGCCCTGGGCAGAGGACACCCAGTCCTAGGACAACCCAGCAAGTGGCATGGAGTCTCAGAGGCCTAGGAAGCCTGGGGTGGTGAAGGAGAGGAAGAGGAGGATCCAGTAGGCACGGTGGGAAGGAAACTGGCATGGCAGGTCCTGCAATCTCAATGCTGGATGCTGTGTGGAAGCTGGACACTAGGCTGCCATGGTCCCAACAGGAAGGACTCAGAGGTGTCCCTTGGCTGATCAGGACACAATTCTGGTCATTCCTGTAGAACCAGATTTTAGGACCCAGCTGATGTCTGTAATTAGAGCCTCAGATCTTACATTAGCAGCACACAGGGACACAGCAGCTGGATGGGCAGCAGCAGGGCTTGCAGCAGCTGGACTGGCAGCAGCTGGAACCACAGTCTGAGGAACAGCAGTGTTTACAGCAGTTGGACTGGCAGCAGCAAGGCTTGCAGCAGCTGGACTGGCAGCAGCTGGACCCACAGCCTGAGGAGCAACAGGGCTTGCAGCAGCTGGACTGGCAGCAGCTGGATCCACAGCATGAGGAGCAGCAGGGCTTGCAGCAGCTGGACTGGCAGCAGCTAGACCCACAGCCTGAGGAGCAGCAGGGCTTGCAGCAGCTGGACTGGCAGCAGCTAGACCCACAGCCTGAGGAGCAGCAGGGCTTGCAGCAGCTGGACTGGCAGCAGCAGGGCTTGCAGCAGCTGGACTGGCAACAACTGGACTTGCAGCCCCCACAGGAGCCACAGCCCCCCTTGCTGCCTCCACAGGAGCCACAGCTGGAGCAGGAGCAGGCTGGCACGCAGCAGCACACGGGCTTGCAGCAGCACACGGGCTTGCAGCAGCACACGGGCACACAGCAACTGGAGCCACAGCCCCCACAGCTGGAGCCACAGCCCCCACAGCTGGAGCCACAGCCTCCAGAGCAGCCACAGCAGCCCATGGTTCTGGTGGTGGAGGTGGAGTGGGTGAGAGGAGCAGGTGGAGAGGGAGGAGTGTGGGGTGGAATGTGGGAGCCTCTCTCCCTGGGGCCTTTATACACCTGCTGGCTGTTTAGTCTCAACACGTGATTACTTCCTTTTTGCTGATGCTCTTTCGTGTGGGCAATTGCTATTTTTAATCTCCTTACAGTCCCCCAGCCTGCTGGCCACGCTGGCCCTCTGGGGTCTCTGCACGTGTCTCTCCCTCACAGGTGCCCTCCTCAGAGGAAGGTCACCTCCCCCTGGCTGACTGGAGGACTTGTCCTGGCTCTCGGGTTCCCCTGGGACATCCAGGTGCCATGTCCCTGATTACCAGTGTTCAGGTCTCTTCTCACAGCCTCACTGGGACCATTAGTGTCACAGAAGTGCTAAGTTGAACTCCGACCACGTCCCACTTCAAATACCAAAGCTGCCAGGGTCATATTTGTTTAAAGTGCCCTAAGGGCTACCCACCCTGGATCTGGTGCCTGCTCACATGACTCTCCTCCTCTTTACCTGGCCCCTGGCACCCGTCAGCCCAACCAGGAGTTAGACCCAGGACCTGTCCAGGTCGCTGGGTTCATGAGTGAACATGAAGCTTCCCATGATTCTAGTATTTCCTCTGAAATTTCCTTTCGAAAAGTTTCCTCTGTTTTCCTTCCTAAAAGTCCCACTAGGCGGTCTGGTGAGGTGTTTCAAGTGCATGCTCTTTGCAGGCAACTGAGGTTGGTCAGTCGTTTTCTAATGGACTTGATTTTTCTAAAAATTATCTCTATTTTTTTATTGAGGTAAAATTTACACCAAGTGGAAAACGCGTTGTCCCCAGGTCCTGAGCCGCGGGTCACGTGCCGGTGGGATACCCCTCGTCCCCTGCCACACCCGTGTCACTCCAGGAAGCCTCCTGGCCGCCATCCCCCCGCAGCTGCTTCTGCCCCTTTGAGGCTGCTGCCAGAGGTCGTGTGCAGGAGACCCGGCGCGTGCACTGAATCGTCACCAGCACCCCGTTCCCCGTCAATGACGGGCTCTTTGAAATCATCACGACGTGTTCCAGGCAGAACTGTATTCCAGGGGCGAGGCTGCTCCTGGGGTGGGGCTGCACGTGACGTTCCTCAGATGAGCTTCCCGGGCATCTGGAGCCGGTCCTCCTGGGAGGGCCTCTCTAGGACTGGACTGGGGGAACTGGGCAACGTGGGTGTCCACCAGGAACCCGGTTTGCAAAGTGGTTTCTCTATTTCAACCCCCACCAGGGAAGCTGGAGAATCTCCGCTGCTCCCCATCTCTGTCCGCCATTCTGCTCTGCATTTTGTGTCAGGCCTTCTCCCGGGGGCACAGGAGGAAGGGAAGCTCCTGGGCACGCGGGTCCTTCCCTCTCTGTGGCTCATCTGGCAGTTTCTGTGGCGGCCTGCTCGTCCACTTATTTTCTCCTTATCCCACGTGGGCTCTGTCTTGGTTCCCTCCAGAGCTTTGTTAATTCCCCACATGTCGCCTTCGCCTGCAGAAGCTCCACTTGGGTCTTCTTGCACCTTCCGTCAGGTTCAGGCAAAGGCGCCATGTGGCGTGAGGAAAGTAAGAGGGAGTCACACACAAATTCTCAGTGCCAGCCCATGGGGATGTCGAGCAGAGGCTGCCCCACTGGGCCCATGCCCCAGGCAGAGGACACACCTTACTGCCTCACCCACCTACCAGCACCTTGGGATGCCTCGGCAACCATCTTGGATTATCTCCACCATCACTGCCGCCAACTTATTTGAGGTGGTTTCCATGTGGGGACACCTGCTGGAGACCAGAAGCTCATTATCAAGGAACCTACAGGTTACCTGCTGCTGCTGCTATGACCAACTTGGGACATGGCCGCTTACATCCAGGGATAATGGCCAGGACCTGAGAGATCATCACCAAGGGCCCTGCAGGCATGCTTGCGTCTGAGGTATCCCTGCCAGGTGTGCCAATAGCCACCATCTTGCTGCACAGGCAGGAGAGAGCCTTCAAGGGATCAGTAGCTGGGGCCATGAGTGAGGGCATCTTGATCCTACATCATCCAGTCAACCAGCCCAGCACCCACCAGGATCCCGGAGAAACTCCAGAGCACTTGTTTGCACCCAACATCAGCCTGGTCCATGGCTCCACTGAGCACCTGATCCCACAATATGGCCACAAACAGGACCCTCGGGTTCCCCAATCCCCAGCCTCCCCACCATCCCCTGGCCACCAACCCACCCAGGCCTGCAGCTGTGTGACTGGCCCACAGCTCTCAACACCTGCTCCCGATTCGCCCAACACAGAACAGCTTTCTGAGACAGGTGCACAGGTCCTGCTGCTCAGCCTCAGGACCTCCAGGGAGAGGTTCCTGACTGGGAAGTGGAAGGGCAGGACAGGAGAGTACAATTTAGAGTCTACATTATAGACCAGGAACTGCGGCTCCACCAGTGAGCCAGGGGCTCACACGCGTGGCCCCAGGGAGATCCTGGGGTGCCGTCTTCGAGACAGACTGGCGATGGCTGTACCTGCTCCAGAAGTCCCGCCTCCAGGTCTCATAACTGTCACCTCAGGAACTCGTCATCCTGAGGGTGGAGTTACCAGCAAACCCCCTACTGAGAGAGAAGGGAGGCAGAGAAGATGCTGCACTCCAACAGAAACATTGTCCACTTTTCCTGCAAGACTCGCTTTTTCCTTGTACTCATTCTTTTCTCCATTTTTTCTTTTTTCATTTCCCGCTCTCACGTCCCCATCATTGAAATCAAGAACTTTTCATGCATCAAGCTGCTGACCCTGGAGGACTGAACAGTCAATCACAGATCTCTTGTACAATGGGTGTTTTTATTTTTTAAATTCCTCCCTCACTCTTTTCCTGTGATTTATCTGTTTCCTCGGAGTCTCTTTCTCCCTGTTCTCCTGCTAACAATCAACTTCTTTTGATTCTGCTTTCACTCTTCCTGAGATCAAGTACCACTCTATTCTCACTTCTTCCTCATCAACATCGCACCCTACATGCCTCCCCATCATCTTTGTCCACCTGTAGAAACTCTAGACTTTATTGCAAACCTGTTGTTTATGCTGTAGATAATAATCAATCACCTCATCTCTGTTTATTACAATACTGTTAACGTCATCATGGGGGCTATTTGGTCTGGGGCTGCATATTGTCTGTACTGGGTGCTGTTAATATTGGATTCCCCCTTAAAAGTGAGGTGTTGGAAACCTGCAGGGGCACTATACACCTATAGGGGGAAACCGCAATAGCCCAGATGGGCACTGCTAAACGGGAAGATGCACGAACAACATGAAAAAACAAGGGAAGAAAGAGTTCCAAACAAACCAGAGGCTATAATAATAGAATCCGTTGTCAGCACGGGGGAAGAAATATCAGAAAAGGAGTTCAGAATGCACACAATTAAATGATCCGCAAAGTAAAGGATGAGATAAGAGAGCAAATGCAGGCAATGAAGGGTCACTCCAATAAACAGAGGAAATGCAGGAAGCAAAAGATGGGTTCAATAAAGAGAGAGATTCTGAAAGAAACAAAAACCAGAAATCCTTGTAATGAATGAAACAATAAACCAAATTAAAAGCTGAATAGTAAGCGTCACCAACAGACTAGATCATTTGGAAGACAGAATCTCAGACAATGAAGACAAAATATTTCATCTTGAAAATGAAGTAGACCAAACAGAGAAGATGGCAAGAAATCATGTACGGAAACTCCGAGTTCTATGGGAGATCATGAAAAGACCAAATTTAAGAATTATTGGGATTGAGGAAGGCACAGAGATACAAACCAAAAGAATGAACATCCTATTCAGAAATAATATCAGGAAGTTTCCCAAACCTGAAGAATGAAATGGAAAATCAAATACGAGTGGCCACGGGACCCCAAATGTACAGAATGACAACAGACCCACACCAAGGCACATTTTAACAAAAATACCTCACACACAAAATAAAGATAGAACTTTAAAGATTGCGAGAGAAAAGTTTCAGATAGGGAGGAACAACACAGATATCAGGAGGTTCCTCAGCCCAGATGCTGAAAGCTAGAAGGGCCTGGACAACGTATTTCAAGCTCTGAAAGAACATGGTTGCCAACCAAGAATCTTATACACAATAAAAACCAACCTTCAGATTTGAAGACGAAATAAGTCTTCCATGATAAACAGAAGTTAAAAGGATTTACAACTAGAAACGTGCACTATGGAACACTCTCAGGAAAATATTCCATGAGGAGGAAATGAAAAACAACAATGTAATCAGTAAAGGGAGGAATTTCCCTAAAGGAAAAGCCAATCAAAGGAGAAAGAAGGTCACGTTTAAAATCCAAAATAAGCCAATATGCCTGGGAACACGAGTCATATCTCAGAATAACCCTGCATGCTCATGGCCTAAAGGTATTAATCAAAAGACACAGATGGGAAGATTGGCTGAAAAACAAAGACCCAACAATATGCTGCCTCCACGAGATTCACCTAGGAATAGACATCCACAGGCTGAAGGTGGAAGGGTGGGAAACACACACCACTCACCTGGACTGCGTCAACAAGCAGGGGTTTCCATCCCCAGGTCGCACGTTGTACATTTCAAACATTGTCAAACAAAGAAGGGCCTTTCCTACTGCTTAGGGGATCATACTCCAACAAGGCTCAACAATCCTAAATGAATATGCCCTGACAATGGAGCCTCTACGTCCATCAGACAAACCCTTCTCAATTCTAGCAATCAAACAGACCAGAGCACAATAATCCTGGGTGAATTTAACATACTCTCTCACCACTGGACAGATCTTCCAACCAAACTAAACAAAGAAACTACAGAAGTAAGTGATACAATCAACGATCTTGACTGAATGGACATATATAGAATATTCGTCCATCAAGGAGTGAAGACACTTTTTTCTCAGCAGCACTTGGTTCCTTCTCTAAAAGAGAACATATGTAAGGCCACAAAGCAACTCTTAGCAAAGACAAAAAAGTAGAATACTTCATGCATTCTATCAAATCGTAATGGAACAAAACTAGAAAGAATGATAAAATAAAAAATAGAAACTACTCCAACACCAGGAGACTAAATAAGGTGATATTAAATGATGAAGGGATAGCAGAATCTCAGGGAGGAGACAAAAATATACTCTGGGTTAAATGAGCACACCGCTACAACAATTCAAAATCTCTGGGACACTATGAAAGCCGTACTAAGAGGAAAATCCATTCCATGGAGCACATTCAATAAAAAAATGAAATGTCAAGAAATAAAATGTCAACAAATAAAATTACATCTCAAAGCCCCAGAAAAAGAGGAACAGATCAACACCAAAAGGAGCAGCAGAAGTCAGGAAATCATTAAAATCAGAGCTGAAAACAATGAAATTGAAAAAAAGGAAACAATTGAAAAAATTGACAGAACAAAAAGTTGTTTCTTTGAGAAAAATGAATACAACTGAAAAAGATTGAGGAACACTAACCAAGAGAGAGAAAACTCAAATTACTTAAATTTGGGATGAAAAAGGAAATATCATGACAGACACTACTGAAATAGAAAACATAGTTATAAGCTATGTTGAAAGTCTATATGCCAACAACATAGAAAATCTTGAAGGCAATGGCAAATGCCTAGAGACATATGATCCACCCAAACTAAGTCAGGAGCACATACGCAATTTAAGCAAATCAACTGCAAGCAATGAAACAGAAGAAGCCCTCAAACGCCTACCACCTGGGACAGAGATTGGTGCAGCCAATTGGAAAGCAGTGTGGAGATTCCCCAGAAAACTTGGAATGGAACCACCTTGTGACCCAGATATTCCACTCTTCGGTTACACCCAAAGGACTTAAAATCAGCATACTACAGTGGCACAGCCACATCAATGTTTACAGTAGCTCAATTCACCATAGCTAAGCTATGGATCCAACCTAGATGCCCTAAAACAGATGAATAGATAAAGAAAATATGGTACATATACACAATGAAATATTACTCAGCCTTAAAGAAGAATGAAATTCTGGCATTTGCAGGTAAATGGATGGAGCTAGAGAATATAATGCTAAGCAAAATAATCAATCCCATACAACCAAAGGCTGAGTGTTCTCTTGGATAAGTGGACACTGATCCATAGTGGGGCGTGGATAGGGAAGAATGAAGGAACTTTGGATTGTGCAGAGGGGACTGAGGGTAGGGGTGGGGCTATGGGGATGGGAAGGACGTGGGGTGAGACAGACGTTATTACCCTGTATACATGTATGGTAAAAATTGCTTTTTAGAAAATACTTATCATTGTAAAAAAAAGTTAATGAAAAAAATAAATAAAAGATAAAAATAATTGAAACAGAAAAGCCCAGGACCAGATGGATTCTCAGCTGAGTTCTACAAGACCTTCGAAGAAGAACCAGCACCAATACACCCAAAAGTATTCCATAAAATAGAAAAGGAGGGAACCCTTCCAGACTCATTCCATGAAGCTAGTACTGCCCTGATACCAAAACCAGACAAAGACGCATCAAGGAGAGAAAACTTCAGATAACAATATCCCTGGGGAACAGAGACAAAAACGTTCTCAATAAAATTCTGGCAAATCGCATACAAAAACGTATTAAAAACAGTGCACCATGATCAAGTGGGTTTCATCCCTGGAACACAAGGTTGGTTCAATGTATGGAAATCAATAAACATAGTTCATAGCATCAATAGACTTAAAGACAAGAATCACAGGAATATCTCATTAAACAAAGAAAAAGCACTTCACAAAATAGACCACCTCTTCATGTTCAAAACACTAGAAAAACCAGGGATAGCAGGAACATACCTCAACATTGTAAAAGCTATATGTGCTAAACCCAAGGCCAACACCATCCCAAATAGAGACAAAATGAAAGCATTCCCTCTAAACACTGGACAAGACAGGGATGCCCTCTCTCACCACTTCTGTTCAACACTGTCTTTGAGACTTTAGCCAGAGCAATTAGACAGACCCAAGAAATTAAAGGGATATGAATAGGAAAAGAAGAACTCAAGCTGTCACTATTTGCCAGCACCATGATTCTGTATTTAGAGGATCCAGAAAACTTCTAGAACTCATCAATGAATTCAGCAAAGTAGCAGGATATAAAATCAATGCTCAAAAATCTAAAGCATTTCCCTTCATAAGTGATGCATTCTCTGAACAAAATTAGGAAAACTAGTCCATTCACAATTGCCTCAATGAAAAAAAATACTTGGGAATCAGTCTAACAGAAGAGGTGAAAGACCTCTACAATGAAAACAACAGAGCACTAAGGAAAGAAATTGAAGAAAAGCTGAGAGGATGGAAGGACCTCCCATGCTCTTGGATAGGCAGAATGAATACTGCAAAAATGACCACACTACCAAAACACTATACAGATTCAATGCAATTCCTATTAAAATCCCAGTGATATTCTTCCTAGAACTAGAAAAAGCAATTGTGAAATTCATTTGGAAAAATTAGAGACCCAGAATAGCCACAGCAATCCTTAGCAGGAAGAATGAAGCAGCAGTTACCCACTACCAGACCTTAAACTATAGTACAAGCAATAGTAACAGAAACGGCACGGTATTGGCATCAAAATAGGCAGGTAGACCAATGGTACAGAATAGAAGACACAGAGACAAACTCACATAAATACACTTATCTCATCCTAGACAATGGTGCCAAAATTAAACATCAGAGAACAGAGAACCTATTCAACAAATGGTGCTGGGAAAACTGGAAATCCATATGCAGCAAAAAGAAATTAGACCTCTATCTCTCACCCTGCACAAAACTCAACTCAAAGTGGATCAAGGACCTAGGAATTAGATCAGGGACCCTGCACCAAATAGAAGACAAAGTAGGCCCAAATCTTCATCATGTCGGCTTAGGAAAAGGCTTCCCTAACAAGACTCCCAAGGCACACGAAGTAAAATCAAGAATCAAGAAATCGAATGGATACAAACTCAAAAACTTTTTCTTAGCAAAGGAAACAATCAATAACGTGGAGAGAGAGCCTACAGAGTGGGAGAAAATCTTTACCACACATACTTCAGAAAAAGCACTAATCTCTAGTATTTATAAAGAACTCAAAAAACTTAACAACAAAAAAACAAGTAACCCAGTCAATAAATGGGCTAAGAAACTGAACAGACACTTCATAGAAGAAGAAATACAATTGATCAACAGACATATGGAAAAATGTTGAACAACTCTAGCAATTAGAGAAAATCAAAACTAAGATTTCATCTCACTCCAATGGGAATGCAATTATCAAGAATACAAGCCACAATACATGTTGGTGAGGATGTGGTGAAAAGGTTTACTCATACAGTGCTGGTGGGATTGCAAATTGGTGCAACCACTCTGGAAAGCAGTGCGGAGATTCCTCAGAAACCTTGGAATGGACCCACCGTTTGACCCAGCTATCCCACTCCTCAGTTTATACCAAAAGGACTTAAAATCAGCACACTACAGCGACACAGCCACATCCATGTTCATAGCAGCTCAATTCACCATAGCTAAACTATGGAACCACCTAGATGAATGGACAAAGAATAAATTAAAAAAATGGACATATATATTTATGATGGAATATAACTCAGTTTTAAAGAAGAATGAAACTCTGGCATTTGTAGGTAAATGGATGGACTAGAGAGTATCATGCTAAGTGAAATAAGCCAAACCCCAAAAGCCAAAGTCCAAATGTTTTCTCTGATTTGCGGAAGCTAATTCACAACAAGGTGGGGGATAGAGAAGAGCAGAGTTCCTTTACACTAGGTAGAGGGGAGGAAGGAGGGAAGGGTGTGGAGAAGGAATGACGGTAGAGTGAAGCAGACATCATCACCTCACGTACCTGGGTGACTGCAGGACGGGTGGGATCCTGCAACATGTACAGTCAGAAAAATGGGAGATGACCCTCCATTTATGTGAGACCTATCGAAATGGATGTGCATTCTACTGTCACAGACAACTAATTACAACAAATGAAATAAAAAAAATATTGAAACGATACATGAGCCTCAAAATGGCCGAGAACAGATACCAAACTAGAAAGGCACAAGCTGCAAAGCTAAGGGCATGACATGGGCTCTAGGAGGAAAATCTCAGAAACACTCGAAGTGGCACCGAGGAACGTGGACTGGACTCTGAAGCTCTTTCCGGTCACTTTGTGCTTGGCTCCGTTCCTGAGGACGCTGTGAACTCCATGTCACAGGTCACTGGAAACCCCCTTTTGTCACAGGGCCTCTCCGGACAGCTCAGCCGCTCCCTCCTCTGTGAACCACGCCCACAGAGGTGCAGGGCTCTCAGGCCATCCTCCTGCATGGGGCCAGCAGCTTCTTCATCGAAGCCCCAAAAGCATGCCGGATGACATCTTCAGGATCCGTGCCATTTAACCTCTCGCCAGACACGGAACGTGTGGGACCGCGGGGTCCTGGGCCCATTCATCACGCATGCAGGTGTTCACAGGGGCTGTTCCCAGCGAGGCGAGCGCGTGCTGCCATCTCTTGCCGAGACGCGGTCTCTGTCCTGGTCGCCCCTGTCGCAGGCCTCTTGGACTCCCCAGACTGTGACTGCAAGCACGGCAAGCACACTGGATGCTGGCGCTGAGGACGCTCCGTGTGGACTTGGCCTCTGCCCTTGGGCTGGACGTGGTGGCGGGGAAGTGCCCACACAGCCACGAGGGCCACGCACCGTAGCGCTTCCCTGGCTGCCTCCGTCACCCGCTCCTGCCCCCTGACTGCCTCCGTCCTCCACATTTTCAGTGGAGTCTTCATCCCTGCCATTGCACGTCCCACGTGTGGGACTCCTTTCTCGCTGTGTTTTCATCCTGGGGTCCTGCGGGCGCCTGGCTCTGTCCCTTTGAAACATCGGCTCATCTATGTGAAAACGCTGCTCACAACATCCTGAGTTTTTCCTGCATCTTTGCCTAGAGTCTGCTGCTTCTGCAGCGTACTTTCCCCTGGTCTTCGCGTTTGGGAATTTCTGGAGTCTGGTCCGGCTGCGGGGCAGCCCCTAGTAGTGTCTGGTGCCCAGCAGGCACTGTGGGCAGGCGTGCCACTTCCACGGATGCCACGGCCAGAGGACGGCAGGCCCCAGTGGGGGTCCCTGCGCCATCGAAGAGCCCTCTGGGCCGCATCTGCGAAGACCTGCGGCCACAGCTGCACTCCAGGTGGGGCCAGCCGAAGTCCAGAGTTGCTGGCACCAGCGAGCGGTCATCTGTGAAGGCCACTCCCAGGACTGCCTGTCCCTGGGGACCACAGGGCCCTCACCGGCACCTGGGCACCATGCAGTCCCTTAGGGATCTAGAGGGCATCGGGGTCCCATGACAGAGCTGCCCTCATGTGTGGTGTCCTGGTTGGACTCGCATGAGAAGCACTGTGGGGATGCGCTAACCACTGGACGGCCTGCCCCACATCCGGGCCGAGCTGCCTTTCTTCTGGACTCTGCGTTTCCACAGAGGAATCCCCGACTTCTTGCTTGGAGACACAGCTGGCCCCCCCGCCCTGCGGGTCCAGGTGTGTGTCGAGTGTTCTCTCCCCAATTTCAAGGCCCCTTGGACTCTGCTGTGCCTGGCGTCCCAGGGTTTCTGCGGGCTCAGGGTCGTCCAGGAGGGGAGCTGACCGGGTGTCTCGCTCCCTATGGAGAACCTCATGGATCTGCCTGTCGGGGTGCCTGTCCCAGGTGGGAAGGTCCCTGGGGGACCCCCAGGCCGGACTGGAGCTGGGTGGGCTTGCTCCCGGCCTCCTGCCCAGGGTCGCAGGGGGCTCTCCTCGCCCTGCAGTGGCAGGACCTGGCAGCCCTCTCGCCTCCTCCCTCCAGCCTTGGGAGTGTGCTTCTGAGTCACCTGTCACCTCAGGAGGAGCACTCTGCTCATCCCGAGGGCTGTGGGTCCCCACCGATCTGCCCTCCGACCCTGGAATCTTGACTTCTGGCCAGTTGGAGCTTGCGACTGGATGCAGGTTCCTCGTGGGTAATCCAGGAGCAGCGGCTCTCTGTGGGCCCGCGCTCCTCTGGGGCGAGATCACGCAGGCGCTGACCTGAGCCAGTCTTCTTTCGCCTCCCTCGTGGGTGTTTCGTCACTGTTGTTGGGATAGATTCACAGACGGTGAGATGGAGACTACCTGGACAGGATTCAGGAGCCTGTCCACCAGCGTGTCCCCAGCCTGGGGAGGCGGAGAAGGGGCCCTGCAGCCCCGGCCACGCCTGCTGCAGCTGTGCAACGTCCCCGAGCACCACTTCCATCGGCAGCTCAGCGAGGGCGCCGCACACCGTTCGCCTCTGCACTGTGGGCAGCACGCGCCCCGCAGGACCGTGGGCCCTGCTCCTGCTGTGTGTTCTTAGACGCCTGCAGCCTTGTCCAGCCGCCTAGCGGTGCTGCACTTCCTGTCCTTCTCTTCAGCCAGTGACCACCCCATGCCCGGGCCGCTCTCTTCCGGCTTGGGCAGGTCCTCACCTGCCTGGTTTCTGCAGCCTGGCTCGGCCGGACAGGTCGTGCCACGGAATCTCACGCAGGCAGCGTTGATGTGCGGTCAGAGGTCCGTCTCTTCTGCCGGCCGACCTGCTGGGGGCCGCCTCTCCACACACCAGCCAACGGACACGGGGCCAGGGTGTGCGGGGTGCTGCCCACACCCGAGGGCCAGTCCTCAGGGACATGCTTCCGCCTCTCTCCAGCAGCTCTGGCGGGTTCACTTTTCAGGGAGGCCTGCAGGCTTTCCCAGCATGGATGGGCGTTGCTCCTCCCTGCCAGCAACGCTCGCTGGCTCCTGTCTCCATACCCTCACCAGCCCCTGTGACCTCCCTTTCTTCTGTCCTTCCCTTGAGTTGCGTGGACTGAGCCCTGGGCTGCAGGCATGCTGGGCAAGCCCCTGGCCACTGGGCGCCGCCCCCGCCCCGGGTGTCAGTCCCACCAGGGATGGAGTGTCTCCTGCCTGGCCCAGCACAGGCTTTCCTCTCTGGAGCGACTGTGGGACTCCATGTCTGCTCCAGTCGGGTGCTGGAGTTCTGTGGCTCCAACCCGCCTGGCCTGCTTCCGGGACGGCTGCTGTGGAGGCTGAGGAGACACAAGGCAGGGAACGCACGCCCCGCCCTTGCTGGGCTCCTACGAGCTCCCCTCCCAGCTGCATTCCAGGCCCTTCTTTCTGTCTGACAGCATTCTCATCTATATCTTCATGTTCTGAAAGTAAACTTCCCTTAAATGCATCTGTCCTTACACTAGCCAAGAGCGGTCAAGGTCCCAGGATCACCAGGAGCCAATAACTCCAGCCTTTCACACGCAGGAGCGGGGAGCTCAGTCTCCACCTCTGCACAGGGACTGCCATCTGGCAGTTGGCTTTTGGTGGTGCATTAGTCTCCAGAGCTGCCCCTTCCCCTAGACGCGTGCACCCCGCTCCTCCTCCACAAGAGAACTTCCACTGTGCCTGTGACATTGGGGTCCTACGCTGATTCAAATGCAGACGGTCACAGGACAGCCTGCTCCCATCATGCCACTGTGAGTCACACACCGCCAGCGAAGGTGCTTCCAAAACCCACCAGAATCAGGAAATGCAACTCACCAAACTCCAGAGAGTGGTGAGCCCTTTGCAGGAAAGAAGAGGCTCCTAGCTGCTCTCAGGTCTCCTGGGGTGGAGAAAGGCCAAGGTGGCCCTGGACAGAGGCAGGGAGAGGCTGCTGAGTGTTGGGGGCACTGTAGGTGGTGCTAGAGGGCTGTCGTGACAGACCAGAATCCAGAAGTGCCCCATGCAGGGGACCCAGGGTGTAGTCACCTGGGACTCTGCCCCTGGATCTGGGAGGGGCACGCCAAGTCCTAGGGGTCTGTGAAAGGGCCCGTGGGAGATGCTTGGGGCAGGTGCCATCTCAGGATGAGGCAGGCAGTGAGCAGAAAGAAGTCCCTGGAGGCTTTCCAAGCTTTCAGGGTGGTGGGAAGGAATGCAGAGCTGCCCGAGCAGGGGCAGAAGAGAGGCGGGAGAGAGGGATGGGCACTGACCAGCAGCCCAAGGTCCTGGGCTTCTGAGGATGTGACCTTCAGACGTGAGATGGACCCGTCCAAGTCACAGGGGCCACGGAAGCCTGGGGAACAAGGGGCCTGAGGATCTGCACTCGCCAGAACATTGCAAGGAACAGAGGAATCTTTCTGGAACTTTCTGCCTTCAGACATGGTGGGAACATGACTTTGATCATGATTAACTTAGGCCAGGAACCCAAAGAGCCCACACACCAACACTGAACACAGAGCATCAGAAAGGGTTCGAAATGTCCCACCCTTGGGGGCAGCCACGGGCTACCCTGAGGTGCAGCGAGGAAAGAGTATCAGTGGGAAGCAGGTCACAGGGTCAAGTGAAGTGTGTGTTGCTCTACCAAGACACATGACCTCCCTGGGGAAACAAAAGCAGACACCAGGATGTGGCCATGGGTCCAGCCCACAACTGACCCCGGGCAGGTACATAAAGGCCCGGCTCAGGAGCTCCACCGCACACTCCTCCCTCTCCACCTGCTCTTCTCACCCACTCCACCTCCACCACCAGAACCATGGGCTGCTGTGGCTGCTCTGCAGGCTGTGGCTCCAGCTGTGGAGGCTGTGGCTCCAGCTGTGGGGGCTGTGGCTCCAGCTGTGACGGCTGTGGCTCCAGCTGCTGTGTGCCCGTGTGCTGCTGCAACAAGCCCGTGTGCTGCTGTGTGCCAGCCTGCTCCTGCTCCAGCTGTGGCTCCTGTGGGGGCTGCCAGTCCAGCTGCTGCAAGCCCTGCTGTTGCCAGTCCTGCTGCTGCAAGCCCTGCTGTTGCCAGTCCAGCTGCTGCAAACCCTGCTGCTGCCAGTCCAGCTGCTGCAAGCCCTGCTGCTCCTCAGGCTGTGGGTCCTCCTGCTGCCAGTTCAGCTGCTGTAAGCCCTGCTGCTCCTCAGGCTGTGGGTCCTCCTGCTGCCAGTCCAGCTGCTGCAAACCCTGCTGCTGCCAATCCAGCTGCTGCAAGCCCTGCTGCTCCTCAGGCTGTGGGTCCTCCTGCTGCCAATCCAGCTGCTGCACGCTCTGCTGCTGCCAATCCAGCTGCTGCAAGCCCTGCTGCTCCTCAGGCTGTGGGTCCTCCTGCTGCCAGTCCAGCTGCTGCAAGCCCTGCTGCTGCCTGTCCAGCTGCTGAGCCCGGTGTGCTGCTAATGCCTGCTCTCAGGCTCCAGCCACAGAGGTCCAGGCGTCCCCGCTCCCAGCTGGGGCTTTTTCATTGGTGGTTTGTCACATCACAGCTCAGTCTGGGAAGCAGAAGGTGAGTGAGGGTCTGACTGTGGTGCATTTGGGGGAGGAGCTGGGACGAGAGCCCTGGATCACACTGGTCCCTGCAGTGTTGGCACAGAAGCCGAGTGTTAAGCAGGTCCATCTGTCCTGCACGGGCAGGGGCTGTGTCCACGAGGCCTCCTCCATGAGTCGGCCACCATATGGCTGGCAGTCTCGGGCTGGTCTTGGTCAGCACAGTGAGAGGTCTGGACGGTGAGCTGCATACAGAGCTGAGGACAGGGATGGCACATGGGAACCCTCTGGGCCCCTGTGTCTACACGTCAAAGACCCTCAGAGGCGTGAGCCTGGCCATGTCTACTCTGGCCTCGCACTCACTGCCTGCTGCCCAGGAGAAGAGCCACAGGGAAGAGGCTGCTGTGAGCCTGGCCTCCAGCCCAGCCAACCTGCAGCAACACAGCCCCCGAGGCCTCCCTGGGCCTGGTCTCACCAGGGGCACCAGGTGCAGCCCAGCGACCCTGCCCCTGGCTCTTCATGACACTCCCAGCTCCATGCTGCCTGCTCCCTCCTGGGTCCCTGTCCCCAGTAGCAGTCTGACACCCTGCCCTGCCCTTCCTGCCCTCACTACTCACCCTGCCCCTCTGCACCCCCTGACCCTGACATTCCCCACCACCCCTCCTGCTTCCCTTCCTTGCCCCTCACCCTCTGCCCCTCCCTTCCCCCTGCCCCACCCTTCCTCACCCCCAGCCCCTTCTCTTCCCTGTCACCCCACCCCTGCCCTTTCCCACCACCCCACCTGCTACCCTTCCTCACCCTACACCCCCTGCCCATCCCCTGCCCAAGGCCTCCCACACCCCTACCTGGGCACTTCCTCCATTCTTCTATGTTCCCAGTCCCCCTCCTCCCCCATCTGCCATCTGCTGGATGGTCCCCCCGTGGTGACTTACAGGGCTCCCCCTGAGGACTTGGGATGTTTCTGCACCCCTCTGGGGACACCTCAGGAATGCCCTGTCCAGCCCCGTAATCACCTACTCTAGTGCCTGCTTCAGGGACAGATCTGACCCCAGAGAATAAACCTCTCTTGCCCCAAATCCTGCTCTCTCCTGTGGTTCTTTCCCCTGAAAATACCTCTCCCCACACTTGAGTTTGTTGTGCTTTTTGAAACCCCCTCAGATCTTCCCACTTGGACCCTCAGTCCACTCCACATGCAGTGCGTGTTTCAGGCCCCAGTGGAGGTGGTCAGGTCCTGTGGTGGCCGGGGGCAGCTCCCCAGGGCCGCTCTGCAGGGCTCTCAGGGAGGCCTTGGGGGAGGCCTTGTGGGAGGCTAGGGAAGGAAAGAAGGTGAGGACAGCGGGCTTTAAAGGGGGTGGGCCTGATGGGCCCGACCTGTCCCCAGATTCTGCTGTGGAGCCGTCCCCAGGACCTCAGATGTGACAGCACTAGGAAGTGTGTCCCTGTAGCGTCACTGACTGATGGGAGGCTGTGAGGTTGGCCCTCATCCACATGACCGGGTCCTCATAGGAGGCCCTCATGGAGACACACCGAGGACCATGCTGAACTGCAGAGGACAACCCACCCCAGGAGCGGGGCCGTGGCCATGAGCTGCTGCAGTCTGGCAGCCTGGGCCTGCTGTGGGAGGGCTTGGAGGGGCCTGGAGGGGCCTGGAAGGGTGGGGGCTTGTGACCCCGGGAGCCTGCACTCAGCAGGGACTCGGAGGGTGGAGGGGACGCTGCCTGGCAGAAAGGGACGGCCCGAGAGCCCAGCTTGGAGGGTCAGGACCCAGGGCGGCTCACCAGGACCCTCCAGGCCTGGCAGAAGCCACTTCACCTGGAGAAGGACCGGCCGGCTTTGGTCAGTTCTCCACAGTAAAGGAAAGCAGCTTCCTGAGCTCAGGTCTAGAGGCTGTGTGTCCAAGAGCAGAGGAGGCAGGTCCTCCAGGCACCTGGGCCTGTCTCATCGTGGATGAAGGAGGTGCAAGAGGAAGTGGAAGAGATCCCAGGTGAGACAGGAAGTCAGAGGGGTCAGGGTCCGAGCCAGGGCGGCCCTCTGAGGGCAGAGCCCTCCAGACTAGATCTCCCCCACGAGGCCCGCCTCTCTAAGGGCCTGCCTCCTCCTCCCCACTCGCTGGTACCAACCCCCAATGGGTGGACTTTGGGGGAACGCACCCCAGCCACCTGCACACCACGGAGTCCCTATAACTGCTCCCACTTCCCTGAGCAGGCGGCTGGAGCACGGGCTAGAAGCGGCCATGCAGCTGGAGACCCAGGAGCCCCAGGGGTGGACAGAGGGGAGGGGGGGTGGGGAGGCAGAAGGAGGCCAGGAGCCTGCAGGTCAGCAGCACCTCTGAGATGAAGAGGGAGGGGGAGGGGCAGGAGGGAGCAGAGAGCACCTGGCCTCAGCTCTGCAGGACACTCGGGACCTCCCTGAGGATCTGCTCAGGGCTGGGCAGCAGCAGCAGGCAGAGGGGAGTCCACCCCCAGAGCAGCCTGACCCTGAGGTCAAGGGAGGCTGGGGACAGTGGGAGGAGGGAGGTGGCAGACATGGAAGTGGACCACCCAACAGAAGAAGCACCCCTCAGATGTTGCAGAGGGAAAGAGTCCAGGTGAGGTTCACTTCACATCATAATCTCTAGTTTCATCCATTCACCTGCAAATGCCAGAATTTCATTCTTCTTTAAGGCCCAGTAATATTCCTTCATGTTTATGTACCACATTTTCTATATCCATTCATCTGTTGAAGGGCATCTAGGTTGGTTCCATAGTTTAGCTTGAAAGGACTCAATTGAATCAACCTGACTCCATCATAAGGAAGAGTCTCCTACTCAGTCGGGTCCCTAATCCCTCAAAAGAACAAAACAGCGCACACCCAGACTAATCATCGTACCAGAGGAAAGTCCCTATGAGCTCAGAAGTCCTGTTCTGATCATGCCCACCCCCTGAACTATCCCCAACGAGGACAGGTACACCCCAAACACCCTTACCCAATCCCTAAACGCTAAGGCATGAAACCCCCCACCTATGCTCCCCAACTCCCTGTGTGTGTTTTTTCCCTACGGCAAAAGGAACCCTTGTAAGGGTCGGGGCCGCTCCTGGTCTGCCTGCTGTGATGGTGCCTTGGATGACGGTCCTGACTTGAGTCTGCTAATAAATGGTCCTTCCTGCTTGCATCCGACGCTGGCTCCCTGGTGGTCTATTGGGGGCTGGTCGGTTTGGGTTTTATGTCTGGGGGCTCGTCCGGGATCCCCCTCCACCCCACAGACCATAGCCCGGAGGGCCCTCTACCTGTCAGTCAGTGTTGGATGTGTGCTCCTTTCCTTCCATTCCTGGGCGCCCATCTTGATCTGTGATCTGTGATCTGCGTGACGTAAACGGTTACAGCGGGCGCGCTGGACCACGTGGTCACAGGGCCTGGAAGAGGTTCCAGTCCCCAGCAGTGAGGACAGAGGGCCTCACATCTATCTGACTGAGGACGGCGAGCCTCCTCACCTCCGTCTTTTCTGTCCTATGGTGGGTCGCTCCCGCGCAGTGGCCCCAAGTCCTCATTTGGTCTTCGTTCATTCTCACGTCTAACAGAGGCAAGTTTGCCGCCTGTGTTCTAAGTGCCGTCTGCTGTCCTGGTTTATCGGCATCTGTGCGTGTGACCGTGAGGGACGCCATGGGACAGTCAGCCTCTTCTCCGTTGGACTCGATGATCTCTCACTATAAGGATGTGGAAACCAGAGCACGCAGCCTTTCTCCTGTGGCTAAAACGTTCACACTCATTCCCTTTTGCAGGACAGAAGGTCCACTTTTAATGTCGGGTGGCCTCCAGAAGGCTCCTTCACCTGGCCATCGTCAAGGACTCTGAGACATTTTCAAGCCTGGCACGGGTCACCAGAACCAAGTGCCTTACATCGTGGTTTGGAGGGGCCTCATTGAAAACCCTCCTCCCTGGCTTAAGCCTTTCTTACCTAACAGGTTAGGGTCCTGGGTCACGAGACAGACCCCTCTGCAGAACCCCTTGTGCTCCTAAGCCTGAAGTTCTCCAAGGAGACACTCCAGAGGGAGACATCTTCCCCCTCCCCCTTCTGCTCCTAGACCCTTCCCGCCACCAGCAGCCTCCTCGGCCCCCTAAACCCGCCTCCCGCAGGTCCACCAACCAGTACCCTAGGAGGCCGCCCTGGGGACCCGCAGTCGTCCAGGAGAAACTCCCCAGTCGGGGCCAACAGTCCTCCCCCTCCGGGCAGCAGGACCACCCGACCGAGATGGGAACCAACCATGCCACTACTGGCCCTTTGCCACCAGTGATCTTTATAATTGGAAGGCTCCAAATGCGCCCTTTTCTGAAGACACCAAACAGTTGATTAACCTTTTCCAAACTGTCCTTTTCACCCACCAGCCCACCTGGGACGACTGTCAGCAACTCTCACGGTTCTCGTCACCACACAAGACAGAGACCGCATCCAAATGGAGGCCCGGAAACTAGTCCCGGGACCTACTGGAGAGCCGACTCCCAGCCAGGCTCTCCGGGATGCAGCTGTCCCCTTGACCCGCCCCAGCTGGGATTCCAATACAGCGGAAGGTAGGGAGAGCCGCCTGGCGTATCGCCAGACTCTGTTGGGGGGTCTCAAGGTGGCCGCACGTGGGACCACCAATTTGAGTAAGGTTTATGATCTAAAGCAGGGACCTGAAGAAAGCCCAGCCGCCTTTCTAGAGATTGCAGGAAGCTTTAGGAGATATACTCACTTTGATCCAGATTCACCGGACAGTGCAGCCGCCGTAACCTTAGCTTTCATTAATCAGTCAGCTCCAGAAGTTGAAAAGAAGCTGCAGAAACTGGAACGTTTGGGAGAAAAGAGTTTAAGGGGTGTAGTTGCAGTGGCAGAAAAAGTGTTTCATGGAAGGGACAGTGTAGAGGAAACAGAAATCAAAAAGGAACCGCAGAGGAATCCACACCTTGCCAGCATCCTGCTAGCTGCATCCTCAGAGCCAGATGATCGCCGCCGGCGGCTGCGACACCTGGTGGCCAAAGGAGAAGATGACAAGCAATTAAAGGTAACAAAGAAAGACCTGGATGGGGAGGAATCAATATGCTCATTGTAAACAAGGAGGTCATTGGGTAAAGAGCGTCCAGGAAGGCAGGACGTAGTGGGACCAAAGTGCTCAGTACCCGAGATGTGAACAGTGACTAGGGGGACGGGGTTCAGTCCCCCTCCCCGAGCCCAGGGTAACCTTACAAGTGGAGGGGAACCCAATTGACTTTATGGTTGACACTGGAGCCCAAAACTCAGTTCTACTGTGGGCTAATGGACCCATAACGAGTAAAACAACCTGGGTCCAAGGAGCCACGGAAGTCAAGCCTCATTCATGGACGACCCAAAGGACTGTGGACCTAGGAAGAGGACGAGGGACCCATTGGTTTCTACTGATCCCACACTGCCCATACTGCGTGCTGGGACCAGATTTGTGAACAAAAACAAGAGCCCAAATTCGCTGCTCGTTGGCACAGGGAACCCCTCCGCATACGTGTAACTAGCAGTTCCTGAAGAGTATAGGACGCACCAAAGAGGTCTGGATCTAGACCCCCAAGTGGAAGATTGGCTCCAAGAGTTTCCCTCAGCATAGGCCGACTCAGGGGGCACGGGTCTAGCTAAACACCGACCCCCAGTACTTGTGGAACTCTAACCAGCGGCAGACCCAGTTAAGGTTCGTCAGTATCCCACGCCCCTTGAAGCAAAGGAGGGGATCACACCCCATATCCGAGGTTGCTGAGTTTGGGAGTCCTCAGGCCCACGCAATTGGCCCAGAACACTCCCCTACTCCCAGTGAAAATGCCGCCTGCTTGTCACAGGAGCTTGCTTGTCACACCACCGCCATCAAGGCGGATGGAATAGCCACCTGGAGCCGCTCTACCCACGCCAGGCTGCGGGCCCCTTCCCACTGGAGGAAAGCCACAAAGGTGAAAAATGGACGGTATCAGAAGCCCCGAGAATCCTGTCTAGCTGCGCTTCAAACGCTCCAGGCAGCGGCCCTTTGCTTCCTCACGTAAGTACTGTGCTGCCTCAAGGGAACCCCACCTCCCTTGGAGCCAAACCTGGATGATCATCAACGTGGAACCCGGCAATGTGGCCAAGGTCACCTCCTCAAACTTAGTCCCCCAAGGAACTTGGTTCCCTGACCTCCATGTGGACTTATGTGACCTTGTGGGGGATGCATGGGACCCTCGGACCAGGAACCCTTCCCGGGGACTGGATGTAAGACCCCCGGGGGTCGTAGCAATGCCAGAAGCCTAGGGTCCTAGGTCTGCCCCGCTCACTCGCGAGACAGAAAGCGAATTGCCAAGTGCAGAGGTCCTGAAAGCGTCTACCGTAAAGCATGGGGTGTGAATCTGCTGGGTGGATCACGTGGACCCCCGTCACCGGAGACCTGATCTTGGGGAAAGGGGTGGAGCATGCAAGAAGTGGGGCGAGGTTACTGCCAACAGGGCGGTAAAAGGGTGAGCTGTGGGCCATGCTATAACAAAGGCCAGTGAGGATATTCTGCCTTCCCATTAGCTACCCCAGGGGCACGCTGCAACCCGTCAGTCATAAAGTTTACCCCCCGGGAAAGAAGGCAAGCTGGGAGGCCGGAAAAACCTGGGACTGAGGCTCTACCGCAGCAGGTGCGATCCTGGACTAATTTTCACTATCAAGCTAGTCCAGAGAGCCCTGAGCAAAACAGCATTGGGTCCCCACCAGGCTCTTAAACCAAGCAGACAATCTGTTCAGCAAATCAGCACCCCAAAATCACCAAAATATTTTGGGGTTTGTTGGCACCGAGACCTCGCCACCAGAATCTGTCACTTTTCAGGCAGAGACCCCAGAAGACCCCTGTTAGCTCCTCTGAAGCAATCCTACTTAGTCCTAAACACCTCAAAACCCAATGTGACAGAGTCCTGTTGGCTGTGCTATGTTACAGCCCCACCATCCTATGAAGGCACAGCAACTCTAGGGAACTACACCCCTTCCCCCAGCTCTGCCGAATGTCGCTGGCAATCAAAAGCTACCCTTCCCTTACAACAAGTCGCTGGACAAGGGCTCTGTGTAGGTCATAGCCCTGAATCTCACCAGTTCTCATGCAGCCAAACTGTGTCGCTGGCAACTCAAGTCAATACCTAATTCCCCAGCAGGACTGGTGGGCCTGTCCTGCAGGACTCACACCCTGTGCCCACACAGAGGGGATCAATGCCTCCCGGGGTTTTTGCGTTCTCCTCTGGCTAGTTCCCAGGCTGTTGTACCATTCAGATGAGGACTTCTATCACAACTGAGAGAGAACCTCCTACGGACCTAACCCTAAGAATGGTTCTGGGTGTGGGACTCATAGAGGGGAACAGGAACAGCTTCCTTAATAACTCAGAACCAACATTACTCTAGTTTAAGAGCAGCTATTGATGTAGATATTGAGAGGCTAGAAAACTCCATTTCCCACCTTCAAGAGTCCCTCCCTTCCCTAGCTGAAGTAGTGATGCAAAACAGGAGGGGGTTAGGTTTGATTTTCCTACAGCAAGGAGGATTATGCGTGCCCTCGGTGAAGAATGTTGCTTTGATGTTGACCATTCGGAGTAGTTAAGGAATCTATGGCTAAAGTTGGAGAAGGACTAGCAAAACCAAGGAGGGAACGGGAGGCACAACGGGGCAGGTGAATCATGGTTAAGTCTTCCTCTTGTTGACCACCTGGATTTCTACCTTACTGGGGCCACTTATTATTTTACTCGTGCTCCTAACCTTTGGACCCTGCATTCTGAACAGACTAGTGCAGTTCATGAAAGAACGGCTGGGGGCCCTTCAACTGATGGTTATGGGTTCTCACTGTCACTCCCTAGACTCAGACTGTAGAGCTTACCAGATCCCATGATTGGGCCTCTTAGGTTCCAGTCCAAGGGGGAAATGAAAGGACTCAATTGAACCAGTGTGACTCCATCGTAGGGAAGAGCCTCGTTCTCAGTCGGGCCCTCAACCCCTCAAAAGAACGAAACAGCCCACTCCCCGACCAATCATAGTGCCAGAGGAAAGTCCCTATGAGCTCAGAAGTCCTGTTCTGATCATGCCCACCCCCTGACCTATCCCCAACAAGGACAGGTACACCCCGCATACCCTTACCCAATCCCGAAACGCTAAGGCATGAAACCCCCCGCCTATGGTCCCCAACTGCCTGCATGTGCTTTCTTCCTATAAGAAAAGGAACCCTTGTAAGGGTCAGGGCCGCGCCTCCTCTGCCTGCTGCGACTGTGGGTTGGATGAAGGTCCTGACTGGAGTCTGCTAGGAAATGGTCCTTTGTGCTTGCATCCGACTCTGGCTCCCTGGTGGTCTTTGGGGGACTCGTTGACTTGGGTATTACAAGCTATGGTGAATTGAGCTGCTATACACATTGATGTGGCTGTGTCACTGTAGTGTGGTGATTTTAAGTCCTTTGCATGTAAACCGCAGAGTGGGATAGCTGGGTCAAATGGTGGTTCTATTCAAAGGTTTCTGGAAATCTCCATACCGCTTTCCAGAGGGGCTGCACCAATCTGCACTCCCACCAGCAGCGTGTGAGTGACTCTTTCCCCCACATCCTCACCAACATGTATTGTGCCTTGTGCTCTTGATAATGGCCATTCTGGCTGGACTGAGATGAATCATTGGAGTTGTTGATTTGCATTTCTCTCATTGCAAGAGATGATAAACCTTGTTTCATATATTTCTTGATCCATTGCATATCTTCTTCTATGGGTTCCTGAGCCCATTTATTGATTGGACTATGTGCGTTTTTGGTGTTTTTTCTGTTCTTTATATATCCTGCAGATCAGTGCTCCATCTGAGGTCCATGTGGTAAAGATTCTTTCCCATTCTGTCGACTCTCTCCTCACTTTATTGATTGTTTCCTTTAGTGAGAAAAAGTAGATCAAATGTCTCTACAAATTTTTCCATGTCTTCATGTTTTTCTATTTTAATTGAGTAGGAATTTTCAAAATAGTCTCTAATTATCTTTTGTATTTCAGTAGTGACCATTGTAATGTTTCCTTTTGCATCTTGAATATTAGTAACTTGTTTTTTCTCTTTGTCTTTGTTAGTGTGGCTAAGGATTTATCAAGTTTATTGATTTTATCAGAGAACCAAATTTTGGTTTTGCCAAATTTGTCAATTGTTTCTTTTCTTTCAATTTCATTGATTTCAGCTCTGGTTTTAATTATTGCTTTTGGTGTTGATTTGCTCTTCTTTGTCTAGGGCTGTGAGATGTAACGTTAGGTCATTTATTGGTTGGCTTTTTATTCCTTGAATGAATGATCTCAATGCAATGTGCTTTCCTCTTAGCACTGCCTTCATAGCGTCCCAGAGATTTTGACGTGTAGAATTGGTGTCCTCTTTCCCTCTAAGTATTTTTTATTTCAACTCTGATTTCTTCTTCTATCCATTCATCCCTCAATACCATGCCATTTACTCTCCAGATGTTGGAGTGGCTTCTATTTTTTATTTATCCTTGATTTCCAGTTTCATTACATAACGATCTCATAGAATGCAGGGTACAATTTCTATATTTTTTTTTTTGCTGAGCCTTGCTTTGTGGCATAACATGTGGTCTATTTTAGAGAAGGATCCTCGTACTGTTGAGAAGAAAGTGTGTTTGCTTGATGATGGATGAAATACTCTGTATATGTCCGTTCAGTGTAAATCATTGGTTGTATCATTTAATTCTGTAGGTTCCTTGCTTACTTTTTGTTTGGAAGCTGTATCCAGTGGTGAGATATGTGTGTTAAAGTCAACCAGAGTCAAGATGCTGTGATCGATTTGATTCTTGAAGTTGAGAAGGGTTTGTTTGATGTACGTAGATGCTCCATTGTTTGGGGCATAAGTAGTTAAGATGGCTATGTCCCGTTGGTATATGATTCCCTTAAGCAGTGGGAAATGTCCTTCTCTGTCCCTTCTGAGTAATATTGGCTCGAAGTCCAATTTGTCTGATGTGAGGCTGGAAACCCCTGCTTGTTTGCACACTCCATGTGAGTGAGATGTTTTTCCCGACCTTTCACCTTCAGTCTGTGGATGTCTTTGCCTGGGTGATGAGTCTCCTGAAGGCAGCGTATTGTGGGGTCTTGTTTTTTAGTCCAATCAGCCAGTCTCTGTCTTTTGATTGATGAGGTTAGGTCATTAATATTCAGGGTTATTATTGAGATATGATTTGAATTCTCGGCCATTTTGGTCTATTTTTGGTTTTTAATGTGATTTAGTTTCTCCTTTGATTGACATTTCCTTCAGTGTAGTTCCTACTTTGCTGGGTTTCATAGCTTTGTTGTTGTTGTTTTCATTTCCTCCTCAGGGAATATTTTCCTGAGAAAGTTCTGTAGTGCACGTTTTCTGATTATGATTTCTTTTAATTTTTTTTTTTTTTAATAGGGAAGGTTTGTATTTGACCTTCAAATCGGAACCTTAATTTTGCTGACTATGGAATTCTCAGCTGGCCTCCATTTGCTTTCAGAGCTTGTGTATGTTATTCCAGGACCTCCTGGAGTTGAGGAATCAGCTGAGATCCCAATTGGTTCCTCCACATATGTAATTTGATTTTTTTATCTAGCACACTTTGAAATTATATTCCTATTTTCTATGTTAGTCATTGTCATTATGATGTGCCTTGGGGTTGGTCTGCTGTAATGTTGTACATTTGGGATCCTGTAAATCCCTTGTAGTTGATTTTGCATTTCAGTCTTGAGATTTGGGATGTTTTCTGATATTCTGTCCTTGAAAAGATTGTGCATTCCTATGGTTTGTATCTCCACGCTTTCGTCTATTCCAATAACTCTTAAATTTGGTCTTTTCATGTTAATCCCTATTTCTTGGAGGTTCTGTTCATGGTTTCTTACCATGTTCTCTGCGCATTTGACTTTATTTTCAAGAGAATATATTTTCAAGAGAATAATGTCTTTATTATCTGAGGCTCTGTCTTCCAGCTCTTCTAGGCTTTTGGTGAGAGGTTCCATTGAATTTGAAATCTGGTTTATTGTTTCTTTCACTTTGAGGATTTCTGTTTGATTCCTTTTTATAATCTCTGACCCTTTATTGAAGTGTTCTTTCATATCCTGTGTTTTTCGCTCCAGTACCATCCTTCATTTTGAAGATCAGTCGATGTATGTTCTAAATTCTGTCTCTGACATTGCTTTTACTGTGTTTTCTGTAGAGTCCCACGGGAGCCCTCTGGGAGCCACCCTGTCCCTCCATCTGGGCTGGGGCTGCTCTAAGCAGCCAAAGGCCACCACAGCTCCGGCCTCTGACTCCTGCTCAGCATGCCCTGCACCCTGGACTCCTTCAGACGGCAGACCTGGCTCTGGTGCCACTTGCTTGTTTGCAGAGTGAAGCTGGTGTGCAATCCAGGCCTTGAGGCTGCATGCGGCCCTGAGGCTGATGACCCTCTGTGAGGGACAGCGATGGCTCCTGAGAAGGGCGGTGAGGGCCAGACCTGGGGAGGGAAGGGGAGGCAGGAGGAGAGACGCTGGGGCCAGCATAGCCAGGACAGGGGCCCACAGGCAGGGCGTGAGGGGAAGGCTGGTCTGGGGTGAGAAAGGAGCATGGGCTTGAAGTCTGTGTCCCCCGGAAGCTGTGGTTGATGCCTTAACCCGTGTCTGTATGGGAGGCAGGACCTTGAAGACTGAGGGAAGCCGCGAGGACTCCAGGCTGGGCCCAGTCCCCTGAGATTGGGTCCTCGACAGAGCAGACACTGGGGCACCTGAGCACACCTCTGCCACCTGAGCGCTTGGTGAGAGGCCACCTGGAGACCAGCCCATCAGCACTGGTGTGCAGGCTCCACCTCCTGAGCCCACCTGGAGTCCAGTCCATCAGCCCTGGTGTGCAGGCTCCACCTCCTGAGCACACCTGGAGACCAGCCCATCAGCACTGGTGTGCAAGCTCCACCTCCAGAACCAGGCAGAGCCTTGTCTACCAGCCCAGGAGGTGACAAAGGGGAAGGGTAGGTAGGAGCCGACAGGGTCCAGGGCAGAGGCTGGGGAGGAGCCTGGCTGGACACAGTTCATGTCTTGTCTGCTCTTTAGGGTTAGGGACAGGTGGGACTGCGGGGTGAGGCCATCCCCAGCCAGTTGGATGGAGCAGGGCCTCCGAGTGTGACCTCAGTCCCCAGGGTTGATGCCCCATAGGAAGAAACAGGACATGCAGAGGCATGGAGGACGGCCACTGTGGACACCGTGGAGGCACCAGGCAGAGGCCCAGCAGTCTCTAGTGTCTCAAGCTTCCATTTCTCCCCTCAAGCCACGGGGTCTATGGCACTTTGTTCTGGAGCCCCAGCCAACCCTGCTAATGGGGAGAAGGTGCAGGGGGTTATGGGTAAACACCATTTGTTTCCTAATAATGCAGAGGCAGAAACAAGATGACCACAGTGTAACTCTTGGGAGGTGTGGACTGTATTTATTTAGAAGATCCAGGCTGAGCATTGAACAGAGGGAGAGTGAGCAATGGCAGGTCCAACAGGGAGGGGAGGTTGAGAACCCTCTCCCTGGATGGAACCAGGGGTCACCAATGCCAGGGGTTTCCTCTACACACATCCCAAGAGCTATCCCAACTCAGGGGGCGTAGAGCAGGATGGAGGAGCCAGTGGAGGCATGCGATGGGTGGCCCTGGGCCCTGGGCAGAGGACACCCAGTCCTAGGACAACCCAGCAAGTGGCATGGGGTCTCAGAGGCCTAGGAAGCCTGGGGTGGTGAAGGAGAGGAAGAGGAGGATCCAGTAAGCACGGTGGGAAGGAAACTGGCATGGCAGGTCCTGCAATCTCAATGCTGGATGCTGTGTGGAAGCTGGACACTAGACTGCCATGGTCCCAACAGGAAGAACTCAGAGGTGTCCCTTGGTTGATCAGGACACAATTCTGGTCATTCCTATAGAGCCAGATTTTAGGACCCAGCTGATATCTGTAATTAGAGCCTCAGATCTTACATTAGCAGCACACAGGGACACAGCAGATGGACTGGCAGCAGCAGGGCTTACAGCAGCTGGACTGGCAGCAGCTGGACCCACAGCCTGAGGAGCAGCAGGGCTTGCAGCAGCTGGACTGGCAGCAGCTGGACCCACAGCCTGAGGAGCAGCAGGGCTTGCAGCAGCTGGACTGGCAGCAGCTGGACCCACAGCCTGAGGAGCAGCAGGGCTTGCAGCAGCTGGACTGGCAGCAGCTGGACCCACAGCCTGAGGAGCAGCAGGGTTTGCAGCAGCTGGACTGGCAGCAGCTGGATCCACAGTCTGTGGAGCAGCAGGCCTTGCAGCAGCTGGTCTGGCAACAACTGGACTTGCAGCCCCCACAGGAGCCACAGCTGGAGCAGGAGCAGGCTGGCACACAGCAGCACACGGGCTTGCAGGAGCACACGGGCACACAACAGCTGGAGCCACAGCCCCCACAGCTGGAGCCACAGCCTCCAGAGCAGCCACAGCAGCCCATGGTTCTGGTGGTGGAGGTGGAGTGGGTGAGAGGAGCAGGTGGAGAGGGAGGAGTGTGGGGTGGAATGTGGGAGCCTCTCTCCCTGGGGCCTTTATACACCTGCTGGCTGTTTAGTCTCAACACGTGATTACTTCCTTTTTGCTGATGCTCTTTCGTGTGGGCAATTGCTATTTTTAATCTCCTTACAGTCCCCCAGCCTGCTGGCCACGCTGGCCCTCTGGGGTCTCTGCACGTGTCTCTCCCTCACAGGTGCCCTCCTCAGAGGAAGGTCACCTCTCCCTGGCTGGCTGGAGGACTTGTCCTGGCTCTCGGGTTCCCCTGGGACATCCAGGTGCCATGTCCCTGATTACCAGTGTTCAGGTCTCTTCTCACAGCCTCACTGGGACCATTAGTGTCACAGAAGCGCTAAGTTGAGCTCCGACCACGTCCCACTCCAAATACCAAAGCTGCCAGGGTCATATTTGGTTAAAGTGCCCTAAGGGCTACCCACCCTGGATATGGTGCCTGCTCACGGGACTCCCTCCTCTTTACCTGGCCCCTGGCCTGTCCCTCACCTGCCAGCCCAACCAGGAGATAGACCCAGGACCTGTCCAGGTCGCTGGGTCATGAGCGAACATGATGCTTCCTTGATTCTAATATTTCCTCTGAAATTTCCTTTCGAAAAGTTTCCTCTCTGTTTTCCTTCCTAAAAGTCCCACTAGGCGGTCCGGTCAGGTGTTTCAAGTGCATGCTCTTTGCAGGCAACTGAGGTTGGTCAGTCATTTCTAATGGACTTGATGTTTCTAAAAATTATCTCCGTGTTTTTATTGAGGTAAAATTTACACCAAGTGGAAAACGCGTTGTCCCCAGGTCCTGAGCCGCGGGTCGCGTGCCGGTGGGATACCCCTCGTCCCCTGCCACACCCGTGTCACTCCAGGAAGCCTCCTGGCCGCCATCCCCCCGCAGCTGCTTCTGCCCCTTTGAGGCTGCTGCCAGAGGTCGTGTGCAGGAGACCCGGCGCATGCGCTGAATCGTCACCAGCACCCCGTTCCCCGTCAATGACGGGCTCTTTGAAATCATCACGACGTGTTCCAGGCAGAACTGTATTCCAGGGGCGAGGCTGCTCCTGGGGTGGGGCTGCACGTGACGTTCCTCAGATGAGCTTCCCGGGCATCTGGAGCCGGTCCTCCTGGGAGGGCCTCTCTAGGACTGGACTGGGGGAACTGGGCAACGTGGGTGTCCACCAGGAACCCGGTTTGCAAAGTGGTTTCTCTATTTCAGGACTTTTCCTACTGCTTAGGGGATCATACTCCAACAAGGCTCAACAATCCTAAATGAATATGCCCTGACAATGGAGCCTCTACATCCATCAGACAAACCCTTCTCAATTCTAGGAATCAAACAGACCAGAGCACAATAATCCTGGGTGAATTTAACACACTCTCTCACCACTGGACAGATCTTCCAACTAAAACTAAACAAAGAAACTACAGAAGTAAGTGATACAATCAACGATCTTGACTGAATGGACATATATAGAATATTCGTCCATCAAGGAGTGAAGACACTTTTTTCTCAGCAGCACTTGGTTCCTTCTCTAAAAGAGAACATATGTAAGGCCACAAAGCAACTCTTAGCAAAGACAAAAATGAAGAATACTTCCTGCATTCTATCAAATCGTAATGGAACAAAACTAGAAAGAATGATAAAATAAAAAATAGAAACTACTCCAACAGCAGGAGACTATATAAGATGCTATTAAATGATGAATGGATAGCAGAATCTCAGGGAGGAGACAAAACTATACTCTGAGTTAAATGAGCACACCGCTACAACAATTCAAGATATCTGGGACACTATGAAAGAATTACTAAGAGGAAAATCCATTCCATGGAGCACATTCAATTAAAAAAATGAATTGTCAACAAATAAACTGTCAACAAATAAAATTACATCTCAAAGCCCCAGAAAAAGAGGAATAGATCAACACCAAAAGGAGCAGCAGAAGTCAGGAAATCATTAAAATCAGAGCTGAAAACAATGAAATTGAAAAAAAGAAACAATTGGAAAAATTGACAGAACAAAAAGTTGGTTCTTTGAAAAAATAAAGAAAACTGAGAAAGATTTACGCACACTAACAGAGAGAAAACTCAAATTACTAAAATTTGTGATGAAAAAGGAAATATCATGACAGACACTACTGAAATAGAAAACATAGTTAGAAGCTATGTTGAAAGTCTATATGCCAACAAAATAGGAAATCTTGAAGGCAATGGCAAATGTCTAGAGACGTATGATCCACCCAAACTAAGTCAGGAGCACATACGCAATTTAAACAGATCAACTGCAAGCAATGAAATAGAAGAAGCCCCCAAAAGCCTACCACCTGGGACTGAGATTGGTGCAGCCAATTGGAAAGCAGTGTGGAGATTCCCCAGAAAACTGGGAATGGAACCACCTTGTGACTTAGATATTCCACTCTTCGGTTACACCCAAAGGACTTAAAATCAGCATACTACAGTGGCACAGCCACATCAATGTTTACAGCAGCTCAATTCACCATAGCTAAGCTATGGATCCAACCTAGATGCCCTTCAACAGATGAATAGATAAAGAAAATATGGTACATATACACAATGAAATATTGCTCAGCCTTAAAGAAGAATGAAATTCTGGCATTTGCAGGTAAATGGATGGAGCTAGAGAATGTAATGCTAAGCAAAATAATCAATCCCATACAACCAAAGGCTATGTGTTCTCTTGGATAAGTGGACGCTGATCTATAGTGGGGCATGGATAGGGAAGAATGAAGGAACTTTGGATTGTGCAGAGGAGACTGAGGGTAGGGGTGGGGCTATGGGGATGGGAAGGAGGTAGAGTGAGACAGACATTATTACCCTGTATATGTGTATGAAAAAATAGCTTTTTTAAAAATACTTATCATTGTCAGAAAAAGTTAATGTTAAAACAATAAATAAAAGATATAAATAATTTAAAAAAAAAACCTACCAACCAAGAAAAACCCAGGACTAGATGGATTCTCAGCTGAGTTCTACAAGACCTTCAAAGGAGAACTAACACCAATACACCAGAAAGTATTCCATGAAATAGAAAAGGAGGGAACCCTTCCAGACTCATTCCATGAAGATAGTACCACCCTGATATCATAACCAGACAAAGACACATCAAGGAGAGAAAACTTCAGATCAGTATTCTTGGGGAACAGACACAAAAATGTTCTCAATAAAATTCTGGCAAATTGCATACAAAAACGTATTAAAAACAGTGCACCATGATCAAGTGGGGTTCATCCCTGGAACACAAGGTTGGTTCAATGTATGGAAATTAATAAACGTAGTTCGTAGCATCAATAGATTTAAAGACAAGAATCACAGGAATATCTCAATAAACACAGAAAAAGCATTTCACAAAATAGACCACCTCTTCATGTTCAAAACACTAGAAAAACCAGGGATAGCAGGAACGTACCTCAACATTGTAAAAGCTATCTGTGCTAAACCCAAGGCCAACACCATCCCAAATAGAGACAAAATGAAAGCATTCCCTCTAAACACTGGACAAGACAGGGATGCCCTCTCACCACTTCTGTTCAACACTGTCTTTGAGACTTTAGCCAGAGCAATTAGACAGACCCAAGAAATTAAAGGGATATGAATAGGAAAAGAAGAACTCAAGCTGTCACTATTTGCCAGCACCATGATTCTGTATTTAGAGGATCCAGAAAATTCCACCAGAAAACTTCTAGAACTCATCAATGAATTCAGCAAAGTAGCAGGATATAAAATCAAATCTCAAAAATCTAATGCATTTCCCTGCAGAGACATGTTTGGGTAGCCGTAGGATGGCGGCTGGTGTTGAGCCAAGAGGTGGCGCATAGTTAGTGTTAACATGGCGTGATCTACTTTTGCCTGATTAGTTAATGTCTCGTCTGCGCTAGTGGTCAACAGATGTTCCTCATTCTTTCTTGATTGGTACCGTGGGGCGTGCTTCAATTGTGCTGATCCTAAGCTGATTGGCTGCCTTAGGTATATAGGACATTCTCTTCACCTGAGCGGGGGTCGCAGGTTGTGGGACATAGGCCACATGCCACACACGACATGCCGCACCTCCAAGAAGCGACCCACCTTTAAGAAGTAGTAGACTTTCGATCCCCTGCACCAAAAAAAAAAAAAAAAAAAAAAAAAAAAAGTAGTAGACCTTTGATAACCGTAACCTCTGAAAGAGTAGCACCTCTAAAATTAAGCAAAGTCTCTCTTCCTCTAAGCAAAGTCTTTCTTCCTCTCAAAGCCTCTCTTTCTCTAAAACTAAAAGTAAGCAAAGCTTCTCTTCCTCTATAAACTAGCGAACAAGCAAGTAAGCAAGCAGTAGCCCAGATAAAGTAATAGAAGTAGTTCTGTTCCAGTCCACCTCTGAAATTACCGAGAGATTGTCGCTGCGGACAGCAACATTTCCCTTCATAAGTGATGCATTCTCTGAACAAAATTCGTAAAACTAGTCCATTCACAATCTCCTCAATGAAAAAAAATACTTGGGAATCAGTCTAACAGAAGAGGTGAAAGACCTCTACAATGAAAACTACAGAGCACTAAGGAAAGAAATTGAAGAAAAGCTGAGAGGATGGAAGGCTCTCCCATGCTCTTGGATAGGCAGAATGAATACTGTCAAATATGACCACACTATCAAAGTGCTATACAGATTCAATGCAATTCCTATTAAAATCCCAATGACAGTCTTCATACAACCAGAAAAAGCAATTGTGAAATTCATTTGAAAAAATAAGAGACCCAGCATAGCAAAGCGATCCTTAGCAGGAAAAGTGAAGCAGCAGTTACCCACTACCAGACCTTAAACTATAGTACAGAGCAATAGTCACAGAAACAGCACGGTATTGGCATCAAAATAGGTAGGTAGACCAATGGTACAGAATAGAAGACACAGAGACAAACTCACATAAATACACTTATCTCATCCTAGACAAAGGTGCCAAAATTAAACATCAGAGAACAGAGAACCTATTCAACAAATGGTGCTGGGAAAACTGGAAATCCATATGCAGCAAAAAGAAATTAGACCTCTATCTCTCACCCTGCACAAAACTCAACTCAAAGTGGATCAAGGACCTAGGAATTAGATCAGGGACCCTGCACCAAATAGAAGACAAAGTAGGCCCAAATCTTCATCATGTCGGCTTAGGAAAAGGCTTCCCTAACAAGACTCCCAAGGCACAGGAAGTAAAATCAAGAATCAAGAAATGGGATGGATACAAACTAAAGAACTTTTTCTTAGCAAAGGAAACAATCAATAACGGGGAGAGATAGCCTACAGAGTGGGAGAAAATCTTTACCCACACGCACTTCAGATAAATTGCTAATCTCTAGTATTTATAAAGAACTCAAAAAACTTAACAACAAAAAACAAGTAACCCAATTAATAAATGGGCTAAGGAACTGAACAGACACTTCTTAAAGGAAGAAATACGATTGATCAACAGACATATGGAAAAGGGTCATCATCTCTTGCAATTCGAGAAATGCAAATCGAAACCACTCCAAGATTTCATCTCACTCCAGAGAATGGCAATTATCAAGAACACAAGCAACAGTAAACGTTGGTGAGGATGTGGGGAAACACCATGTGCTGCTGGTGAGAGTGCAGATTGGTGCAGTCACTCTGGAAAGCAATGTGGACATTCCTCAAAACCTTGGAATGGAACCAACATTTGACCCAGGTATCCCACTCCTTGGTTTATACCCAAAGGACTTAAAATTCGCATACTACAGTGATGCAGCCACATCCATGTTTATAACAGCTCTATTCACCATAGCTAGGTTGTGGAACCAACCTAGACACCCTTCAATAGATGAATGAATGAAGGAACTGTGGTAAATATACAGAATGGAATATCACTCAGTCATAAAGAATAAAATTATGGCATTTGCAGGTAAATGAATGGATTTGGAGAATATCATGCCAATTGCGATAAGCCAATCCTCAACAAAGACCCAATGTTTTCTCTGATGAGTGCATGCTGATGGATAATCGGGTTGGGTAAAGGAAGAACGGAGGAACTTTGGATTGTGTAGAGGGAAATGAGGGGAGGAGAGGGGCAGGGGGAAGGGGAGATGGTGGAATGAGACAGACATCATCACCCTATGGACGTGTCTGAGTACAGCAACGCTGTGACTGCACATCGTGCACAACCACAGAAATGAAAATCGTACTCCTTTTGTGTACAATGAATCAAAGACCCAACATTCTCAGTGCCTGGGAGGGCCAGGAAGCGACTCAAAGACCCAGGGGCAAAATCTAACTGCCAGGCCCACAAGTGGGTCCCGGAGCTGGCCGGCACCAAGGGACACGGGTACGGCTCTGCTCCCGGGGTCAGGGAGGGATGCAAGGACAGAGGCCTCCCGCCCAGCCTCAGCTGCAGGCTGCAGTCACCTGACTGGAGGGAGGGCCAGTGCAGGTCCCTGGGGTGGGCAGCCTGGGAGGCCCAGGGACCCAGCACCTTGCCCAGCACCTGTCCACAGCACTGGGACCCCAGCAACTGGGACTCGGCCTCCTCTCTGAACCTGCTGTCGGATCTGCTGGCCGGTGCTCTGTGCAGCCGGTTCCTGGCCTTCTCTTTGTCACGCTCCTCTTGGTCCCGAGAGCTGAGATGCCACTAGAATCTGGTTTTGAGCTTGTCTTCACACTCTTCAAGGGCTTCCTCTGTGGATATTTGCCAGTCTTTCCCTTTATAATCAGACTACTTGTAAGGAGGAAAGACTTCCCTGTGCCCATAAAAGTTTTGTGATCCACATTTAAAGCCTTGACCCAGTGATGTGTGTGACGGTTAGTTTCATATGTCCACCGGACTGGATCACAGGCTGCCCTGATAATTTTGCCACAACAAATTTATATGTCATCTTGACTAGACCGATTTATCTATCATCTATCTATCTATCATCCATCTACCTAGCATCTATCATCTATCTTTCTATCTCTTATCTATCCTATCTCTTATCTGTCTCCTATCTATCTCTCATCCTATCTTCTATCATCTATCTTTCTAGCTCATATCTATCATCTACGTGTCTCTTATCTATCATCTATCTGTCATCTATATGCATCTATCTATATATCTATCTATCATCTATCCATCTCTATTACCTATCATCTATCTAACATCTATTTATCTATTTTCTATCTGTCTGTCACTTGTCTATCTTTCTTATTTTTCATCTATCTGTCTTATCTATCTCTTATCTATCATCTATATCTGTCTCTATCTCTCATCCTATCATCTGTCATCTATCTATCATCTATCTGTCTGTCTCTTATCTCTTATCTATTTACCATCTGTCTCTTATCTATCTCTTATCTATTTACCATCTATCTGTCTCTTATCTATGTATCTTTCTGTCTCTTATCTATCATCTATCTATCATCTATCTCTTCTCTATCATCTACCTCTTATTATCTATCATCTATCTCTTATCTATCATCTCTTATCTACCTTTCTATCTCTTATCTATCCTGTCTCTTATCTGTCTCCTATCTATCTCATCTATTTTTCTGTCTCTTGTCTAGCTCCTATCTATTATCTATCTATCCATCATCTATCTATCCTCTCTCTATCTCTTACCTATCTATCTATCATCTCTATCTGTTCTTCATCTCTCGTCACCTACCTGAGCTCTCTAGGAATCTACCATCCATTTGCCTCGTCTGTTACCGTCACCAGGCGTCCTACATCGCTGCCCTGTCCCTCTGCACCTACCCCCATCTGCAGCCCTTGCACACACCTGCCCGTCATCCGTGGCCACACACTTTCCCTCTGCACTCTCACCCTGTGCCCGTCTGGCTCTGTCTCCATCAACCATCTCTCTGCTCCTGTTCTCCACCACCTCCCCTATTTTCTGTCTCCCACTCACCCATGCTCTGTGGTTCTCCCGCTGGCTCTGTGTCTCTGGAGGCCCCTGGAGGACCTTCGTCCCTCCCAGGTGGACACAACTGTCATGGCGGCCAGTCCCTGCTCAGTGTGACGAGATGGCCTGGGTGTCCTTGCAGAAGCAAACCCCACCCAGGTCCCGGAGGACAGAGCCATCGGTGCTGTGTGTGCTTCGGGAGAGCCCAGCTGTGCTCCTCGCTCAGCCTCTGGCTGTCAGCACTGGCCGAGGAGAGAGGACTCTGTGAAAGGAGTCCCCTGATATCTGGGAAAGAACCTCCCACAGTGACAAGCACAGGTTGCACTGTGACCAAGGACCGGTATCTAGGATACACAGCATCTCAGGACACTCAGCAGCAAGACACAGAACAATCCAACTAGAACATGGGGAAGCCCTGGAGGGGCCCTCCCTGGAGAGGACACAGACGGCCAGGACACAGGACAGCTGCTTGCATCATGGCCGGCAGGAGATGCTCGCGAGGACCCCTGCACCAGGGCACCTGCTGGAATCCCAGTCGCCGCCCTCATGCGTGCCCAGGAGAGCACGGAGAAGCCCATCACGTACCGGTGGCCCATGGGAATACAGAGTGACATGGTGCGGCCACTCTGGGAAACAATGTGGCAACGTTTAAAAAAGAGAGAGATGCAATCCCACCAGACCAGCTGTCTCCCTCCCAGGCATTATCCCAGAGGAACAAAAACTCATCCACACAGAACCCGCCAGGAATGTTCAGGGAGCCTGAGTCACGCTAGCCAGATCGCGGGAGCCACCCGGTGTCCTTCAAAGGGTGACTAACAAACCCTGGTCCCCAGAGCCCTACTTGGCAAGAAGATCAGCCACAGACGCAGGCAACCTGGGGCGTCTCGGGAGTTATGCCGAGTGAACCCAGCCCGCCCGGGGGCCCCGCCATTACCCAGCATGCTCCAGGTGACCCAAGTATAGAGGGGAGAGCAGGTGTGTGGTTGGCAGGGGTCAGGGAGGTGGTGAGGGCAGCTGGGGACTGGAGCGGGCTTCTCGGGGCTGCAGGAGGCTACTAGGTGGAGATGTCCCACGTCCCCACGGTGCAATGTCAGCATCCTGGCTGGGGCGTGGTGATTGCTGACCTGAGGGCGCTATTGTGGGCCAGCCTGGGAAAGGGCCCTGGAGGCTCCTGATGCTTCTCACAGCCACACGGGGTTCCACAGCAACCAGAGCAGAGAGCTGAACCTGAGAGACAGAGCCAGGGAGAGGGAGGCAGCAGGCAGAGTGCAGAAGCTCAAGGTGGAGAGACAGAGCCAGGGAGAGGGAGGGAGCAGGCAGAGTGGAGAAGCTCAAGGTGGAGAGACAGAGCCAGGGAGAGGGAGGGAGCAGGCAGAGTGGAGAAGCTCAAGGTGGAGAGACAGAGCCAGGGAGAGGGAGGGCAGCAGGCAAAGTGCAGAAGTTCAAGGTGGAGAGACAGAGCCAGGGAGAGGGAGGGAGCAGGCAGAGTGGAGAAGTTCAAGGTGGAGAGACAGAGCCAGGGAGAGGGAGGGCAGCAGGCAGAGTGGAGAAGCTCAAGGTGGAGAAACAGAGCCAGGGAGAGGGAGGGCAGCAGGCAGAGTGGAGAAGTTCAAGGTGGAGAGACAGAGCCAGGGAGAGGGAGGGAGCAGGCAGAGTGGAGAAGTTCAAGGTGGAGAGACAGAGCCAGGGAGAGGGAGGGGAGCAGGCAGAGTGGAGAAGTTCAAGGTGGAGAGACAGAGCCAGGGAGAGGGAGGGCAGCAGGCAGAGTGGAGAAGTTCAAGGTGGAGAGACAGAGCCAGGGAGAGGGAGGGGAGCAGGCAGAGTGGAGAAGTTCAAGGTGGAGAGACAGAGCCAGGGAGAGGGAGGGCAGCAGGCAGAGTGGAGAAGTTCAAGGTGGAGAGACAGAGCCAGGGAGAGGGAGGGCAGCAGGCAGAGTGGAGAAGTTCAAGGTGGAGAGACAGAGCCAGGGAGAGGGAGGGCAGCAGGCAGAGTCGAGAAGTTCAAGGCTGCAGAAGGAGGTCATGTTCACCAGGCCCATGAAAGACCTGAGTGGAGGGGCTGATGCCCTGGAGCTCGGGCATGGCAGTGAGGGTGGCAACTGGAAGCTCAGATCCTAAGCACATTACAGAGGAGGAGCCGGTGGGTTTGCTCTGGACTGGATGTGGAGGGTTTCAGAGCCAAGGGGAGAGGAGCCACCAGAGTCACCCTGAGCACCTGGGAGGCAGGAGCGCTGTGCACCTGAGAGAGGCCAGAGGGCAGGTGCCAGGGCCAGGGCAGGGTGACCAGCAGGCATGGGTTTGGTTGGAGATGCCAGGTGGCCACAGCCAGGTGCCCCCCAGGCCTGTGAGCATGAAGTCCAGAGCACTGCAGCGGGAGCGAGATGTGAAGGTGAGGCTGTGGAGGACGGAGGCTGAACCAGGAACCCCCGAGCTCAGCGCCTGGGCCGGGAGAATCAGCACAGGGGCAGAGACGGGCCACGCAGGGCACAGGAAGGAAGCCAGGAGCCCCAGCTGGAATCCCCCACTGGCCTCAGGAGGATGTCTGTCCTCCAGGGAAGCACAGACGGGCTCAGATTCCTCCCAGGACCTGCTCCTCTGCCCGCTGTAGCTTTTCCGTAGTTGCAATCCACAGCTGCAAAGTGCAATGTTAGGAGCTTTGTGTAGCTCTCAAGAAAGTCCATTGTTCAAAGTTACTGTAAGGAGGGCAGGAACTGGAGAAGGGAGCTGGTGAAACTGTGGCTGTGGAGCATAAGAGTTCCTTCCTTCCAGGAGCTGTGTGCCTGAGATCAGGGTCAGAGCTGATAGGGCTCTTGCACAGAGCCTCCTCGAGCAGGGCATTGCCACAGCAGCTGAGCATCCTGAGCCCTTGCACAGAAACATTCCCAGGCCCCGGGGATGCCATAGCCATGAGAGCACAGAGACCCTCAATCTCACCCATCCTCTCCTCCTCTCCACAGCAGGGCTTGCAGCAGCTGGACTGGCAGCCCCCACAGGAGCCACAGCTGGAGCAGGAGCAGGCTGGCACACAGCAGCACACGGGCTTGCAGCAGCACACGGGCTTGCAGCAGCACACGGGCACACAGCAGCTGGAGCCACAGCCCCCACAGCTGGAGCCACAGCCCCCACAGCTGGAGCCACAGCCTCCAGAGCAGCCACAGCATCCAGAGCAGCCACAGCAGCCCATGGTTCTGGTGGTGGAGGTGAGTGGGTGAGAGGAGCAGGTGGAGAGGGAGGAGTGTGGGGCGGAGCTCCTGAGCGGGACTTCATGTACCTGGGGGCCACTCCGTGCCTTGGTCCGCCTCACTGAGTTGTGTCCGTGCCTCAGGACGTGCCTGTGTGTCCGCGGCCATCAGGTCCTCGCTTGCCTCATCAACACTGGCTTTCTTGTTTCTAAATCTGGCGGCTTCCTCACTGGACTGGATGCTGCGATTCCCCTGGTCACTGCCTCCGCGTCCTTGAGTGGCAGGCCCAGCAGTCCCGACTTCTCCCTCCCATCTGGACTTCCCATCCACCCAGCTCCATTTCCCTGGAGAACACGGTCTTGTGTAAATCAAGCGCTCTGGACAAGTCCAGCTTCGTCCACTCAGGACAGCCCGGTGCTCAAGGTCCAAGGCACTGCACGCCACCTTCAGCACAGTGCCATGGATTTTTAAGATCTTCATGAGTTTCCTGTCTGGAGAGGGGCATCCTGTTCATTGCTTTAATTCCTTTCATTACCAGTGTGGGTGATGGTTTTGCAAGTACATAAGAAAAATTTCCTTGACTTCTCTCTATTGCGTTAAAAGTTCTCTGTATTGGAGAAACAAATTCCCTGTCCTGATGGTACTTTTGTTTTTATGAGAGCATTGAGGGTTTGCACAAAGTGGGTTTGCTTTCACAGGGCGCACGAGATGGAGAGGGATCTGCTCCACTCAGTCCCCAGCCCTCCCTCCCCCTCCCTCCCTCTCCCTCCCCCCTTCCCTCACCCCGCCCTCCCCCTCTTCCTCCCCTCCCTCCTCCTCTCTCCCCCTCCCTTCCTCCCTCTTCCCCCCTTACTCCTCCCTTACTCCCCTCCCTCATCCTCCCTTCCTCCCCTCCCTCATCCTCTCTCCCCCTCCCTCCCCCTCCCCCTCCCCTCCTCCCTCCCCTCTGCTGGCCACCCTTCCATCCACTAATTTATAGATGCACCTAAGCTGGAACTTCACTGTGAGGCACCCGCGCACAAACGTGGCATGGTTTGGCCCATTTCTGCCCCTCTCTTCCCTCCCTCGGTTCCGCTGCCTTTCCTCTATTTTCTGACTTATCTCATCAGCAGGATGTTCTCCAGCTCCATCCATTTGCGGCAAATTCCTCGGTTTTTCTTCTTTATGGCTGTTCAAAGTGCCACTGTGGATACCACTTTTCATGATGTGTTCATCTGTGGGCAGGCACCTGGGCTGCTTCCATAACTTGGCTATTGTCCTTCGTTTTTCACGTGTGTGTGTGTGAGTTTGGTTTATGGCATTCTTATTTTAAAATGTAAAAAAATTCACTTCTTCTTTTCTTCTCCTCACAGTTTTGGGGATTAAGTTGGTGCTTGGGTTCCTGGGCCACGTCCTCTACCACTGAGCAACTTCCCAGCACCATTGAAGACATTAAAAAGCTTTTTCATGTTCTGTCTAGTCAGCATTCTAAATTGGTATAAAAATGAAAGTTTACAGAGTGAAAAACCTACCTTCTTTGGAAGAGGTGAGACGGATTTGGGTCCCACATTTCCATGCTGGCGGGGGTGGTGGCAGACAGCTCAGGGGCACTCAGAGGGGCTGGGCCAGCTCAGGAGGCCCCGTCCAGCTCCACCTCCTGCTGAGGGATTGACCACGGCCCAGGGATCCGGCAGACTCCTCCACCTGCTGTACCCCAGGCTGGCCCCTGGAGTGGGCAGCTGTGCCCCCAGGTGCTGCAGGGAGAACAAGGTTCCCACTTGGTTCCCATATAAGTGGAGGGTCGGCACAGGACTGCCCAGACCTGGGACACTAATGTGGGTGCTCTGAGCAACGCACACAGCCCTGGAGAAAGGAGGCAGGGAGGCAGGGAGGCAGGACGCCCCTGCTGGCCAACGTGAATCCAGGGAAGCCCAGGGAACTGCCAACCAAGGCTGAGTCCAGTGCGATTCAAACATGGCGAGCGTCCAGGGCCACAGATGACCTGGGAGATTCCAGTTAGGGCTTGGAAGGGAGAGTGGAGGCTAAGGACTCACGGAGACATCCAAGCTCCTATGACAGAGGGAAAGATTAGAGCAAGGAGCAGAAGAGACGAGGCTGGAACTCAAACGTGGATGTGAGAGAAAGGCCGCCATGCTGGAGGCCGGCCAGCACCAGGAGCCCAGCACCAGCCGAGGCCTCAGGTCAGTGGGTGGGGGAGGAGGATCCTGATTCCTCCCACAAAACAGCATGTGCCCCAGGGAGAGGCCAGCACGGGTGCCAAGACTGAGACAGGGTGGCGAGCCCAGGAATGCCAAAGGCGGGCAAACACGAAACGCCGCCTGGTGTGGAAGCCCAGCTCTCCGCGGTACGGGGCGCCGGTGTCCCCTGCCAGGGCGCCCGCCTTCTCGAATCCTTAGGGACTCCCAGCAGGCCCCAGGCCGTTCTCTCTCCACCCTGTGGAGAGGCTTCTGCGGTGGCAGACGTGGCCCAGCTCAGCTCCCCAGGTTTCCCGGAGCTCGTCGCTGCGCCGGACTCTTCCCGAAGTGCGGTGGGCAAGGCGTGCCTGAGAGCCGGCTTCGCTGCCCTCCAGCATAGGACAGCCCAGCGGAAACACCAGCAGAGGCTTTCCCGACGTGTGAAGAAGGCTCTCTTGGTTTAAGATCATAGAGGAGAGCCGTTGCTTACTACTGTGTAGTGCTGGCAGCGCTGGGCAGGGACCCGGCAGAGGCAGGATGCGCGCACTGGCCAGGAGGCAGAGTGGACGCAGCACCGCTGCCCCGCGGGCGCGGAGGCTTTCTCTTCTCTTCCCTGGGAGCTTCCTGGCACCAGCCCTCGCTGTTCACGGGAGGTCTTGGCCTCCCTCCCTCCCCAGCCGACTGCCATCCCCTTCTTCCTGGAAAGGACCCACCCTAGTGTTTTAGGCACGTCGTCGGTGCGCACCTCTGGTCCTTTAAAGCGGTGAGCACGATCCGCCGCTGCGCCCACCTGCGGTGCGCGGAGGGGAGGAGCCCACCCGCGGTGCTGCCTTCTCACCCAGCGGTTTGGGCAGGTCTGGTAGGTGGGAGCGCCCCGGCTGCAGGCACTTTGCCCACGTACAACAGCACCGACTCTTGGATACTGACCTGGCATTCTGGAGCATTCCTGAATTCTCTCATTCTCCTTCCTTTCTGTCAATTCCATTTTTGCGCACGCGTGTGGCACTGGGGATGAACCCGGCGCTCCGCCGCGACCTACGTCCCCAGCCCATTTCACTGTCTTGAGACAGTGTCTGGCTAAGGTGCGGGGGCTGCTGGGGGCTCGCCATCTGGGAAGATAGGCTCAGCTACCCAGCAGCTCCTTCTGCCGCTTCTGGTCGCTCCTCTTCCCACACGCACGTGGGACATCGCTGCTTTGCCTTCCCCACGGCAGTGATGCAGGGAATCTGGGTCTGTTTGTCCTTTAAAGAGATGCGTCTAAAGTTTCTGAAACAGATGTTTTCTACTGGGGTCTGATGGTTGCACAGATCAAAGAACCTGCCCCTCCGCTTCTTTCATCAGAGCTCTGTTGCACCTCCCCAGATGGCCTTGTGGACACCCTGTCCTCTGAGCCACCGTGACAAGCCGCAATGGCATATTTTCTTGTGTGGC
Source organism: Sciurus carolinensis (assembly GCF_902686445.1). Classification (NCBI taxonomy): domain Eukaryota; kingdom Metazoa; phylum Chordata; class Mammalia; order Rodentia; family Sciuridae; genus Sciurus; species Sciurus carolinensis. The sequence goes on from NC_062223.1 coordinate 1,723,476, forward strand.
TCATCCTTGCTTCTTAGAATAAACCCTGCCGGACTGTGACTTGTCATACACGACGTGCTGGTCCTTCCGAGGGCTGCAGAAGTCCTGCATTTGGCTTCTTGATGAAGTGCCTCTGCAGTCTAGATCGGCAGCCTCCCTGGTGCTGAAGCCAGAGGTACACGGCTAGCGTCGCGGGAGAACCTGCCCGACTCTCCCTCTGTCTTTCCCCCTAAAATTCAGATCAGAGGAACTTTTGGGAGAAGCCATATGCAAGACCGTGTGGCTCTGGGACAATGGGGCTTCAGATTCTGGAGAAGGTCTTTCAAGCCCCCTTGCCAGGAATGTTCCACCTGCGCTTTTTCTCCTGAAATGTCCCCATTCCGTCTAGTTCAAGCCCATCAGCCAGAGTGGCTCCCGGTGCTTGGCTGCTGTGTCCAGATGGCCTGCCTCTGATCGGTGCCCTGCTTCCTTTCTACAGCTCGGGAGTTTCAGGGAGTCGCTCCTTATTCTTCTGGGGTTGGTTTCCATTGGCCATGGACACGTGTGCTTGTCCTGTCTTTTCTGTGCTGCTTTTCCCACCGTCTTAATTTGAGTGCTCACCCTGTTCTCCAGCTTTCCCCCGAGCCTGACATTTTCCTGGATGGCCCTGGCTTGGGGTATCTCTGGCTTGGGGCTGCATCACCGCTGGGGCTGGAGGGGCAGCCTCCCTGCCCTCCCCTGGCTGTGGCAGGAGGCCCCTCGCGGGTCTGCAGGAGTAGCCCCCAAGGTGGAGGGCTGAGAGACTAGTAAAGCACACCTGTTTTAAGCGAAAGATGACACGTTGACCTTAACTCATATCTAGCACGCTCCAGAGAGGAGCGGCGGGCATCCTATGAGCGCAGTCGCAGGCCATGCTCACAGCCCGTCTATGTAGAGCCCTCGGGAAGGGGACCGCTGCCTGGGGAGAGTGCACAGGAATGTCTGCAGCCCTCCCTTCCACCATCAGGCCACCAATGGACCAAGAAGAAGGACCCTGTGCTGGGAGGTGGCCATCCAGGGCGGTTACACATACCGGAGCCGGTGCGGAATCCATGGCTCTTTTCAGCCCTGGGATCCGAATGCGGCCTGACCTAACCCAGTTCTAGGGGAGCCCTGCTGAGACCTGGCCCAGCAGCGCCCCCGCTGCGGGCGAGGGGGCCTCCAGGGAGATGGGACCCAGCGGCAGCCGGGTCCAGCCGCTTCCTGACGCCTGTGGGGCGGGCTCCGAGGAGCTGCACGCAGGGGTGGAAGCCAGTGGCCCAGGGACCCGGCGCCGCGGCGGAGGGACCCGCTCTCACAGCGACACCACGCGGCGCCGGGAAGGACTGCAGCGACCGACTCCCGCGCGGCCGCACAGGTGTCATCCCCAGAAAGGAGGTTCCCATGGTACTTAGGCAGAAAAACCTGCTGCTTACCTGGACGGCAGGTGGCTCTGGACATCCAGCATTCCGCCTACACCCGGCCACCGATGATGGTCTGAAGGGCCCAGAGCGTGTCATAGAGAGAAGGGGCTTGGTTCAGTGGCTCCCAGCAAAGCTCGGATGTGCGCCTCACGTGGGTCATCTCAGCCCCCATGTCTCCCAACACGCTCTCCACAGCAAGGAACCTGCAGAACTGAGAGCTGAAGCCAGGTCCCAGGACCGTCAGAAATGTCCCCTGGCCAGGGCTCCAGGCACCATGTAGACTCGGGGTGAAAGAGCGGCTTCCGAAGGTGCTGATGGGGCCACCATCCAGGAGGCCCCGGGTCAGCCAGCCAGGCGGCTGCTGGATTGCTGCTTCCTCTTGCTTCCCAGGGAGAAGTGGGGCCACCTGCTGACCCTAGTCAGAGATCTCAGAGGAGCAGCATCCACAGGAGACCTGATTGCACCTTCTGAAAAGCTCAGTGGAAACAAAGTCATTAGAAAACACAGTGTGAGGAGATTGCCTGGACCCTGGCACAAACAGGAACCAGGAAGTGGCCGTGGGTCCAGCCCACACCTGACCCCGGGCAGGTACGTAAAGGCCCGGCTCAGGAGCTCCACCCCACACTCCTCCCTCTCCACCTGCTCCTCTCACCCACTCCATCTCCACCACCAGAACCATGGGCTGCTGTGGCTGCTCTGGAGGCTGTGGCTCCAGCTGTGGGGGCTGTGGCTCCAGCTGCTGTGTGCCCGTGTGCTGCTGCAAGCCCGTGTGCTGCTGTGTGCCAGCCTGCTCCTGCTCCAGCTGTGGCTCCTGTGGGGGCTGCAAAGGGGGCTGTGGCTCCTGAGGGGGCTGCAAGGGGGGCTGTGGCTCCTGTGGGGGCTGCAAGGGGGCTGTGGCTCCTGTGGGGGCTGCAAGCCCTGCTACTGCCAGTCCAGCTGCTGCAAGCCCTGCTGCTCCTCAGGCTGTGGGTCCAGCTGCTGCCAGTCCAGCTGCTGCAAGCCCTGCTGCTCCTCAGGTTGTGGGTCCAGCTGCTGCCAGTCCAGCTGCTGCAAGCCCTGCTGCTCCTCAGGTTATGGGTCCAGCTGCTGCCAGTCCAGCTGCTGCAAGCCCTGCTGCTGCCAGTCCAGCTGCTGCAAGCCCTGCTGCTCCTCAGGTTATGGGTCCAGCTGCTGCCAGGCCAGCTGCTGCAAGCCCTGCTGCTCCCCAGGTTGCGGGTCTTTCTGTTGCATCCCTGTATGCTGCCAGTGCAAGATCTGAGCTCTGGTCACAGACCTCTGGTGGCCTGACTCTCTGGGCCCCTGGGCTGTCCAACTGCCTTGCCCTGGGCATCCTGTATCCCCATGGTTCCCTGACTCCTGCTCTGCACCTCAGATCCTCTGAAGCATGTCGTCAGGATGGAGAGGGCCCAGGGTTCTTCTTACCAACTGGGCCTTGCTCCCATCTTCCTGCTTCCTCTTCCCAGGACTCCCCGTCTCTGTTTCCCTCCATTTAAGATGCACAGTGGCCTGTGGAGTTCCAGGGGACAGTCAGACCCCTGGGTCTGAGAGCTGCCCTCTCCCAGTGATCTGACCAACCCTCGTTCTCTCTCTGGAGTCTGCTGCTGGGACTCTAATAAAGCAGCCTGTAAGCACAAAGCTCACTTCTCTGCCTTCTCTAAGCGCCTGAGCAGAGGCCAGCCCCGCACCACCCCGACCCGTTCCAGCCCAGCACCTCCTGGGCTGTGTACCAGTCTTCACCCCCACAGAGCCCCACCCCTGCCAGGGCCCCCTGGCTCTGTGCCTCTCCTCCTGTTTGACCCTGGGATAAAGCACAGGGTGAAACTCAGCTGGCTGCCAACGGTGGGGCACTGCAGGGTCAGCACAGAGACCAACATGGGGGTGGGGGCAGCACATCGGCCATCCTGAGGGAATGGAAGAGGCCGGAGGCCACCGCTGCCCCAGGAGGCAGAGCCCCAGTGCAGGGGGTCTGACGCTGGGAGCCCAGGACTTGCGCTTTGTCCTGAGTGGCAGCGGGTGTTTGGAAATGTGAGTGACAGAGGGCAGGACTGAAAAGACTGCCTGTCAGGCACAAGCAGCAGACGCTGCTGGGGCCGAGCCGAGTCCCGGGTCTGTGTGGGAGCCGTGGCCCCCGTGTGGGAGCCGTGGTCCCCGTGTGGGAGCCGTGGTCCCCGTGTGGGAGCGTGGCCCCGTGTGGGAGCCGTGGCCCCCGTGTGGGAGCTGTGGTCCCCGTGTGGGAGCCGTGGTCCCCGTGTGGGAGCCGTGACCCCCGTGTGGAGCTGTGGTCCCCGTGTGGGAGCCGTGGCCCCGTGTGGGAGCCGTGGTCCCCGTGTGGGAGCCGTGGCCCCCGTGTGGGAGCTGTGGTCCCCGTGTGGGAGCTGTGGTCCCCGTGTGGGAGCCGTGGCCCCGTGTGGGAGCTGTGGTCCCCGTGTGGGAGCTGTGGTCCCCGTGTGGGAGCCGTGGCCCCCGTGTGGGAGCTGTGGTCCCCGTGTGGGAGCCGTGGCCCCCGTGTGGGAGCTGTGGTCCCCGTGTGGGAGCCGTGGCCCTGTGTGGGAGCTGTGGTCCCCGTGTGGGAGCCGTGGCCCTGTGTGGGAGCTGTGGTCCCCGTGTGGGAGCCGTGGCCCTGTGTGGGCCACGTTTGGAAACTTGGTCCTCACAAATGCAGTCACTAGGTGGGCCTAATGGGGCCCTTATGAAAGGGGACATGTGGACAGACACAGGGGTGGACATGTGGACTGACAGGGGTGGACATGTGGACTGACAGGGGTAGACATGTGGACTGACATGGGGTGGACATGTGGACTGACACAGGGGTGGACATGTGGACAGACACAGGGGTGGACATGTGGACTGACAGGGGTGGACATGTGAACTGACAGGGGTAGACATGTGGACTGACACAGGGGTGGACATGTGGACAGACACAGGGGTGGACATGTGGACTGACAGGGGTGGACATGTGGACTGACACAGTCTGTAAGCACAAGCTCACTTCTCTGGCCTGCTCAGGCCGTGATGAAGGTGGACATCGAGGTGATGCGCCCAGAAGCCAGGAGACACCGAGGACCACAGGTGACCAGAGCAGCCTAGCAGGGCCCCTTGCAGAGGAGCAGCTGCACACCAGGCCCCCGGCCTGTGAGGGCCGGTTGCACTGGCCTGGTGCTGTGGTCCCGGTCACCACAGCCTAGGAGACGGGACAGGCAGCCTCCAGGGGAGCAGGGCCGGTGCAGGCCTGAGCCACACTGCCGCAGCTCACGGCAAGCTCAGTTCCTGCCTGGCACACAGGCTGTGGACAGGCTCTGGGGACCCAGGTGAGTTGCCTTCCCGGCTCTGCTGCCCCCGACACCAACACCTGCCTGCCTGGGTGGCAGACTCACTGTGGGCGAGGCAAGGGGTGAGGCGTACCCATCAGGGCGGGTAGGTCAGTTCTGAAGACCACAAACTTCTCCAGAGCAGTCCAAATGTCCCTTGGGGGCAAAATCACTCCCAGCTGAGAACCACAGTGAAGTAAATCACCTAGCAAACTACCTTGGGAGTAAGCGCATCTCATTTATGTAGAGCTACAGCAAACTAGATGAGAAATATGACAATTTCATCCTAAAATGAGCAGGGCCCAGGGTGTACCTGGTCACTGCCAAGCCCACATGGTGTTGGAAAGTCCAGTCAATTCAACAAAGCAAGTTCATGTCCAAGCATCGGGAAGGAAGGGATGCACTGCTAACATTCATGAATGACCTCGTGACCTTTGCGTCCAAGGTCCGAGCAGTTCTATTAGAACTAACAAGTTAGTTAGCAAGACACTGGATACGCTCAATGCAAAATGCAGTTCTGCTCCGGGCGGGGCTGACGCTCAGTGGTACAGCCTCAGCCCGGCACACGGGAGGCCCTGGGTTGGATCCCAGAACTGCAAACAAATAAGAAATCGGCTGTGTTTTAACACATAAGCCTCAATCACACAACAGATGAAATTTAACATGTCATTCACAAAGGAATTTTAAATTTCAATTACTTAGGTATAGACCTAAAGAGAACTAGTGAAAACGTCAAAATATTTTCAAGGGAAGTTGGAGATGTGGCTAACAGCCAGACGCTGTGTCTGCGTATTGGGAACCCAGGACGACGTGGTCATACCTGGAATCCACGCCGTTCCCGTCAGAACCCCAGAGGGCTAGTGTGGCCGAATTGATAAGCTGCGTCTAAAAATTACGTGGAGATTTGAGACCAGAAGCGACACCTCCAACAGCGAGGGTGCCTGCTGGCCAGGGACTGGCCGGCTCTGGGCTTTGCTCACCGTGGAAGACCTGTCCTCTCCCTTCCTCCGCCCAGACTAGGAGCAGAGGTGCAGAGGCGCCTCCTGGCCTCCCCTGGTGTTCTGCAGGTGCTCTGAACGTTGGGAACCTACGCCACTTCTAAGCCAGGGTTCCGGGCCTCCTGTGCTAAGGTGTCAGCCCAAGGAGTTCCGGTGCATCACCGAATCATTATTATCCTACTAGCTTCTTTACGTTTCATCCCATACTCCTGCCCAGGGACAGATCCTGACAGCAGTCGGGTAGCACGGTGGCGTCTCACAAGAGCTCCTCAACACCGCGGCGCTGCGTCCCCGACTCTGGGGGCCACAGCTGGCTGGCCTGCCACAACGCGAGGGATGACGTCACGTGCTTTAAAAGCTTATTGAGGGGTCTGGGGAGGTAGCTCAGTGGGTAGAGTGCTTGCTTTGTAAGCACAAGGCCCTGGGTTGGATCCCCAGCACCCCTCCCCCCCCAAAAAAGAAAAAAAGCTTATTGAGAGTCTAAACTCTTGCGTTAAAACATGAAAGTCTGGCGATTGGCTGGGCCCAGCTCAGCGGTACAGCACGTGCCCTGCGTAGGCGAGGCCAGCACCATCTCTCCATCACCTCCTTCGTCATACGGGGGATTCGATGTTGTTGAGGAAAACAGCTCGTCAGCCCCCACAGCATCGAATGGCACGTTCGCCCTTTATCCTGAAGGCTAGTTGGCTCTGCGGCACTCCCGGACTTTGGCCAATGCTGCGCTGTGTGGACAGCGTTGATGCCCACATCTCCCTTGGGGAAGAACCCCAGGCTCAGTTTTCCCACAGGAAGGGGTGGATTACGAGCATCTCCCTGGTTCACCACCAGAGGGCGCAGCCTGCCCGCCTGCCAGCTGCCACTGGTCCCCAGGAACAGGACCCGCGGAGTCCCGGGAAGGCACAGGTGCCTGGCTGTGCTGAAGCTGCCTGGATTCCTGACCACTCGGGTCAGTCTGCAGAGCCACCTCGCAGCGGGAAGGAGGTGGCTGGACCCACAGCCTCCTGCATTTCCTGGGGCTGTGGGAGAACACAGCTGCCTGGGCGGGGGGCCGGGCTCTTGGCCCATGGGAAGGAGGTGACTTCTGCTGCCCACTGCCTGATGCCCACAGCTTACTGTCCCAGGCAGAGCGGCCCCACGCTGCCCCTCGCCCTAGCGTCCGTCTCTGCTTGTCGTCTGTCTGTGGCACTGACCAGAAACACGGGGGTGCTCCCGTCTGCTGTCCAGGGCACAGTGTGCGACCACCGCGGCCCAGATTTGGGTCTCAGTTGCCGGTGGCAGGTGAGGAGTCACCAGCTGGAGAACCGGAAGGCAGGTCCAGGCAGTCAGACCTGCATTCCTGACGTGGCCAGAACTCCAACCGAGTGTGGCTGTGCCCCCACCCGCTGACGGCCCAGGCTCCGGGCCCGCCTGCGCACCATCTGCACTCGTGACGCGGCCCCTGAGGGACCCTGAGTGCAAACACCCCCACTCCACGAAGGTGCCTTCGTTCTGCTTTGTGAGCAGAACACCCACAGTTCAGAAAAGTCACACAAGTCACAGCATCAAGAGACCCCAGAGCCACCACGGGCTCCTGTTGTCTGCGCGGGGTCAGGTGGAGGCATGTGGTGGCGCTCAATAACTGCATGCTGAGTTTGACTGAGGGGCCCACACCCAGCTGGCTAGATGAGCCCTTGGGTGGCCTCCCTGCGGTGCAGGCTGGTCCGAAGACCACATCCCTTCCCTCCTGGGGAAGCACAGTGTCTGTTAGAGCCGTCAGCTGCCAGCACGAGGCCCACCTTATGGCAGGTCATGGACGCTACAAGAGTCTCCTGATCTAAACGCTGATCCCACCGAAGACGCCCTCACAGCAACATCCAGGCAGCGGGCACCGTGGCCCAGCCAGTGGGACACACGTCCACTGCCACAGCGTGACACGGGATGCCGACGGAGCTGCCGACGCTCCAGCAACTTTGACGTAGGCCGGCGGCTGCTGGGGCTGGCTTGGGATTCCTGCTCTGCTGTTGCTGCAGGAGAGAGACAGAAGGGCGGGGGGCACGTCATCCTGGTGCCCCAGGGTGGCCTCAGCTGGAGGATTGAGCTCAAGTGCCTCCACAGCACAGGGATGTTCCCGGCCAGTGCCATGCTGGGGCCCGGGGACACCCAGGCAGAGCACGGGCTTCCAGTCCTGTGGGGCGCAGGCTGCGGGGAGCTCCCTTCCGGAGGGCCCCTCCTTGGGAAGCGGGTCTTTGACCGGCTCTCCCAGCTGACTGAGCACAGCTCCTTGGCGCCCTCGCCCCGCCTTGTCCGTGTGCTGCTGTGACTAGGCGCCTGAGGCTGGAGGCTGCGTGAAGGACGGAGATCCATTCCCCACTCCAAGATGGAGGCACCAGCGGACTGGGGCCTGGGGAGGGAGTGCTTTCCCTGCCTCCTGAGGGGCCCCGTCGCAGTGTCCCCCAGAGGGCAAGCCTCCTCCCACGCAGACAGTGGCACAAAGAGCCCATCAGGAGGGAGCTGCTCTAGCCGATACCCAAATGTGAGAAGGCCAAATGGAACCGGGTCAAGAGTGGAGGCTGGGGAGGCCGGAGGGATGTCCTGGGCTGCCACCCACAGAGCCTGGGGCTCTGAGGAAGAGCAGCTGCGGGCAGCCTCCATGTCCTCAGGGACACTCCAGGCCTGAGGTCAGAATGCTGGTGGCAACATGGACAGTGGAGGCCATGCTGAGTCCTGGGGGGCAGGGCGGCCATGTTGCCCCAGCTGGCCACTGGTGCTCCTGGGCCGGGTTTGGGAGGAGCACATGCCGACCACGCTGGGTCTCAGGGCTTCGCCTGGCCCCCAGCTGGGCCTGGCTTTGCTGCCTCCTGTCTGGAGGCTGGCCCTGAGCAGCCTCGGCTGGAGGGAGAGGATTTGTGGGAAACCAGGCCAGGCAAGTGAGCTGACCCAAGGATGCCCAGGCCTGTGGGGACCACTCTCCCCGCCTGCTCCACGCCAGAGACCCACCCTGCCTTCGGGATAGTGCTGGTGCCCCGGGACGGGCCTGGCACCCAGAGTGAGAGCCATCAGAGGCCTTTGTCACCACGAGGTTCAGCGGGGCTGGGAGAACCGGGCCTGGGATGCAGGCGGTCGACTGGGCCCACCCGGTGGGACGGGGAGGTGGGCACGCGGCGCCCACCCCGGACCTTCAGCCTCTGCAGCCGGGCCCTGGCGTCCCCTTCCCGCTCCGTCCTGGTTGGCACGGTGCTCCTCCGGGGCTTGAGCAGCTTTGCAGAGACCAGCGTCAGGAGCTGCACTGCCTTCCCGTGAGCTCAAGGCGGACGCCTCAGTTAGGCTCCGTGATGAGAGTGGGACAAACGCGTTGCTCACGTTGCTCGTTGCTCAGGGCCTCCGGGTCCCAGAGGTTCTTTCCCATTCTGAAAATGGCAGGCGGGCCGGCTGCTGCAGTGCTGGGCTGCCACCAGGTGGCACTGTTGAATGGCGAAAGGGACCTGGTGACCAGGCAGGCGCACAGCAAGCCGCCTGCCACGGGCCCAAGGGTGAGGGGTGCAGGGTCTGCAGGACTTGGCCTGGCCTGGTCCACCAGGGACCCGTGCTCTCTGCAGCCTGACTGAGCCTTGGGGGCTGAAGCTGTCCTGCAGGCCTGTCTGGTGTCCCCTTCTACAGCCAGGAGGCAGGAGACCCTACTCTCCTGAGCCGAGCACTGCAGGACGTGGCTGCCCACCTCAACAACAGCCCCGAGGGGCATGGCTGTTGCTGTGGGTCTCCCTGCATTCCACCTGTGCTGCCCCTGCCCCTGGGCCTTGAAGGCTGGGCTACGTCACAGAGCTGGCCTCTGAGCACCAGGATGGGCCGCTGGGCACTCTGTCGGATGAGCCTGCAGCCCACGGGCATGGTCTGTCCCCAAACGCAGGCGGAAGTGGGGTGTTTTCAGTGCTTGTGGTTTGGTGGTGGGGAGGAAGCAGGGCCTCGCGCACACCAGGCAGGTGCTGGCCACGGACCTCGCCCGGCTGGGGTCTAGGTGCTCTTAGGTGGAGGAGGACAAGACTTCCTTGTGGCCCTGGCCCTGCTGGGCACAGGGAGCACTCTCGGCCTCGGGCAGAGCTGGTGAGCACAGGCCGGCCCCTGGAGTCGGGCCCACCGTGGCCTCACTCCGGCTGCGGCCTCAGGGCCTCCTGCTAGTCTGGCCAGACCCCGGGTGAAATGTTGCTGAGGACTCTCCTGACCGCATGGCCCTGGGTGCTGGACCCACTGAGGTGTGCGGAAGGGCACACCCGCTGCGTGTCCACCTTCTGGGGGGCGCTGGGGGTGAGCAGCATCTCCCCCAGTCCTACCAACATGGCGTCCCCTGTGCTGGTCCCCGTAGGGTGCTACAAAGTGCGGGGCCCCTCCCCAAAGTCAGGAGGGACAAGCGGATTCCAGCCTCTGTCTCTGGATTGAGACTAGCTCTCCACGGAGGTGGGCGCCAGGGCCCCTTGGTGCAGCGGGAGAGTGCCTGGGCAGGAGCTGCCCTCAGAGTCCAGCCTGAGCCGTGTTCCTTTTCCACGAGTACAGCTGGAGGGCCAGCAGGCATGGCCAGTGGGGATGGCCAGCGGGGATGGTCAGCGGGGATGGCCAGGGTGCTGTTAGCTGGCTAACTGCTGATGGGCACACAAACTTCTGAACGCCTGCTGACCACTAGGCTGCCTGGTGTGGCCAGGTGCGGGGTTCCTGGGATGCTGGGTTTCGGGGCTGGGAGGGGGAACTCGGGTCTGGCAGGCGGAGGTGGCCCTGCCTGCGTGCTGTGCCTGAGGGGCTCCCCGCCCCCGTCCTGGCAGGACAGCCGCTGGCTCTTTCTCACGAGCTCGGCCTGCAGCCTCCCCCCCGGGGCTTCGGCACGTCCTGTGCTCACGTTTCTGCCAGCTCTTGAAATGGGATTATCCCCTGGCTCCTGCATCCTGTTCTGGATCTTAGGCCCAAGAGTGACATGTCAGCACAGAGGCGCTTGTGAGCAGCGGTCCCAGCTGTGCCTGCGTGGGAACCGGGAAGCCAAGCGGAGGTCGTGGGGCCCCGGCGCCCCGGGCGGGGTGCGGGCAGCCGGGGGAGCCAGCTGCACCAACTGTGCCAGTAAAGAGGACACGGTCTCCTCTGCACAGGCCCGGGGAGCCCGGCGGAAACTCAAGTTGAAATGCGCCTGTGCGATGTGGGGGGCGGGAAGGGGGATTCGGACCCCGAGTTCTCCAGCAGGGCACTGTTGCTTCCCCAGTCAGGGGTTCCCCCTGGAACTAAAGCCCGGGCTGTAAGGGCAACCGGGTTCTTGGCCATGTGTACACCGTGGGCCTGCGGTCACCTGGAAATCAGCCACCAGGACGTAGAAGCGAGGCACAGAACAGAATAAATTTCTAGAAACCAAAGGAAAGGGGACATTGTTGAGCTGAGGCCCTGCCTGAGGAAGAGAGAAGGCAGTCGGAGCAGAGCCCTGGCTGGGCCTGGTGTGCAGGACAGCCCTCCAGCCAGGGGAGACCCCGCCGGCCCCCCCCGGGCGCTGGGACAGGTGAACCCCCACCCACAGCCTGCCCGCACCACCAGGGACGCACCTGGCCAAAGACGGAAGACTCAGAAGCAAATTAAACATGAAGGGCTTAGAGCCACAGGCAAGAGACTACAGAATTGAATTAACCAAGTTTATTTAATAATAAATGTGCCACGACGGGACCCACCCTGTCTGGGAGAGGACCCCTGCGGCCCCCAGGCCTGCACCTGCAGGTCTGCTCCACCCCGGCAAGGGCGTGCTGCACCAGGGGGTGCCGCCCGCAGGGCCCGGCTTCACCCCAGGAAGCTTGGCGGCAGGGGGCCTCCTAGCAGGAGCACAGGAGACCTGGCCCTTGGTGAAGGCCACCTGAGGGCACAGAGCCGAAGAGACTGGCCCGGTGCTGGGGCTTTGGCCAGGTTACGAGTGAGGGGAACCAAGGCCACGATGGGTTGTCCCAGTTTTAAGCCCTGTTCATGGTGGATTGTGGAGAGGAAGGGAAAGCAAGCCCCAGTGACTGAGGCCACCCACTGGGGGAGGCTGCAGCTCTCAGGGCATGGAGCGCGAGGGGACCATCCGAGGGGGTAAACCAGGGCCAGCTGTGGGTGCCTCAGGACCAGGAGTGCCCGGCGTGTGCCTGACCCTGCATGGAAGTGGCTGGGCACAGGTCAGGGCTGAGGGACAGGAACAGTTTCTACATACACATGGAGTGGACAGAGGAGAGGGATCAGGGAGGCAGGCAGACACCCCGGGCATCAAGCCCCAGGGAGCGTCCAGCTCCTCCGGCCCACCCTCAGCGGTCACTGGGGCTCACTGTCCTCTGCACCCCCACTCCAGGGGACAGTGAATCGCCCTTCCATGTCACTCCGGGCTCTCTGGGCACTGGTGACCCTGGGCACAGCCCGGTCACACTTAAGAATAAGCGGAGGTGTTTCAAAACATCACGGGGAGTGACCGGCCCGCGAGCCCGTCCCCAGCAAACACCTGCCAGAGGGGAGGGCGGCCACGGGCCCTCACACCCCAGACGCACCCGCGCCGAGTGCACAGGGAGGGCCAGGCAGAGCGGGGCCTACGAGTGGAGACTGCCGAGCTGGACGGCCACAGCCGACCCAGGACACAGCACGGGCAGAGCGGAGGAGGGCAGGACGCAGGAGAGCCCGGGGCCCGGGGCTGCCCAGCGCCCTGGCCCCTGAGCGGGCGCGCCTGCCCGGTCCCACGGTCCCCGTTGCTGGCCCAGAGCTGAGCAGGGCTGATGCAGAAGGAGGTGCTGAGCGTCCCTGGAGGCAGCTGGCCACGCCACCAGGAGCCCGAGCAGCGGTGGCGCCACTGCCCGTTATCTGCACGAGCGTCAGCACAGCGATTTATGGGCCATGTGCGCGGATTCCAGCGGGCAGTCAGCAGGCTCAGGTCACCGGGGGATATTAGCGAGCCCCCAACATCCCTGGTCCCAGGCAGATCTGGTGCCGTGGGAAACACACAGATACGCCCGTCCCTGGTCACGGGTCTGTGGGGAACGAGCCAGCCCTGTGTGGGAACAGGAGGGCTCCCAGAGACATCAAGAGCAGGGCCCCTGGGCGGGGAGAGCACGGCCGCTGACCCCTGGGGCCCTCCGTGCCTGCGACATTCCCAGCACCCCCAAGCCCGCCATGGTCTTGAAACGGGCCGCACACAACAGAGAACTCACGATACCGAGGTCTTAAACAACATGGACTTTCAATGCCCCTTCCCGCACGGGGAGGAGGCCCCACCGCACAGGTCCGAAGGGGCCGTTTTAGGGTGCCGAGGACGCGGGACCAGGGTCCGAGCCGCTTCCCCCTTTCTGCTCCGTGATCCTGACGTGAGCGACCCGTGCTTCCTGGTTCAAGGGAGCTGCTGGAGCAGCTGCCATCTCATCTGTGTTGTAGAAAGCACGAGGGAGGGCCAGGTCCCCTGCCCAGCAAACTGCTCCCTTCAGGAGGAGTGAAGCACAGAATGACCACGACCCAGCCGTGCCCCCCAGGCAGGCTTGGTGTGGACGGCCCGGGGGCTCAGAGGAAAGGCGTCAGGCCAGACGGGTGGGACGGGAGTGGCTTGAGGGGCTGGTGGCCCGTCCCCGCGCACTGTGATGGGAGGCACCCTCGTGGCCCCAGAGCTGGTGTCTACCAGGAGCTCGGGGGCTGGCATGGCCAGGGCAGGCCCAAGGCACTCAGGACCCTGCCGACCCAGATGAGGAGAGGAGGCCAGGCTGGGAGGCCTGGAGCAGGCAGGGAAGGCCAGGCAGGGAAGGCCAGGCCGGGCCCCGCGGGAGGAGAGGGGACCCCCGAGGAGAGCTGAGGGCAGGACCTCGAGGGGAGGTCTCCCAGGAACACCGGGAGAGGCTCGGGCCTGGCGACCGAGGGTGGTGGGTCTGCAGCGGCAGAGTCAGGCGTGGGCACGAGAAGGACGGCCAGGCCCGCGACTTCAGAGGCCAGGGCAGCCCAGTCAAGGCCTGCAGGCTGAGAGTGGACGAAGCCAAGCTGGGAAGAGGCCACGTGTGTCCCGGTGAGCGGCAGGGCCCGAGCCCACGGCTGGAGCCACGGCGGCCTGCGGCCCTGGTGGGCCAGGCTGGCCCAGAGGGTCGGGAGGGGAGAGGGAGGGGAGAGGTGCCGGTGGGCCCCCGCGGACAGCCCCACCCGGCAAGGGCTCTGCGCCCCGCACCCCGTCCCAACCTCACGCCTCCCTGCGGGCCCGGCCCTTGGTCCCCGTGCACGGGGGCTTCTTGGTGCCCAGGCACAGTCACCGAGCCCACCGCCCACTCCCGGCCTCTGCTTCCAGAAGCTTCTACTTCCAGAAGGTTCCGGGGTCTGGTGGTCCTCTGGCCCTGCAGCGAGCTGGGGGATGGAGACGCCCCCTGCCCTCCTCCGGGGCCCGTGCCCAGCTCTCGGTCCACGTGGCCCGACCCTCCCCGTCTCCACCCGCACCCCAGGCCCGCAGCTGCCGCGTCCCCACGCGGGGCCGGCCGGCATGGCGTGATTCGCGTGACGCCGCTGACCTTCCCGCAGGGACCTGAGGCAGACCTGCAGAACATTACAGAGAAATGAAAGAGGAGGAGAGGAAGAGACAGATGTGGTCTCCTGTAAACAGTCTGATTTCCCAATGTAAACCAGATTCCGGCCCAAGACATCAGGTAAACATCTGCGTCAGCGCCCCCGGCCCCCCACCGCCCGGGAGGCCCAGGGGTCTGCATCGCCTACTCTGGGACGTGTCAGAGTCGCCGCCGAGACATTTCGTAATTAGGCAAAATTAGGCCTTGCATTCCTCCACTAAATCCCAAAGATCTCTGCAATTTCAGGTCTTCTCAAAAACGAAAACACTTGGTAATTAAATGGCACAAGTGAAAATGGTATAGAATGTTCTCTCAACTGGAAAATGCCAATTAAGGAAGTGGCCCTGCTTCCCACCCACCTTGGCTGGGCGGGGGCTTATCTCTGCACAGAGGAATCTGCCTGGAGAGCAGATTAGCTGTGGCCTTGCTCTCCGGCCTGGGCGGCTGCGGCTGCAGGCCCGGGGGAGGAGGAGGCAGGGCTGACCCTGGCCCCTGATACCGGGATTTGGGGCTGGGAGGCCCCAGGTTGCCTCCAGCTGCGGGGGCAGCACCAAGGACAGTGGCCCTGGCGGGGCACACTGGGGATTAGCTCCTTTGAAGTGGCTGGGGTCCCCACCCTGGTCCTGCCTGAACCCCCAGCTGGGCCATCTCCCTCGGTGGGCCTGTGGGCTCCCACCACATGGCCCCCTCTGGCTGGGGCTCCTCTGCCTTCCTCAGCTCTGCCAGCAGCACCCTGTCCCCGGGGTGACCGGCTCTCCTCTGGACAGCATGGAGTGAGCCTGGTGGGGGGCAGCTAGCAACAGCTGGCACTGGTTGTCTCTGTTCCTGTGGGCTGACCACTGTGGCCTTCAAGCTGTCCTGCTGGTGGCCTGTCCCCTCAGGATCCTGGCCTGGGGCTCCCCTCCTGCCACATTCTCCTCCAGACCCATGGACACCTTGTCCCCTCTGCCTCTTGCAAGGTCTCTCTCTGAGTTGTTTTCACATATTTTATGGCTTAATGAAAATTAAAGGAGGAAGACCGCTTAGTGACCGTGAACACTACAGGGAATCTAGGCCCTAAGCCTGCCCCTCTGCAGGCCACCCCGTGGCTTGCCGTCCCAGCTGCCGTCATGCTACCCGGATGGAGGCGGTTCCCTTGGCAGAGACGGCGGCCCACGAAGCCACCGTGTTGACAACCCCCTTTGCAGAGAAGCTCCCCGGACCCAGCCGAGGTGTCGTGCAGAGGTGTCTCTGGTCCAGGACAGAATCCGGCTGCCTCTCTGGGAAGCTCCTAGTGAGTGGGTACAGCAGGCCCTTGGGGTCCGCATGTCACCTGAGTGTGAAAGGCTTCTCGACTCTCCCGGTTCCAGAACCTCCTCAACACCCCACAGGGCTGACCGCAGGGATGCCAGGGCTCAGGTTATCTGACCCCACAAGGTCCTGGTGTCCTGCTTAGGAGCCTGGGTGCTGCCCTGGGCACAGGGTGGGACTCTGCCGCCCTCTGGGGCAGTGGGGACCCTCCTCGCCCCTGAGCTTGGTGTTCTCCTCAGCCTGTGGCACGTCAGGTGCCTCTCCCCAGCCTCCTCCTTGGAGCCTCCTCCTGTCCAGGGCCATGGCCCTGCCCCATACCCACTTCTGCACAGGCCGTGGCTGCAGGCACGTCAGGGGCATGGCACTGGATCAGCGGTGGGCAGTGCTGTGGGCTCTGCAGACCACCTGGCCCACCCCCATGCACTGAGGGCCTGAGGAGGTCTGTGGCTGCCACTGGGCCTTCCCGGGGGAAACAGCACAGCTCTGGGGGAGGGGCTGGCGGGGCCCTGGCAGCGGGTGGGACCCAGGCGAGGTCCCCGGGGGACTCCGTGAAAGCCCAGAGGGAGCAGGGCCAGGCTTGGGGGTGAGGGCAGCTCGGCAGACCCACAGGTGGCCACCTGGAGCCCGGCGAGTGTTGGCCGTGGCCACGAGAGGCGTTTCCTAGGGACCACAGCACTAAGGCTGCAAAACAGCACAGTGTGTACGCTTTGGTGACACAGCAGCAGTTTTTAAGAAAGCAGAGGGCCTGGGCCAGCTTCCTGATAAGATCCTGCCTGTGCCCTGGGTGAGGAGTGGGCAGGACGACCCCAGGTTGGGCTGAGGGGTCAGCGCGCCTTGCTCTGTCCTTGACACAGCACGGTGGGGACGTGGCCTTCACACTTGGCCTCCGGGCTGGCCGTGGGGGAGGGAGGCAGGCTGGAGGAAGCGATCACTCACCCTTATCTGCAGGCCCCACCCGGCTCAGGACAGAGCATTCCCTTCCCTTGCACGTGCGGGAACAGGGGAGCGGGCGGGCGGGCAGGCGCTCAGCTGGACTCTGCAGAGTACAGCCAGGCCAGCTCCCTGAGGAATCTTGATTGCGCTGGATGCTGCGTGTGAACATCAGCAGATTCTGGCCGGTGGAATCTTCCTTCGAGCCAGTAACATTTTCTTCCAGGAACAGGAAAAGTACATAGGGTCAGGGTCACACCGCCTCGGCCAACCTCTGTCCTCATCTGGAGCCTGGCCTTCCTCAGCCTCTCCACAGCAGGGCCTCTTGCTGGCTTTGCAAAAAACCTGTCTCCAGCACTGTGGGGTAGCTGGGCTCTCGACCTGTGCTTCTGGCCTTCAGTGGCCGCCATCCCTTAGGGGTCTTGTCCAAGGTGCACAGTTAGGTACCAGCAAGATCCTCTGGGAACGCCACACACGAGTCCTGCCCACGTCCCCCAGGTTCCCTGGAAGCCTGGCTGAGCTGGTAGGTGTACCAGTCGGGTTCTCCTGAGAAACAGAGGCAGCAGGGCATGCAGAGACTCAGTGCAGGGGTCACTGACCAGGGGACCACGGAGGCCACAGGGCCCTGCATCTGCCGTGCAGGCTGGGGCCCCGCGAGGAGACTGTGCCCAGAGCACAGGTCTACAGGCAGCTTGCTGGAGAACTGGAGAGACAGGAGGAAGCCACCCAGGTCCTGGGGGGCGTCCGTCTCACCCAAGCTCACCCACTCTCTCTGAGCATCTTCTAAGCTAAACGTGAAGTGCCCTTCCCAGCAGAAGCACCTTCACCTGTGCCTCACACTGGATTCCTGTCCTGGCAACCGCACAGGCAGACACAGGTCCCCTCCGCGTGGGGAACCCAGACCCCAGTACTCCAGACAGGAGGGTGTGCTGGTCGCTCCTGCCGGGAGCCACGGTGAGCGAAGGGAGCCAGCGGGATGCGCGAAGCTGCTGTGAGCGGCCTGTGCGGTAGAAGGATGTGCTTGGCAGGCTGCAGGTCAGCGTGGAAGAGCCGCCAGAGGGTGGCAGAGGCTTCTCCTCTGCAGTGAGAGCTCTCCTCTGCCCTCTCTCTGCTCACCATGTCTGTCTCCATCTGCCATGGCTGCTGCTGCACGTCCTGCTGTCCTGTGACTGGCTGCCCATGTTAGCTTGGCGTGTTCAGGGCCCACCTGGTGGCAGCACATGTATCAGTGTTCCCTCCTCTTCACAGCTGAGTAATATTCCATGGTGTGTGCAGACAGGTTTTGATCATGGCGATGACTCTGCTGTTCTGCTTGGGGCTTCCGTGAACAAGCTGCCCTGGGCACTTGAGAGCTGATCTTGTGGACACTGTTCATTCCCTAGGATGGAATTGCTGGGCCAGAGTCAGCCTGTGTGGAGCCCTCTGAGGACATGCCAGCCCATTTCCCCAAGTGGCTCCTTTGTCTTAAACCCCCAGGACACAGCCTGCGGACCCCCAGACCTCCACATCCCCGACCTCGGTGTCCGTCCATCCATCTTGTCAGCGACAGCTGTTCTGGTGAGTGTGGAGAGGTCCTCGCTGTGCCTGCGACTCGCCAGTGCTCAGTGCTGCTGAGTATCTTGTGCCACTGGCCATTCAAATGTCCTCTTTGGAGACATGTTTGTGTGGGTCCTGGGATTGCTTTTGATTGATCTGCGTGGCGTTCCGTTCCGAGGTGGACTGTCCGTGGGTCTTGTCTCCAGTGCTGCTGGAGTTGCTCTCTAGTTGTCCTTGCTTTTAGAAGCAGTTCTGACTTTCTGCACAGAGGCCGGGTCTCCTGACGTCCTCCTCTGTAAGCTCTTTGCCTTTTTATCTTCCACACGTCGGGTGCCAGCTTGGTTGTGGGTGGGAGGGAAGCCGCAGGGTGAAGCCAGCCTCCCTTTTCTCGCAGACGCGTTTGGATGGTTCTGGAATGCTCCTTTGCACCCGGCTGCTGAGGTGTCCTGCGTAGACTCCAGATGTTGCCACGTGCTTCTCGCCCTTTCTGCCTGAGCCGAGACGGTCAGATCTCTTGAGTGGTTCATCTGGTGCGTTACACTAATTCTTGGTGGGCCGGCTGGTCCCGCGTCACTGCTATGGGCCTCTGTGGCCCTGACCTGCTGTATTGTGGGTGCATTATGGTGACCAATTGCTAAGTTGTCACACGCGTACTCGAGAGGGTCGTGGCCTGGAGTTGGCCAGTGCTGTCCCCGTCTGGCCATCAGGGAAAGGCTGCCCTTGGTGGGGGGAGAGATGCTTGGGTCCGGGGCTTCCCCGCTGTGTGCTGGTGGGGTGACGGGCGTGATGGCCGCGGTTTCCTCTGTTGGAAGTTCTAACTGCACGAGTAACTTCCTGAACGGACCCAGGGCTGTCCTGCTGGCCTGGCTTTTCCGGGGTGAGCTTTGACCGTCCGTCCTCTGTGTCCTCTGTCCCTCACACCTAGGCGGTCCTGTGTATCGACACCCAGTTGCCCACAACACACCTCTTTCTTTTTCCTGTCCAAGAGCAGCTCAGGGGAGTTGTGGCCGAGTGGCCGAGCCTGTGCCTGGGCAGCGGGTGGAAGGGCCGCCTGGGAGGCCATGGTGCTCCTCGCCAGGTCCTCTGAGCAGGGTCACGGGGACGGTGAGTATTCTGATCTCCCCAGACAGAGCTCTGCAGGTCAGCGCGATTCTTACCAGAACATGAGGGAGACTTTCTTGAAGGGAAAAAACCCTTGATCTTAAATTTTGTATGGAAGGGCAAGCAAACGAGAATGACTGGACTCTCTTCCCTAAGAAGCGGGCAGCTGGGGACGTCCTCTTGCTCCGAGACGCACTCCCGCGCTCAGCCCAGCAGGCCCACCGCAGCAACCCGGGGCCAGGGGCTCAGAGGCGGCTCTCCCGGAGGTCTGGCCCCCTGTCTCTCCACAGGACGAAGAAATGGCCTTGGCCTAGGCCTCCTACCTTAGGCGGAGGTTCACTCGCATTCAACCCAACACTACAACCTTTCTAGGAGGAAAGTCTGGGGTGCGGCTCAGTGCAGGGCATGGCCCAGCACCAGGCCCTGGCTTCTGTCCCAGCACCAAAAGTGAAAGAGAGGAGGAGAGGGAGAGAGGAAGAGAGGAAGAGAGAGGAAGGAAGGGAGGAAGGGAGGGAGGGAGGGAGGGAGGAAGGGAGGGAGGGAGGGGAGAAGAAAAAGAAAGGAAGAGAAAGAAAGAGAGGAAGAGAGAGAGAGAGGAAGAGAGAGAGGAAGAGAGAGAAAGGAAGGAAGGAAGGGAGGAAGAAAGGGAGGAAGGAAGGAGGAAGGAAGGAAGGGGAGAAGAAAAAGAAAGGAAGGAAGAGAAAGAAAGAGAGGAAGATGAGAGAGAGAAAGGAAGGCAGAAGAACAAAAAGAAATAAAAAAAGAAAGAAAGGGAGGGAGGGAGAAAGGAAGGAAGAATAAAAAAAGAAAAAGAAAGAAAAGAAGGAAGAAGAAAAAGAAAGAGAAAGAAAGAAAAAAGATGGAAAGGGAGAAAGAGAAAGTTAGGAGAAGAAAACAAAGAAAAAAAGAGAATAAAGAAAGGAAGGAAGGAGAACAAAAAGAAAGAAAAAAGAAAGAGAGAGAGGAGGGAGGGAGGGGGAAAGGGAGGAAGGAAGGAGGAGAAAAAAAAGAAAAAGAAAGAGGAGAGGAAGGAAGGGAGGAAGGAAGGGAGGAAGGAAGGGAGGAAGGAAGGGAGGAAGGAAGGGAGGAAGGAAGGGAGGAAGGAAGGGAGGAAGGAAGGAGTGAAGGGGGAGGGAGGAAGGAAGGAGTGAAGGGGGAGGGAGGAGCCAGGTGCAGGGCCTGTGACTGCAATGGAGTCTTAGCTATGGCATCAGAAGCATGAGCCCTGATCCTAATGGATGTGAAGTTACAGACTGGGAGAAAATACCTGCAAACCCACGGGTGACGGAGGACACGTTCAAGGTACGAAGAGCTCTGACCCTGTGCAGGGAGGAGAGCCACGCGATCAGATTAGATTGGGTCTGAAGCTCAGCGGGCTGCTGAAGAGGCCGGGGCTCACAACCAGGGACAGGGCCTCCACCCTCGGTCCTGGGGAGGTGGGGTCGAGGCAATGCCCAGGGCCACCACGCACCAGCTGGAACAGCCAGAACCAAGCTGTGGAGGTACCGAGGCTGGGGAGACACAGCGGCTCAGTACCTCGGGACACAGTCTGACAGTTGCTTAAAAATCTAAACCTACATTCGCCGTAGGCCGGGCAGTCACTCCCGGGCATCCAGATGCAGGAGGCCTCAGTCACACAGACCTGGGCAAGAGGTTCAGCGTCCTCGTTTACAACAGCCCCAGACGGGACGGACTGACACGCTTTCCACGAGGCGAATGGAGAAACCAACTGTGGCCCGTCACACCCGGGGTGCCACTTATCAGTGACGGTGACCAAGGACTGGCTCTCAGGTTTCACTGAGGGCAAGACCCCCGAAGCCTCGCACACACACACTTTCTAAGCAGTAAGCTCAGCGAGAGGAGATCAAGCCACCGAGGGCAGATTGGAGGCCGGAAGGAGCTGGCGGGGAGGACGGGGGTCGAGGCCCAGCAAGGGGAAGGGGCAGGGCGTCTGCTCCTCCTTCCAGGCTGCTCACGGGCTCGCAGCACCCACAGCTGCACTGCCCACAGTGCCCGCTGGACGTTTGGCACAGTGTTAAGCAGAGAAGACGAAGAGCCTGGGACGGTGGAGCAGGCCTGGAGCAGCAGCTCGGTGCCAGCACTCCTGAGGGCGCGGGCACTAGGGGCCAAGCACACGGGGTCTAGCCCTGGTGAGGGCAGGGCCTGCCCGTGCCCAGGTACTTCAGCAACGGGCAGCGGGCGACAGGAAGCAAAGGCAGGAGGTCAGAGAGGCCCGAGCTCGGAAGCCATTTGCTTAATATGTGAAAGAAATCAGATGAAATCCAAAGATGGAGAAAAGTGAAGAAGGACAAAAACAGGAAATGGCCAGGGACACCACAGGGCGGACACCAGGGAGTCCAGCAGGCCAGCCGCCCCCGCCCAAGAGACAGGGACGGGCCCAGGGATCAGGCAGGATTCAAGGAGCAGGGTGGGGACCCAGCCACTTCAAAGGAGCTAATCCCCAGTGTGCCCCGCCAGGGTCACTGTCCTTGGTGCTGCCCCCGCAGCTGGAGGCAACCTGGGACCTCCCAGCCCCAAATCCCGGTATCGGGGGCCAGGGTCAGCCCTGCCTCCTCCTCCCCCCGGCCTGCAGCCGCAGCCGCCCAGGCCGGAGAGCAAGGCCACAGCTAATCTGCTCTCCAGGCAGATTCCTCTGTGCAGAGATAAGCCCCTGCCCAGCCAAGGTGGGTGGGAAGCAGGGCCACTTCCTTAATTGGCATTTTCCAGTTGAGAGAACATTCTATACCATTTTCACTTGTGCCATTTAATTACCAAGTGTTTTCGTTTTTGAGAAGACCTGAAATTGCAGAGATCTTTGGGATTTAGTGGAGGAATGCAAGGCCTAATTTTGCCTAATTACGAAATGTCTCGGCGGCGACTCTGACACGTCCCAGAGTAGGCGATGCAGACCCCTGGGCCTCCCGGGCGGTGGGGGGCCGGGGGCGCTGACGCAGATGTTTACCTGATGTCTTGGGCCGGAATCTGGTTTACATTGGGAAATCAGACTGTTTACAGGAGACCACATCTGTCTCTTCCTCTCCTCCTCTTTCATTTCTCTGTAATGTTCTGCAGGTCTGCCTCAGGTCCCTGCGGGAAGGTCAGCGGCGTCACGCGAATCACGCCATGCCGGCCGGCCCCGTGTGGGGACGCGGCAGCTGCGGGCCTGGGGTGCGGGTGGAGAAGGGGAGGGTCGGGGCCACGTGGACCGAGAGCCGGGCGCGGGCCCCGGCGGAGGGCAGGGGGCGTCTCCGTCCCCCAGCTCGCTGCAGGGCCAGAGGACCACCAGACCCCGGAACCTTCTGGAAGTAGAAGCTTCTGGAAGCAGAGGCCGGGAGTGGGCAGTGGGCTCGGTGACTGTGCCTGGGTGCCAAGAAGCCCCCGTGCACGGGGACCAAGGGCCGGGCCCGCAGGGAGGCGTGAGGTTGGGACGGGGTGCGGGGCGCAGAGCCCTTGCCGGGCGGGGCTGTCCACGGGCGCCCACCGGCACCTCTCCCCTCCCTCTCCCCTCCCGACCCTCTGGGCCAGCCTGGCCCACCAGGGCCGCAGGCCGCCGTGGCTCCAGCCGTGGGCTCGGGCCCTGCCGCTCACCGGGACACACGTGGCCTCTTCCCAGCTTGGCTTCGTCCACTCTCAGCCCGCGGGCCTTGACCAGGCTGCCCTGGCCTCTGAAGTCGCGGGCCTGGCCGTCCTTCTCGTGCCCACGCCTGACTCTGCCCCTGCAGACCCACCGCCCTCGGTCGCCAGGCCCGAGCCTCTCCCGGTGTTCCTGGGAGACCTCCCCTCGAGGTCCTGCCCTCAGCTCTCCTCGGGGGTCCCCTCTCCTCCCGCGGGGCCCGGCCTGGCCTTCCCTGCCTGGCCTTCCCTGCCTGCTCCAGGCCTCCTGGCCCGGCCTCCTCTCCTCATCTGGGTTGGCAGGGGCCTGAGTGCCTTGGGCCTGCCCTGGCCATGCCAGCCCCTGAGCTCCTGGTAGACACCAGCTCTGGGGCCACAAGGGCGCCTCCCGTCACAGTGCGCGGGGACGGGCCACCAGCCCCTCAAGCCACTCCCGTCCCACCCGTCTGGCCCGATGCCTTTCCTCTGAGCCCCCGGGCCGTCCACACCAAGCCTGCCTGGGGGGCACGGCTGGGCCGTGGTCATTCTGTGCTTCACTCCTCCTAAGGGAGCACAGTTTGCTGGGCAGGGGACCTGGCCCTCCCTCGTGCTTTCTACAACACAGATGAGATGGCAGCTGCTCCAGCAGCTCCCTTGAACCAGGAAGCACGGGTCGCTCACGTCAGGATCACGGAGCAGAAAGGGGGAAGCGGCTCGGACCCTGGTCCCGCGTCCTCGGCACCCTAAAACGGCCCCTTCGGACCTGTGCGGTGGGGCCTCCTCCCCGTGCGGGAAGGGGCATTGAAAGTCCATGTTGTTTAAGACCTCGGTATCGTGAGTTCTCTGTTGTGTGCGGCCCGTTTCAAGACCATGGCGGGCTTGGGGGTGCTGGGAATGTCGCAGGCACGGAGGGCCCCAGGGGTCAGCGGCCGTGCTCTCCCCGCCCAGGGGCCCTGCTCTTGATGTCTCTGGGAGCCCTCCTGTTCCCACACAGGGCTGGCTCGTTCCCCACAGACCCGTGACCAGGGACGGGCGTATCTGTGTGTTTCCCACGGCACCAGATCTGCCTGGGACCAGGGATGTTGGGGGCTCGCTAATATCCCCCGGTGACCTGAGCCTGCTGACTGCCCGCTGGAATCCGCGCACATGGCCCATAAATCGCTGTGCTGACGCTCGTGCAGATAACGGGCAGTGGCGCCACCGCTGCTCGGGCTCCTGGTGGCGTGGCCAGCTGCCTCCAGGGACGCTCAGCACCTCCTTCTGCATCAGCCCTGCTCAGCTCTGGGTCAGCAACGGGGACCGTGGGACCGGGCAGGCGCGCCCGCTCAGGGGCCAGGGCACTGGGCAGCCCCGGGCCCCGGGCTCTCCTGCGTCCTGCCCTCCTCTGCTCTGCCCGTGCTGTGTCCTGGGTTGGCCGTGGCCGTCCAGCTCGGCAGTCTCCACTCGTAGGCCCCGCTCTGCCTGGCCCTCCCTGTGCGCTCGGCGCGGGTGCGTCTGGGGTGTGAGGGCCCGTGGCCGCCCTCCCCTCTGGCAGGTGTTTGCTGGGGACGGGCTCGCGGGCCGGTCACTCCCCGTGATGTTTTGAAACACCTCCGCTTATTCTTAAGTGTGACCGGGCTGTGCCCAGGGTCACCAGTGCCCAGAGAGCCCGGAGTGACATGGAAGGGCGGTTCACTGTTCCCTGGAGTGGGGGTGCAGAGGACAGTGAGCCCCAGTGACCGCTGAGGGTGGGCCGGAGGAGCTGGACACTCCCTGGGGCTTGATGTCAGTGTCAGTCTCAGTGTCCCCTCAGACTCCTCCTGGCCCTGGTGAGTGGCTGTGATGCACTCCACTGACCGTGAGTGTGTCCGGGTTCATGCCCACTGTGGGCCTGAGGTCGCTCTGGCAGAGCCAGTGTCTGCCTGGGGGATGGAGGTCTCTCACGCAGAGCCACCTTGGGCTGGGCCTTCGGGGGACAGCACCCCGCTGCCCTGGGGTGGACCTCTGCAGGGTGGGGATGGGCATTCATCCTGCTCAGTCCATTCCTGACCTGGCGTTGCAGCTGCGGTCGGTGCTGTTGAGGCCCCATCCCTGGGCCCCGCCCCCTGCCCACACTGGCCGAGCCTACTGACCCCAAGGCCCTCTGTCCCAAGGTGAGCTGTTCCTCTAGCTGAGACACAGGAGCCCTGCCTGCTGCCCTGGGGGCCTGGTCTGCTTTCCCTGGTGTCTGGCCGCCTCCCCGCGTGCCCGCCCACAGTGCGTGGGGCTGGCCACATTGCTGCCACTTGCTCTCACGTCGGTGGCTCTGCCAGTGCCACCTGGGCCCCTGGCGCCCGGGCGGTGGGTGAGGGAGAGTCACATGTGGCCCAGGTCTACCTCTTGCCTCACCGTGAGCAGCGAGGGCCTCCTGGCCACCAGGAGCCCAGGGTCCTGCCAGTTCCAGGGGAGAGTGGCGGCTGCAGGGCCACCCGCAGCTGTGATGCCCGCCAGGCTAGCGCCCCTTCGGTCCCCTGTGTTCCTAGCTTCAGTGAGAGCCGGCTGACCCCTGCTGTGCCCGGGAGAGCGGCCTCCAGAGACGAGGGACCTGTGACGTTGCTACCAGCAGCTTCCGCGTCTGTGACGGAGGAACCCAGCTGAGCTGCCACGATGGCAGGGTCTCCAAGCCTTCCAGTGACTCTTCAGCACCGAACAGCTGGGGTCACGGACCCTCGGGAGCCTGTGGGCTCCTGCAGACCCGGGCCCTGGAGGCCAGCTGGCCTTCCTCCCTGGATGGAGGCTTCCAGGCCTTTGCTCTTACTAGCCGTCCTCTGCCATGAGCACTGCCTGCCACCAGGTGGCGCCTCTCTCCCTGCCAGCCACGCCTGCCCTTGCTGCCCCCAGAGCTGGCCCTGAGCGAGGCTTCCCTTTTCCCTCTGTCAGGGGGACGGTCCTGTTGCAATACCTGGGAAAGCAGGGGACAGAGGGCACAAGCCCCTTGACCCAGGCTGTGAGGAGGGTCTGCGTCTGCCCAGGACACAGGAACCCCTGAGGATGGGGAGGGGTCTCAGGAGTGGGACCTGGGAGAGCAGGATGGCCAGGAGGAGACAGGGACGGGCCACGGGGGCCAGCAGGGTGGAGCCTCCTCCCTGTGGACCAGTGCTGGGGCAGGGACCCCAGAGGGGACAGACTAGGTAAGGGCAGGTCCCAGCGTGGGACCACCTGGACACAGGGAGGAGCTGAGCTGTGGGCCCGCTGTTACCCTGGCTCCTGCCACGCCCTCCTGAGACCTGTGTCCATCCCGGCAGGGCTGGGAAGAGGGTCAGAGGGCAGGCGTTGCCTGCTGACCTGGCTCTGCCCCCCGGGCAGGAAGGTCAGGGCACTGGGGGCTCTTCTGAGCCCACCGCCCCAAATGGGGCCTGGCAGGCGCCTCCCCGGGCAGTGGCCCCTTGCCCGCTGCTGGGAGCCTGCAGCCCGCCCACCCTTGTCCCCGGACCTTAGCTCTCTGCCACCAGGGGGCGCCGGCGGACTTCTCAGTGTCTGTCCACCAAGTCCCTGGCCGTGCCCTGGGCCCTGTTGTCTTGCAGAACAGCTCTCCTCAGCCTTTGGGTCACTGGACACAGGATGGGTAGACTGTGCCCAGGAAGGAAGAAGGAGCAGACAGGAGAGACCCAGGCCCAGGAAGCTGAGACGGCTGGGTCAGATGACCACCTGGCCTCTGGAGAGCCAGTGACTTAATTTCCATGACCTCTGACCTTCAGAGTGACACAGCTAATCCCATTCTGAAGAAGAGACAGAGGGCCAGAAAGACTCTGGGATGTCCTGGTGTCACACGGCAGGGGAGGAGGGCTGGATCTGCCCCTGGTCATGGGTCTATAGCAGACTGGACTTGCTCCCATCCTGGGGGGATATGGACAGGATGGCCCTGCAACTTTGCCATAGGGCAGGGTTGGGGTGGCCCGGCGGCTGTTCCTGGGGGTGGCAGCATGGAGGGTGGGCCAGACCAGGGCTGGAGGCAGCCCAGGCAGAACAAGGCGCGACCGTCCTCCCACCTGCAGGGTTGACACTCCTCGGCACAAGGCATGGATGCCCCAGGAGAACAGGCGCCAGGCTGGCAGCAGGGCCCTGGCCGGGGCTGCCCTGGGCCCTTGCCCACTGTCTCCAGGGGCTCTTGGCCAGCCTTGGTGTGGCTCGCCCCTTGCTGCCAGCTGCTCGGCATGTGCCCAGGCTGGGCTGCACGGCAGCTCTGGGTGCATTGTCCCCCGCATCCTGTGGGACCTGTGGACCACAATGCTCTCCTGCTCTGAGGACCAAGGGTCTCCCATCGGTCAGCCCAAGCGTGGCAGCAGGGCCTGCCTCCCAGCTGCAGTGAGTGGCACATGCCTCCCTTGTTCCTCCAGCTCTGCCAGGTAGGCGGATGGTGCCAACACAAGGCGCCAACCTACACCCCTCCTCAGAGCCCTAGGTGAGGCCTGAGTCATCCAGACCTGAAGGAATGACCCTGCAGAGCCCCACTTCCTGGGACTGCAGTCATGTCCCACCTTCCAGCCAAGGCACCCCAGGATTCCAGTTACTCTGAGTCCTGCCCTGACCCTGGATCCCATCCTCATCCTGGGTCCTATCCTGACCCTGGATCCATCCTCATCCTGGGTCCTATCCTGATCCTGGATCCATCCTCATCCTGGGTCCTATCCTGACCCTGGATCCATCCTCAGCCTGGGTCCTATCCTGAGCCTGGATCCATC
Source organism: Sciurus carolinensis (assembly GCF_902686445.1). Taxonomy (NCBI): domain Eukaryota; kingdom Metazoa; phylum Chordata; class Mammalia; order Rodentia; family Sciuridae; genus Sciurus; species Sciurus carolinensis. Next base: position 1,750,873 of record NC_062223.1, read on the forward strand.
CTCAGCCTGGGTCCAGTCCTAGATGTAGTTCGTGTCCTGATCCTGGGTGTTGTTCTGAATCTGAGTCCCAGCCTCATCCTGAGCCCGTTTCTGCCCACAGGTGATTGCTTAAGATGGGGTTTCCTGTTCCAGTGTCCCTGTGGGCTTGTGTCCCTGTGCCTTCTCTGAACATCCCTGGGGCTTCAGAGCCAGGCTAGGGTCAGAGGCAGACCAGCAGCATGAGCAGTTCACTAGTTCACTAGTGCCCCTGTCATGTCCCCTAGAACATCGGAATGTGGCCTTCTCTAGAACTAGGTCTCCAGGTGTGATCAAGGTAACAGGAGGTGGTACTGGAGTAGGGTAAGCCCCACCCTGTGGGTGGTGCTTTACAGGGAAAGGCAGGGGAGATCTGAGATGCTAACAGAGGAGGAGACCGGGGTGGATGGAGGCAGATGTTGGAGTGATGTGGACACAAGCCGAGGGCTCTGACAACCCCCAGAAGCTGGAGGAGACAGACGACCCTTGAGAGGGTGTGTTCTCTGCCCACACCTCGACCTTGGACTTCCCACCCCACATCTACTGTGTGAAGCCACGTCCATGCTCTCTGCTGCAACAGCACAGGGGAGGGATGCAGGGACAAGGCCCAGCAGGACCTCGGACTGTAGCCCTGCTCCCCCACCCGCAGCTGCAGAGAAACAACTAGTGCTGCTATTTCCTCAGAGGAAAATTATAAGCTAAAGAAAAAGAGGAGAGGTATGACAGTACTGAGGTTATTTCCAGATTAAACGAAAAAGCACAGGTTCCTTGGGGAAGCGGCGCAGACAGGAACTGGGGAGTGACCAGGACCAGCTCACCTGACCCCGTGGGTCCTTGAAGCCCTGGCTCAGGAGCTCCGCCCCACACTCCTCCCTCTCCACCTGCTCCTCTCACCCACTCCATCTCCACCACCAGAACCATGGGCTGCTGTGGCTGCTCAGGAGGCTGTGGCTCCAGCTGTGGGGGCTGTGGCTCCAGCTGTGGGGGTTGTGGCTCCAGCTGCTGTGTGCCCGTGTGCTGCTGCAAGTCCGTGTGCTGCTGCAAGCCCGTGTGCTGCTGTGTGCCAGCCTGCTCCTGCTCCAGCTGTGGCTCCTGTGGGGGATGCCAGTCCAGCTGCTGCAAGGCCTGCTGCTGCCAGTGTGAGCTCTGAGCCTCTGCTCTCGGGTCTTGTGGGAGTCCTGCTGTGCACCTTCCCCAGGAAGTGACCTGCTGGGTTCTGGGTTGAACCGTGGACCCAGGCCTGCTGCTCCCGTGCCCTGATGAGGAAAGGCCCCGCCCAGGCCTAAGCCTGTCTCGCGACCCCCTTTCCCATCACTCCCCTGAGGTCTTTCCTTCCCTGGGTTCCTCCCACCTTCCCCGCTGGGGCTTCCTCTCTGAAGCCCCTGACCAGGTCCAGCCGAGGAAGGGGCTCTCCTGTTCATCACACTCTCTGGCCCCTTGATAATTGTTTCTGCGGCTGGGATCAGATTTGGAGCAGCCCCAGGGTGACAGATGTCCCTGGAGGGCCTCGCTGGTGGTAGGAGGGTGGCAGGGGCCACTGGACCTGGGGGCCCACGGGACCTGGGGGCCACGGGACCTGGGGGGCCCACGGGACCTGCGGGTCCCACACAAGCTTCCTGTGAACATAAAGTCACCTCCACAAGTCCATTTAAAAAAACCCCAAATCACTTATAAATCTCACAAAACGTGTCCAGAATCTGTATGACATGAATTATAAGAGGTTGATGAAAGAAATCAAAGAATTCCTAAATAAACGGAGAGAGAGAGAGAGAGAGAACTCATTAATTTGAAGACTCAAAATAGTGAAGACATCAACTCCCTCAAAATTATTTGCAGATTTAATGGGATTCAATAAAATTTTAGAATTTTTTATTTTTACAGACTGCATTTTGATTCACTGTACACAAATGGGGCACAACTTTCCATTTCGGTGGTTGTACACAATGTGGATTCACACCATTCTTGTAATCATACGTGTACATGGGGTAATACTGTCTGTCTCATTCTGCTGTCATTTCTTCCCCAAACCGCTTCTGCCTCCCAGTTCCCTCTATGTAATCCAAAGTTCCTCCATTCTTCTCTTACCCCCAACTCCCCACCCCCATTATGTATCATCATTACTTATCAGGGAAAACATTCAGCCTTTGGATTTTTGAGATTGGTTTATTTCACTGAGCATGATATTCTCCAAATCCATTCATTTACCTGAAAATGCAATGATTTTATTCTTCTTTATGACTAATATTCCATTATGTATATATACACAGTTTCTTTATCCATTCACCTATTGAAGGGCATCTAGGTTGGTTCCACAATCTGGCTATTGTGAATTGAGCAGCTATGAACATTGACGTGGCTGTATCTGTAGTATGCTGATTTTAAGTCCTTTGGGTATAAACCGAGGAGTGGGATAGCTGGGTCAAAGTTGGATCCATTCCAAGTTTTCTGAGGAATCTCCACACTGCTTTCCAGAGTGGCTGCACCAATTTGCAACTCCACCAGCAATGTATGAGTGTCCTTTTTCACCACATCCTCGCCAACACTTATTATTGCTTATGTTCTTGATGATAACCATTCTAATTGGAGTTAGATGAAACCTTAGGGTGGTTTTAATTTGCATTTCTCTAATTATTAGAGATGTTGAACACTTTTTCAAGTATTTGTTAACCACCTGTATATCTTCTTCTATCTGCCCAGTTCCTTGGCCCATTTATTGATTGGGTTTTTGTATTTTTGGTGTAAAGTTTTTTAAGTTCTTTATAAATTTTGGAGATGAGTGCTCTGTCTGAAGTGCTTGTGGCAAAGATTTTCTCCCACTCTGTAGGCGCTTTCTTCGCATTGCTGATAGTTTCCTTTGCTGAGTAAACCTTTTTAGTTTGAATCTATCCCATTTCTTGATTCCTGCTTTTATTTCTTGTGCTATGGGAGTCTTGTTAAGGAAGTCTGGTCCTAAGCCGACCTGATGAAGATTTGGGCCTACTTTTTCTTCTATTGGTGAAGAGTCTCTGGTCTAATTTCAAGGTCCTTGATCCATTTTGAGTTGAGTTTTGTGCAGGGTGCGAGATAGGGATTTAGTTTCATTTTACTGCATATGGATTTCCAGTTTTCCCAGCACCATTTGTTGAAGAGGCCATCTTCTCTCCATTGTGAGTTTTGGCCCCTTTGTCCAGTACGAGATAACTGTACTTAAGTGTCCTCTATTCTGCACCATTGGTCTACCTGTCCATTTTGGTGCCAATACCATGCCGCTCTTGTTACTATTGCTCTGTACTATAGTTTGAGGTCTGGTATTGTGATACATCTAGAATTTTAAAATAGATACAGATAGGCTGTTATGAAATTCATGCAGAAAGGCAAAAACAATTAGCACAGAAAAAACGATCTTGAAGAAGGGAATGAAGCAGAGCAGCACTGTCCCTGGCTCAGGGCTTTCCCCTAAGCACAGCAGCGTGGCGAGGTAGTGCTCAAGGACGGACTCGCCGATGAGGAGGGACTGAGTCTCCAGCCGGCCCGCAGAGACCTGCTTCCTGCTCGGTGCCCGGCAGTGGGGGTGGAGGGCTCCACTCATTCGTGTGGCTCTGACAAGTGGCCTGAGGCTGCTGGTGAGAGCCGCAGAGCTGTGCTGCACAGACCTGGCAAGAAGGGCAGTCCTTCCAACAGCTGACCACCACTACGGAGAGGGCCGGCAACCCAGACCTCACACTCTGCTGAACTCGCTGGAAGTCAGTCAGATCTAAACGTGAACTAAGCCTCCCTGACCTTGGAAAAGAGACCAGCCGTGATGCGGCACCGAGGTCAGGTCCTCCTCCCGCCTGGCCTGAGCTGCTGGGCTGGAGGGTGGTGGCCTGAGTCTTACGAGGGACGCTCCTTTTTCTGCATCCTTTCCTTTGCCAACTGTCAGTGCTGGGGTGGGGGCTCTGGGTCATCTTTTCTTTTCTGGGTTCTGGGCAGTGAACCCAGGGCTGCTCCACCACTGAGCTAGTTTCCTGGCCCTTTTTATGTTGAGACAGGGTCTTGCTAAGTTGCTGAGGTGAGGCTGAACTTGAACTTGAGATCCTCCTGCTACAGCCTCCTGAGTTGCTGGGATTACAGGCAGGTGCCACCACACCTGTCTTGATTACCTTAGAACAGGAATGGATTTACACTGCAGGTCAAACAACCATAACAAACGGCCCCTGAGACGGGAGGCCAGAGCAGGGAGGCCAGGCTGAGGCCTTGAGCTGGTCTCCATGTCAGGGCAGGAAGAGGAACTGAGGTGAAGCTCAGCCGATTCCTTGCGTGGAGATCCAAGAACATGGAGACAGGCAGCGTTCTCGGCAGGGTCTGGGAGTCGAGGCACATAGAGAAGGGGGACTCGGCTGAGCACTGAACAGTGAGCACACGGGGGCAGGCCTGTGGCCAGGTGGGCCGGCCAGCTTCACACTGCACAGCCAGCTGCCCTGAGAGAGGAGGAGCCGCTAGTTCACAGGAGGCTCAAGGCCCGGTGCTGCGCGGGCTCAGCTGAGAGGACCTCACAGGTGACAGATGGCAGCAGTGGGACAGGCGTCCGGACGGGGCAGAGGGAGAGACACCACACATGACCCAGAGGCCTCTGCTGGCTGCCTCCTGGAGGGTCCATGGCACCCCTGCGCCCCACCCTGGGGACCAAGGGCCCTGGGGGACACTCAGCCCACACCAAGCCTGTGCCAGGCAAAGTGCCAGCTGAGGGGACCGCAGGCTGTGTGCCGGGCGAGCGTCCGTCCCAGAGGAAGGGGCGTGGGGCGGCCATGAGGTTCAGGACGTGCAGACGCTGGAGGAGCAACGTCCCCAGGAGGCTGCGGGCAGATCCAGGACTCGGAGTCACAGAACGCAGGCCGCGAGGGACGGGGCAGGAAGCCCGTCGGTCTCAGCTGGGTCGACGCTGCTCCACAGGCCACGGCCATGGGCGGGGAGGCCCCCGAGCAGGTGTGTAGATGTGCCTCAGTTCCCCAGCGTCTCTTGCCGGCTCTGCTTTCTGGGCACGTCACCCTCCTCCCAGCACGTTGAAGACGCCTGTCCTCGCAGGACCTCTCCATGGACGCTCTATGAACCTAGGCTTGAGGGTGCCCACGGCTGGCCTTGGCCTCTCAGAGCCCATGCTCTGATGCTGGACAGCCCCTCAGGCCACTGGGTCATCCCCCAGGCCACTGGGTCATCCCCCCAGGACACTGGGTCATCCCTCCAGGCCACTGGGTCATCCCCAAGGACTCCTGGGTCATCCCCAGGCCACTGGGTCATCCCCCCAGGACACTGGGTCATCCCTCCAGGCCACTGGGTCATCCCCAAGGACTCCTGGGTCATCCCCAGGCCACTGGGTCTTTCCCCCAGGACACTGGGTCATCCCCCAGGCCACTGGGTCATCCCCCCAGGACACTGGGTCACCCCCAAGGACTCCTGGGTCATCCCCAGGCCACTGGGTCATTCCCCCAGGACACTGGGTCATCCCCCCAGGCCACCTGGGTCATCCCCCCAGGACACTGGGTCATCCCTCCAGGCCTCTGGGTCCCCCCAGGCCACTGGGTCCTCCCAGGCCTCTGGGTCCTCCCAGGCCTGCCCTCTGAGCTCCACCATCTTGGTCACAGGACACCTGGGGACACATGCCCAGCTGACCTGGTGGGACTTTGCCTTTTGGGCCCAAAGCCTGTGGAAGCACCAGGCTCCTGGTCAGATGGACAGCCTGAGGTGCAAGCTGGAGGCTAGTGGCCACAGCCCAGCAGCAAGTGGGGACAGAGCTGGACTCATCTGTGACTGGGGTCCTGTTAAGAAGAGGGGATCGGGACTCGACCGCCCAGAGGGTGATCTTGGGAGGACACGGGAGCAAGCTGCCCCCTGCGCATGGAGGGGAGAGGCCTCCGAGGGCCGGCTGACAGATCCAGCCAGGTCCCAGATGGTCTGGGTGGTCAGCCTGGGGACGCTGCTGGGGCACAGGAGAGCCCACAGCTGAGAACGGCTGTCCAGCGGTTCTCGTGTCAGGCTGAGGAACCACGGGGTCCGCAGGAAAAGGAGCAAAACAGAAAGAGCCCGGAAACAGCCCAGCGACGGACGCCTGTGCTCCTCCCCAACCTCTGCTGGGGCGGCTGCTGCCCACGCCTGGACAGTGGACTTCAGTTCACGTCCTGGACCAGAGGAAAGACGACTCAGGTGAATCCCAGACGCGAGTGGCCACAGGAGCAGATCTGTGGGACGCCAGGTTCCCTGTGACACGAGCAGCCCAATTTGTGAAGGAAAAGTAGGGATAAATTTGGCCTCATCCAAGATAAGAAATTCCGTATTTGGGAAGGCACCGTCAGGAGAAAGCCAGAGACGGGGAGAAATAGAACAACGTCTGTCTGCCAGAGGACTCGTGTCCAGGATGCGTACAGAATTCTCAGAACTCAGCACAACGAGAACAGCTAAATATGGGCAAAAACTCTCGACCGGCCCTTCACCGGAGGATGGAGACAGATGGGGACCGTCACACGGAAGTGACTCGCCGCAGCTGGCGGTTAGGCAGGTCTCAATCGAGCACAAGGAGACGTCACCAGATGCCCTTCAGGGAGGCTGGAATGGGCTCCCAGGAGCCATGCCCAGTGCTGCGTGGACACAGGCCGCTGCGGCCCGTCCCCTCTGGGCTGCTGGAGGAGGTGCCCTTGGGGAGCGGGTGACCGTTTCCTAGTCACGGTCACCAGGCTCGGGTCCTTCTCCTGGGATCCCAGTGAGGCCAAACCCGCTGCGCGTGCGAGTTTACCTGTGGTTGCTGGAGGCCAGAGAACCTCTGCTGCCCCTCCGCTTGGGAGTCGGCCAGTGTGGGGCACGCAGGCGCTGGGCTCCGCTCCGCACGTGGTCTCGTGCCCTGTGCACTGCAGGACCCTGCCCAGCGGCCGGCGAGGGCCTGACCCTGTCCTGTCCAGCGGATGGCAGTGGAGCCTTCATCTTGTGCAGGCTGTCCAGCAGCCCTCCTCCCCTCCCAGGCAGGTGGACAGCTGGTTCCAGGCCCTCGTCCCGCCACCCGTCTCCCAGCCCACACTTGCGGGGGTGCTGCTGGGGTCTCCTGGGGAGTGGGCTGCAGGAGGGACGGGTGCAGAGGCTTCGTGAGGGGAAGGCCGTGTGGGAGGGAGGACTGGAAGCCAGGGCTGCGTGCGTGGCCTCCACCCGGAATGCAGGGGCTGCGAGGGCAGCGCTGCCCCCACGAGGAAGGCCAGCCAGGCCTCTGCCCTCCTCAGGCTCCACTTCCCACCGGAGGCGTGTCCCCTCTCCCTGGGCAGCTGCCCGCGGTCCTGGTGCTTCGGCTGCGCTGCACTTCAGAGCCACGACCAACCCAAAGGGTCCCGGAGACGCTGCCCACCCGTCGGGCAAAGGCCAAGCAAGAGTCCAGCGCCGACACCGCGACTTCTTCTCAGGGACGTTTGACACGCGAGTGAGACTGACCGTGAGAAGGTGCCGACATTTTTACAGAGCTGGAGATCCCGCGGGGAACGTCCTCCACCCGCTGGGGCGCGATGCTGCTACCTCCCCGCGGGTCTGGGTGGGAGGCGCTGCGGGTCTGGATGCCAGAGAGGCCGAGCCTTGAGAAGGAGCCGCAGTCCAACGAGCCAGGATGTTATCTGGGGCCAAGTCCAAGGCCGCACGGATGGAATCGGCAGTGTTTGGCAACGGCGGGAAGCGGCGATTCAGTGACTCTATCGAATATGACGCAGACAGACATGTCCGACAACAACGGGGGAGAAGACCGGGCTTCAGGGCAGCCCCGGCCCCGCAGCCCCTTCTCCCGGAGCCCTGCCGCCAGAGGAATCCGCGCGGAGTGGATTCCCGCCAGCGCTCGGGAACAGCGGTGAGGAGCCCCGCCGCAGGCAGGGCACCCGGCCACTGAACGGGCTTCTGACGGTGGACACAGCTGCCGGCCGGCCTGTGCCCGAGCATGGGGTCCAGGTCCTTTCACTCCTGCTGTCAGCACCTGTCTCTGCCCCGTCGGCCACGGATCTGCCTCCGGCCTGCCACGGACATCCTGAACTCAGGGTCAGCCAAAAACAAAACCATAGCACAGAAAAAACCCTGGAGGATAAATAGAAGCTGCACCTCGAGAGCGTTTCAGACACACGCGGGGCGGGCAGAAGCGCGGTGGGAAGGCAGCCTGGAAAGGTGGGGCAGGGGGCAGACTGCACAAGGCACCCGCCTGCTGCGTCCTTGGCGCTGAGCAGTAAAAGGAAGCCGCGTGTCTGTCTGAAACCCTGGTGACCAACGATTGGGCCCGACACTGATTAGTGTATTTGGAATGAAAAAGCCAATATACTGAATTTTAAAAAGTGTGTGCTCAAGGCAGCACAAATCTTCAATGTCCCTATGGTGATGAGTCCCCAAAGGGGCCGTGGTGACATCTGTACCTGAAAACGAGAAAGGCCCAGGAGCAGCGAGCCAGGCGCAGGGCTGCCCGGAGCTAAGACAAGGAGACCCTCCATGCAAACCCGGCCTGCGCCTCCCCCTCCAGGCAGTACCGCCAGCCCTGCTCTGCTGGGCGCCCGGGAGGGCACTGCCAGCCCCTCGCTCTCCTCAGCACCTGGCAGGCTTGGCAGAAAGAGCAGCCTCTGAAAACCTCCCGCAAAGCTGGCGCTAGACCCGCCGTGCCAGGGGAGCCGGAGGGATCTGAGGATCTGAGGGGGGACGGGCTGCAGGCTTGGGAAGGCAGGAGGGCCCCAGACCAGCTCAGCCCACGCTGCTCTCCAGGCTCCGTGGGCACAGGCGGAGGGAGGGCAGTGGCGGAGGGAGGGCAGGTGACGGAGGGAGGGTGGAGGCGGAGGGAGGGCAGGTGACGGAGGGAGGGCAGGTGACGGAGGGAGGGCAGTGGCGGAGGGAGGGCAGGTGACGGAGGGAGGGTGGAGGCGGAGGGAGGGTGGAGGCGGAGGGAGGGCAGGTGACGGAGGGAGGGTAGGTGGCGGAGGGAGGGCAGTGGCGGAGGGAGGGCAGGTGACGGAGGGAGGGTGGAGGCGGAGGGAGGGTGGAGGCGGAGGGAGGGCAGGTGACGGAGGGAGGGCAGTGGCGGAGGGAGGGTGGAGGCGGAGGGAGGGCAGGTGACGGAGGGAGGGTAGGTGGCGGAGGGAGGGCAGTGGCGGAGGGAGGGCAGGTGACGGGGGGAGGGTGGAGGCGGAGGGAGGGTGGAGGCGGAGGGAGGGCAGGTGACGGAGGGAGGGTGGAGGCGGAGGGAGGGTGGAGGCGGAGGGAGGGCAGGTGACGGAGGGAGGGTAGGTGGCGGAGGGAGGGCAGTGGCGGAGGGAGGGCAGGTGACGGGGGGAGGGTGGAGGCGGAGGGAGGGTGGAGGCGGAGGGAGGGCAGGTGACGGAGGGAGGGCAGTGGCGGAGGGAGGGCAGGTGACGGAGGGAGGGCAGTGGCGGAGGGAGGGTGGAGGCGGAGGGAGGGCAGTGGCGGAGGGAGGGCAGTGGCGGAGGGGCGCCCTATTGGACGTGTTGGCCCCTGTGAGTGGTTCCCAAGGACTGAAGTAGGCATTTTCATAGGTAAAGAGAAGTCGTCTTTCAAGGGAGGAGGAAGATGGAAACGCTGAGGAAGGTCTTTCTGCTCCTGCTGCAGCTCTGGGGTGGACTGGAGGCCCTGGTGAACACCGGGCAGGGCCCCTGAGCGGCCCCCAACCTGAGGGGACTCTGGCACAAGCCGCAGCAGGCTTGGTGCCCCCAGCACTAGCCCCAGGACCCTTGCTCAGCCATCCCCAGGCCAAAGGTGGAAACAGAGGGGCTGGGGTGTCACTCTTCCCAGCTGGGGACCGAAGCAAAGTCCACTCCGCACAGCAGCCTTCCAACCTGGTGCCCTGCTGGTGGGCTCCTCCAAGACCTGCTGTCCAGGCAGGACTCCCAAGCCAGGCTGAGGGTGGGTAGGAGGCGCAGTGGGGGCAGGCGGAGCGCGGGGGTCTTTGCTGTTGCCCTGTCCCGGCTGCAGACCCTCCACGGCACGTGGCCCTCCCCAGCCGGCTTCCGCAGGACCTCTGGTGGTGTGGGACTTGCTCTCACAGCAGGAAGAGTCTTCCATGCGCAGGACCTCGTGGCAGAGATGCCTGCAGGAGGCGGTGTGGATCCAGGGCAGGTCCCGGGACTCCACGGGCCGCCACCAGGGCCTGGAGCCCGCCGGCTTCCCAGTGAGGCCAGCACAGGGGACCTTGGTCCCGTGGTCAACCGGGTCCTGGGAAGGGCAGCATGTGGAGGAAGGCGGAGTGCACATGAGGAAGAAGTCACAAGCGCCGGGTCCCGAGACCTGCTGCCCCGACAGCATGGGGACATCCTGACAAAGCGGCAGAGGACCGTGGGAGTGGACGTGTCCTTGGTGAGGACACTGGGCACACAGGGGCTCCTCAGAAGCCGGCTGCGCACTTTTATGTCAGGAACAAACGATTGGAAAAGAAAATACCTGACTGTGACATTCACGAGGGCATAAGAGTCAGATACCCAGGGGCACATCCCTCAGACTCGGAGGACCACAGCGGGGGGCAACGCCCTCGGGAGAGGTCGGAGGACACTCCAGGGGGAGCAGCGCTGCCCTCGGAGATTCAAAAACGGCCTGATAAAAATGTCAGTCCTCCCCACAGGGGCAGAGATTTAATCAAGGTCTCGACAGGCGCTTTTTAAATTCTGAAATTAAATGGAAGACAAGAAGGAGGATGGGCAGGAAGTTCCTGAAGAGCCAGCGGGACAGGTGACCCTGGCCTGCGCGAGCCACGGGCTTGGGGCTGCGGAGCTTCCAGCAAGGACGGGCAGGCCGGACGGAGCGCGGAGAGGGAGGCGGGGCGGCCGGGCGGCGGAGGCCGAGGAGGGCCTTGCAGAGCAGGAGCCGGCCGACCTCTGCACGCAGGGTCTGCGTCCAACGCAAAGGCCACGCGGGAAGGATCCCGGAGGCAGCGAGGAGCCACGTCTTCAAAGCGCAGGAAAACTGAGAGCCGCTCACAAGGAAGACTCCCCGGAGCACCTGCTTCTCTGAGATGCTCGGCCATCGGAAAAGAGAGACAGCGGACAGGACAGGTGCTGGAGGACCGGGCAGGTGACCTCACTGGCACCCACCGTAGCCGCTGCTTTCCCGCGGCGCCACCCGAGGGGACAAGGGCCCAAGGTGGGACACAGTCCTGGCACCAGCTGCTGGAGAAGGCAAGGCGCTCGCCAGCCGCGGCCCCTGGACCTCGCGCCTTTGTCCTCCAGAATGGGGGCGTGAACTTCACTTCTTTATAAGTCTCCTGCCCCTGGACAGTCACAGCAGTGAGACCCCAGTGAGCTGCCGCGTTGGGGGCGTTGCTGCTTCCAGGCCCTCGCGGTGCCGACAGCAGGAGCTCCGGCCCTTGGTGGCTGTGGCCGTGTTCACCAACAGGGAGAAACCTGCTTCCCGAAGCTCTGGCGGGTTTGCCATGTCACCTGTCCCCTGGGTGTGGCCAGCCCCCAGCCAATGCCCCCAGGCCCCACCGGGCCTCCTCCTCTCCCTCCGTGGCCCTACTCCCCGTGGACACCCCACTCTTCTCTATGAGCCTTTAGTTCACAATGACATTAGTCAGCTGCTGCCACGGGCTCTCCTTCCCAGAGCCGGTGGGCTTCTGTGACGCGCTGTTTCAGCTTTGGAGTATTTATGAATAAATACGAGGACGATTTCCTTCAGGGAAATCACCTCAACCAAAAATAGATGAGTCTAGTTGCTCAGCTTATTTCCATACGTGTGTGAAAATACCTTAAAGACACTTTGGTTCTTTGCTGTTTGTGGCACGTGTGAATGAGACTGCTTGATAAATACTGTGCACAAGTAGGTGCATCTCACAGGAGAGCTGCATCGCAGAAAAAGTGCAGTGTAATGACTTGTGCAATGAATGCCACAGAATCAAGGAACAGGACCTAGGACCGGGTGGCCGCTGGGCAGTACCCTGCTTACCCAGCATGCATCAGGTGTGGGCTCCATCCCAGCACTGCAGAGTAGGGGTGGGGGAAGGGAAGGAAGGGAAGAATCTGGCCCCAGAAGCCCAGGACACACCTGCAGCCACAATGGGCTGAGTCCTCCTTCTTCCTTCCTGAGCCCAATGTGATTCTACCATAGTTGAAAACGTCCCTCGGCAAGATGCTTCTGAGAGTGTGGACGAAGCCTGGGCCGAGACTGAGAGCTGCACACGCTGAGCCGTGGAGACAGATGTGGGCTGGACGGGAGGGCGGAAGCCTCGGGGACAGGCCTCCTGACGGAGTGTGCTCAGGTCTCGCAGAGGGTGGACATGCCCCGCAGCCTGCAGAGGGCCAGGACCCTGGGCCCTGCGGAGAACTCTGGTCTCCAGCAGAGTCTGTGAGCACGGCGACCGAGAGCCCCACATGTCTTCTAGCAAGCGTGGTCTGTCCTCGTGATGGATGCCAGAAGCCCCACTGCCCAGAGGACCCAGGGAGCCTGCAGCCACCCGGAGACACTGGCATGGGGCGGGGCAGGCGCTGCTCAGCTCTGCTTATGGAAGTTCCAAGGGCAGCACGTTTAACAGATGCCCGTGCGAAGGGACACCCGCCACACGTGACCCTAGGTTCCCTCCCGCCTTGACCTCTGTGGCCCCAGGTTCCCTCCGGCCTTGACCTCTGTGTTCCCAGGTTCCCTCTTGCCTTGACCTCTGTGGCCCCAGGTTCCCTCCGGCCTTGGCCTCTGTGTTCCCAGGTTCCCTCCCGCCTTGACCTCTGTGGCCTCAGGTTCCCTCCCACCTTGACCTCTGTGTTCCCAGGTTCCCTCTCGCCTTGACCTCTGTGTTCCCAGGTTCCCTCCCGCCTTGACCTCTGTGTTCCCAGGTTCCCTCTTGCCTTGGCCTCTGTGTTCCCAGGTTCCCTCCCGCCTTGACCTCTGTGTTCCCAGGTTCCCTCCCGCCTTGACCTCTGTGTTCCCAGGTTCCCTCCCGCCTTGACCTCTGTGGCCCCAGGTTCCCTCCTGCCTTGGCCTCTGTGTTCCCAGGTTCCCTCCCGCCTTGATCTCTGTGTTCCCAGGTTCCCTCCCGCCTTGGCCTCTGTGTTCCCAGGTTCCCTCCCGCCTTGACCTCTGTGTTCCCAGGTTCCCTCCCGCCTTGACCTCTGTGTTCCCAGGTTCCCTCCCGCCTTGACCTCTGTGTTCCCAGGTTCCCTCCCGCCTTGACCTCTGTGTTCCCAGGTTCCCTCCTGCCTTGGCCTCTGTGGCCCCAGGTCCCCGTGTGACATCTTGTGAGTCAGGGCTGGTTCAAGGAACATTTCCTTCCCAAGGTCACGAGCGTTTTGGTGAGAGGTCGTCCATCTCCTGCTGATTCTCTCTGGCGGGTCCAGAGGCTCTTTCTTCTTTGTCCTGGAGGGTCTGCTGCAAGGGGCAGGGCTGGGGTCTCTTGAATTCTGCTGCCTCGGCGTCCGTGGCCTTCAGCTGGTGGCTGGGCGAGTCTCACCAGTGGCGAGATACTGCTGACCTCCTTGCACTGCTGCCTGCCCTCTGAGTCTCCCAGGTGTGCCGGCCCGGCGACGGGTCACCTCGGCTGCCCCGGAGCCTCCAGTCCAGCAGGCAGGTGTGGCCCCGCTGGGGGCACCTGCTGCGTTCCTGCTGCGGAAGTTCCATTCTGAGCTCAAGGCCTGAGCTGCCTCAGTGGGCCCAGTGGCTTGTTGCAGGGACCTCCCTGTCCCTCGCGGCCCCACCATGGCATGCAGCTGGACACACGTGTGTCCGGGTGTCCAGGCATGTTTTCAGACCCTCTCCCCACTCAGCTCCTGGTCCTGAGGGCCTTTCAGAACCGGACTGTGGCTGGGGGGTCACTGGGCAGCAGGGCAGCAGGGAGGCAGGGAAAGTTGCCCTGTTCCTGAAATCTGTGCAGAAAAACAGAGGCACACAGGGAGCCAGGGAGGGCGACTGGCCCTGGGCAAAATCAAGGAGCGATGGGGTGGTCCCTGCAGGGAACGGGGAGGCTGGGGGTCCAGGGTGAGCCAGAGAGCCGAGGCACGGACCTCGAAGCCAGAGCCCGAGCAGGAGCCGGCATCTGCCACTCCGACTGCGGAAGGACTGATCTGAGCCGCCAGGTCTGACGGCTCTGTCCCATGCTGCCTGCGAGCCTTGCTGGCCAGAAGGTGACTGTCCCACCTCCATCACGAGCCCGGGAAACCTCTGCTGGGCACAGCAGGTCCCAGGTCCGCCCGGGGCATCCTTAACATAGCCGCATCCCGCCTGGAACCTGCCAGGCAGCCTGCTGAAGGAGAACCAGCAAAGCAAAGCTTCCCTGCCCCGTCCCCTGCCCCGTCCCCTGCCACACTCAACCAGGAAGCCACTGGACACTGCCTCTGCTGAGTGAACCTGGCCACCCAGGCCCCAGCCTCTGGCAAGGCCCACCCAGCCCACCCCCACCACGTTCCTGCCGGTGCCCCCGGATGTCCCCAAGCCTGTGCCCACCTCCTGCGCCTGGTCAGGCAGTCGGACCCCGCCCTCTGCTGCATCCCACCCTCCCCGGGGGTGGGGCATGGCGTCTTTCCATGCAGACCCGCCCACAGCAGCCCCTGCCCACCACCCGCCACCTCCCATCCTGCACTGCCAGGGCAGGGTCAGCACACCCAGGTCCACACAGCCCCCACTGTGTCCACTCCCGGCCTCCAGGTCCTCTGCTCACATCTCCCCTGACTGTCCCTTCCATCTACTGCCTGGGGGACCCAAGTCCACCCTGTGCCTCTGCTGCATGGGATTCTGGGTCAGTTGCCAGTGGACGCTCACCAATGGCACTTCCTGTGGTGACATCCGGACCCTGCACCTGTCTCCTCTGCCATGGGCTTTGACACCAGACCCAAGGGCTTCCCTCCCAAGCCCAGGCCCAGCCTCCACGGGGCCAGTGTCCAGGGCCCAGTGCCTGACAGTTTCATGGGGAAAGTCCTTTTCCAGGCTGGGCCTGGTTAACTGCTGCTCTGGAGAGGTGCAGCCCAACCCCACCACCGCCACTCGCTCCTGTCCTTCCAGCTGGCCAGGGCCAGAATCTGCTGGCACCCGTCCCTGGTCCCTCTGCCTCCTCCTGACCTCCCCATGCAGGCGGCCTGAATGTCCTGTCCCAATGCCCCGGGGCTGGCTGACACCCCCACTCACACTCACACACACTCTCACACACTCGGACACTCTCACATTCTCACACACAATCACACACTCACACTCTCACACTGTCACACTCACACACACACAATCACAATCACAATCACACATGCTCACACTCTCACACACAATCACACATTCTCTCACACACTCACACTCTCACACTCACACACAATCACACACTCACACTCTCACACTCACACACTCACACTCTCACAATCACACACTCACACTCTCACACTCACACACAATCACACACTCACACTCTCACACTCACATACTCACATACTCACACTCACACACAATCACACACTCACACACGCTCACACACACACACACATTCTCACACATTCTCACACTCTCACACACTCACACTCTCACACTCACACATATTCTTACACAACTCTCACACTTTCATACACACATTCTCACTCACACACACATACTCACACACTCTCACACTCACACACACACTCACACACATTCTCACACACACTTGCATACACAATCTCACTCTCTCACACACATTCTCACAC
Organism: Sciurus carolinensis; assembly: GCF_902686445.1. Lineage (NCBI taxonomy): Eukaryota > Metazoa > Chordata > Mammalia > Rodentia > Sciuridae > Sciurus > Sciurus carolinensis. The sequence goes on from NC_062223.1 coordinate 1,766,490, forward strand.
ATACACACTATCACTCTCACACACGCACACTCTAACACTAACACTCTTACACTCTCACACATTCTCACACTCACTCATTCTCACACTCACTCATTCTCACATGCACACTCTCACACACTCACACTCTCACACACTCACACTCTCACACACACACTCTCACACTCACACACACTCTCACACACTCAGACACTCTCATATTCTCACACACAATCACACACTCACAGTCACACACAACCACACATTCTCACACTCACACACTCTCACACTCACACACACACTCACACACTCTCACACTCATGCACACTCTCACACATTCTCACACACACTCGCATACACAATCTCACCCTCTCACACACAATCTCACACATACACACTCTCACTCTCACACTCACACGCACACTCTAACACTAACACACACACTCTCACACATTCTCACACTCATTCTCACATGCACACTCACACACTCACACACTCACACTCTCACACTCACACACACTCTCACACACTCAGACACTCTCATATTCTCACACACAATCACACACTCACACTCACACACAACCACACATTCTCACACTCTCACATACTCACACTCACATACTGACACACATTCTCTCACACACACACTCTCACACATTGTCACACTCTCACACACTCACGCTCACACACACATTCTCTCACACACACTCTTACACTCTCATACATACATTCTCTCACACTCACACTCTCTCACACAAACTCACACATTCTCACACACACACACTCTCACACTCATTCTCACATGCACACTCTAACATTCACACACTCTCACAGATTCACACTCTCACACATTCTCACACATACTCACATACACAATCGCACCCTCTCACATTCTCACATGCACACTCATTCTCACACGCACACTCTCACACTCACACACTCTCACACTCTCACACATTCTCACACACTTACACACACAATCTCACCCTCTCACACACTCACTCACACTCACACCCACAGAGACACCATCTCCACCTACTTACACTCTGCACTCAAGTCAGCTTCTCCCGTTCTTGGTCCACAGCCCGTCCACCTGCCAGCTGTCAGTCCCTGCTGCCCCGAGCAGATGCCAGTCCTCCTCTCCGGCCCTCTGCTGGCCCAGCCCAGCCTCCTCTGCTGGCAGCAGCCTCCCTCTTCTCCGTCCCTCCAGCTGGTCTTGATACCGCAGGCAGCATGGAGGGCATGGCCTTGGGAACAAGGGCCGAGGCCCTGTCTGCCCAGCCTGCCCTCCTGTGGGACCCAGGGCCCTTCCCCCCACTGCCCAGGTCTTCTTCATCCTCCCGGCCAGCTCCGCGGGCCCCTCCCTGGCCCGGTCTCCAGCCTGCCCCCTGCCCCACTGCGGGTCAGAGCCCACGGTGGGGCCTCTCTGGTCCTGGGCCAGTACACTGCAGCCGGCTGGCATCGGTCCTGACCTGTTTCATGGAGGAGGAAGCTACAGGAGAGGCGGAGGAGCGGCCTGGCAGGGTGCCAGCTGCCGCTTCCTCCTGGGTGGACGTGGGGACTCAGGTGTGGGCACCTGCCACCAAGCCCCTGGGTCCTCTCTGGCACCCCTGCAGAGCAGCCTTCTGGAGCAACCCTGGAAAGTCAGCTATGCATGGCCAGGGCTGGACCACCAGCAGCGTCCACAGGGGCCCCCAGTGCCCCCACGTCCCCGCCCTACCTCGGGCACGGACAGAGGCCAGGCTGGAGCTGGGCAGGTATTTTATTGAAAGTTCACAGATACAAGAGCTCTGAGCAGGGTCACAGCTGGGAGGAGGTGGGGAGCGAGTCCCAGACGCTGGCAGCCCGTCCCGGGAGCTCCCACACGAGCCCTTCTTGCTGGGTGTTGGGTCTGAGGGGCCCCAGAAGCCCGGGCAGGGAACACGGGCAGAGAGGGCAGCCGCGGGAAGCTGGGGCAGTGGCACAGGAGGAAGCCCAGGACCCCAGAAACAGGCAGGGCGGAGGCTGGGAGGCAGACAGACGGCGGGACCCAGCTCGGCTCCCGCAGGCACTGGCTCGCTTCTGAGCCTGGGGCTGGTGCACAGCCGGGGGCGGGCGGGAGCCCACGCTGCCCCTCGAGGCTCCTGCGTCTCAGTGACCAGAGGTCAGCCAGGGTGGGCGCTATCTCCCTCAATAGTCGCTGAGCGGGTACCGCAGGAAGATGAAGACCAGGATGAGGCCGGAGGCCGCCAGCGCCGAGCTGGCGATATTGAACAGCCGGGCCGTCTTGGCATCCTCCACGGCTCCGTTCAGGTCGTTGACAAGCTTCTTGTCCCGGACCTGGTGCCAGAAGAGGGGGTGAGATCACAGCCCTGGGGCAGCGGCACAGGGTCCAGCGGGAGGGCTGCAGTGGGGTGTGAGCCGGGCCTCGGCCAGGGACTGCCTGTGAGGACGCACAGCCCTCCATGAGAGACACCTGTCTGGGGAGCAGGCCACGGGCGAGACTCCCCCAGTGATTCAGAGTGAGGGCGGAGGGGCGGGAGTGGACACGTGCTGACACGTGGGGCGCGGTGCCAGGAACACCTCTTCAGATTTGCTTCCGGGCAAGTCTGACATGATGGAAGCTGAAGGAAGGTGGCCTCAGGGCAGGGAAACTGGAGGCTGGGGGCTACGCCTGTCCCTGAGACGGGGCACTGCCCAGGGGACAGGCAGGGACCCAGGGCCTCTGGGGAGGAACCAAAGTGGGAGGGGCAGAGGCCAGGCTGCCTTGGGGAGGCAGAGGGCAGAGCTGTGCCATTTCCAATGGGCTGCCTGTGTCCAGGGTGGGTCTTAGGATGTCCCCCTTCTCCTACACAGTCCATTAAGGGCAGGTCTGAGCTACCGAAAGCAGAAACCAAAGCCTAGGAGGAGCAAGAGCAGGAGGGAGAGAGGTGGTGAGGAGGGACACAGGCCTTTGCAGTAGCCAGCTGGGGCTGTTGAAGGACGAAAGGTGAGCACATGGACACTTGGACGGACTGAGGCCCAGACCGCAAGGTGGTGCATTGGGCAGACCTGGAACCTTGCTGGGGAAGAATGCGGGGGCGTGGGTGTGTAGACAGGCACAAGGTGGAAGTGCGGCTGGGTGGACGGAGGGAGAAGGCAGGAGGGAGGAGGAACCAAAGGAGGAAGGAGAGGAAGGAGGACGAAAGGATGCACCTGCAGCACTGGATGCAGGGAGCCAGGACAGGGAAAGGAGGGAGGCGGGTGGAAGAGCTAGTTGGAGGGTAAGGGAAGGGCAGTGGGAGACAGGGCAGGTGGACGGTGAGGGGCTGCGAATCAGATGGAGAGAGGAGAGTGGGAAAGAAGAAGGATGAATTTCAAAGAAGAACTAAGCCAAGATTCCTCAAGCTAATCCATGAACTAGGAAGGGAGAGAAGTTCATTCCATACAGTCAGGGTCACACTTGCACCAGATCCAGATAAGGACATATCAAGGAGAGAAAAGGACAGGCCAATACCTTTGATGAACGTCGATGCAAAAACAAAACATTAGCAAACCAAATTCAAAAACACATTAAAAAGATCATACGCCATTGCAAGTTGGTTTCATTCCGGGAATGCAAGGATGGTTCAACACGTGCAAATCAATAAACAAAATACACTACATAAATAGGACCAGGGACAAAAGTCACATAATCACCCCAATTAATACCAAGGAAGCCCCTGATGGAATTCAATAGCCCTGATGATAAAAACCCAGAAGCAACTAGGACTGGAAGGAACTCACCTCAACATCATGAACATTGCACTTGGCAAACTAAAGCCAAGGTTATACTGAATGGGGAAAAACTGGAAGTATTTCCTCTAAAATTAGGTACAAGACAAGGATGTGCACCTCCCAACACCTGCTTAACAAATACTCAAAATTTTAGCCATAGCAATTAGGTAAGAGACAGGAATACAGGGATACAAATAGAAAGGAAAAGGTCAATTTATCCCTTTGCAGATGTTAAAATCCTACACTTAGAAGACCCTTAAGCTCCACCAGACTTCTAGAGCTGATCAACTCAGCAAAGTAGAAAATATAAAATCAACATACAAAAATCAACGACTTTCCTATACACCAATAATGGATCCACTGAGAAAGAGATCAGGAAAACAATTATATTTATGGTAACCTCTAAAAAATACTTAGGAATGATTATAACCAAATAGGCGAAAGACTTCTGCATAAAATATCACAGAACTCTGAAAAAGGAAATTGAAGAAGACAGAAAGACTTTCCCTGTTCATGGAGAGACAGAATTAATACTGTTGAAGTGTTCATATTACCAAAAGCAATATAGAGATTCAATGTCATCCTCCTCAAAATACCAATAACATTCTTCTCGGAATTAGAAAAACAGACCTGAAGTCCACGTGGAAGAACAAAAGACAGAATAGACAAAGCAACCCTGAAACCAACTTGCAATGCCGTATGATCTTTTTAATGTGTTTTTGAATTTGGTTTGCTAATGTTTTGTTTTTGCATCAACGTTCATCAAAGGTATTGGCCTGTCCTTTTCTCTCCTTGATATAAGGAGAAATAAGAGCCATCTTGGTGGCATCATGATACCCGACTTTATATGACAGAGCCACAGTGACAAAAAGTCTGATGCAGCATAAAAACAGACATGTCGACCAAAGGAACAGAGCAGGGCACACAGGGACCAACCAAGCAGACACAGTCATCTGATCCTGGGCAAAAGGGCCAAAAGCATGCGTTGGAGAAAGACGGCCTCCTTAACAAGTGGGGCAGGGAAAACCGGCTGTCCACGCGTAGAAGACTGAGACTGGTCCCTGAGCTCAGACTGCACAAAAGACGACTCGAGATGGACCAGAGACCTGAATATAAGACCAGGCACTTTGCAGCAGCTAGAAAAAAAGAGGGGAAACACTTCAACATACGGGCACCAGCAAAGCCCTCCTGGAACGGACCTCCCCAGCTTGGAAATGAGGGAGAGAAGCAATGGCGGGCGGCATCAAATCAGAAAGTGAAGAGAATTACAGAGCGGGAGAAAACCTGTGCCGGCTCCTCTTCCAACTGAGGGTTACAAAAAAAAAAAAAAAACTCAAAGAAACAGCATTAAAAGAGCCAAGTGACCCAATCAATAGAGGGCAAATGACCTGAACGGGCACTCCTCAAAAGAAGTGCAGATGCCACAAATACATGGAAAACTCTCCACCTCTTCAGCCACCAGGGAAGTGTCCATGAACAGCACGCCGAGGCTCCCTCTCACGCCAGCCAGAGAGGCAGCCATCAAGAACGCCAACATAAAGAACGTAAAGGCTGGCGAGGATGCGGGGAAGGGAAACTTCTACACCGTGGATGGGGTTGTCAATCAGTGCAGTCACTACGGAGATCAGTAGGAGGCTCCTGAAAAGACCGTGCGACCCAGCTGTCCCCCTCCTCCACATTTACCTGAAGGATCACAGTCATCTTGCTGCAGTGACACGTGCTCACTATGTTCACAGCACACGATTCAGGACAGCCAGACCGTGGGCCAGCCCAGGTGCCCTCCAATGGACACATGCATAAAGAAAATGAGGTGCATACGCACAGTGGAGTTGTATTCACCCATAAAGAAGAATGACATTATGTCATTTGCAGGAAAATGGATGGAGCTGGAGACCATAATTTTGAGGGATAGAAGTCATCCTCAGAGAGAAAAGTATGTTCTCTCTTCTCTGTGGAAGCCAGAGGGAGAACGGCAGGAGAAAGAGCGGGTGGAAGTAGAGGGAGTCCGCCAGTGGGAGGGCGGAGGGACGGGGCGCATGGGGAGAGGTGCTTTGTGCAGGTATAATGATGCCACAGCGTCGAGGCCCACCGTTCTGGGTAATTAATATGCAAAACTCAAAAAACAGAAGGCAGGAAGCGGACGGCGTGGCACTCGCTATTTGAAGTCTTCCTGTAATTCTCTGCAGGGGCTCCCACCTCACTGGGGACGGAGCCTGAGCCTATGTGGTTCTTTGGTTGGGATGCACGAGCACGTTTCTCTCTGGTTTCTGATGGTGTAGACATCCGGCTCCCTCCCACCTCCAGCCTCGCTGTCCTGTTCCAGGGTCGACTCAGGGTTTGTCAGAAGGAACAAGAACTGTCGAACTGCAAATGGTGCTTTCACCCCGCTGGCCTTCCGCCATCCAGACGGCAGAACTAGAGAGCAGGCGCCGCCGGCTTGTCGGCCCGGCTTGGCCCTGGTCCCGCCAGGCAGCTGGAGACCCAGTGCAGCCTGCCCGTGGGGTGTAGAAGGTCTCACTGAGCTAGCGCGTGTGCCATGTCGGCACGTCTGCCTCCAACGGAGGCAAAGAAGGCCTCAGGGCCAGAGTGACCGGCAGAGACCATGCCGAGCAGCCGGTCGCCGGAACTTAGCCTCTGCACAGGCAGGATGTTCAAGACGGGAGGGCCGTCAGTGTGGGAGAAGCACCCTGAGACACCTCCTGGAGTCCTCCGCTCACTCACCCCTGTGGGGACAGCCTGGGGCCACGTGCACCCTGAAGTGCTCTCCACTCCTGGAGCAGGCCTGCGTGTGGCCTCCTTGGTCCTTGGAGTGAGGAGAGGTTCGGGTGGGGAGCATGGGAGAGAGGGGGACAGCAGGGCTGCTGAGTGGAGGCTGGACACAGGACTATGCGCTGGACGGACAGCTGTGTAGATGAACGGGAGGGAGGGCAGTGGACATGTGGATGCAGGGAGTGGACAAGCCAAGAGCACCACTGTGAGGGTCAAATAAGGGATTAGATAAGAGTGAGGCGGACGGACGAGCAGGGCACTGAGGGTGCAGGAATGTGTGGGCAAGCCGGAGGAGTCAAGGGCGAGCCGGAGGAGTCAAGGGCGAGTCGGAGGAGTCAAGGGTGAGCCAGAGGAGTCAAGGGTGAGCCGGAGGGGTCGAGGGTGAGCCAGAGGAGTCGAGGGCGAGCCAGAGGGGTGGAGGGTGAGCCGGAGGGGTCGAGGGTGAGCCAGAGGGGTCGAGGGTGAGCCCAGTGGTCGAGGGTGAACCGGAGGGGTCGAGGGTGAGCCGGAGGGGTCGAGGGTGAGCCAGAGGGGTCGAGGGTGAGCCCAGTGGTCGAGGGTGAACCGGAGGAGTCGAGGGCGAGTCAGAGGGGTCAAGGGTGAGCCAGAGGGGTCGAGGTTGAGCCAGAGGAGTCGAGGGTGAGCCCAGTGGTCGAGGGTGAACCGGAGGAGTCGAGGGCGAGTCAGAGGGGTCAAGGGTGAGCCAGAAGGGTCGAGGTTGAGCCAGAGAGGTCAAGGGTGAGCCGGAGGAGTCAAGGGTGAGCCAGAGGAGTCGAGGGCGAGCCAGAGGGGTGGAGGTTGAGCCAGAGGGGTCGAGGGTGAGCCAGAGGGGTCGAGGGTGAGCAGGATGTGGTGGGCGAGCAGGGGGGGTCCAGGGTCCAGGAATAGAGCTGAGAGCACTGGCTGGCTGTGCCTCCTCCAGTGCATTTGGGTGGGTGGGACAGGAAGGCAGGGGCTTGAGGACGCACCAGAGGGGCAGCGTGTATGGGTGAACACAGGATGGGAGACATGGGCAGGGGACAGACGGGCAAGTAAATGTACATCTGTGGGACGGAGAGGTGGGCACACCACACACTGTTGCATGCTAGGAGAAGGCACAGGTGGAGATGCAGATGGGGCTTCTGTTGCACAGGTGGCCAGGTGCACTAGGGCAGTGATGAGTCTGTATCAATGGGACAGGTAACAGGTAAGCCTGGTGGTGGAGGGGCAGGTGCACTGGGGCATGATGGGGCTGCATCAATGGGAGAGGTAACAGGTAAGCATGGTGGTGGAGGGGCAGGTGCACTGGGGCATGATGGGGCTGCATCAATGGGACAGGTAACAGGTAAGCGTGGTGGTGGAGGGGCAGGTGCACTAGGATGCAGTGATGGGGCTGCATCAATGGGACAGGTAACAGGTAAGCCTGGTGGTGGAGGGGCAGGTGCACCGGGATGCAGTGATGGGGCTGTATCAATGGGACAGGTAACAGGTAAGCGTGGTGGTGGAGGGGCAGGTGCACCAGGATGCAGTGATGGGGCTGCATCAGTGGGACAGGTAACAGGTAAGCGTGGTGGTGGAGGGGCAGGTGCACCAGGATGCAGTGATGGGGCTGCATCAATGGGACAGGTAACAGGTAAGCGTGGTGGTGGAGGGGCAGGTGCACCAGGATGCAGTGATGGGGCTGCATCAATGGGGCAGGTAACAGGTAAGCGTGGTGGTGGAGGGGCAGGTGCACCAGGATGCAGTGATGGGGCTGCATCAGTGGGACAGGTAACAGGTAAGGGTGGTGGTGGAGGGGCAGGTGCACTAGGATGCAGTGATGGGGCTGCATCAGTGGGACAGGTAACAGGTAAGCGTGGTGGTGGAGGGGCAGGTGCACTGGGGCATGATGGGGCTGCATCAATGGGAGAGGTAACAGGTAAGCCTGGTGGTGGAGGGGCAGGTGCACTGGGGCATGATGGGGCTGCATCAATGGGAGAGGTAACAGGTAAGCCTGGTGGTGGAGGGGCAGGTGCACTGGGGCATGATGGGGCTGCATCAATGGGACAGGTAACAGGTAAGCCTGGTGGTGGAGGGGCAGGTGCACTGGGGCAGTGATGGGGCTGCATCAATGGGAGAGGTAACAGGTAAGCATGGTGGTGGAGGGGCAGGTGCAGTGGGATGCAGTGATGGGGCTGCATCAATGGGACAGGTAACAGGTAAGCGTGGTGGTGGAGGGGCAGGTGCACCAGGATGCAGTGATGGGGCTGCATCAGTGGGACAGGTAACAGGTAAGCATGGTGGTGGAGGGGCAGGTGCACCAGGATGCAGTGATGAGTCTGTATCAATGGGACAGGTAACAGGTAAGCGTGGTGGTGGAGGGGCAGGTGCACCAGGATGCAGTGATGGGGCTGCATCAATGGGACAGGTAACAGGTAAGGGTGGTGGTGGAGGGGCAGGTGCACTAGGATGCAGTGATGGGGCTGCATCAATGGGACAGGTAACAGGTAAGCGTGGTGGTGGAGGGGCAGGTGCACCAGGATGCAGTGATGGGGCTGCATCAATGGGACAGGTAACAGGTAAGCGTGGTGGTGGAGGGGCAGGTGCACCAGGATGCAGTGATGGGGCTGCATCAGTGGGACAGGTAACAGGTAAGCATGGTGGTGGAGGGGCAGGTGCAGTGGGATGCAGTGATGAGTCTGTATCAATGGGACAGGTAACAGGTAAGCATGGTGGTGGAGGGGCAGGTGCACCAGGATGCAGTGATGGGGCTGCATCAATGGGACAGGTAACAGGTAAGGGTGGTGGTGGAGGGGCAGGTGCACCAGGATGCAGTGATGGGGCTGCATCAATGGGACAGGTAACAGGTAAGCCTGGTGGTGGAGGGGCAGGTGCACTGGGACTCCCTCTGGCCTCTCTCCCAGTCCAACACCCATCCCAGCTGTGCTGGCCATGGAACTGACCTTGCCTCAGGGTCATGCACGCCTGCTCTTCTCCTGGGACCCCTCCTGGTGGTGGAGGGGCAGGTGCACTAGGGCAGTGATGAGTCTGTATCAATGGGACAGGTAACAGGTAAGCGTGGTGGTGGAGGGGCAGGTGTACTGGGGCAGTGATGGGGCTGCATCAATGGGACAGGTAACAGGTAAGCGTGGTGGTGGAGGGGCAGGTGCACTGGGGCATGATGGGGCTGCATCAATGGGACAGGTAACAGGTAAGCCTGGTGGTGGAGGGGCAAGTGCAGTGGGATGCAGTGATGGGGCTGCATCAATGGGAGAGGTAACAGGTAAGCCTGGTGGTGGAGGGGCAGGTGCAGTGGGATGCAGTGATGGGGCTGCATCAATGGGACAGGTAACAGGTAAGCGTGGTGGTGGAGGGGCAGGTGCACTAGGATGCAGTGATGGGGCTGCATCAATGGGAGAGGTAACAGGTAAGCATGTGGTGGAGGGGCAGGTGCAGTGGGATGCAGTGATGGGGCTGCATCAATGGGAGAGGTAACAGGTAAGCATGTGGTGGAGGTATGGGATGAACAGATCTGTGATTGCCTTTGAGGAGGAGAACCAGGTGGAATCATGGGAGTGGAGTGTATGACTGGTGGTCACTGTGTAGGTGAGTGGAGAGTCGGTGGGGGACAGATTCACTAATTCATTCAATCTGTCTGCCTTGACTTGGTGCCTGCTCCCTGCAGTTGCTGCTCAGGTCCTGCGTACGTGACAAGGAGCACAGCAAACTGTGTCCTCGTGGTTTACATTCACAGCCAAGGTACAGAAAGTGAACAGAAAGTTAGATACCCGATGTGGTAAGTGCGCTATGAAGGAGACCCACCGCTGGACTCCAGTGTAACAACTCTTTGCCTAGTGTTTCCATGGGAGTGCAAGTTGTCCAGACTGGATCTAGAGAGTACAGGAGGACATGAGCAGGTTCTGTGCAAACACCATGCCATTTCACGTAAGGGCCTGGAGCACTTCAGGTTTTGGTGTCCATGTGAGGACCTGGGACTTATCCTCCAAGGATACCAAGGGACCCATGTACTCAAAGGACCAGGTCTTAGCTTCCAGCGTCCCCTATGTGGTCCAAGTCTTGGCTAATGGGACAGCTCCCCACTGGTCCTCCAGCTCCTGCCTCTTGGGTCCTCACAGACTCTTCTCCACACAGCAGCCAGATGATCCTCTTACATGCGAGCTGTGTCACATGGACCTTTGCCTAAAGTTCTTCAGTTCTCATTTCACTCCTAGTAAATGACCAAGTCCTTACTGTGGGTCACAAGGCTACACGGCCTGGGCCCTCGACTCCCTCTGGCCTCTCTCCCAGTCCAACACCCATCCCAGCCGTGCTGGCCATGGAACTGACCTTGCCTCAGGGTCATGCACGCCTGCTCTTCTCCTGGGAGCCCTCTTGCTCAGATGCACGTACGGCCAGCATGGGAATTACCAGGCTTACACTCAAGTATCACCCCCAAAGAGGGCTTCTTCTCCCACCGCCTGTGAAACGTGAGCCCTGCCCATCTCTGAACTGTGCTGGGTTCATTCTTCCTGGTTGACACCACCACCCGACAACCCTGCCGGGAAGTCCGCTCCCCGGTCAAGAACTCTGGGTTTCTCGTCACTCTCATGAGACAGTGGACGATAGTTTACCATGTGCCTAGGAAATGAATAAGCCGTGGGAAGATGCGGGGGAGTTTGGATGAGTTAGGGAGTAGGTGACGGCTGTGACAGCAATGTGGCCAGGGAGGGTGCCCGGGGAGGACGGCACAGCACGGAAGTGAAGAGAGGCAGGGAGGTGTGGCTGGAGGGCAGATCCACGGAGGGGCCCGGAAGGGGAGGCGAACAGACTCACGACAGACGTGGAGGTGAACGACGGAAAGAATGGGGTACGGAGAGGGTGGAGAGAGGGGGACAGCAGCAGGAGTGGGGTGACGTGCGGAGAGAGGGACTTGTGGGTGGAGGAACATGCAGGAGGGTAAGTGGGCAGAAGAAAAAGGGGAAAGGAGAGGTGGAGGGGTGGGTGACGGGCGAGTGTGCCTGGAGGAGCCAGCAGGCAGAGTGTCCGGGGAGAAGCACTGAGGGACGGGAGAGAAGGGAGTGGGCACGTGGTGGGCTAGGAGAGGGCAGTGGGGTCAGTGGGAAGAAGGCAGTTGGGAAGAAGAGGGGGAGATAGGCATGTTCCACCAACTCGCGGATCAAGAGAAATGATCGGATGGGGTGGCTGGATGGGTCAGAGTGGGGGGTACGGCAGAGAGGGAAGGTGGCTGGGGTCTGACAGCTGGGGAAGGACGGGTGTTCCTACAGGGACAGAAGGGAGGTGACGGAGGTAGAACAGAGGAGGAGATGGCATATGAGACGAAGGCCATGCTGTGGCAAGGTCCCCCAGTGTCTGGCAGCGCTACGTGTATCGACTTCTCTCATCAACACTCTGCAGTGTGTCCATCCTCATTTGTAGAAGGAAGAAATTTAAGCATAGATGTTATTTAAGGTCACGTGGCTACTAAGAGGTGTGGTCAGGACTCACACATGCTCTGAATCAGAGTCACAGTGAGCCCTAGGATGGCAGTGTGGGAAACACCAGGAGGAGATGGACAGAGGGAGGGCAGAACAAAGAGGTGGTCAGTTGGAGGGATGATCATGGGCGTGGAAATGACCAGAAGATCAACAGAGGGTGGAAAGATGAACAGGTGTGTGGGCAGCTGTGCTGGGTACAGATGAATGACTTGCTATGTTGATGGATGGTGTTCAGCAATGAGAGGAGGAAGCAGGGGAGGCCAGGAGGGAGGCTGGTAGGGAAGGGAAGCAGACAGATGGGCGGAAAGGGGACCGTGTATGGATGGATTCATGATGAAAGAACAGGAGAGTGTGTGGTGAACAGTCGGTACAAGGACGAATGAAACTGGATGGTGGATGGACGGACGGACAGACAACTGAGCATATCAACAGGGAGGCCTGTCGAAGAGGGCAGAGAGTCTCTGAGCAAATGACATGAGAGCAATGGTTACAGTATGACGCGTGGGATTGGTGGGGAGGGGACAGGAAAGCGGGAGGGAGGAAGAAGCACCAGTGATTGTGTGTAAAGGGAGACGGTGGGTTTGGATGGGTTGAAGGGAAGGAGGAGGGTGTAGAGATGCAAGGCGCGCATCACCGAATGACAGGGATGTTCTGAGAAATGCCCCACAAGGGGCTCACCGTGTGCTGACGCTGTGGGCGCACCTAGGCGAACTAAGATATGACATCACTTGATGATGCGATCTTAATGCAACTACTGCCCCACATGGTCTGGTGTAGGCTGAACTGTCACACGACTGTATGAGGGTGTGTGGATGTGTGGCTGGGTGGGTACATAAGGATGGGTGGTGGGTGGACAGAGGGTGGGTGTTTGCGTGGGTGGGTGGATGGGTAGATGAGTGGGTGGATAGAAGGTAGGTAGTTGGGTGGGTAAATGGATGGATGGATGGATGGTTGGGTAGGTAGAGGGTAGGTGGATGGTTGGGTGGGTGGATGGGTGGGTAGATGAGTGGGTGGACAGAGGGTGGGAAGCTGGGTAGGTAATTGGGTGGGTGGATGGATGGATGGTTGGGTCGACAGGGTAGGTGGACGGGTGGGTGGACAGAGGGTGGGCGGCTGGGTGGTGAGTGGACGATGGTGCTGGCCTCCAGAGCGCAGGGCAGATGTGTGTGCACGAGCCAGGCAGCCCCTGCCCCACCAGCAATGCCTTCCGGCTTCCCTCCCAGCTGCCACTTCCTGGCTGCATCCGTCCCCTGCTCCTGCCCCTTGTCCCTGCCCGAGTTCGGGCTGCATGCTCTCCCTGTGGATCTCCGTGCCAGGACCCTAACTCTGCTCTGGGCCTTTCTGGTCCCTTTCTTGGCACAGGATAGGGATGTGATAGCTCTGGTGGCCCTGTCTTCAGTCTTCCACAGGACGGACTCCGAACCCTTCCCCGCCTGCTTCAGCCTGCCTCTTGGCACTGTCTTCCGCAGCCCACGGAGGATGGGGCCTGGCTGACCCACAGCTCCACCTCTGAGCCTTGTTTATCCCGTCCTCCACATGGACTGCCCTGACCCACCTGTCCCTCGAGGCCAGTGAGAGTGCTGCCTCCTTCCCGAGGGCTCCTGCCCCTGGGCCCCACCTGGTGCCGTGCTGGGAGCAAAGTCACCCTCTTCTGAGGTGTTGGGACCCCAATTCCATTTCCACGTGTCCTCTGTCCATCCCCCCATTCAACAGCATTCTTTGGCCCCTGTGTTGGTCAGCCCTGCCCTGGACACCGGTGGCTTCAGGAAGGGCCGCATCTTGGCAGGGGATCAGGGGGGTCTGAGCTGGGAGTGCAGCTCAGAGGTGGAAAGGGGGTCACAATGGCTGAGAGGAGAAGTCTGGACATCACCCAGCTAACGGGGTGGCCATGGTCAGGAAGCCGCGAGTGGAGACTGCATGAATGGACAATTGATTTTTCTATCTTGTCCCTCCCCAGACACTAGGCTGAGCAAAATGAGGCTCCGTTCTCTATGCTGCACCCCAGCCTGCATGGGGCTCAGCTGCCCACGTGGCTGGACAGCTGGGTGGACAGACAGGCAGCTGCCACACCCCCTGCCCGCCAGCCCCGCCCCTGCTCACGTGCACTGGCCAGGACAGGTGAGGGAACCGCTGTTCAGTGGGGCGAGACGGCTCGTCAATCCCCACAGCTGGGTTTTAGCCAAGACCTCCTGACCCCAAGTCCATCCCCTGCCCTTGAAAATACCCGTGGATGGGCAGCCTGATGTGCAGAGCAGCAGGTCAGGAGAAGGGCCACCGGACGGACAGGTGCACCAATCCCAGACCTTGGGCACAGGGCCGGACATTCTGTCCCTATCCCACTCTGCTGGTGCTGTGCACCCCCAGCGCGCCTGTCTTTCTGCCTTCACCGTCCCCTGGGTACACCTAGGAGGGGCAGCCCCAGAGGGAGCGTGAGTCCCTTCTGCCCCTTCAAACTACGGAACTCGTGTGCCTTCCGCTGCAGCACAGACCCGGCAGACAGGCCTGACCTACCTACAACCTGCACCAGATGGACCTGCCCCATGCCAGCCAGCCGGCCACAGCCTGAGCCAAAGGGAGGAGGGGACAGCTTCCGGACAGGGCCCGGGTAGCCAGGCTGTGTCCCCAGGCTGTCAGCAGCGCACAGGGAAGGGACCGGGGAGGCGGGCTCCACCAGCTGCAGCCTCAGCCGCCCCACCAAGCACGCCAGTCCTCTGCCAGGACTGGGCTGAGGGGCAGAGCTGGGTTGGACTGATAGCCACACCAGCACCAGGGACCTTCCCCTGCTGTTTCTTCAGCACATGAGTGTGCGCACACACACAAACACACACACACACACTAACACAGACACTAACACTGGCACAGATAGATGCACTCATTCACACACATGCATGCACATCCACACACAAGCAGCCACACTAACACCCCAACTCACATGCACATTCACATCTTCCTGCCTGCCCATGCACACATGCATGCACACACACGTATGCACTATATGCACGTGCATACTTACATCCATGCATTTACACTCACACAACCCCACCCACATGTCCACACTTACACGTGTGCAGGCTCACTCATGCTGGCCTGGTGGCCCACTCCTGTCATCCCAGTGACTTGGGAGGCTGAGGCAGGAGGATTGCAAGTTCAAGGCCAGCCTGGGTAACTTAGTGGGATCCTGTCTCAAGATAAAAATTTAAAAAATAAAAGAGCTGGGAGTGCAGCTCAGAGGTGGAGCACCCCTGGGTTCAATCCCCAGTATCAAGGAAAAAAAGACCTCAAACCTAAAAACCTCACACTCACAATACACACACACATGCACACGCCTGGCATGCACACTCACGTGCACAGGTCCCACGCGGTGAGCCCGGGGCTAGGTCCACAGGCCTGGCGATGGAGGTGCACATGACGGGTGATGATGGTGCTGTGGATGAGTCAGGAGGAGGTGGGGAGCCAGGTGGCCAGGCGTGTGGTAGGCGCAGGGTGGGGCTCTTGGCTCAAAGACAATTAGGGGCAGAGCTGTCCGAGTACCTGCTCCCAGGTAGGCCTTGCCCTGGCTCTTCTTTCCCCACAACCCTGCTGCTCCCAACCTCCTGCCACCCCCACCTGGCTGGGCAGCCGTAATCAGCAGAATGCATCTGGCTCTGGCCATTCAAGTCTGGGCTCGGAAAAGTGATGATCTGGCCCAATGTGAGCCAGGCCCTTCTTCCTGGAGGGACAGGGTGGGGGGAGGCCTGAGTCCCCGTCTCCCTGCACAACCCAGGGCTGCTCAGTCCCTCTGAGGGGCCAAGGGGTCATCCTGCCCAAAGTGTGCCTGTCACGGGGCCCCTGCAGGCACGGTCCTTGCTCTCCCTCTGCACTTGGGGGTGGGTCCTCCTGCCAGTCTTCTCTGCTCCTAGTCAGCTCCTCTCAGCACCAAGAGGCTCTGGAATTCATGCCTATTCTGGGCACAGGGTGATGGGGTGTATGGGACATGCTTTCCTGTCCTTCCCCTGAGCTGCCCTGGCCACCAGGTATTGACTTCCTACCAACTGCACAGCGGGCGTGCACAGTGCCTGGCTCAGGTTCCCTGATGATGAGAAGGTCTGTAAGGGTCCCTGAGGTCACCCCTCCTCTTTCAAAAGGTGCAGGGTTCCAAGCCCTCTTCAGCTCCGTGTGGGCTCCATCCCCATTTACCTTGGGGTGGCTGCTGGCCAGGGTGAATTCCCTGCATCCCTATGGGAGCTGGCTGTGCAGAGGAAGGTCCTAGGACTCCAGGTCCCTGTCAGAAGCTCTCTCAGCTCAGGCAAGGGAGGGGAGCTCCTTGCTGCCTGGCGATGCCTGCAAGGCCCCGTACCCAGACCCCAGGAACGTCCCCGTTCTCATGTCCCTCTGCACCCCAACTGCACCTGCTCTACTGGAGGGAGGGGTGGAGCGGTGCAGCCAGGTCCTGTCCAACCCGCACCCGCCCTCCTTTCCACCCTGTCACCGCCGGGGGCTCACTTTGAGGGAGTAGGCCAAGGCGATGAAGCCCAGACAGCAGAAGTTGAGGTAGACGAAGTTGAAGATGGACCACAGGTAGTAGTCGTTCACCTCCGTGGTGTCCGGGTACACCTCGATGACGGTGGTGGGGTTCGTCATGGTCTTCTTCTCGGCCAGGTGCTTGCAGGCCTGGGGGCCACCCGCTGCCCGCACACTGTCCGTCTTGCTGCTCTTGGACTCCATGGGGAACAGAGTGGGCGCCATGGGGGGTGAGGCTGAGGGCTCAGTGGCAGGGGCCGCCGGAGCTTGCAGGGCCGGGGGCTTGGACACACAGGCAAAGCAGCCCTTGGGTGAACCTATGGGGGGCCTTGGAATCCAGAAGGCCCCGTCCAGGGGGACTCGGGATTCCTGGGTGCCGTCCGTGGTGCTGGCCGGGGCTCCCAGCAAGGCTGGGCACTGGCTGGGGCCCTGGGCCTGCAGGGAGGGAGAGAGTAGGAATGAGCTGTGCCCTGCCAGTGGGGCGGCACCCACCCTGGAGCCCTGCGGCATCTCCCCTGCAGCCCCATAAACAGCCCCAGTGGAGACGGAAATCCCCACCCAGACAGCCAGCTGCTGGCCTGCCACCTGCCCCCCCGCCCGCCGGCCACTGCTAATGCCAAAGCCCTTCGCAGCAGCCTTGGCAGGCGCATCCGGCTTTCCATTCTTGCCATCTGCACACACACATTCACCCACCAACACACAGAGCACCCCCAGTGCACACCCGACAACACTGATGTGTTGTTGCGATACACAGAGCGCCCAGCACAAGGCGGCAGTCTACAATGACCCTGCCCTAGTCACCACCGGAGAGATGAGCAGAGAAAGAAGGGAAGCACCTGCCCACAGACCCCGCAGACACATCTGCCACAAACACCAGCACCACCCGCCGGGCTCTCCGGCCGGCCACTCCCGCTGAGAGCTGAGACACAACCAGGTAAACAACTGCCACAGCGACACACAGCGTGCACACACACCGCGACACAGGCTCGGACAGCCGCCGGAGGATAAGCACAGGTGCGGGGCTCCAAACTCGCGCGCATCGCCCCCAGCCCCCAGCTCTGGCGGAGAGCGGTGCCGGGGACCCAAGCGCGCCACACAGCACAATGACACTCTGCGAAACGGACACTTCAAGAGGCACCAGGGCGCCGGCGCCCGCGCCCCGGCACAAGCGCAGCCAGCGCCGGTGCAGCGCGCAGGGGTCTGCGCCAGGCTGCTCGACCCCCGCCCGACCCCGCCGCGCCGCAGCCGCCCGGACGGCGCGTCCTCACCTACTGGCGACTCCGCGGCGGGCGGGCCGGACCCCTGCGCCTCAGTGCGCGCGTCCTTCTGCCCTCCCCGGCCGCTGTCTGTCCGCGGATCCGCGTCCCAACCGCCCAACCTTGGGGGCAGGGAGCGCGCGGGACTCGGCGGCGCCGCTGCCTCCCCCGCTGCCCGCGCCCGCTCCGCAGCGCCAGGCCGGCCGGCTGCGGCCAGAGCCTGACTCACGGCGGTGGCGGCGGCGGCGGCGCAGACACCT
This sequence comes from Sciurus carolinensis, assembly GCF_902686445.1. Lineage (NCBI taxonomy): Eukaryota > Metazoa > Chordata > Mammalia > Rodentia > Sciuridae > Sciurus > Sciurus carolinensis. Next base: position 1,784,439 of record NC_062223.1, read on the forward strand.
CCGCCTCCTCCGCGGGGAGGGTGGGGGCCGCCGGCCGGAAGCCTGGACCCCGGGAGTTGCCCGCCGGACAGGGATGGGCCTCGGCGACCCCTGTGGCGCTCCTCCTCCATATTCGGGGACCACTGAGCCTGCCTCCCCTGGCGCAGCCAGCCCCCCCACGCAGAGCCCCGGCCACCGTGGGAGCCCAACGCACCTGCCTCCCCAAGAGAGCCCCCTCCTCCTGCTCTTCTCCCCTAGCGCTCCACCCGTCCAGGACCTGCTGCCTTCTGCTTTTGGAGCCCCCGAGCCGCCGGCTGTGCCTCTTCTGGGCCTGTCGAGCCCACCTGCCACCTCCTCTGGCCCCATGGCAGAGTACTTGACCGGGTCCCATGAGGTCGGTCCCATGAGGTCGAGACCCCGTTGACTCCTGAGCCTTACCACCCACCAGCCGTGAGGTCCTCTGATCCTGGTCGCCTTGCTGTGCCCAGCCTCATCGCTAGCCTGGGTCCTGCCACTCTTCTGCCCCTGTACAGACTACCCGGCCAGGGCGCCTCTGGAGTATCTCTGGCCTTCACACTCCTTGCTCAGGGTCCCTGAGGAGGGGGCACCTCACAACCCCACCCAGTCATCTCTGTATCCTTAAGGCTGTTCCCCAGTCCCTTCTGTCCCAAGCACACCACGTTCAGGTCCCTCACTACTTCCAGTGTCTCCTCCTGCTCCTCCGGACCCTCTTCTGAAGCCCGACACCCCCGGAGCCCAGCCTGTCCTTCTAATCCAGTCTTGGATCCTGTGACCTCTCAGGGCAGCCTGTCCCTGCATAGGTGCTCAGCAAGTTCTTCTGTCCCCAGGTCACGTTTTCTGCTCCAGGGTCCTGGCCCCTGGTCCCTCACCGGGGCCAGCACTTGTGTCCCTGGAGCCCTGTCCACGCCAGGCCTGGGGTTATGAACCCATCCTACCTGGGCCCCAGTCCCTGAGGTGTGCTGGCCCCCGACTCATCCGTCAGCAGCGCTTGTCCACCTCGACTGCTCGCAGTTCCTTCTCCCCCACCTTCCTGCTCCTTGGACACTTGTTCCCAGCTGACCTCCTAACTCTTGAAAGGTCGTGATGAGCTTCCTTTTCCCTGGACAGAGCCCTGGGAGTCCCTGGTCTCACCCTGCGGGGCCGCCTCTGAGCTGGGCCCTCTCCACTCGAGCCCCAGACCCTGCTCCGTGACCCAGTGTGGCCTGTCCTCCCTGCTCTGTCTGAGCCTGCACCTTGCTGTCTGAGCCGCATCTTCCGTCCAGCAAAGCCCCTTCTCCTCTGCCCTCTGCCTCCAGTCTCCTTACCATCTTCCCTCCTCCCAGTTCTTCCTTTCCTGAGTGCTCTCTGGCCCTGACCTGAGCTCCTGGTGCTATGGGAATCCCCTTCTCTCTACACCCTCTGTGCGCTCTGAGCCCTAAGCTCTTTTCCAAACCCCTGTCCCCCGACAAGCTCCGCCCTTCCCAAGCCCCTCCTCTCCCCTGCCCAGGCCACACCCCCACCCCCAGGCTGACCCCTGGCTCAGCCTCAGCCCTGGCATGTCAGGAACCCATAGCACAAAGTAGATCTTAAATGATGTTGATAAAATCCCCCATGAGTGGGAGGAATTCCCAGCACAAGGAGCCCTCTTGGAAGTCCTGGCCACTCCCTTCATGGAGCCCAGCCTCAGTCCTCAGGCCCTACAGGCCCTGTGGGCGTCTGTTCACCCAACTCCACCACCTCCCCCTTTCCCAAGGGCCAGGCACCCAGGGGCCCAGACCTGGCATCTAGATCTGGGCCTGTTCCCTTGACTGTTCCATGCCACCCTGTCTCCTTGGGTCAGAGCTGAGCTTCCGTGGACAGGCGCCACCCTGAGGTCCTCCCTGCCACAGTGCCTTTCTACTGCTACCCTGGGCAGGAGGCTTCGGACAGCGGGGAGGCTGGGCTGCACACTTCAGGAAGCAGCAGGAGAGGGTGCCTGGCCCTCAGGGCAGGGTGAGGCCAGGCAGGGCCCTCTCCCTGAACTGCATCAGGCCTGAGGCCTCAGGGCCTCCCTGGCCTCCCCTGGAGTGGTGAGTGAAGGGCTGGCCTGGGTGTGGGCCTGCTGCTACAGACTAGGGCCAGTGTTTGGCCACCGTGCTGGGCACCCATGGCCAGCAGTGACACGGATCTTGTTATTTCCCACACCCTAGAACCAGGGACTGGAGACTCGGGGTGGGTCACACCTCTACAAAGGCACCGAGGCTGGATCTGAACCCGAGTCAGACTCCAGGGTCCCACGCATGCCGAGCTGGACAGAGCCCTCCTCGGTCACGCCCAGGTGGCTGCAACGGGTGCAAGCCCTGGCAGCGCAGGAGATGGCGCCTGGAAGGAGCAGCGCGGGCCTGCAGGGGAGGGAGGATCGACCTCCTTCCGGCCTCTCCATGCAGTGTTTGATGACACTGGTCTCCCCAGAAACCCTGCCAGGCCCTGCGGAGCTCTGCCCAGCTCCCTCTCATATTTCAGGTGCAGAGAACAGCGGGCACATGTTTACCAGCTTCCTGGCAATTCGGGACCAGTGTTCTCCAGAGGAGGTGGTTGCTGGGGCTCAGCCCCAGGGTATAGTCCCTGGAGCCCCTGGGACTGGAAGTCCAAGGACAGCCACCGTCCGGCAGGCCGGGAAGGCACAGGGAGGATGACATCAGGCGTGCCAGTACCCTGCACCTGCTGGGGTGGGGGTGGGGGCCTCGAGCAAGACTCCCGAGCTGATCGAGAGATCTCTGGCCTGCCACCTGGAGCACACCACCTCCCGCTCAGCCCTTCAGCCCCTGCTGCTGCCTCTGGACATGTGTTCCTGGCCTCTCCCTCCAACCAACAAGACCACCTTAGGAGCTAGTCTGCACACCAGTGCCTGCAGCAACTGCTGCCTGGGGACGGCCCCACACTGGACCCTGGGCCCTGGGCCCTGAACCCGGTGACCCGAGGCAGGCCCGGGCAGCACCAGCTTGGCTTGCCCGAGCCCAGGGCTGCTTCCAGGGGCTGGCTTGGGAGGCAGGCTGCCCAAGCCAGAGCCCAGGCAGATACCTTCTCTGCCCTAGATACAAGGAAATGCCACAAGGGTCAGAGGTTCCACCAGGGCACCCAACACTGTTCTCCTTCAGGAGCATCTGGAAGCCTCGTGGGTGCACGCTGAGACGGCTTCACTGGAAGCCTGCCTCTGAGCAGGCATGCGCACCAGAAGCACCACGCTGGCCCTGCAGCCTCCGGCCAAGGCCACATCCGCTGGCCTCCATTCCAGGCCTCAGAACAAGCCAGCTGCTGCCAGCCACATCTTAGCCACAAGGCCAGCCAGCAAGCTATAGCCTCAGGGGTCCCCTAGGCAGCGTGACCGGGCTCCAAAGGCCTGGGCAGCCTGGTTCATCCCTCCCTCCCCTGCCCTGGCCCTCAGGTATCTCTCCAGCCCACCGCTCCTGCCCCAGGCCCCGAGGGAGCACAGCCTCTCCAGAGGACAAAGCACGCCAACACAGGAATAGGCCCAACAACTATATTTTCTTATCAGCTGTGGCTCTCAGCCACCCAGGAAGAGGGCAGCAGAGGTCACCAGAGGAAGGCCAGCATGGCCCCAGACACCCTGGCCCTTGACTCAGGCCAATACAGGCCACCTGGGTGGGTCAGGCCCATAAGGACTGCCTGTCTTCTTGTTCCTTCTGCGTGTCTTCAGGCCTCAGCAGCCAGGACACTCCGTCAGGCGAGGGCGACAGAACGGGCAAGGCCCAGGCTGAGTGGAGGGGACTCCGGCAGGGCAGGTTTCCAGAGGAGAGCCCTTGAGGACAGTCTGTCTTGGGCAGGGACTCAGACCGGCAGGGTGAGGGGAGGGACTCCCGGGACACTCAAACCTGGCGGCCACCAAGCCCAGGCTGGGTCTTCCAAGGGGTGAGACAGATCCCCGCCTAGGCCTGGCATCTGCCCTCCTGGGAGAGACTGGCAGCGCTGCTGACCCAGGGAGGGAAGCCATAGGACGAGAGACCAGCGAAGGCCGGGCCGCAGCGGTGAGTGAGTGTGTGTGAGTGGGCAGGGCCGAGTGCTGAGGGCCGGCCGGCTGCCTCCTGGACTCGGGTCCATGGCTCTGCTGGTGGGCAGGGGCCAGGCTAAAGCGTGGCGGCCTCGGCAAAGCCCACCCTGTTGTTGTCCCTGTCGAACACGGTGTAGTAGCGGCCGATGAAGACGTCGCCCAGGATCCAGAGTGGCCCGCTGGGCGGCGGGATGTCCATGCCCATGAAACCGCTCAGGCAGATTGTCTTCCCGCCCTGCGACACCTGCAAGGCCACGGGGTGGGCATGGCGGTCACTGATGCCCACGGGGGTGTCTGGGCCGCGGCCCTCCCGCCACTCACCTTGAGTGTGTAGTCCTCGGGGGAGAGGGTGTAATCTCTGCCCCCCAGCCGCAGGGAGACGGGCGGCAGGCCGGACACCTTCTCACATGGAATGATGTACTGGAGAGCGAGAGGGGTCAGGCTGCAGGCCAGGGACCCCCGCCGCCCCCCGCTGCCCGTCCCAGCGAGAGGGATCAGGCTGCAGGCCAGGGGCCCCCGCCGCCCCCCGCTGCCCATCCCAGTGAGAGGGGTCAGGCCGTAGGCCAGGGATCCCCCACCGCCCCCCGCTGCCCATCCCAGTGAGAGGGATCAGGCCGTAGGCCAGGGATCCCCCGCCGCCCCCTGCTGCCCATCCCAGTGAGAGGGGTCAGGCGGAAGGCCAGGGATCCCCCGCCGCCCCCTGCTGCCCATCCCAGCAAGAGGGATCAGGCTGCAGGCCAGGGACCCCCGCCGCCCCCCGCTGCCCATCCCAGCGAGAGGGGTCAGGCCACAGGCCAGGGACCCCCACCGCCCCCGGCTGCCCATCCCAGCAAGAGGGATCAGGCTGCAGGCCAGGGACCCCCTGCCGTCCACTCACCTCGCCCTGGATCAGTGGCACAGCCCCAATGGCCTTCTGCAGCTCCTTCACCTCGTCCACGGGGCCCACCAGGAGCGAGGTGCCCGTGTCCACAATGGCCTCGCAGCCCTCCTTGCACAGGGTCAGCCCGTTGGCCACCTCCAGCCTGGAGGTGGGAGGGCACAAGTTCCTGACCTGGGCCAGCCCATCAGAGCCACCCGACTCCATCTCGGGAGACGGGCCTGCTCTTCCTTCTCAGGGCGACCTGACTCACGAGCCGCCAGGAGTGACGGGCGGAGAGGGCAAGAGGGCACGGAGGGCCGGGTCCAGCCTGGCCCAGCTCCTGGCCGGAGTCACAGGCCATGAGTGGGCAGGGGCTGCAGCCCGGGCAGCCCGAGGGAGGGGCTGGGCCGTGTGCCCTGGGGCCTGTGTGCCACGCCACCGGCACCCACAGAAACGCCCCCAACTTACTGGTCCATGTGCACCTGCCAGTAGGCCTTCCGGGTGACGTTGAGGTAGGTGAGGGACCCCTTGTAGTACTTGGAGTCGATGCCACCCAGCATCAGCTCCCCTCCGGGCTGCCCACTGGGGTCCCTGGGAGGGAAGAGGCGGCAGTCAGCACCCCCGGCCCCCTGCAGAGGAGGGCCCATGTCGCCCCCAGAGCACCGGCTGGGCCAGGAGGTGAGAGGTAAAGGGGTGAGGCAGTCATGGGGGCTGCTCACAGAGGGACTTCCTGGCCCCACCCGGAAGGGGGAAGGCTTGGAAGAGGAGCATCAAGCTTCCTCCTTCCTGCCCTGAGTGCTGGCTGGGGTCCAAGGCCCAGCCACAGGCGACCAGGATCAAGGCTGAAGACAACTTGGGAGCCCAAGAAGGAAAAACCAGGGTGGGCTTCCAAGAGGAGGCAGGGGTACAACCCCAAGGCTGAGTGGCTCCTTCCTGCTGGGGCCTCTACACTGGCTGTCCCAGGAACAACCTTCCCTGCGTCCTTGAGGACGTGCCTCCAAAGCCCGGCTTCTCCAGCCCGTCAGAGGGACGCCCACCCACAACCAGCCAGGGCGCAACTTGGACAGGACACAGACCGCTGCACTCTGTGGTCACCAAACACGTCCTGAGAGAAGCTGGCCTCGGGAGTTTCTGCCGGCCTGCCAGGGTGTCCCCACACTCAGAAGCCCCAAGCTTCACCTGACCTCCCACTGGGCTCCACCTGCCTCCAGCCTGGGCCTCCCGTGTGTAGACACCTGACCACTGCCCTGTCCTCCTCCCTCACCCACGCTCTGTCCACCACTCTGCTTTCCTGAGCCCATGTCCCCCCACCCCACTGGCCTCAGCCACCTTGAGACCCTGCCTGGGCAGTCACACCTGTGGGTGTCTGAGTGAACCTCCTGCCTAGGGGAGGGGACCCTCTTCACCCCACCTCCTCCCTTGCACCCAGGGGTCCTGGGGAAATGACCCCAGCTGTCACCTGCACTGCAGTCTTGGGCCAGCAGCTGTGTGCAGAACCCAGAGCAAGGGACGGAGCAAAGGGTCCGTGCTAAGTCAGGGCAGGGAGGAGCAGGGCTGAGCCACAGGGCAAGGCTCTGGGCTGGAATTCCGCCAGAGTGCCCAGGGTCAGGGTCAGGCTCAGACACCCCTTGGCCAAGGCGGCCCAGTCAGCCCGGGGCGGGGAATACGTGAAGCGAGCAGCCACAGCTCGGGAGGGAAGCTGCCGCTGACCCGTCTGCACCAGAACTGGAGCCCCCTCAGGGCGGCACCAGCCACTGCCCAGCACTTGGGCAGTAACCCGTGAGGGGACCAGGCCCACGCTCCCCGCAAGGTCCTGGTGGAGGGACAGTGTGCTGGAGCAGCAGCTGCACAGAGCAGCTCCCCTGGCAGGAAGGCCCCCAGCGTTCCTTCTGGGTAGCCAGAGGTCTGAGGCACCTCAGCCACCCTCAGCCTGAGGCCGGACTCGGCCTTCTCAGGAGCATCTGCCTCTCAGGGTCCATCTGAGGGCACATCCCTCAGGAGGCCCCGGCCCTGGCATGCCCTCCTCCAGAGCTCCTGTTACAGAGCAGGGCTCACGGCCACGGCCTTGGGGCCACCCTCAGCCCAGGACTGGACCCCTCTGCCCCTCCCCAGAGCCAAGGAGTGCCAACAGGCTGAACCAGGCACTGCCACACCTCTGCGTGGGTCCTGCCCCCATGGGAGGGAGGCCCCACGGGCAGGGTCCTGGGACCTGCAGGCCTGCAGGCCGCTTGTCTGTAAGAGTAGCCGCTCCTGCCTCCTGGGAAGTCAGGGTCAGAGGTCAGGGCCGTGGGCACAGTCTGGAGGGTGGACTGGGCCCCGTCAAAGCACAGCGGGGAGAGCCGGGGTGGGGTGGGGAAGGGGAACCTGTTCAGGTAGAAGGAGAAGACATTCTTTTCCACCAGCTTCTGCTCCATGAGGTTGTCGAAGACGGGCAGGACGTTGTTGACGGAGATGCAGGGGTAAGCCATGCCCAGGATGCCATCGAACTTGGCCGCGATGAAGGTGACGCCAGGCTGCTTGGTGGCCTCCCCGAAGATCTGCCTCTCTACTTGGATGCCTCCTGGGGCTGGCGGACCTGAACTGCAGGGCACCTACAGGCCAGGGCAGGGTCAGCAGCGCAGGGCTCAGCAGCTACAGTGCACTGGGACGCCAGCTGCCATGCCCGGCTCAGATGGCCCTCGTCTCCCGACACCAGACAAGCAGACACAGGGCAGGCGGAAGGCTGGGGACACCACACCCAGCTGGGGACAGGGATGTGGTGTGAGGGTGGGGGGCGCCTCGCAGGGAGCGTCATGACCTTGTTTTCACAGGACACGGGGGCGGGAGGGAGCGTGGAGGGCGGCGCTGGCTCGGCTCCCACCCTGCCCTCTCCCCTGTGCCAGGGCTGTCTGGTTCCTGCCCTTGGGCTTGGAGATAAGTTGCCAGGCCTAGGCCTGCAGCCCGAGAGGCTCGATGCCCACAGTGCCACCCAAGGCCACACCCCTCCCTGGTCGGCAGAGAGGGAGGCCTGGGCAGGATGTGGGAGGCAGGCTGCTCGGCTGGAGGCTGCGTGGGGAGCGGGTTGGGCAACGTCCTGTTCAGCTGAGGGGCCCAGAGCCCTGCTGGACCCACCCCGGCAGCATATGGGCACGAGTGCCACCCACTCACTACCCTACAGGATCTCAGCCCACATGGACGCTGACTCAGAGACACAGCCCCTGGCAGCTCAGCCTCTCTGGAGGGCAGGGGCCAGCCTGCCTGACCCTCACCTGCAGGCGGGCACGGGCCCTGCGCCACTCTGCAGAGGTCTCTGCTCCACACGCTCTGCACCGGGGCTTCTGCCACATCTCACCCTCAGTGCCCAACCCCTCAGCCAGCTGCAGGGACGGGACCCCCTCAATGCCCAGGGATGTCCCTGGACACCCTGTTGACACATTAAACCCAAAACGAACTCCAACCCTCCCCCACCATCTGCACCCGCACCACCAGCCCAGCAGGCCGGGGCTGGCGCGAGACCACCCAGCACTCTTGCCCGGGAGCCACCGTGCCTGCCCGGGTGTGGCGATGCTCGCTACCCACGCTCCTGCCCCACCTTCCTCCTCCTGCTCGCCGCCCCGAATTCCAGGGAACACTGGCCCCTCCGACCCCGGGGTCCCTAGCTGCCCCTCTGGTCTGCACATGGCCAGGCTCACCCTGCCTCCCGCTGGCTTCTTTGCAGTCCAGCACGCCAGGTTCCCTGCCTGCCGTCCACCCACAGGCCTGCCCATGGCTCAACAGCCCTCCAAGAGGCCAGGTCACCACGCCCTCTCCCTCGGCTGCAGCTGCCCAAGCGCACCACGGTGAGCGCCCCCGTCCCAAGAGAAGACTCAGGGACTCACCGACACGGTGTCCTGGCTCAGGTACCCGGAGAGGCTGCCCGAGCCGTAGTGGATGTCGAAGGACGTGCCGTTCTTCACGTAGGTGCTGGACTTGCCGCTGTTATACTTGTGGTGGATCCCTGCTCGGTGGGGGCAGACCATCAGCCCGCTGCCCCACTGCAGCCTCAGACCCCCAATCCACCGTGACGCTCGCTGCCCAGGGTAAGGCTGGGCCATGACCTGTGGCCCACCAGCCCAGGGACCCCTGGATGGGGCTGTGACACCCCAAGCCCACGTCTTTCTCCATCCTCGGTCGGTACAGTGCCAGCCCAGAGGAGAAGCAAGGCCGCGGCCAGCTGGGCCGGCTGGAACAGGTTCACCCGGAAAGCGGTCACCCTCGGGCAGGGTGGAGGAGCCGGGCCTGTCTGATGTGGCTGAGAGGTGCAGTCATTGCCCAAGAGCTTTGGCGAGGGCCACCTGCCGGTCCCAGGCCTGCTCCTCCACCCAGCTGTCCCCCAGAGTGGCCTGGTGGGAAAGGCAGGACTGGGGAGCAATCCCCGCTCCCCGGAGGAAGAGGCGAGTCCCCAGAGTGGGAGGACACTGGCTGCCTGCAGGCCCCATGCTGCGGCCTCTGCCTCCCCCACTGCTCCTGCGACCAGCAGCCCGCATGTGGCTGAGTGCACAGGCAGGCGAGGGTCAGGGCGGCTGGAGCCGGCGTCTCGTGGGTGTGACTCACAGCAGGCAAGGTCCAGCAGCTTGCAGTGGATGGAGGGGACCCACAGGTTAGAGGAGCCGGTGTCAAAGACGACTGTGAAGCACTGTGGGGGGGTCCCGATGCCAATCTCCCCGTAGTACTGCGCCTATGGGGTGGCAGTGTCCATCAGGGCAAGGGAAGGTACCCCATGTCCCCACTGAACCTGAGGGGACCCTGGTTGTCCTGGGAGCCAGACCCTGAAGGCCCAGGCTGGAGGGAAGAGTGCCCAGCTGCAGCATCCACTGCCACCTGCTGACCTTGATGAGGACAGGCTCCAGCAGAGCTTAGGCCCGAGCACTCGGGCAGGGCGCTTCCAGACCCCGGGCACAGCACCCACTGGGGAACGGAGGCTGGGGCGGGCCGAAGCTCTCGGAAGATGAGGCCAGCTGTCAGCTGGCTTGGGCAACCCTGGCCTGGGGAAGGCCACCCAGTAGACTCCCCTGCCGTTCAGCCTCTAGGGCCTGAGAAGTGAGGTGAGCTCTTCACGGGGGTCAGGCCCTGACTCTGGAAACTTCAGGTCCTGCCCCTGTCCTACGACTAGCCTTGGAGGGGTCTGGGCCAATGGGAGAAGCCACACCCAGGAGCCCGACACCCTGGCTCGACGCAGTCACTGCCTACCACCCAAGCCTCAGTTTCCCCATCTGTTCACAGGGACAGCAAGGGCCACGAGGGTACCAACTCTGGGACCAGACCTGCCTCTGGGAGGAAGCCCTGTCATGGGTCCTCTCAGAGGTGGGAGGTGGGGGGGGTCCTGGAGCTTGGGGTGAGCTGCCCCGCCTGCCAGGGTACCCCCGGCACTGGAGGAAGCCTGGCTCCACTCCCACCCGGCTCCAGGGAGCAGCAGTAACCACCGACTGTCCCACGTGGCCGTGGGGGGCGGTGACTCAGCAAATCTCCGTGCACCCGGGGGGATCAGGAACTGGCCAGTGAGGCCCAGAAAGGCAGCCCCCCCCCCCCAGCCAGTCACATGCCTATGTCCTGAGCTTCCTGTCACCACCCTGGCTGTGGCCAGGCAAGACAGAGGGCACACCCCCAGCCCAGGGGGCCACAGAGCCCAGGATTGGCGGTGATGAGGGGCTTCCTGGGACTCAGAGATAAGGACACAAGAATGGTCCCGGCAGCCCGAGCCACCTGCTCGGGCCCCAAAGCCGTTCTCAGAGTGGGAACCAAATGGGCCAGGCCAAGGCTTGTCTGTGGCTCAGAGCCTGTCTCTCCCTCAGGGACAGAGGCATGAGAGGGGCTGCTGACCCCGGAGAAGATGGTGAGGAGATGGCCCTGTGCCACGGGGTCACCGCAGGCCTCCCAGCGGAGATTCTAGCCAGTTACACCCAGGCAGGTGTGCTGGTCCAGATGATCCGGGCTCAGGGCCCCGGATGGTGCTAAGGCTGAGACGACAGCACATCTCTGAGCTGGAGGCAGCGGGACGTGTCCTGAGGTGCAGGGCCGGCTGCACAGGGAAGGGCCTGGGGAGCCAGGAGCACCACCCCTGAACAGGTGCACAGGCAAAGCCACTGGCTGCAGAGCCCGAGGGGCCCTGACCCACTGAGCACAGCCCCACCACACTCACGTCCATGTAGTTCTTGAGGATCTCGGGAACCGGGCTCTGGGTCCCAGCCGCAGACTGCAGGGAGTACTTGGTGATGGGGCCCTGAGCAACCAGGCCTTCCACCGGGCCCCCCGCCTCCGTCATGGTCCGGCGGATGGACGTGAACTTGTACAGGGGAATTCTGTCAAGATGGGGTGGGGCACGTCAGGGGCGCTCAGGCTGCTGCTCTCAGGCAGCCCCCTCCAGAGACCACGTGTTGGCCACCAGGTGCCCTCATGGTCTCCTAGTGCTCCCAGGAGTCTCAAACTCAGCATGGTCTAAACCCAACTCCTGCCCAGAACCTGCGGGCCCAGCTGCCCTCAATGAGTGAATGGTGACCCACCAGCAGCCCGGGGCCAGGCCAAAGTCCTGGGAGGCCCAACCCCCTCTGTACCCCACATTGGCCTGGAGGCCAGTGTGCCCACCTTTCTCCCTCCTGAGCCACACGCCAGCCCAACAGCCCTCAGTCACTCCAGCGGCTGACTTGGTTTCCAGTCCTCCTGCACACCTGCTCTGGTCTCTGCTGGGATGGTGTCTGTTTAGGGCGTTGATGGACACCTGTCGCCCTGCCCGAAGCCCTGGAGGCATCAGCCTGCACCTGGCCCCCTGGCCACATCTGCTCTCTACCAGGGCCCACACCAGTGTGGCTGCCCTCTAGGCCAGCACTGACAGCTTTGTCTGACCTCCCCGGGTGGCTCCTCCTGACAGAGGGCCGCGACGCCAATCCCCGAGGCCTTACTGACTACCCCAGGACCACTGCCCCACATGTACCACCAGCCCACAAGCTTGTAGACTGCCCCTGGGCACCAGAGGCTTCCATGTGTCCTCCAGAGGAGCCCCACCTGCCTGCAGGGAGCACCCCTCCAGAGGCCTGCCCAGGTGGCCTCAGGGGTCTGGCCTGCCCAGTGGGCGCTGGAGACCAAGGTCAGGTATTCTGGGTTCTGTGAAACATAGGGCTTTGCCATCCAATGTCCGAAGTGAGGGGTCCTGCCTATCTCCTGGGGTTGCTGGCCTCCCTGCACCTGGGAGAGCTGGCCTGAGCTTTGAACTGCTTCGATGACCCTTCCCTGCCCCAGGGATTTGAGGACAAGGTCACAGCTAACTTTTGGCACGGCAAGGGCGTGCTCTAGGAACACAGGGCTCTTACCAAAGAGGGGTGAGCTGGAAGAGATCAAATTCTGGCCTAGGGGCAGGGACACGCCCTCCAGGGCTCAGGGAAACAGGTGCCAGCAGACCTGAGGGACCTAGGCTCAGGTGAGGGGCTCTGGCTCAGCTGCCCTGCCCCCAGGAAGCCTCCCTCCCCAGAAAGGGGAGGCCTGAAGGTGGGGCACCAAGGCCAAGGCAGGCTCAGGCCTGTGGCTGCTCCCTACAAAGGCTCCCATTGAGGCTGCCCACCCCCACGCTGCAGCCCACGGTCTTTCTACCTTTGGTGAGTCTCTGTCCCCAGCCAGCTCCCAGGCCCAGAGACTTAGGACCTCCTCCATCTGTCCACAAGGGAGGTCTTGCAGGAAGGCCTCATGTGGCACAGGGGGGCAGATCCCTAGGCCTGAAGAGCGCCTGGTGCACAGGTGCACAGCCCCAGCTCCAGGGGTGGACAAGCTGGACCTCTCCCCCAGACCTCCTCCTGTCCCTGGGACTTATGGGTCTCCTAGGGCCTCCTGGGTCTCTCCACCCAGAACTGTGGGAGCATCCCCCGAGTAAAGGAAAGACCACCCTCCAGTTCACAAATGGCAAAGTGGGGGTCCCCCAAAGGGAGACTGCCTTGCCCAGGGCCTAGTCCTTGGCCTCCCGCCATCCACAGCGCGTCCCCAGTAAGATTCCCCGAAACTCCGCCTGACGGATCAGCACTGCTCCTCCACAGTCCCCGACCCCCGAGTCACAGTCACAGCAAACCTCCTGTCCTCTCGAGGCCCACCCCAGGTGCGCCCCGGAGCGCCGTCCCTAGGGGTGGGCCCTGCAGGTGGCCGCGCAGGCTGCACAGGTGCATTCCAGCACGGGGCGCGCGGGGGGCGCAGGCGCAGGACCGCTGCGCGGCCAGGGGCTCACCTGACGAGCGCCGAGGCGGACGCGGCCAGCAGACCGAGCGCGAGCAGCAGGAGGCTGGGGGGCTGCATGGCTGCAGAGCCGGGTGGGAGCCGAGCCGAGTCCCAGAGGTCGCGCGCTTATAGCTGGGATGACGGCGCAGTCCGGCGAGTCAGCTGACCGACTTGTTTGCCGGGCTGGTCACGTGGGCCGAGCGCCGGCGCGGGGGCGGGGCCTGGGCGGGGCCTGGGCAGGGCGACCTGCCGCGCACGCACCCGGAGCGCGCCCGCCCCGCGCTCCCCCAGGCGCTCCCGAGGGTCCACGGCTCCCTTTGCGGGGAGCCCCTCGGGGACCCCGGTTGTCCCCCGCCCACCTGCCTCCGGGCGGAGCCGGGTCCCCAGCCTGCAGTCGTCGCCGCTTGCCAGCAGTCCCCGCCCAGGAAGCTCGGGTTGGTGCACCTGGGGTGACCCCTTCCCCAGGGCGCCCGCCTTCCTCGGGCCTCTTTGCCTCGCGGCTCTCTCCATCCTTGGGGATCATCCACAACCCCCTCTGGAAGCGCCCCCTGTTCCCCCACGAGCCGTTGGCCCAGAGGGACCTCGCCCTCCCTCTCCGAGTGTGACAGGGTCCTCTTTAAGCTTTGAATGCAGCCCTTGCTGCTCTGCCACTGGGACTTAGTTTTATTTTTTATTTTTATTTTTTTATTTTTTATTTTTTTTATTGTAAACAAATGGGATACATGTTGTTTCTCTGTCTGTACATGGCATAAAGGCATACCATTTGTGTAATCATAAATTTACATAGGGTAATGCTGTTTGATTCATTCTGTCATTTTTTCCCCTTCCCCCCACCCCCCCCACTCCCCTTCCCTCTATACAGTCCCTCCTTCCTCCATTCTTGCCCCCCTCCTCTAATCCTAACACTAACCCCTCCCACCCCCCATTATGTGTCATCATCCATTTATTAGTGATATCTTTCGTCCTTTGGTTTTTTGAGATTGGCTTATCTCAATTAGCATGATATTCTCTTCATCCATTTGCCTGCAAATGCCATAATTTTATCATTCTTTATGGCTGAGTAATATTCCATTGTATATATATACCACAGTTTCTTTATCCATTCATCAATTGAAGGACATCTAGGTTGGTTCCACAATCTGGCTATTGTGAACTGAGCAGCTATGGACATCGATGTGGCTGTATCTCTGTAATATGCTGATTTTAAGTCCTTTGGGTATAGGCCAAGGAGTGGGATAGCTGGGTCAAATGGTGGTTCCATTCCAAGTTTTCTAAGGAGTCTCCACACTGCTTTCCAGAGTGGCTGCACTAATTTGCAGCCCCACCAGCAATGTATGAGTGTACCTTTCTCCCCACATCCTCGCCAACACCTGTTGTTGCTTGTATTCCTGATAATCGCCATTCTAATTGGGGTGAGATGGAATCTTAGGGTGGTTTTGATTTGCATTTGTCTTGTTACTAGAGATGTTGAACATTTTTTCCATATGTTTGTTGATTGCTTGTAGATCTTCTGTGAAGTGTCTGTTCATTTCCTTAGCCCATTTAGTTTTAAAAGGACACGTTTCTCTCCCTGCTCCTCCCTAATCTCTCCCCTCCCTAGTCTCGGGGGAAACAGGATTGCTTTCCTCCCCATCCTAGGCAGAGCCATCTCTCCTGAGCACTCACCCACCACAGGAAAGAAGTATCCAGACTTGGGGATGGCACCAGAAGTTCTGGGCAGTCACCATCTCCCAGATGAACAAGTGCATCGCAACTCCAACAGAGAACACGAGGAATGTGGCCTTTGAGTCTCCCCTTTAAAAGGTCCCTGTTCCTGCTGATGGGCAGAATCACAGCCTCTGGGACGGGAGTCCCTGTGCTTCTCCTTTGCTAGCAAAGCAAGAAAACTTGTTTTTCCTTGAAAATGGTGTCTTGTTATTGGATTGGCATCAGGGACAAGGACTGAGCCTGGGTCACACAAATGCCCACGGCCCACTCTTCACCTTGCCATCGAGTCGTCTGCTGGGCCTGCCCGGGGTCCCTGAGGGTGCTCCCTCGAGGCTGGGACCTGTTCCTCTGTGATATGGCACTGTTCTTGGGGCCAGACCCTCAAAGGGTGCTGTGCATCCCACCTGCGACCAAGAACCAGCTCTCCCAGTAGTGCTTGTGTGAGCCTCATCCTGGCCAGGCCTCAGGAGGCTGCCCTCCCAGGCGTCCCTGGTACTTGTTCTTGCCTGCCCTTGGGCTTCTCCTCCCGGAACCCGGCTGGGACAGGTCATTTCAGTGAAGGGTTCCTGTCAGGAAGGAAATGTGAGGAGGTGAGCTAGGAATTGAGGTTTCAGGGGCAAGTCCTCTGGAGGGGGTGAGGTTTGAGCAGGGTTGAGAGCCTTCCTGGGCCTCTCCTCCAGATGCCCCCTTGCTGGGCAGGCTCTCCCAGTGCCTAGGAGGGTAGACACCCCCGGCCCCACTTTGCAGAGAGGCAGACAGCATCATGGCTCATGTCAGGCTGTAACTAAGTCAGGCCAGGCCCTGCGGACCCTGTCTACCCAGTGTGGTGGCCACAGGTGAGTGAGGGCTTCCCGGGTCTTTCCTGGTGCATAGTGCTCTACGTACCTTGTGTAGCTCTCGGTGTGAGAACAGAAGGCCAGAACGAGGTGGACAGGCATCTGTGCCCTTGGAAACTGACCTCAGCTCCTCTGGTCAGCCCAGGAGTGGCACCTAGCACCCTGAACCGTCACCTGCCTCCCTGTGAGCTGCTGTCTCAGAGGACAGCTGGGCCCTGGGTCAGGTGGCATCAGGTGAGGGGCAGAGGTGCCCTGGGTCATGGTACTGGGACCCGGAGCCCTGTGGTGGGCAGACACTGTCCCTGGGTGTCAGACAGAGGCGAGTGTGAGACCGTCTGTCCCGTTTGGTGCAGAGGAGGCCTCCACCTGCCTCAGTCCCTGGCTAGCCTGGTGATGGCAGGTGCCCTGTGCCCTGTGGCGTGAGTGCCTGCATGTGCCCACAGGACCCTGGGACGCCCCAGAGTAGGGGCAGCGGGGCGTGGTTTCTGGTCCCTCCTCCCACTTGCTCAGGCCGATCTCCAGGTCTCAGCCTGGATTCCCCCACCTGCAGAGACAAGGATGGGCCCATAGTGTCCGGAGCCCTGGAGGAGCCAGATGCTCTGGGGTTGCCCTGCTTCCTGCCCAGCTCGGCTCAGACCCCAGGTCTCCTGCACCTGCCAAACTGGCTAGGAGCCCCTGTTCCCACCAGCCTGGCCCCTCAGTGTCCTGAACCAGCGAAGGTGGGACGGTGTCCATGCCCTGCAGTACTGTGTCCAGTCCAGTGCCTTTGGTCCAAGGATGCCTCTTCCTGGCCTCGTGTTAGGCAGAAGACAGGGCACAGGGCCTCTCTCCCTGACTCGAGAGGCCCTGTGCTTCTGATAGAGCAGAGAGCTTCCTCAGGGAACCAGGGGCCCCAGGTCACAGCAGCTGCATGGGGCAGGGACCCGGGCTCTGCCTGGTGCACAGCCTGCAGGGAGCAAGGAGGCAGGTGGTGGAGGCTGGCCCGCCTGCCTCCCAGCCTCTATAGTCACCGCCTGCTGTGGTTTAGAAGCTCCTGTGTGAGACAATGAAGAACATTCCGAGGCGAACCCGTTGGGTTATGAGAGTCTAACCCAGTGACAGCATGACCCCCCCCCCCCAGTGGGATTAACTGAGTGGTAACTCTGGCTGGGTAGGTGGGCGCTGGGGCATGCCTTGGGGTATGTATTCGTATCTGGCAAGTGGATCTTCCTGATCATCATGTGAGCTGCTTCCCTCCGCCTCCCTCTTCCGCCTCAGTGCTGTGTCTGTCCCCCAGCCCCAGGAGTGGAGCCTGTGCCTGGGGCTGCCTCGTGCTGTCTGCAGACAGAGACCGCCGTAACTGTGAGCCCAAGTAAACTTCTCCTCCTCTGCAATGGTTCTCATCAGGTCTCTTGGTCACAGCAGCGGAAAGCTGACCCAGCTGCACCCACGGGGCTGCCCCAGGGGTCCCTGCAGCTCCTCTTTGGGCAGCAGCCCACCCTGCGCCTCTCGGTTTGTGTTGGGGTGCCTTGCCTGAGCAGCGTGCGGAGCCCTGGCTGAGCAAGTGGCAGAGCCCGGGCCGGCGGGGGACGGCCTGGTGAGGGAGCTTAGAGCCAGGCCCCCGACCTCTGCTCCCTGCCTTCTGGAGTCGCGCTCTGCCTGGTGGACCAGGTCTGGGCCGTGCGTTGATCTCAGACTCTGTGCACCTGGCTTTTCCCTTTTGCTGCCGTGCTGGGATCAAAGTCAGCCTGTGCAGGCTAGAGCCCCGCCCGCTGGCCGGCGCCCACTGAACACCTGCAGGCCCCGCCAGGCGCACCAGGCAGAAGGACCTCCTGGCCTCCTGCAGTTTACGTTCTAGAGGGTGTACATGAAATGAAGCAAGCAGCTCACAGGGGCCTCGCACGCGGGCGCAGGGTGGGCTCAGGAAGTGGCCGAGGGTGCTGCAACCTCAGAGGCCTCATCCGAGCTGCCGGAAGGAGGTGACGGGTCACAAAGCTGGCCCGCAGCCAGACACTGGAGCAAGAGGAGCAGAGGCCGAAGGTTCACACCCAGCCTGCAGGGAGGGGAGCAGGAGGCCAGAGGTCAGAGAGGAGCTGACCCGATGAGGCCAGAGGTCAGAAGAATGCCCAGGGAACACCCAGCCTGGCTCTACAGACCAGCAGCTGCAGGGCGCTCCCAGCAGAGGCGGAGGAGCAGCCACGGGGCGTGGCTGGCTGCCACGTGGGGGGCGCCCAGGTGAAGGGGCCAGCGGGGGTCACCTGTGCAGGTGGAGGCAGCAGTGCCCTGACGCCATCAGTCTCCCTGCACTGCAGGGACAGGACCCGAGGGATCCCCTGGTGGGTGGCCAGTGCTGCGCCTTGGGGCCACCCCCAGAGCGGCCGGGCTGGCGTGCAGTTGGCCTCCTGTGGTGGAAGCAGCAGGGGAGCCGGGAGGAGGCCCAGGAGTCTGCCCTGCGTGTGTCGGGTGAGCGGCTGCCTGGGGGGCCCGACAGGGAGCAGCGCTGCTGGTGACAGTGCCACGTCACAGGGAGCCCAGGGCAGGTCTGAGTGGGAAGCGCGTCCCTGATCAGCATTCGAGGCTTCGCCACAGGACCAGGCAAAGCCCAGGGCTGTGCACGGAGGGCACTGAAGCCTAGCCCAGGGCCTCACGAGGTGAAGCGGAGCCATCAGAGGGGACTGGAAGCGGTCACTGGGCACAGAGGCCAAGAGGGGCCTGGAGGCTAAGAGGGCGGCTCAGGGAGGCTCAGGCGCCTCCGCCGAGGGATGGCGAGGAAGCGGGAGCGAGCGTTGGTGGAGGCCGGTGGCGGGAAGGAAGGGCCTCAACTGAACCCTCTAGGTGACCCCTCCTCCCGCAGGCAGCCAGCGGCCTTGCAGATGGCAGTGGACAGAGCACCCGGGGAGAAGGGCCAAGGCAGCTCTTCACACCCCGGGAATCAGCTTAAGCAGCACCTGCACACGAATCCCAGCCGGAAGAGGCTGGGTGCGGAGAGGATGCGCCCCGGAACAGAAGGGGCGTTTGCAGGCTGGGCGTCCAATAAAGGACTTGTGGCCAGGACGCAGAGTTCGAAAGCTGGACAGGAAACCAAACAACCCCATTCAAAAGCCCACAGGCGCTCTGACCGTCACCTCACCAGAGGAGAACGTGGCGGCAATGGGCACCTCCCCACGTCACCGCCACTGAGGCCACAGCGGACACCCCTGCACACCAGCTGGACGGCCCCATCCAGAGCACCAGGACCCTTGGCGAGGACATGCGTCCCCGGAAGCCTCGAAGGTGTGCGGCTGCTGACTCGGCAGCTGCTGTGGGCCCAGCCTCCTCCTGCACCTGAGCCGGCGACCGGGCTCCAGTTACCAGGCTGAGGACCTGCGCTGGCTCCAGGCTCACGGGAGGTTCCAGTCACCAGGGCCTGGCAGCCACCCAGACGCCCTGGGGAGGTGGTTGGAGGAGCCACGGGCCTGCCGTGCGGCCACAGGGATGCCGTCCAGCACTGAGAAGGGAAGACCTGCTGGCATGGATGGGGCCCTGGGCACAGTCTGCTGAGTGAAAGACGCCCGCCCTCCACCCCAGCAGGGGCCATTCTGCAGATGGTGACCAGGCCAGGGGTGCGGGGCCAGCCGGGGACAGGGCATGCTGCCCTGCCACCCCGGGGGACGTCGCTGCACGTCTGTCCAGCCTCAGGGCCAGCTGTGGGCCCCCTTAATAAGGCACCTGTGCAGGCGCCCACACAGGCGCCAGGTGTGGGCAGCAGGCGTGGCGGCCTTGGGGTCTGGGACCTGTGTGCTGCTCAGCGTCCCCCAATGAGCCCAGTGGTTCCAAAGAGTGAAGTTCATCCTCACAAGAGCCTCCACTTCTTTGAGGGAGAACGAGGAAGGGGACTGGGTGAGATGGAGACCCTGATCTTCAACACATGGTCAGGAGCCCGGGCGACAGCCACGGCCACCCAGCCGGCAGCAGGGACGCCCAGGCCCAGCCGGGGGCAGGGGCCTCCTGTCCTGCCCTGGACCTGCAGTGAAGGGCAGGCGGGCAGGTGGGCTCCTGTGGCTGCTCCGCTCTGCCCGAAGCAGCCCCTGCACCCACTTCCCGGCCCCCATCTCCGCCGCACGGCGGGGCAGGAAAGGCTAGTGTGGTGGCCCTTGAAGGTGGAGGCCAGAGGACGGCTCCTGCTGGCCGGATCTGGCTTGCCTGGGTTGCACTCCAGCAGACACAGTGTGTCCTCCGAGATTTTCCTCCTCACTGGCACCGAGGGCAGCTGGCGGTGCCCAGCGTGGACACACCATGGGGCCACTCACAGCTCCCTGGCCCTGCTCCCTGGGGGGCCATTCCTAGGCCCTGGCCCCTGGGAAGCCCAGTCGTGCCCCCGTGGGGGCTGGAGGAGGGGCCAGGTCAGGGCTGGGGGCAGCCGGCCCAAGGGACCCGAGCCCGACAGACCCTCCCTGGTGGCAGCCCCAGGGCCTTGCCCCCTTGTTCGGAGGCTCTGAGACCACCCCTGGGTCCTCAGTGTGATGGACAGGGAGGAAGCTCTGTCCATCCCCACCAGCTCTGAGGGGAAGGGCAGTCCTGGAGCGCAGGGGCCTGGGCGGGGTGGCTGCCCGGTGCCGCGTGGGCAGCGTTCCCCCAGCCCGGGGCGGGAGCAGCTGTAGGTGCTGAGTCACCTCTCCTGCCTTCCTGCCTCTCCTGCTCCGTGGCTGAGTCACACGGAAGGGGCTGCAGCGCCTGGGGCTTGGGGCCAGGTCCTCAGGGTGGCCAAGGCCATGTGAGGGAATGAGCTGTGGTCACTGGAGGGGCTAGGGCTGGTGGGAGGGGGCAGCGCACATGGGCAGAGCTGCGGGAGGGGGACTGGTGCCCAGCAGGCTGCGGGGAGAGGGTGTGCCTGACCAGACTCGGGGCAGAGTGAGGGGTGCACACGCCCCCATCCAGGAGAGTGTTCCTGGGTGCCGCGGGGGCCTGGGCGGGGGTCTCTGGGCGTCCCCTGGGGTGGGCATCGCCCCGGGATCGGCCCCTCTGCCCTGAGGAGGCGTGTGTTCCTCAGGCAGGTGGGACGGGTGACCTTTCAAGCTGGTCTCACTTGTGGCCCACAAGCATGGGTGCCTTGAGCTTCCAGGGTTCTGAGACAGAGGCCAAAGCAGAGGCTCTGGAGCCCAGCAGTGTCTCGGGGTCTTGGTTCAGGCTGCAGTGAAAAGAGACCCGGGGTCCCAGTAGCTCTCTGTGTAGTTGCTCCCGTCCCAAGGGCTGAGCCCTTGGTGGGGCCTGCCTCTTCATGGCTGCCCTGGGAAGGCCGATGGCAGCAAGCCACCTGGAGCCCACAGAGTGGGCTCTGCTTTGGAGTCCATGGCAGAGCCCACTGGCCCCAGCACCTGCAATGGCCCAATAGTGACTTGCTGTTCCCCAAAGGCTCCTCCTCTGCTTTGGCAATATCCACTGTGCCCAGGAGGTGCCCCACTGTGCTGCCTGCTGGCAATGAGCAAGGCAGATCCAACCTGATGAACTGGGACAAACAGGACCTGAGCAAGTACTCAGCTGATCAGGGCAGCACATTGTGAGGAAAGCTGACCAGCTGCTACACTGGGGTGGGCCACGTCTAAACAGTCGAAAACCTTAAAAGAAAAATGGTAAGGGTCCCCAGGAGGAAGCTGTTCTGCCATCAAATGCCTTCAGAATCAAGCTACAGCATCATCTCTCCTTGAGTCTCCAGCCTGCCCCACAAATTTCAGACTTGTACCCTCCAATTGCACGAGCCAGTTCTTTAAAATAAATCTATCTCTGTCTCTGTCTCTCAGCCTCTCTCCCTGTGTCTGTGTCTGTGTGTGTCTCTCTCCACATCCCACTGTGCCTGTCTTGGGAGGACCGTGGTGAGTGCAGACGGGATCAGGGAAGGTCCCCTGGGGCCACCTAGCTGGGGGCTGGTGTCTGGCCCATGGCGGGCAGGGCTGGGTGTGCAGGGGGGCCCGTCACAGCCTCCAACGGGGAGGGGTGGAAGTGTGTGGTCTGCAGGCTTGTGAGGGAGCTTGGAGCGAGGGTCAAGCCAGCAGTGGGCAGCACGGCAGGCCAGGGGTCAGAGCAGTGACTGGGAGTGGCCCTGCCCTGTAGTGTGGCCGCCAACCAGGAAGGGATGGTCTGGATCCATACGGGCCTGGGCCTAGGAGGGGGCTGGTGTGCAGCTCTGTGGTGGAGCCCATGCCTGGCACGCAGCAGACCACAAGCATGGGACAAGGGCAGCTGGGCACGGTGGCCATGCCTGTAATCCCAGTGGCTTGGGAGGCTGAGGCAGGAGGATCGTGAGTTCAAAGTCAGCCTCAGCAAAAGCCAGGTGCTAAGCAACTCAGTGAGATCTGTCTCTAAATAAAATACAAACTAGGGCTGGGATGTGGCTCAGTGATCGAGTGTCCCTGAGTTCAATCCCTGGTCCCCCCCCCCAAGAAAAAAAGAGTGGGACGAGGGACAGGTGACAGGAAGAGGCAACGAGGACGTGAGGAAGGGAGGCTGCATCTGCTTCCCCTCTGTCCCTCCCAGAGGTGAGGCTGCCCCAGTTCTGGAGTCAGAGCGGGAAGAAAGCTGCTGTCTGAATGACCACAGCGGGTGGCTTGGAACAGCCCGGTTCCTGCTCCCAGTTCTGGAGGCCAGAAGTCTGAGGTCAGCCTCGCTGGGCTGCAGTCAAGGCATCCAGGGCCCTCCTGGGCGCTCCGTGTGTCCCCGTCCTCTCTGGCTGCTGGAGGCCACTGAGCCCTGGGCTGTGCCCCTCCTTCCTTGGAGCCATCTGCTAATGGTTCCCTGTCCATCGCCTCCTCCGAGATCATGCTGACCCACCGGGGGACCAGGATGCTCTCCCGTCTGGGGTCCTGTCTTCTGTCACACCTCTGATGGTCAGAGGCTGGGGTGGGGTGCAGGCACCTGGGGAGGGGTGCTACTGTCCACGGCGTGCCGTTGGTTGGAAGAGAGACTTCAGGGAGGAGCAGAACCTCCCGGGCCCAGAGAGCAGGTGCCCGTGGGTGGCGCCGGCCACTGGCATCTCCTAGGCCGAGGGTGTGCAGGGCAAGGTGGAACCCCGGCGGGTGGAGTCTGGGCAGAGTCTGAAGTTGCCAGGGCGGGGGGTGGTCCCGTGAGAGTAAGGGTGAGCCGGAGGTCCGAGACGGGGCTGGGAGGTCCCGTCCCGAGGCCTCCTGGTGTGCAGGGTGGGCTGAGTGGGGGCCACGGTAGAGGCCCAGCCCAGAGGCTGGTGGGGCAGGGACTTGGGGCCGCCTTATCTGGCACACACAGGACCACGGGGGCTGGGCTGGGTGGCGTGGGGGATGGGGCTGCTGGGGTGGGTGGCGGATGGCCCTGGCGCGATGGGCTTGCCAGCTGGGCAGGACTGCCGCGGGACTGAGGTGCTGACCTTGCTGGGCTGGCTGGCCGGAGCGGCTCGCTCAGTGTGGGTTCCCGCAGGTGGGGTTGACAACCCGAGGCTCCCTGGAGCGAGGGCCGGCCCTCCAGCTGCTTCCTGGAACAGGCTGTGGCTTCTGCCTGGGAGCTGGGGTCCTCCCTGGGCACCACCCGAGCCTCTGCACTCACCTCCACCCCCAGAAGTGGCGGAGGCCATGGGCAAGCAGCTGTCCACCCTGACTGCCTCCTTGCTGCCCTGGGTCAGTGGGTCTTAGAGGAACCTGACATCCCACCAGGAGGGGCCTGGCCACCTGGCGTCCCCAGTCCTCAGTCCTTCCACGGTGTCCTTGAGGACAGGGGCAGGACAAGCGCCCGCCCCTGCGCTTGCTCAGCTCCTGACCCTGAGGCAGGGCCACGTCCACACTGCCCTGTGGTGGGCCAGGCTGGGGCGGGCCCTGCAGAGCTGGAACCTGCTCCTCGTGACCTGGAGCTCGTCCCACCAGCGGAAAGGCCTTCCACCCTCCGCTGCCCTCCGCTGCCCTCCGCTGCCTCCCAGGCCACGAGGCCCGTGGCCAAGTGGGCCCATGGTGGGTCATCGCCCGCCTGCTCCGGGGACGCCTGCTCCCCTAGGCTGCCCCTCCCGGCCAGCCGAGCAAGCGGGTCTGGGGCCGCAACGCCCCCTCTCCTGGAGCGGAGGCTCAGAAGGGCCGGGGGTGGTGGGCGTGACCAGGGTCCTGACTTCCCATGGGGATGAGAGCGGCTGGACGGCTCAGGTGGCCGTGGCCGTGGGGCACTGAGGCGGAGCAGGGCTGGGAGCCTGGGATGGGCCTGTGCCCACAGGCCTCTGTTTTCCGTCCTGAAGGGGCCCAGGCCTGTCCCTCAGGCCCCTGCCCACTGCTCACAGGAAGCCTGGCTCTGGAGGCCGCCGTGTGCCCAGTTGACCCAAAGACAGGGGAAGTGTCCACTTCCACCTCAGGTCTGGTGGCGCTCGGGCAGCCTGTGGAGATGAGATGGGCCTCCAGGCACCGGCCGAGGGGGAGCCCAGCAAGGCCCGTCTGCCCAGAAGCCTCTTGGACACCTGCTTGGTCAGCCTTCCTCCAGGGTACGGGGCAGGGCCTCTCCCAGGACCAGTCCCACACAGAAGGTGGGTGGCCATGGCCATGGCCGGTGGGGAGAGGGGCCCTGGTGTCCGAGGCCTGCCGCGGGGAGGGGTCACAGAGCCGAGGCCCGGCGGCTGCTGCGGCTGCTGCAGCTGGGTCGAGGACGTGGCCGCAGCACGGTGGCCCTGGGAGGTTGGGAAGCCGGGCCTTCCCTCCAGGGCTCACCAGGTGTGTCACTGCTCCTGAGCTGGGTGGCCAGGCTGCCCCTCAGAGGGGCAGCCAGACCAGCACGAGGACACAGGAGGAAGCCAGGCTGCGGGGGTGCATGTCCGGGGCCACAGGACGGGAGGTGGGGGGACAGGCCCCACCTGGGGCTACTCAGCCTGGCGAGGGAGAGGGTCCACCTCCACGGGTGAGCAGGGCTGGCACGATGGGCAAGTGTGGGGTGGACAGCGGGCAGGAGGGAGGTGTCAGTGGCTGGCATGCGGCCGGACCCTGTCCCCTCCCCTGCTGCTGGCCCGGGTGCTGACCTCCGAGCACATGACCCTCCCTGCAGTCTGCAGGTCAGCCAGCCACTTCCTCCTCCCCGTGAAAAGTTCCGCTGTCCCCCCGGGTGTCACATGAGGCTGGCCTTGGTGCCAGCACCCGGCTCCCCACGCCCTCCTCCGGCCCCACATCCCCAGGACCATGGCTCTCAGCAGTGGCCCCAGCCTGCCCTGCTGCCCGGCCTCTGCCCACAGCCTGCACCCTCTGGCCTCTCCGGCCTGGTCCAGCCTGTCCTTCCGCCTGCTGCACCCACAGCAAGCGTGTCCACGCTCTGCCAGGACAGAGCTCCATCCTGCAGTGCCAGTGAGCTGCAGGAAAGCAGGTCGGCACAGCACTGTGTGCGTGCCACCTCGCCGGCCGCAGGCTGCATGCTCTGCCTGGTCGAGGGCAGCAGGCTCCACTGGGCACTCGGGCAGATGGCAAGGGGCCCGAGCTGGCAGGGGACACGATAGAGCCTAGAGGGCTTCTGTGGCCACCAAGCTGAGGACAGAGGGAAGGAGAAGGGAGCCCCTGGAAGGTGGCGGCCACTGCTCCCCTGCGCCCCTGGCCCCCGGGCCCAGAGGGGAGGCAGGGCCCCGTCCCCGTGCCCCAGATGAGGAAACCGGCCAGCCACAGGAGGAAGTGCTCAAGGACACGCGGCGTCTCCTGATCCTGGTTTTGCCACCTCGGCAGTTTGCAGGAGTCGCTGCCTCATCAGGCTTCTGCTCAGGGTCTCTGCCCATCACCCACAGAGCGTTGGAGGGCCAGGGGTCCCCACTCTGGCTTGACAGAGGCCTGGGTGGGCCCTGTATTCCAGTGTCCCCTCCACGCTCCCCAAGGGTCCAGTGTGCTTCCAGCTGGCCCCCTCATGGTGACTCACACATGGGTCAGGGAAGGTCATCTCAAGTGTCCACGTCCTGAGCCGCACACTGCTGCCTGTCCTGAAGCCAGAGAGGATGGGAGTGCAGCATGCAGTGGACAGCGGCCTGGGCCCGGGCCCCTCCTTGCTTCTCTGACCCTTCCTGTGCCTGGTTCTGTTCTGTGCTGGGCTGAAGTTAGCCTCCGAAGGTGCCCATGTCCCAATCCCTGGGCTCCACTTGGGCCCTGAGGTGAGATCTTGATGTGGAGCCCGCAGTGGGCACCAGTCCATGGTCATCCTCTCCCCAGGACGATGTGGTCACAGCGGGACCGAGTTCAGCGTGAGGCTGAGCCTGCGGCCCTCCTCGCCCCGCGACCCCTGCGACCCCTGGTGTCATTGGAGAGGACAGTGCCCTCCCACCCAAGACCCCTCAGTCTGCCTCCTCGGCCTGGGCCACTGCCTTCCCGGGGATCCTGCTGGCCAGTGCTGACCCTCTGCCCAGCTTGCTGTCTGCAGATACCCAGTGGTGCCTCGTGTCCTGCCTCAACCTTGGCGCTCTGAGGCGTCAGCTGTGTGCCCAGCTCCAGCCAGCGCCTGGCGCCTTTCCCGGGAGACATGAGACCCCAGGATCTCTGCTGCCTGCTGTGATGACCCAGTGATGGAGACTTCATTGCCATTTCACTCAAAAGGTCATCGATATGCACCAATCTCTGTGTGGCCTGTGGGCACCGTCTGGTGAGCGCTGAGGCACATGTCCAGGAACGACTCCAGACCCAGGGTGACGAGCACCCACCGGCTTCTGTCCCCTGCCCCCGCCCCCCGGCTCCCGCGACTGGGACACCCGTCCAGCTGGGTCTTATGTAGACGGAGTTGGAGGCCAGGTGCCTTTGTCTGGCTTCTTGCACTCGGGAAGGGCCTCTGGAGTCCCTCCTGTCGCCGCACACGTGGACACGCCCGCTGGCCGCGCTCTCCCCTCCGGGAAGTAAACCAGCACTTCTATTACCCTGGGACTCTGGAGTCAGAATGCCCAGGGGGCTTCCCTTGGACGAGGTCGGGGTGTCGAGCAGCCGTGCCCCCCTGGAGGCTCCGCAGGGCAGCTCTTCCCGGCCCCTCACCCCAGCACCAGCTCCAGGTCACTCCTGGGCCCGTTTCCCAGCACCTTGTGATTGCATTGTGCCCTCAGATAATCCGGGATTATCTCCTGGGAGGTCAGCCACCCGCAGTCTCCATCCCCCTGGGACCACAGGGATTTGAACAGGCCTCTTGGGCTGGGGGTGGGGCTCTCTGCCTTCCGCAGTCACTGCCCCACTAAGTCCAATTGCTGCGTGACTTTCTGCCACGTGCAGATGCCACAGGGTTTGCCCAGGTAGCGGTGGATGGTCTTGGGGTGGCACTGCTCCAGCAGGGCAGTGCTGGGAAGCGCAGATAGTCCGGCACGAGTCTTCACGGGGACCTGTGGTCTGGACTCTGAGGCTTGCAGGCTGCGTGGTGATGCACCGGTCATCTTCAAAGCACGTCCACGTGGTGTCTGTGAGTCCTTGTGCCCTTTCCACTGCCCCAGTCTGGGCAGCTCACAGGGATGAGGTGGAGTCTGCAGCCTTGGTCTACACTGACCTCAGGGCTCTGAGCTTGGCACCTTCTCTCCACTGGGGCTGCTCATCCAAACCTTTTGCTCCTTCATATGTTGTGTTGTTATCGAGAGGAAAGCGTTTGTTATTTACTGCAGCCTTTTATCAAATACAGTATTTTGCAGATGATTTCCTTCCATGGCTTGGCTTTTCACTCTTGTGATAGGGTCTTTCAAAGAACGGAAGTTTGAAAAATTTTTGTAAAGTCTAAATTACTGATTTTTTTCTTTAACACTATTGTAGGCTATATCTAACAAATATTTGCTGAATTTGAGTGAGATTTTCTCCTGTTTTCTTCAAGAAGTTTCATAGTTTTGCTTCTTACTTTAGGTCTATGATCCATTTTGAGTTAATTTCTATATGTGATGTGACCTAAGTATTGTCCTTCATTCTTATGACATCCCACTGTTACCGTTGGCATATCCAGTCCAAGTCTAGGTCCTTGGTGTTCTGGACAAAGAATTGAGTGAGACACCCAGAAGTAACAGAGTACAGCTTTACTGAAGGTGAAGGTAGCACTCTATTAGGTAGAGCGGAGCGGGACAAGCGGGAGAGAGGCCCCAGTGTCTGGAAATGAGGGTCTTACCTTCTGAGCTGTGGGCCGGGCCCTTCCCTGGATGGACCTGGTTGAAGGTCTTACCCCTTTCCTCCCAGTGGTTATCTGATGATACCTGATTAGAATGTTTTCCAACCCCTTCATTGGTTACTTTAGAAAACCTCATTAGGATACTGCCCACTTCACCCCATGGGTCATTTTAAGATTTGAACTTGTGGCAGGAGTTGTCATGGAGGTAAGTCCTCAGTGATGGGAGCTGTCATGGTAATGGGATTCATTATAAACAGGGGCAAGACTGTTTCCTTGTCTTGTCCTCCAGCAGCTTCTCTTGTATCTGTCTCCGCCATCTTGGTATTCCTGAACTCCTACCTTAGACCACCATTCCAACCTGTTTGTTTAAACGAGAATCCTTTCCCTGTTGAATCGCCTCAGCAGTGGTTGAAAATCCGTTGGCCATTTGTGTGGCTCTATTTCAGGGTGCTCTTTTTGATATACACAGGCCAGGATGGAGCCCAGGGTGGGTGTGCACTGAGCCACCCATCCCCTGTTCCTCTGCTTCCGTCAGGACCACTCGGTCTTGGTTCCTGTGATAACACCTCCATGTCAAGTAGGCAATTCAACCAACTTTTTTTTTTCAAAGTTGTTTTAGTTCCTCTGTATTTCTATAAAAATTCTAATATCGGCTTGTCAATTTCTACAAAAGAAACCAGCCTGAGGGATCCAGGTTGAATCTATAGATCATGTTAGAATTGACATGGTAACATGCATTCCTTCTCTCCATGAATACTGGATAGCTCTTGGTTCTTTACTTTCTCTTAGTATATTTTATAGCTTTCAGATTATGCCTTAAATGTCTTGTGTCAAGTTTATCCCTTAAAAATTGCCTTTCACTCGCTTGTAAATGGACATTTAAAACTTCAACTTCCAGATTTTTATTACTGTTATATAGAAATATAATTTTT
The DNA here is from genome assembly GCF_902686445.1 of Sciurus carolinensis. Taxonomy (NCBI): domain Eukaryota; kingdom Metazoa; phylum Chordata; class Mammalia; order Rodentia; family Sciuridae; genus Sciurus; species Sciurus carolinensis. The sequence goes on from NC_062223.1 coordinate 1,813,047, forward strand.
GCCTGCTGATGTCCTGTCCTGCAACCCTGCTAAATTCACGTTAGTTTTCATAATTTTTTGTAGATTTTCTATGAAGATCATGTCTTCCTCCAACAAAGTCATTCTAATCTGGCTACCTTTTCTTTTTTCTCTCACGGGGCTTGTGAGTGGCCACCTGCTCACCCCCGGTGGGGGCGCACTGGCTCCTGGCTCCTGAGGGAGTCCAGGCCTTCACCTGGACTGTTTTTCAGGAAATTTCCTTTCAGTCTGTTTGCTCAGATCTTCCACTGGGACTAGAGGTTGGATTTCGCGAAACCCTTTTTCTGTCTCTGTGGCAATGTTCATGCGCCTTTTCTTTTGCTTGTTAGTATGGCCGTTGACTCCCCCCAGGACCAGGGATTGGGCCCGGGGCTCTGCACCACGGGGCACCACCCCCAGCCCTTTTTGCTTATTTTGAGACAGGTTCTCCCTAAATTTCGAAGGCTGGCCTGAAACTTGTGATCCTCCTGTCTCAGCCTCCTGAGTTGCTGGGAGACAGGTTTGGTCACTGTGACCACTGGTCCTTGATTTTAAGTGTGAGAACAACCAGGCATTCCTGGGTGACCCTGTGTGGTCACGAGTGTTGTCTTCCCTTAACTTGGGACCCGGCTTTCTCACGCTGTGTGTGCTTGGTGCTCTGCATCTTCTCTCCTCACGTCCGCACTGGGTCTGGGTCTGGCGATGCCATCCTAAGAATGAGTCAGAAACTGCTCCCCTCCCTCCGATTTTCTGGGACAGTTTGTGTGGAGTTGATATCAGCTCTTCTTTAAACACCGGAAAGAATTTGCCAGTGAGGCCGCCCTGGGCTGTCCTTCCAGGGAAGGTTGGAGGCTGCAGCCTCAGTTTCCTGAACAGATACGTGCTCTGGCTCATCTGCTTTCTGCAGCTGCCTTGGCAGCCCATCCATGTCATTTCAGCCACTAACATGTCAGCCTGAGGTGGCTCGCTGCCGTCCCTTGGAATGCTTGTGGGCTCCATTGGGTCCCCACCGTCCTGTTCCTGGGGACTGGAGCGTCTCTCATTCCCCCCAGGGCCCCTGGCTTGAGGGTCTTATCTTCCCAAGCAAAGCTCCTGGGTCCCACGGATCTTCTTTCCTGTTCTGAGGTCTCTGCTCTCCCATGGGTGATCTCCTTCCTTCTTCCTGATCCTTAAGGTGGAAGACCAGGCCCCCTTCTGGACCGTCTCCCACTCCGATGCCTGTTTCCTGCGGTCCTTGCGGGTGCCACCTTCCGAAAGCCTCCTGATTCCCTCTGGAGCGAGGGCTTCCTGGGCTGAGTGTGGCGTCAAGCGGGCTCATTTCTGTGCATCAGCTTTGCCTGCCACATGAGGAAGCCCAGCCAGCAGAGCAGCTCTGCCCACACTGCCGTCAAGGCGGAGGCGGGCCGGCTCTCTGCTCGGCTGGGTCGAGGCCCGTGCCGCCTCTGGAGCATGGGATCCCCCACCCTCCTGCTGTGGGCAGCGGCCAGTGCCCCGGAGTGGAGGGCTGAGGCCTCGTGTCCTTGCTGGTGTTGGCTGGCCACCTGCCGCTCTGCAGCCCTCCGGGTCACGGGTCCTGACCCTCCACCCCTGCTGCAGGGCCTCCGGCCTTCGACTCCTGACTGCCTCCTTCTGCAGGAGGGACTGCTTCTCAGGCCACCAGGGAGTGTCCCGGGCTTGCTGCGGGCTGCTTGGCCTGTCATGACCCAACCCGGGAGTTGCTCCAGGGTGAAGGCAGAGGCCGTGTCGGGGCGCTGCCCCTCACAGAGTGCCGGGAGGTCACCAGACCTGGCCCCCACTCCCGGTGGCCCCTCATGGCCTCCGCTCCTGGTGGCCCCGTCACCGCCTGCTGCATGGACTCAGGCCTTGCGACTGCCCTCAGGGGCCAGCATGGCGCATCCCGGAGCACACCCCATGCCCGAGGAGACGGGCTCCGCGGTCACCTCACGCCGGAGTCCGGGCTGCAGTCTGCGTGCCGTCCTGGCTTCCCGGGGTCAGGGCGCCCGTCACCGACAGAGCCTGGCTCTCCAAGGGACGCGGGTCTGCCTCCTCCCCTCCGGTGCTGGCCGTGTTTGCTTCCTGTGCTTCCGTGGGTGCCCCGGGGGGTTGCTGGGTCCCTTGACCAGTGCCCGTTGTCGCTATAAAATGACCCTTTATACGCCCACACACGTTTTGTTGTTGCTCAAACTACACATCCTCTGGAACCAACACCACCACCCATGCTTCTTTCGCTTAGTGTTAGGTATTTCTTTTTCCATCCCTAAAAACAAAAATTGCATATTTTTAAAAGATTTCGATTTCCAGAAGATTCGAGCAGATCTTCCGTTCCCCGTCTCCCCTGCAGTTCGTATCTTGCCCTCGCGCGGTGCGTGTTTTATGGTCAAGGAGCAGTGCCGACGCCTTATTATCAACCAGAGTTGTGGCTCATTGGAGCTTCTTTCTGCATTGCGTGCTCTGAGTGACATGCGTGTGCTGTCCATGTCAGAGCACCAAGCAGAGCAGCTCTCCCCCATAGTGTCCCGTCCCCCCTCCGTGTCCCCCACCTGGACTTTGCTGTCTGCCCGGTGTTGTCGTCCCCTAAATGCCACGCAGCCGGAGGCCCTGAGTTCCCTCGGATTCCTTGGTGACTCGGATCCACTCTATCTTACCACTTCCCATCTCTTCACTGACAAAGCACGTTTGGTTGTGTCCCTGGTGTGAAGGAAGCTGCTGTGAGGGTCAGTGCCAGCTTTGTGTGTGGACAGTCCTCTGCTCCTCAGGGGAGGGTTGCCAGGCTGCAGGGCAGGGGTGGGCAGGGTGCAGGAAGCCAGAGCCATCTTCACGCTTGGCATCCCCACGGACGTGTCCTGGGCTTCTCGTGGCTGCGTCCTGCCAGCGCCTGCTGAAGCCATCGTCCTGGACTCTAGCCCGACTCCAGCAGGTGTGCGGTGGTGCCTGGCTTGTTTTCTTTTGCAGTTCCCGGTGACACGTGACACTGAGCACCTTCCCATGCACCTATTTGTCACCTGTGTGTCTTGGCTGGTACGTCAGCCTCTTATTGCTCTATTGCTTGTGTATTTGTTTACCTATCTGCAGGCTGGCACCCAGGCCCTGAGACAGGCTAGGAGGTCACTCTACCACTGAGCTTCGTCCCCAGCCCTGCCCACTTAAAAAATGGCTTCAATCCTTTAATTTTAAGGGTTTTTGGACTACTTTTAATTCAGGTCCTTTATCTAACACGTTTCACAAAAACTTTCTCCACAGAGGTTTTTATTTTTAATGACGTCCTCCTTGCCAATAGTTTCATGGGAATGGGGTCTTGGATGTCGCGGCTAAAACCACCACCAGACCCGGGGTCATCGGAGACCTCCCTGCCTGGTGTCCTGGGGGACCTGGGGGTCTCGCCTGCCTTGGGTCTGGGATCCGCTCTCCACCACCTTGGGGGCTTAGGCTCCTGCCTCTCTCTGCTGGTCGAGTGTGCTTGCTGTGCTTGCCCATGGGTGTCCCCTCGTCCCCGCACCATCCGCTGATATCCATCCTTTCTCCTGGAACCGCCTCCGCTCCTTCGCCAGGGACGGCTGGCGCTGCCTCCTGGGGCTCCCTGGGTTCTCTGACCTGCCCACGATCTGCCTCCATCGCCCCGGGAGTCTGCGTCCTCTGGCGTGGTTCTTCCCCTGTACCGCGGCGGCTCCTTGGGACTTGGGTTTTCCTGTGGAGACTTTAGACTCTGTCTGTCTGTGGTCGTAGAGCTCGCTGAGCTATGGAAGGGGACTGTGCGGAGCCCGCAGGCCAGTCCGGGCGGAACTGACCCGTGGGCAGTAGTGCTTTCCTGTGAGTCACACGGGATCTCTGTTTATTTAGATCACCTTCGATTTGTTTTATGAGTTATGCGGTTTTCTTCTGTAGATCTTGTACAAATTTTATTTTATTAGATTTATACCGGTGTCTCATTTTGGGTGCTAATGGGAAATGGGAACTGTTTTAAATCTCATTTTCCAGTTGCTCATTGTTGGGCCATTTTTGTTTCATGTATTTGGGGCCCTGGGTTTAGGTAGGATATAGTTGAGTCCTGCTTTTCTTTTTTAAATCCAATTTGGCTATTTCTGTCTTTTTTTTTTTTTTTTTTTTTTTTTGGTACAGGAGATTGAACCCAGGGGTGCCTAACCCCTGAGCCACATCCCCAGCCATTTTTATTTTGTATTTTGAGACAGGGTCTAAGTTTCTTAGGACCTCACCAAGTTGCTGAGGCTGGCTTTGAACTTTTGATCCTCTTGCCTCAGCCTCCCGAGCCTCTGAGATTACAGGTGTGGCCTCTGTGTCCCACTACTTCTGTTTTTAATTGGGACTTTTAGGCCAGTAGGCCATTTAGACCGTTATTGGTGGGGTGGAATTTAAATATAAAGCCTTGCTTTGGGTTTTCTGTTTGCCCCTTGGTCCTTGTGTTTTGCTTCTTTCCTGCCTTTCGTTATTATTTTTTTTCGAGGTCGCAGGTATTTCTTACGACTCCACCTTCTTCCTTTGATGGTGTCTTAGCTCGACTGCTGTGTTGTCACTGTCTGGTTGACCCAGGGCCCTGGGGTGCCCGTCCCAAGAATGGCTGGCTGCCCAGCCTTAGGCGGTACCTGCAGGGACTTGGGCCCCAGCCCTGTGCCAACATCGCTGTAGGTCTTACCGACTCGGTGCCGCAAGTCTCGAGACGCTTCGTGCAGACCCAGATCTCCAGCCTGTGACTGTGCCTGCTGAGGGCAGGCCCTGCAGGGCCCCTGGTGTGACTCCTCCAGCTGAAGGAGTCTGGTTCCGCCCTCATCGCCGGGCCTTTCTACAGGATAGGGCAGATACGGGCTCCTTCTCAGACCTCCTCGCCACTGCCCAGCAGGTCCTAGACGGTGTCCGCTCCGCCCGCTCCCACTGTTGGTCTGCAGCCTCCTCTGCAGCCTCCTCTGCAGCCTTCTCTGCAGTCTCCTCTGCGCGCCAGCTGTCGTCCTCCTCCAGGGCTTTCGAGGTCGTGGCTGGTTTTAGGCCATTTGATTGTGATGAGCTTTGCTGCAGTTTATGCACATTATCGTGCTTATTTGTGAACATTCCTGAACCTGTGGGTTCTCAGTCTGTGTCTTGGGAGCCTTGGCGGTTCTGGCCAGCGGCCTTCTGGTCACTGCTGGCACACCCCTCCCTTGGGAATTCCCACTCCAAGCGCGGTGGCCCGCTTGGCCTGCCCGGCCTGACCCCCGGCGCGGGACGCGTTTCCCCTGTGCCTCATTTGAGAAGTCTGTCACAGCCTGCCACTAACTGAACCCCATGTCACTTTGTCTCAGAGTGACATTTTCAACCCCCAGATGCGTCCTGGGTCTTCCATTTGCTCCCGGGCCCTCTTTAGCCGGGCTCGCTTCCCTTCACCTTCTTGGACACGTGAGATTCGGCGAGCCTTCAGCTGGCCCGTCCACGCGCCTCTCGGGCACCGTCTGTGAATGCGCCTCCATGGCTGATCGTCCTGTCCGTGGAGACGGCGTTTCCTGCTTCTTCGCTTCCCCGGCCGTCATTGGTGGGACGTGGACACGGCGTGTCTGCCCGGTCGGGCTGGCTCCCCTCGGAGCTTCGTCCTGGCGTCGATGCTGGTCTTACTCTGAAGCCTTGGCGGAACGTTCTGGGCCCTCAGCTCGGTACCTGTGGACTCAGAGGTGTTCTCACTTGGCTGGCCGGGACGCCAATGCTCCCTGTCTCCTCTTGGGTGGCGGTCCCTGTTTGGGGTGGTGGTCTCCAGTGCGCCGTGCTGGTGGCCGAAACCCCAGAGGGCCCTGTGCAGGTCTCTGCCTTTGTCTCCTGCACGCTCTTCTCTAGAACGCTGCCCCACCAGGGGCACCACGCTGAGGCCTGGAGACTCCCCGAGGCCTCAGCTGGCACGGGGCTGTGTCCCGCGTCCGCAGAGCGCTTCTCCCCACGCACGTATTTTTCTAGTTTCGTGTGCCGTTTCAGTGGAGGATACTCCGCCCCCGCCTCTCGTCTCCACAGGACTCGGTGGCCTCCGGGTGTGATTGTCCGAGAGTGAGGTCGCTCTGCTTCTGTTGCCTTAGAAGCTTTTGAGGTTTAGGCCTCTGAACTCCCAAGAGCAGGGCAGTTGGGCTTTGTTTGGTTCCATCTCTGGGTCTGGTTGCGATTCGTAGAGAAAGCCTGGTGGAGATGAGCTTTTGTAGGTTGGATGGAAGGAAACTGACTCTGTCCAGCAGACGCGTGTTCCTGGGGCTGGACAGAGCTCACCCCTCCCTCCTTCAGTTGCAGCTGGCCAGGGACAGGCTCAGGGGGACACTGCCTGTCCAGGCTGGCATTCATGGCCTGGCCTCCTGTGTGTGCTCCCCAGGACATTTTTTGACCTAAGCAAAGGTGAATCTGGGAATCACATCCCTGCCCTGGGCAGCAGATAGGAATCCCTTATGCCCCAGAACCAGGTTAGGCATTCGGGACCCCGAGCCTGGCAACCGCAGGACTAGGCCTGGGGCCCCGACAGCCCCGGAGGGATGAGCGCGTCTCTCCTGCATCTCAGCCCCTGTCTCAGGCCAAGCGCAGCCAGGGCACAGAGCTCAACCCACCTGCAAGCTGTGGCCATGACGGTTCAGAGACAGGACAGGAGTCAAGAAGCCCCCAGGCCAGAGTGGCCTGCCCTGGGCCTGTTCCCATGGAGAGCAACCTGGACTTGCTGGTGGGCAGCTCTGAGGGAAGCCCAGCTGGGGACCGTAGGGAAAGAGCAGGTTCGGGGGAGGCGAGGGAGCTCAGAGGGAGCTGGACGCAGGAGCCGAGCTCAGGAAAGGGGCCGGGCGGGGCCGGGCCTGAGCCTCCGGGTGTTGGTGCACACACGCAGCTTAAAGTCCCGGGAACTGACCAGTCCCCTAACAGCTGGGGTGAGACGGGCGCGTGTCTCACGCCTCACACCCAGGTGAGCGCTGGGTTAAGACCGTGGCCATGAAAGGTGGAGGAACACAGGCTGTGGAGGAAGGTCCGGGTGCTGGGTCACTATAGCTCTGTCACCCGGGAGGTGGCTGAGCCTCCCTGAGCCACCAGCCCCCGTCTGGCAGAGGAAGACAGGGCCAGGCGAGGTGCACTTAGCACTCGGGCGGCCGGGAGTGCAGGGTGGGCGTTGTGGGTGTGCCTGCCCGGGGAGCGCCTCTTCCCAGTGCAGGGAGCAGCCCCGCACACGGGAAGGCCTTGGCACGCCTGAGGCTAAACCCAGACAGCTGACGAACCCGGGTGCGTAAAAGCTTTGTAAAGTTTTAAAAATATTCCGCTTGGCAAACTCCACAATGAGCACAGCCAGGTGACACCGGGCACAGAGGCAGCAGGTCCCACCGCAAGGGCAGAGGAGAGGACCTGGCCATCCCTGACCCTGGCTCCGCCCGCCCAGGGTGCCAAGTGCAGATCTGCCCGTGACTGGGTAGGTGGCGTGTGCCCAGCCCTGAGGGCTGTGAGACCTCCTGGACACCAGGGGCCGCCAGGCAGGGTGTCCCAGAAACCAGCACGGGGACCGTCTTCCCGGGCCACAGGGAGGGACCACTGGGCCAGGGTGCTCAGGAGAGGAAGTGTGGAGAGGAGGATGCCGGGCTCTGTTTCTGGGTGGGCAGAGAGGGGCGCTCGCCACAGTGCACTTTGATTCTGGCCCGGGTGTCTCAGGGTGACACCAGCAAACCGACACTCGGCAGCACAAAGCTTCCGGCTAGCACTGTGCTCGGTGGGCAAGAACTCAGGGCACCCAAGTCAAGAGCAGGATGGGAACTGGCCGCCACCTTCCCTCAGTGGGGCAGAGGCCTCGCCAGTCCAGAGGGAACTAGATCAACACCAAGAAAGAAAACCTGCCCTAACCCTAACCCAACCCTAACCCAACCCTAACCCTCCATGAGGCGCCTCTTCACCTAGAAAGCCCAAGAGAAGTCTCGGGGAAAGCGGCACAAGACTCAGCAAGGATCTGGATAAAGGATCAACATGCCAGGACCCCCAGGTGAAATGCATACCCACGGACCAGGACAACGGAGAACACAGTTCACTAATTATCCAATCAACTTAGGGTTCCGGGGATCTGACCAGGGGACATTCTACTGCCGAGCCACAGCCCAACCCTTTTTGTCTTGCTTTATTTTGAGACAGGGCCTTGCTAAATTGCTGAGGCTGGCCTTGAACTTGTGATCCTCCTGCCTCAGCCTCCTGAGTAGGGAGGATTGTGAACTGCACCACCGTGTCTGCACAGAAGATACGCTTTAACAATCCACACCCGCAAGGAGAAAGCACAAACCTGAAACACTTACTCATGGCGCTGGTGGAGAAAGAAGTCCTGAAAGGTCTTGTGTCCCACCCTAACCCAGGCTGGAGTGGCCCCACACTGTGGCTGGGGGCTTCCCTCAGGGGGCCACAGACTTCTGAGATGGGCATGCTGGGATTCCAGAGAAAAACACCCGGGGAGACCAGGCACTTTCTGGGAGCTCACACGCAGGCCGCTGCTTCCTGGAGACGCCAGCAGGACACGGGGTGCTCCGCCCAGGGGTTCGCGCGAGGCGTCCCACGTGTTGCTCCTACGGGGAGGCAGGGGTTTCTCAGCGCTGCTTCTGGTTCCTTCCAGTGTTTGGGGACAACCACCCTTGCCGGTGCCAGCCAGGCGGGGTGCGCTGGAGTGGAAACGGCTCACAGGTGCCCCGCTGGCCTCAAACTCTCTACCTCTTGCCTCGGCCTCCGCAGGCGTCGCCGCCGTCTTCCTGGGTCTGCCTGGTGTCCCACAGCTCACTGGGGTCCCGCCTCCCTGCTGATACACCTTGGTTGGAATTTCACTGATTTCTGTCGTTGGCCTGGGAGCAGCTCAGTGGTAGAGCATTGCCCAGCGAGCCTAAGGCCGAGTTCCATCCCCAACGCTTGCTTCTCTGAATCCTGGGGGTGGTGGCGATCCCAGGCCTTCATCTGACTTCATGAGCTAGATGACCCTCTGGCCAGTGCCAGCCCCTCCCCTCCCCATCTGGCAGCCCCTGGCTCTCCTGCCAGGGCTGTGGCAGCGTTGCCCTCGCTGTGGTGTGCATGCCCTGTTTCCAAGCTTGCTTAGTTTTGAATTCTACCTGGTCTCCAGGACGATTCATTCTTTGACCTCCATCTATTTTGGAATGTTCTTTCAAGTTTTAAAAACGCGTCTCAGGCCATGTGCTTCTTGTTCTGGGTTTCCAACCCCTCGGCAACCTGACCAGAGACTGGGTCGACGTTCTACAAATGGCTTGGTGTGGCCCAGGCGGCTCCGTGGACTCGCTCCTCAGGAGCACGGGCCCGAGGCGCCAGCTCTGGAGCTAGGCCAGGGCCGCCTCCTGTCAGTCAGGCCCGTCGATGGTGCTCAGTCACCTGGATCAGTGTGGGTTCCAGCAATGGCAAGTGGCCTTTATCAGCCGCATTGTCTGCAGAAAGCAATGATAAAATCTGGACAGAATATCTTTTGAAACTATTTAAAGAACCCTGCTCATCCTCCCGCAGAAGGGCAGGTTGGGCCGCATTCAGGCCTCAGAAGCCTCATGTGGGTGAGGGAGGGGATTCCAGAGAGGAGGGCGCATGGGGAGGGGACCCCAAATCTGCTGGAAAATGTGCCCAATCCAGGCCCACACTGGAGAACCCAGGGATACCCCAACCCAGGGACCCCAATCCAGGCCCACACTGGAGGACCCAGGGATACCCCAACCCAGGGACCCCAACCCAGGCCCGCACAGGAGGACCCAGGGATACCCCATCCAGGGACCCCAACCCAGACCCACACTGGAGGACCCAGGGATACCCCAACACAGGGACCCCAACCTAGGCCCACACTGGAGGACCCAGGGATACCCCAACACAGGGACCCCAATCCAGGCCCACACTGGAGGACCCAGGGATACCCCAACCCAGGGACCCCAACCCAGGCCCACACTGGAGGACCCAGGGATACCCCAACCCAGGGACCCCAATCCAGGCCCACACTGGAGGACCCAGGGTACCCCATCCAGGGACTCCAACCCAGGCCCGCACTGGAGGACCCAGGGATACCCCAACCCAAGGACCCCAATCCAGGCCCACACTGGAGGACCCAGGGATACCCCATCCAGGGACCCCAACCCAGACCCACACTGGAGGACCCAGGGATACCCCAACACAGGGACCCCAACCCAGGCCCACACTGGAGGACCCAGGGATACCCCAACACAGGGACCCCAATCCAGGCCCACACTGGAGGACCCAGGGATACCCCAACCCAGGGACCCCAACCCAGGCCCACACTGGAGGACCCAGGGATACCCCAACCCAGGGACCCCAATCCAGGCCCACACTGGAGGACCCAGGGTACCCCATCCAGGGACTCCAACCCAGGCCCGCACTGGAGGACCCAGGGATACCCCAACCCAAGGACCCCAATCCAGGCCCACACTGGAGGACCCAGGGATACCCCATCCAGGGACCCCAACCCAGGCCTGCACTGGAGGACCCAGAGACCCTGGTTGGAAAGCTGGACCATGGAGTGTTTCCAGTGTTGCCCCAGAGAGCCCGGAGCCCACTGTCAGAATCACACTGAAGCAGGGAAGGCAGATGAGCACCTTGGCCTCCTGCCCCCAAGGGGCTTGTGCTCAGGAGCACTGACTCCCACCAAGACTGAGGCTGCCCCAAGACAGGCGGATAGGTCTCCCTTTCACAATGAAAGGAAGTGCATTTATGATTCAAGGAACCTCAAGGCCCAGGTGGTCTCCCGGGAGACCCTGCAGCCTTCACAGAAGACTGGCACTGATCCTACAGGCCCTGCCCCAGGAGGCGAGGAGGAAGCTCGCCGTCTGACTCTCCCTTGAAACCAGCACTGGACCAGCACCAAATCAGGCAGACGGCACCAACCAGCCTTGAAACTGAGCTTCCTGTCACAGGGTCCGGGGTGGGAACCCAGTGGGAATTAGAAGTTGGCCTTCGAGAGGCATCAGGAAAAGCCCTCAGATGTTGGCATACACAGAAGGACCCAGAGAAAAACGGAAGTACAGCACCTTGGAAGTGGTGGGAGGCACTGATGCTGTGCCTGGAGGGAAACGTACGGCTTCGGGATGTTTGCGCCAGTAAAGACGAAGACCTGCAATCAGCTACCTGTGTTTCCACCTTGTACAGCTAAAAAGAAAAGGAGAAAACAAGCTGACTTTAGGGGAAGGAAGGAAACAATGAAACGAAGAGTAGGAGTCGATCATGTTGTGTGTGGTGCTGGAGCCACGCATGCTAGGCAAAGCTCTATCATGAGCTAGAGCCCCAGCCAAGACACCAACAAAACCAACGGCAGAGAAGTAACGGAGCATAATTAACAAATTGTTAAAGCCCTAGCAAAACACAGAGAGAACGAGGAGTGGACACAGGAACAGGAGGGCTGTGGGGACACCGCTCCTGCCAGGTCTCTGGAATGCTGCACACCCCAGTCCCACACTATGGAAGGAGTTAAACCTTTCTGGTACATCAGCTCTTTTAGCTGAAGATGCTTGAAAAACAGCAGGTGCAGAGAGATTACTGTGACCTTCCTGTCATTTCTTAAAAGCAGGAGATGAAATTCTGTGAAAGATGCAACATCCTTATCTTCAAAGACTGCAGGGCTCCATTTGGCTCTCATTAGCTCTTATCTGGGGCGCCTTCCTACAGAATTCAGTTGCTCTGCCCCAGCTTACTCCTTGGCCCAATGCAGTGCGAGGTAAGGCCTCCTGGCACCCCTTCAGGTCCCGTCCTCAGGAGGACCCCAGCCCGTAACACTTGCATGCCTCTCTCCTGTTGCTGCAGTCTAATGCTGGGGCCCGCCAGGACCCAGGAGGACCCAGAGCCCGTGCCCCTGCATTCCTGCACCGTGCTATCTGTGAGGCCTCTGGAGGGAAGGTGTCCACCCTGGGCAGAGGCAGATGGTCCAGAGCGATAAAGAAGAGGTCCCGGTCCAGGGCTGAACAGCTCGATAGCAGCTCCTCGTGAAATACGAGATTCCTAAGCTCCAGGTTCTTCCCGTGTGGAGCAAGCCCTCCGCACCAGCAGTGCCCTCCGAGATGTCCCACGTCGCTCAGGGACCAGCACGGGGAACCCGTGCCAGCAGAGGCTCAGGGGCTCCGCCGCCCGCTGTGCTGTGAGGACGCTGCTCAGCTGAGCAGCCGGAAGAATCCGAGGACAACAGGTTCCCGAGTCGTGGTAGACCATCCGGCTCCACCGTCAGAAGACTCAGCTGCCGAGACGGTCATCACAGCCAAGTCCCTCTGGAGAGCTCACACGGTCCCCATCAGAAAGCCACCAGGATCCAAAGCTTCTACGGAATCGCAAAAAAACTAGAAGAGCCAAAGTAAGTTTTTCAAAAGAGAATAAAGTTGAAGTCACCACTCTGCCTGGCTTTCGGGAGGAGTTCTCTGCCGTGACGCTGTGGCGGTGGAGACTGGGGCCGGTGCAGCCTGACTCAGGTCCGCAGCACAAGTGCAAGCCCAGAAACGGGCCCAGAAACAGGCTCACCGGAGAGGCGGATCGCGCTTGCCAAAGGCTTGAAGCAAGCGAAGGGAGGATGGTCTCTTTCACAAAGGGTGAGGAACCACCCGACATCCTCTGCACACGAAGCGAATCAAAGCTCAGGCTGCACGCCACACGGGAGAAAAGTTAGCTCAGCGGCCATCACAGACCCCGTGGAAGGGTGGCCCAAAGGCTGGTATACCAGCTTCATCACCAGGGAGCCTGGCTCTTCCAAAGACCCCACAAAGACGAGGAGAGGGCCAGCTCCCCGCCTGGAGAAAGCATCAGAGACGCAGGTGTCTGAAACACGTAAGCCCTCAGCATCTAACCAAAGAAAACGGCCCGATAAGACCGCGGATGGAAGACCCCACATGCTTTACCAGAGACACAAGGATGTGGGCACGGGAGACGCTCAGCATCAGCAGCGCCACACCCAGCCACCACGGCTACCCACCCTGCTGCAGCCTCGAAGACGGCTAGGAGCCTCTCTGAGGTTTTGGGTGTCCACAGCCCACCGGCCCTCTGGCAACCAGGACGGCCCCTCACCGTCCAGCACAGGGAACAGCCCCGAGCCTTCAGCGGATGTTGGAGAGACACCCCAAGATACTGCCCCACCTGGGAGGCCACCGAGCAACGGAGGAGCAGACCCTGCGGACCCCAAGGACCCAGCGGACAGGCGTCTCGGAGCCTCCAGCACAGGGAACTGACTGAGGGCGCTGTGCCCTGGTCCCATTCATGTGACATCCTGGAAGTGACAGAAACTATAGGGAACAAGGCCAGGTGGGTGGCTGCCAGGCAGGAGCGCCAGCCACCCAGAAAGCTCGGGCACCGATCGTTTGTAGAATCCTTGTATGTCCCCTTTTGATGGAATCCCGTGACTTTACACAGCCATCGAAAAAGCTAGATTCACGATGGGAGATCGGGGGCATGTGACATCGCGGAAGCCTTCACAGAGTTCCCTGCCGTGGGGCTCCCTCAATCCTCTCGGGAAGCAAGGTCCAGGGCAGCCACAAACCCCCATCTGAGGGATTATCAGCAAGCATTTTATTTCCACTTTTTAGAAAAGCCTTCCAAATTAGTTATTTCACTGTTTTTTTTTAATTTTATTTATTTATTTATTTATTTATTATTGTAAACAAATGGGACACATGTTGTTTCTCTGTTTGTACATGGCGTAAAGGCATACCATTTGTGTAATCATAAATTTACATAGGGTAATGTTGTTTGATTCATTCTGTTATTTTTTTCCCTTCCCCCCCCCCTCCCACCCCTTATTTCACTGTTTTTGAGCAAAGGTTGGTTCAGCCACACCCAAACATTGCACTTAGTGAGCCCCTGGTTTCTTGGGCTTGCTCTCTGATCGGCTGGTCTCTGATGGACACCTGGAAGGTCTCGCTTCCATCTGTGGGAGCGGCGCTGCCGGGGGCATTCCCAAGGAAGTGTCGGAGGGGATTTGGGTCTCGGTTTCTCTTGGGCCCAGGCCTGGGGATGGGACAGGGGCCACGTGGCACCTCCGTGCTCAGCTTTCGGAGGAACTGAGGACCGTTTTCCATAGCAGCTGCCCCTTCTGTCCCTGTCAGCAGCATGCGATGGCTCTGCTTGCTGGGTATGGATGCTCGAGGTCACCTTTTCAATCATAGCCATCCTAGGGTGTGAAGTGGGACCTCACTGTGGCCTCGTGGCATTCCCTGAAGGCTAGGGATGGGAGCCGCTTCTCATGTGCTTCTGGGGCATTTAAATGTCTTCTCTGAAGGACCGTCAAGCAGTGTGGGTCTTGGTTCGCACCCTGACACGCATGAGGTGGACTTTCTTCCCACGTGGCTATTGGTGTGGGCATTTCCAAGCTTTCGGAGTGATCACTTACACATTCACTTTTAGATGTTTTTAGTGGTAGATGGACACTGTATTCTTACGTGGTGCTGAGGATGGAACCCAGGGCCTCGCACGTGCTAGGCAAGCGCTGTGCCGCTGGGCCCCAGCCCAGCCCCGCCTACACATTTTGCCGTTTCCTGGTGCTGTTGTTTGATGATCTGTTGCAGCCTGACTTCCGTGGCTCTTCCCACAATGCCGTTGATGAGCGGGACTCGATGGGGAGGGGAGCGAGGGTTCCTCTTTTCTGAACGTCACCCAGGACGTCCTTTCCTGTCTATGGACAGGCCCTGCGGCTCTGTGACCGTGTGGCCTGTGCCAGTCCCAGGGCCTATGAAACTCTCCTGTCCCACACTTGGACACACATTCTAAGGTGATGACCATCCAGGTGTGCACAGGTTGCCTCCTGGGACTTGCCTGCCTTCTCGTCAGTCACCACTTGGACTGTGCAGGGAGCAGGCCTGAGGGTGCCCTGGCATTGGATGGGGAGTCCCTGGGCTGCTCCGTTCTCAGGGGCACCTTGGCTCTGGGCCCTGTCCATCTCCTCCCAGTCCATCCACTTCTACAAACTCCAGGGGATATGTGGATGGAGGCCTGATGCAACCCACACGTCGTTTTGAGAATAATGGTATCTGCAGAATATTAAGGTTCGAAAAGTTGACGTGCCTTTATTCTTCGTTATTTTGAGGTATGCTTGCCTTGAGCTCTGTAAAGTACACACCCGCCTGGTAAACGGAGGCACGCAGAGGCAACATTGGCACTTTTCCAAATGGTTGTAGTGGTCAGTGCAGGGCCAGTGTCCGAGCCAGGGCCCTGCAGCTCCACACCCGGTCCCTGGCCTTCTCGGGCTCGGTGTTCCTGCCGCTTGGATGAGAATGTCTACTTCACTGTGACTTGTTTCTCCAGCCACCGGTGTGCGCCTCCTGGTGTGTCTACTTGCCCACTCTCGATGGCAGCACCTGCCTTCCCTTATTGGTGCTTCGAAGTTCTTTCCACCCCAGGCAGGTCCTTTCCAGACCTGTGTGTGCCACGCACCCTGTCCCGCTCCTCGGATGACGGTGCTTACTCTTTATGGGAATCTATTTAATCAACTTCATTGAGATACGATTAAAGACAACGCAGCACGTTCCTGGCGCAGGGCGCAGGCAACTCTTGCGCGCATGCGTGTCTGCCGCCGCATGCGGCACCACGCCCCCTTCCTCGGCCTCCGCGCAGCTGCCCTGGGGCCTTTGCGGCCAGTGCGCCCAGTCCCGCGCGCCGGTCACCTGCCGGTCACCTGCCGCACTGCGCCGCCGGTCTCAGTACCACCCGCGTGGCTCCAGGACGCCACCTGGCTTCCTTCTGTCAGGAGCTGGCGCTGGACTTCAGGAGCTGCAGTAGGTGGACCCTGGCCCAGCGCGGATGAAGCCCGGCGAGCCCGCCTGGTCCGCTGCTGAGGGACCTTTGCGTTGCTCCAGACTTGCTGCAGTGGACAGTGCTTCCGTGAGCACCTGCGCGGAAGCCTGAGAACGTGGGTTCCTGCATCTCTTGAGTAGGTTTCCGGCAGAGAGGTGGGAGAGCCGGTGTGTCGGCTCCCTGGGTGACCGCAGCGCCTGTCCCCAGCTGCCTGCTTCCCAGGATGCCCCTCGCCACTCCAAAACGTCCCGAGTCGTTGCTGTTCTTCTTTCTTGAGTCGGGGTCTCACTGCGGGCTGGGTGATTCTCCTGCCTCAGCCTCCCTTATGCTGGGACCAGGTGGGCTGCTGTGCTCAGGTATGAAGACAGGCATACTGGGAGAGGATGGCCGCTGCCTAGCCACATGACCCCGTGGCCTTCAGACACGTGGGCACTAGCTTTCCCACCGTCGGGCTGAATCGGTGCCTGGCAACCCACCTTGTGTGGACAGAACTGGCCCCAGGGGAGGAGCATGTGGTTTCCTGGACAGGATTGGTGGCCTGGTTCCCTGGACAGGAACCAGGAAGAATCATGGGCAGATCAGAGACCAGGCATCCAGGGGTGGGAGCTGTGGACAGACATTTGAGAAGGCACAGGCCTGAAGACCCCTGGAACATGTCCACCCCGAGGAGCACTTGGGTCTTGGAACCAGCTGCCCAGACCTGGTACCCATGAGTGGTTCGACCATGAGCACACACATAGGCCACTGCGTGGACGGCCACTCACCAAGGCTGAGCTGGCCACTGCTGCCTCAGAAGTTCAACTGCCAGCAGCCAGGGGCAGCACTGAGCTCCCGGCTTTGTGCTGCTTCCTGGCGCCAGGCAGCCACACTGGATCCCTCTCGTTCTGGAGGGCTGGTGCCTTCTCATGACACAGGTTTGCCTTTCCTGTCCACAGAGACCCTGCCTGCCCCACTGTGGTGAGCTTATTCCCGATGCCTGGTCAAGGATCACACGAAGGCGCCACCCTGCCTGGGAACCCAGGGGAGGAGGTGGGGAGCGGGCCCAGGAGCAGACTCACTGGGCGTGCCACAGACCACAGCACCAGGAAATGCGGGCCTTGCAAAACACCGGAGCCGTCTTGGAGAGGTGCTGAGTGAGGGCTGCAAGGAGACCATGCAGGACAGGAGGGCACACCTTCAGGAGTAGCTGTGGCCAAGTCAGACGCAGCTGGCCACCAAGATCTGCTGAGGAGAGTGGAGATAGGAGGGGCTTAGAGAGGAGGGAGGCGGGTGACACGTCCCTGCCAGCCTTGGGGCCTCCCCCAGGACCAGCGAAGCCCCATGTCCTATTCCGAAGACACTGCAGCTTCTATTCACTTCTTGGGGGCCATGGGGCAGAGCACCACAGTGGGCGACTCAAAGAGGCAGACAGCCATTACCCCCTCGTCTTGGGATCCAGGTGTCACTGCAGGATCCAGGTGTCCCTGCAGGCTCCTCCTGAGCCCTGCAGATGGTGTCTTCCCCCTGTGACCCACATGGTCCTGTGTGTCTGTGCTGATGGCCTCTCCTCCAAGGACAGGATCACATATCCTGTGCCTGAGCCCACCTTGACCACCTCCTGGAAGACCCATCTCCCTGTGTAGGAATCTGGGCGTTAGGGCTTCAATGTGAGAATCTGGGGGAGGGACCCACTCAGTCCCTAACGTGGCTGCTCGGCACACATCTAGGGGCTGCAGAGGTGAGTCGCCCAGTGCCCCCAGCAGGGGTTCCACCATCCTCCATGGCCCAGAGGACAGAGGTCATGCTTATCCCCGGGACTGCATCTCCAGGGGAGTCAGGAGTCTGGTGGGCCAGCCCCTGCACAGCCCCAAGAAGGAGATTGCAAAGAGGAAACTGCACTGGTGTGGAGAGGGACACCCTCCACACCCTGAGAGTCCTCTCACTGTGGGGGACTTCTGAGATGGGGAGGGTCCCAAACGAGCCTTTGCCACCTGCCCCTGGCTTCCTGGAGTAGAGGCTTCCTTTCCCACTGGGGATCAGCCCTGGCCTCACTGAGCCGTCTTGGGCCTGCCAATCACTGCTGGTCATGCCAGCCAGGAAGGATGTGATGGACAGACAGGATGGCCTGGGACCTGTGCACTTGCTCCCCAGGGGCCCTAAAGGTTGCTTCTCCCCAGCAAATGCCTCCAGTTCTTTTTCCCTAGCTGGAGTTGACCAGGGGCAACCAGAGCAGTAGCCAATACTAGGTCCCCGATGATCGGGCTGGGGTGGGGGCCCACAGGCACTGGTGATAACATCGAAGAGTGGCTGGGCCCTGAAGCGTGGGCGTGGGGCCCTCTGGGTTGCCCAGTGCTCTGGGTGGCATATCAGTGGCAGTGCAGTCTGCCTCCCAGGAGAAAGACCAGGAAGTGGCCCAGGCACCCGCTCCCCTGCCATCCTCCAGGAAGGGCGCTGTGGGCGGCAGAGACATCTCCTTGCTGGGATATGGACACATCCACATCTGTGCCATCGATGGGGTGGTGGCCCCTGCCTGTCACACCAGCAGTGTCAGATACAGAGCTGCCAAAGAGGTGAGGTGCCCCACCACGGCAAGGCGAGCTCCAGGCCGTCTGGACGAGACCCCACACAGCGGGGCCCTGCAGCCTAGGGTGATGACCAGGCGGCTTGGAAGATACGCCAGCAGAGTGGCCGGTGGGCAGCATCACACCCGGGACAGCGCCGCAGAGGAGGGAATCTCAGGTGTCACCAGGACCCGCAGGTGGCCGCAGTTGGCCACCAAAACCTGCCTTGGAATGACTGGCACTCGCGCAGCTGTGCACATACCTGTTTAAGAGCAGACCTCTGTCTGCCCGTTGTTCCCAAGCGGGGTCTGGCTGAGCAAGCCACTGGGCGTCCACACAACCGTCCTGTGCAGCGGAGACAGGACGGGAGGCTTGGCCAGTGCAGTCCCAGCCTCAGTCTCCAGGACCTTAACCTGGACGGTGGGGACAGGGCAGGGTGGGGCCTGGTAAGCCATGGTCTATTACCTAAGAGAGGAACTGGACGAGCCTAGATAGACCTCGAAAGGTGAGAGAGAAAAGCAGGTTAACATAAAGGACCACGCACAGGGCAGAGAGGGCAGGATAGAGGAGGCTGTCTGGGGTTTTGCCATTTTGAAAAACTTCAAAGTCCAAGAAATACCTCACACAGGTGTGGAACACAGGGAACCAAGGTACAGAGCCCTGGAGAGGGTGGCGTGAGTCTTCAAGTCGGCGGCCCTCCCTCCAGAAAGAGTGTGTTTCAGCGTCCTGAAGGCAATGATTTGAGGACCTCCTCCGTCCGGCGGATGAGCGCGTGTGTTGGTGTTGTGCAGGAGCCGTGCACACCGGCAGCTCCGCTGCAGCCGCTAGGAAAGAGGGTTTCCACGTAAAAACAGGTACGAGCCAGAGTCCAGGAAAAGCGGGAAATCTTGCACTCGAGTAGGAAATACCAGGGCGACTTCAAGATGCCTTTTATCTTTACGAGCGTGCATCTCCGGCACTGGTGGAAAACAAAAG
Source organism: Sciurus carolinensis (assembly GCF_902686445.1). Lineage (NCBI taxonomy): Eukaryota > Metazoa > Chordata > Mammalia > Rodentia > Sciuridae > Sciurus > Sciurus carolinensis. Next base: position 1,832,270 of record NC_062223.1, read on the forward strand.
CACTGTGCCTGCACTCGTAGGAGCCCAGGGCCCTCAGACCCACGGGACGGGAGCAGAGGAGCAGGCCGGAGGACCTGAGTAGTGTTCAGTGGGGCTGGGCTCCGGCACGGGAGAGGAGGAAGCTCTGGGGCAGAGGTGGCCATGGCTGCACAGCAGGGTGCCCAGTGCCCTGGACTGAGCTAAGCACCGTCGAGATGGGGAGTGTGCCTACGTCTTGCCACGACAGAAAGCAGGGGGGTTATTTTCCGACCCCAGCTACTGGAAAGATCTAGAAACAAAGTGCACTGTGGCAGGTGCACCCGATGTGACCCTGTGGGGGTGACCCGTGTGACATAGCTGCATGTGGCCCTCCCCAAGTGCTGGTAGGCACATGCCTTGCTTTTAGCCAAGACTGTAGGGCAAAAGCAAGGGGGATCTGCAGATGTGACTGAGGACCTGGCTGGTCCAACTAGAAGGGCTGGTGGTGGGCCTGACCCAACAGGAAGCCTCTCTAGATGGTCCAGCCTTCTCTGACCTTAGAGGTGGACAAAGCAGAGGCCCTCTCTCTTTTGCTGGCTTTGACACAGGAGCTGCCAGGACTTCCACAGCTGCATGGAGATGGATCCCGCTGGCCCCCTGCATGGGTGCCAGCTGCTGGCCCTCCCTGGGCCTTGATCGCAGCCTTATGAGGCCCTGCACAGAGGAACCAGCCGAGCAAGGCCATGAGAAATGGCACTCATTACCCATTAGATATGCTTAGATCACAGGTCCACATTTGTGGTTTTGTAATCATATATATATATATGACATAAGAAAGTGTATCTTTTGTGCCCTCCCCCACCCCCAGTGCTGGGGGTGGAACTCAGGGCTCCACACATGCCAGGTAAGCGCTCTGCCACTGAGCCACATCCCCAGCCCCAGAAAGTGTATCTTTATAGAAGAATTCTTGCAAACTGATGATGAAGAAATGTGGGATTTGGAGAAAGGCACCTTGCAGCCCCTAATTGATCATATATCTGGCGTAATGGTGCACACCTGGGGCGATCGCAATGTCTGGAGACAAGCCTGATTGCACTGAGGGTTGCGCTGGTGCCGCGGGGTTAGGGACCAGGGACGCTGGTACATACCCTGTAGTACGTAGGACAGCCACACCACAATCAGGTAGCTGGAAGACAGACCCTGAGGTGACTCAGTGCTTTCGGCTTGCTGTTGTCCATGCTTCTATCTACTCCCCTCACCTTGAGAGCTGGTGCACCTGGGACTTGCTCCTGACTGGTGGGGACAGTTGTCACACCCAGGACAATGTCACAGTATTTACAGTGCCATCCTGGGAGAAGCAAGCTGCCTGAGAGACTGCCTAGGGAGAGGCCCATAGGCTCCTGGGGCCATGGGGTCGTGGGGGAGGACGTGGGTCCCCCAACCACAAGGAGCTGAACTCCTGGCTCACAAGCTGAGTGGGCCCAGATGCAGAGCCTTCTGGCTCCACCTTCAGAGGAGAACCAGCCCTGGCTGGTGGGGCTGGGACCCTCAAGCGAAGAACCCATCCCAGAGCCATAGCGCTGCCTTGCGGGAACCGAGGTGGTAAGTGCGTGGCATTGTAGAAGATGGCCAGTCCAACGGCTGGAGGCCAGAGTGTAGGGCTGGCGAACCCTGGCCTAGGGCTCGTCCCTCCTGGGAGGGAAAGGACCGGTCACCAAAGGTCTTTTTTTTCTTAAATTTTGAAGTTCAGTTGCTCCATGAGTCGTGCACGGCAGTAGCACGCGTTTATACATTTTGATAGATGGTGTACACGAGGTAACCACGTCTGCTTCACTCTGCCATCGTGGCCAGCCGTCCTGGTCTCACCAGCCCTCTGCAGCGCCCTGCTCTGCAGTGACTTTGTAACAAATAACCAGCTTGCAGCAACTTCCTGGCCCAGGAAATGGGCCCTGAGGAGCCCCTGGACCAGGGCCAGTGGGGCCAGACATGGGAGGGAGGGGCAGGAGAGGGAGGTCAAAATGGATAGGTCGACAGGAGAGTGGATAGAGGGTAGGTGGGTGGCTGGGGGGTGAATACATGCAGAGGTGTAGGAATGGGTAAATGAATGGATTGAGGATGGACATGTGGAATGGAAGTATGGGTGTGTGGACTACAGACAGACATGACTGGACAGATTAATATAAGTGAATGGGTGAGTGGGAGAATGGGTAGATGGGTGGATGGGTGGTGGGTGAATGGATGGGTAAATGGGTGGGCGGATGGGTGAATGGGTGGGCAGATGAGTTGATAGGGGGCTGGACGGGTGGTGGGTGGATGGATGGGTAGCTGGGTGGATAGGTAGATGGGATGGGGATGGATAGGTGCATGGGTAGATGGGTAGGTGGGTGGAAAGGAAAGGACAGATGGATGGATGGATGGATGGAAGTTTGGGTGAATGAACTGATGGATAGATAGATACATGCAGAGAGGTGGAGTGATTGACAGATGGACCCACATGCAAGGAGAGACCCAGTGCAGAGGCAGAGCCTCCTGGATGTGCCCGTGGACATCTCAGCAGAGGGATGCTCAGGCGCTGGCTGTGCACCTTGCACCTCCCCGTCAGCACCGATTCTGTCCTCACAGTAGCCCTATAGGCGGGCACAGGGGCCGTTCCGGGTCACAGAGGAGGGAACTGAAGTGCAAAATGTCCCAGCCTCGGACAGAGTCACACCAAGTGCCTGCAGGCACCAACGGGGACTCCCAGAAATGGAAGGTCACACAGTGCCCTGGAGGTCACAACACAACACAGCCAAGCTGGCAAGAAAAAGCTGGCAAGGTGTGACCATGGGTAACTCCAGAGCATGAAGAAGTGAGCTCCCCTTCTGCCCCTCCCAGACCCGGGAGCCACAGCCCTGAAGACCCTGCCCTGCAGGGGGCTCAAGGCCGGCCCCACTCTCCCCTACTGTGCCCTGCACCCTCCTGAAGGGGCTGCACATTAAGCCGGACTGCTCTGACCCTCGGGGCCCCTTGCCTAAGGTCAGGGTCAGGGCAGGGGTCCCTGCAGCTCCAGCCCTTGACTGGGTTCAGTTCAGAATGGGCAAGTGAGGAGAGGGAGGCCACATGGCTGTTGGGGACCGGGCTGGGCAGGCAGGCTGAGAGGGCAGTGCGTCCCAGGCACAGGCAGGCTCCTGGGCCATGGAGAGTCTCTGCATCCCCTGCCTATGGGGAGGGGCAGAAGCCAAGGACACAGGTACTCAAATCCCGGGGAGGCGGGCAGCACGCCCTCAGTCACCACACGTGGCTAGACACACCATGTTGGGCAGAGGAGAGAAGTGCCGGAGAGTGGGTCCTGTCCAGCTGGGTGGTGCTGGTTGAGGGTGCCTGGAGGAGGGTGGCAGGGCCTCTCCCTAATTCTGCTGGATGAGGCTGGATTTGGTTCTGTAGCAGTTGCCGGCCACCCCAGACCCCCGTGCCCAGCATGAATCCAAGGCCGAGACTGTGGTCAGGAGTGAGGGTGGAGTTGGGGAGCCTCGCCGAGTACTGCCCGGCTGCACCTGCTTCCGGGCTGGGGCCGCGGTCCTTGTGCCTCTGTGTGTAGCTGTCCTGCTGGGCAGTGCCAGGTGCCTGGGAGCTGGTGGCCATCGGGGAAACCAGACTAATCCCTTCTGTGGTGGGCCGAGGGTTTCCACCAAGCAAGCAGCAAGGCGGGAACAGAAAGGCACCCTCTTCCGGCTCCCCGAGCAGGTGGGATGGCCTCTTGGGTTTCAGCTTTGACAGGTAGCGTGCACCTGCTTGTGTGCACGCGGTCCCGTGTGCTCCTGTGTCCGGGAGTCCTGTGCCCGTGCCCGTGCCTGTGTTGGTGTGTCACACACCGGGGGGACAGCCCCCGCCTTTCCAGGAGGCGCTGAGCGGATGGCAGGAGCCCTATCACCAAGTCCACCCAGGGAAGCGGGGGGCTCTCTGGGGCCCTACCCTTATCTCCTCCCCACCCCCTCGGCTGTCCCTGCCCCTAGTCTTCTGTCCACTCCCTCAGCTGGTGGTCTGCCTGGTACTCTCCCACCAGCGGGGAGCCATGCGCCATCTGCCTGCTCCCCGCGAGTCTCTACTTCCCTCCCAGGACCCCACTCGGCCTCCGCCCAGGGCAGGGCTGCACAGCTCTCATCCCCCCTCACCCTGGAGCTGGTGGCCTCTCCGCGGCAGACCATCCGCAGCCTGGCCCAGCACACCTGGCTCTTCTGTGTCTGGAGCCCTGTGCGGGCCTCATGCTCCTGGGCCACTTCCCGCCTCTCCCAGCCGCTGGTGACTTCTGTGCTGCGGCCTGATCTTGGGGCCCTAGGCCTCTGGGTTGGAGGCTGGGGGAGATCCAGGATCAGAAGGCCAGAGCTCCTTCCAAGATGATCTGGTGTCCTGGGGTCCCAGTGAGCCCTGCCCAAAGCTTGTGTGGGCAGGAGAGGGTCCTGGGGGAGGGCTGCCCAGAGGGGACCCGTCCAGAGCATTCTGCCCAGCCCAGACCCCCCAGCACTGAGACTTCTACCCAGAGAGCCGGTCCTTGTGTGGAGGGAGCCTCGGCGGAGACTCTGAACCGCCAGGGGCCCAGGACAGCCCTCCTGGGAGGAGGGCCCCGGCTGTGGCTGGTGGTGGAGGGCCCAGCTGGAGGACTGTGTACGGAAGGGGGCGCTCAAAGGCCTGCGGGAGGGGAGGGGAGGGCAGGGCGGAGCCAGGCTGGCCAGGCGGGCGGGAGGGGAGTGTGAGCAGGGGTCGGGCGGGAGCCGAGGTCAGGCCGCTGTCAGGAGCGGCCAGCAGACAGCAGGGGGAGCTGGGAGCCTGGCTGGGCCTGCCCGCACTGCGCACAGCCCGCCGCCCCTGACCTCCCAAGCAGAGCGCACTGGCTGGGACCAGGCAGACCTTTCAGGGCCAGTGATTGCCCTTCGGATGACCCCCGAGGCCAACAAAGGCCCTGAAGACCCATGTGGAACCAGTCTGAGCCACTCACAGCCAGTTCAGGGACCGGGGCTTGCTGACCTGTGCACCACTGGCCAGGCAGCGGGGAGAGCCCCACCCCACTCAGACCCCTGGCCTGAGCAAGGGTTGCACAGAGAGAGGTGTGGCCCAAACCAGGTCCCCCTGGGCTGCAGGGAGACTGGCCAGAGGGCTGCTTCAGCCCCGAGCCTGTGACCCCTGCGTCTGACCACAGTGTGTCACTACAACTCTCACCCAGGGTCCCCACAGCGGGGTCCCCACAGCCGAGCCAGGGCCCATGGGGCTTTGCTTCATTCAGGCCCATCAGTCAAGTTTCAGGAAAGCCTTGGCTGGCCCCCAGAGACCCCCAGGCTGTTTGGAAAGGGTTCCTTGTCCATCCTCTGGGCTGTGTCCCCTGGGGATCCTGGAGGTGGGGCCGGCCTCGGAGGGTGCAGGCGAGGTCCTGAATGAGCAGCAGGGCAGGGTGGGAGACGCTCTCACCAGGTCCAGAGCTCAGGAGCCTAGGCCAGGGAGCAGGCCAGGCAAGGCCGCGGGGCAGGGTGCTCTGAACCGGAGGACCTGGGTCACCCAGAGAGGCGTCCTGCAGGGCAGGCCTTCCTCCACCAGAGCTACCCAGACTCCCTGGACAGAGGATGAGCGTGGCTCTCGGTCTCACTAGGACCCTGAGTGGCTCTGGCACCCCACGCATGCAGCACCAGGAGTCCCAGGACAACAAGGGGGTCATGTACTCGGTCCTCTTCACCTCTGACCCCAGGAACAATCACCAGGCGGGGAGGCCGAGCCAGGGCCATCCTTTAGAGAGCCACAGGGGACAGGGAGTGCAGGAGCAGAGACCCACCTCCCTGGGTCTTTCCCAGTGTTGGAGGGGGGCAGGGGTCTGCATTCTGGAGGTGAGACCCCATCGTGCACCCCTGCCCCAGCTGATGCTGACAAGTCTGGCAGCAGGGGGCCCCCCTTTCCTGGCTGGGCGGCAGTGGGTGGGCAGCCTCATCAGGAAATGGCGGCCGCGGTGGAGGGATCTGGCACATTCCTCCCACCCAGCACACACGGCCCCTCCTGCTGGCAGCTGTCCAGGCCGTGCCTCCGTCTCGGGGCTTGGCCCCGCACCCCGACGTCCCCTTGGCTGGAGGAACTGTGGACAGGGAAGGCTTTCATCGCATGCCCCCGAACCGAGGGTCCCGCTCTCCCTCCACGCCGCCCTCCCTCGGCCGTCCTGCGCCTGCTGCTGCGGGTGCTTGCGCCAGCAATGCTAGGGTTTGCGTTGGCTTTCAGCCAAACCCCGGAATGTGCCTGCTGGCTGCACGGCAGCTGTTCCTGGAACAGGGGTGACAATGGACAGACTGTCTTGGAGATGGGGGCGGACGGGGTGCAGACTGCCCAGGGCCACGCATGAATAGGGCACAGAGTCCCGAGACAGGGATGAATGGCCTCTCCCGAGCCCAGACACCCCTGAATGGGCCTGGGGCATCCAAAGACGCAGTGGAACTTGGCATGTCCACCTGGAGCCCAGGCTGGGCCGGGGGCCTAGGTGAGCCCTGAGATGTGGGACTGGAGGTGCTGGACTTGATGGGTGCAGAGACTGGACCACTGGGGACACATGCACTTGGGTAGTGAGTCGCAGGGACGTCTGAGTGGGGCTCTGGAGGGGTACGAGCTACAGCACCTGATTCCAGATGATGAGGAGGTGCTCAGTCAAAGGGCACGTCACAGTACTTGGTACTGAAGTTTTGGGTTGCAAGACACCCAGATCTTGGGTCAGTGGGATTCAAGTCCCTCCAATGCTCCTCAGATGGGGGCTGCAGACCTCCAGGGAGGGGCACAGACCGGATGCTCAGGAGGCCAGGTCGCCTGCCCAGCTCCAGGCACGCACAGGGCACGGAGGTGCTGGACAGGGTGGATATGGCCTCCGGAGCTAACAGGCCTGCCTCCATGACGGGCAGTAGCACCAAGGACACAGTGGGACTTGGAACTGGAATGTGGGCCCATGGGAGAGACAAGTGAGGGACAGCCGGGGGTGCCGGGCTGCCAGAGCCCCTGATGGAGGGGGATACGCAGTTCAAACCCTTGGGCGACAAGAGAGAAGGAGGACACGGGATCGCAGCAGGCTCCAGCTCCCGATGCTCCGTGGAAACTGGGCTTCAAGGACTGTGGGTGACGCCTGAGGTTCTCGTCACCTAGATGTGACGAGGTGTGGAGGAGTGAGGAACAGGCTACCAGACACAGAGGGGCCCGGGCTGTAACCTGGGGCCTGAGCAGGGGCCACAGGAACAGGGGCCAGGCTGCAGGTGGCCCAGAGGCTAAGCATCCACTCATTCTGAGGGGCCATGGTGTCCAGAAGCTTGGGGGCAGCCCTGCAGGGGAGGGCAGGACTTCTGCAGCCTCGGTGGCCAGGAGGACCTATGAGGGTGTGGGACTTGGTCACACAGAAACCTGGTGGCTGAGAGGCCTGGAGGTTGGGCAACTAGACCCTCAGCTGGAAGGAGGTGGCCGTCTAGTGTCCCACGGCGGGAGTCTCAGCACCCAGTCATTCTGAGGCTGGGGTGCAAGGCGTCCAGACGTCCACACGAGTGAGGTGCAAGAGTCCTGTGAATGATCACCTGGTGTCCAGGTGAGCAGAGTCCAGGCAGCAGACACGTCAGGGAACTGTGACGGGCGCCAGCCGTCTCTCCAGGACATGGGCCAGGCCACAGCCCTAAAGTGGGGTGCAAGCACTCAGGGCACCCAGAGACCACCAGGCCCTGCTCAGAAGGCGGCAAGCGGCAGGGGCCAGGTGCCCAGAATAATGGGGGCAGGGACTCAAGTGCCCAGACTAACGGGGTACAGAGACTAGGCTTAGGCTAATGGAGTACAGAGACTAGGTTTAGGCTAATGGGGTACAGAGAGTAGGCTCAGACTAATGGGGTACAGAGACTAGGCTCAGGCTAATGGGGTACAGAGACTAGGTTTAGGCTAACGGGGTACAGAGACTAGACTTAGGCTAATGGGGTACAGAGACTAGACTCAGACTAATGAGGTACAGAGACTAGACTCAGACTAATGGGGTACTGAGACTAGGCTTAGGCTAATGGGGTACAGAGACTAGGCTCAGACTAATGGGGTACAGAGAGTACACTCAGACTAATGGGGTACAGAGACTAGGCTTAGGCTAATGGGGTACAGAGACTAGACTCAGACTAATGAGGTACAGAGACTAGACTCAGACTAATGGGGTACAGAGACTAGACTCAGACTAATGAGGTACAGAGACTAGGCTTAGGCTAATGGGGTACAGAGACTAGGCTTAGGCTAATGGGGTACAGAGATTAGGCTCAGACTAATGGGGTACAGAGACTAGGCTCAGACTAATGAGGTACAGAGACTAGGCTCAGGCTAATGGGGTACAGAGACTAGGCTTAGGCTAATGGGGTACAGAGACTAGGCTCAGGCTAATGGGGTACAGAGACTAGGCTTAGGCTAATGGGGTACAGAGACTAGGCTTAGACTAATGGGGTACAGAGACTAGGCTCAGACTAATGGGGTACAGAGAGTACACTCAGACTAATGGGGTACAGAGAGTACGCTCAGACTAATGGGGTACAGGGATTAGGCTCAGACTAATGGGGTAAGGGACTAGACAAGACTAATGGGGTACAGGGCACAGACCCCGTGCACTGAGACCAATGGGGTGCAGACATTGGGCCCCTCTGGTGCAGGAAGCCAGCCGAGGAGTCCCGGGCAGGGCTGAGTTCGTCTGGGCACAGGTACACAGCCCAGACACCTGGGCGCTTGGGGTGGGCAGACGGCCAGCAGGCTAATGAATGGCACACAGAGAGGAGAGACAAGGGTGAATGGGACACATACAGCCGTGCTAGGGACCGGGCACAGCGCGTCCAAAACCACAGGAAGAGGGCACGGCCCCCGGGCCCTGGGCCCAGCATGCAGGCCCCCGAGCTGTCAGTGGGGGATTTAGTGGGCTCCACAAGCCAGCGCAGGCTGTCCAGGACCCTGGCGACCACAGAATAGAGCCCTATTCTGACGGGGGCAGCTCACTCAGGCTGTGTAGGCACTCGGGGTCGGCTCGTGGCTCAGGTATTCACAAGTGGTCAGGGCCCCTGACTCTAGGGGTCCCAGCATGAACAGGGAACCTGGGATAAAGTGCAGGGGCTCACACAAACCTACCAAAGGAGCCCCCAGGCCCCCAGGCCCTGTACCCCATCTTCCTGGGAGATGCAGCAAGTGGGGGAGGCACAGAGACCCCCCGCCACTCGGTGAGTGGGTTCCAGGCAGTGAATGATGGGTACGTGTCCCCAGACCTCCAGGCAAATGGGGTCACCTAGACTCCAAGGAGTGGGGTTCACAGTCCTGGAAGCCCAGATCCTCAGAACATGGGCCCTGCACCCAAAGAACCAGAACACACTGTCACGGTCAGAGCGGGGAGCAGGTACCAGTGCTCCAAAGATGGGGTGCAGCTTCTCCAGAAGTTCAGACGGGGTACAAGTTCCTCACATGCTGAGATTACAGCGTAACCTCCCCAGATATTCAGGAGACGGGGCAAATTCTGCCCTGGGGCTTGGATGATGGGGTCCAGTTTACCTCTGCTGTTGGAATGTTGGGGTGCAGCTCCCCAGGTGAACAGAGCATGAACGCACATAGGCTGGGACACAGAGAATGGTCTCAGGGTACAGAGGCAGGGCCGGCTGAGCACCCCAAGGCTGTCCCAGGCTCCAGGTGAGAGGGGCTCCCCAGGCAGCTGGGTGCACAGTGAGGTCAGCGCGGGCGGAGAGCACACGGGCCGAGCAGGCACGTCTCACTCATCTGTGCCAGCAGCACACGGCTCCCCGGCCAGTGTCTGCCTTGTGTTCCAACCTCAAACATTCCCCAGGCGCCCTCAAAGGAAGAGCCCCCGTCCAGGAGCCCCGCCAGGGTCTCCATGGGGCTGCTGGCTGCCAAGCCGCCGTCTCGGGGGCCGGGGGGCTGGCCGCGGGGCTGGGCGCGGGCTGCCAGCGCTGTTGGGTTTTCTCCTTCCTGCCCAGGAACCTCAGACGCCGTCTCGCCACGGAGGCGCCCTCATCCTGGGGAGGCACAGAGCCCTACACAGCCAGGCTGGGGAGCCGCTCACAGGCTTCCAGTCTGCTGGGCTCGGGCCCCAAGGTCCCCCAAAGCACAGGCGCCTGCCTGCTCAGGTGCCCTGTTGGCCCTGGACAGTGCCAGGGTGGCCCCTGACTCAGTTTCTTCTTAGGTCAGACTAAGGCCAGACCCATCTGCATGGAGGGATGTGGCCGTCCCTGTGCCCCACCCGCCGACCAGCCACACAGGCACACAAGTGCCTTACAAGCCACCCCACGGCCTGAGCATCCAGGGCCTGGGCCCCACCCATGCAGCAGGTTCTACGTTAAGCATTAACCAACCTACGTCTAGCTGCCAGCAGCAGATAAGGGGTTTGGTGAGACACCCTGGCCTAGGACCTGAGTGACTGGACCAGATTAGCTGGCCAGAGCACAGTGGGGGAGCTCGGATAATCAGGCCCAACTGAAGCAACAACCACTGAGGCTAGACTGCAGTGAGGACCTTGGCCACTGGCTCACCAGCCACCCGGGTGAGGGGTCACTCTTTGGGAAACCAAGAACTCTAGTGACTGGGGCAAAGGCACAGACAGGATGGCTTCCAGAATGTTCTCTGGTCCTGGAAGCCAGGTGGCAGCAGGACCAAGCAGGACCATGTGGCCCTCTGAGATCCACCCAGCATTGCTCAGGGCGGCCCCAGCCAGAGTGCCCTGCAGCCCCTGCCCAGCCACACCTCGCTCAGGCTTGCCGCGGTGGCCAGCAGGGCCAGAAGTCTGCCCCATGACTCAGAAGCCCACTTGGTGTGCAGCACTGCTCAAGCCAAGTCTGCCCCTCACCAGGTCAGCCTGCTGGGCCCATTGCCTCTCCAGCCTGGAGGACCCCTGGAAACAGGCTGGAGCCCAGACACTCAGACCTGGGCTTAAGGGGAGCCTTCCTCCCCGGGGGAGTTTCCCGGCTCCTGAGGGCCAGCAGTTCCGGCCGCGAGGTGGGGCTCCTGAAGCCCTGCCTCCCACGCTGGGCTTTCCTGATCCCTCGAGGCAGAGGGAGCGCCGGGCTCCAGCCACAGCAGCAAGCGGGCCTGGCCTCTTGGTGTCCAGGGTCTGAGAGGAAGGCCTGAGGCCAGCCAGCCAGGGAAGTGGTGGGCATCAGGTGAGGGGGCCACATGCCTGGGGTCTGCCAGCGGCTCGTGGGGTAATCTCGCTTTTCGGGGGGAAAGGCACACGGAAAGACACCCGAGTTTCAGCTGACTGGTGGTGGAGGAAACTAGTTAGCAGGCCTAACTAATCAATAGTAAGTGCCCAGCCTGGACTTTCAAAGAGTGGCACAGATCTGCCTGGGTTCCTGCCTGGGAGGGACTTCAGAGAGGAATCCAGCACAAAGCTGGCAGCCTGGAGGGCTTCCTGGAGGAATGGGGCTTGCTCAGGCCTCGAAGAGCTGGCGGGATGGAATGGGAACAGTGGGAGCTGATCTTGGCAGCCTGGGGAACCCTACCAGCAGGGTAGAGCAGAGCTGGGTGCAGAGGGACAGGGAGGGAGCCTGGGGGCGGGACCTCAACGTGGGAAGGACACCTGTTTCTCTCTCCTGGGAAAACTGCATTGTCCCCTAGAGAGTCTTTTCCTCTCGGGGCCACAGAAGACAGACAACTAATTTCAGGCAGCAGCATGAGAGGCCAGACTCCCCCTCAAGGAGGACGCTATCCCAGGCTGTCCCAAGGATGGCTCAGTCCCTGGGATGGGGTGGGACTCTCGGCTCTGAGCTACTCTGGCCCTGGACTCCTGGCTGCTTTCCCCTGGATGCCCAGTCTGGAGGCTGGCTGCTGCCCAGTGATGGGGACCAGTGGGGCGGACGGCGCCACCTGGTGGCTGTGTGCCTGCCTGAACCTTTACCACCATAGGAACCCAGGGGTCCGACGGGACCCTGTGGATTCTTCCAGCTCAGCAACTGGTGTCCTCAGGGTCCCAAGATCCTCCATGTTCAGCTTCCAGCCAACCCCTGTGGTCCTCTGCTGACTGGCTTTGCCAGGCCAGCCCAGGAATCCTGCCCGACCGGCAGCCCCAATCCACCATTTCAGGGTCCATCCCTGCCCTCTACCCCACCCTCCACTTTGATGAAGGGAGGTAGGACCCCAGGCAAGAGGGACTGAGGGAGGCCAGGCGGCCATACAGAAGCACACACTGATGGAGTCTGCCGGTGCTCTCCCGCGATCTCAGCCATAAAGTCTCAAAGGAGGCTGCTTCGGTCACAGAACGCCTCTCTGTGTGGAAAAGGTGGCTTTGAATTCTAATTAACAGGGAGCAGGGGGCTGTTTGGACCTTGCCGTTTTGTTCCAGGGACCCTGGGGGACCCAGTGAGACCCCTGAGGCTCCTGCCAGCTCAACCCATAGGCAACCACTGCGGGCGCTCTATCCTCGGGAACAAGAGGGAGGGCAGTGGGCTGAGGGCCCCCGACCAAATTATGAACTGAAATTATGAAGTTGGGGTGTGGAAACAAATTATAGACCAGATACACAATTTGTAGGGCAAGCATGGAATGAAAATATGCAGTCTCTTATTCAAAAATCAAGAATTTCAGGAGCAATGATAGGCATTCAACCCAGCAGGGGTCCCTGTCTGGGGTGGGGGTGCTCTGTGCTGCAGGTCGTAGCCCCAGAAGCCAGCCCACCCTTGCTTCCCTTTTTGAAGCCCATAACACCCCCAGGCCCTGCCCTGGGGTTGCATGGGCTCCGGCCTTGGTCCACGCTCCTGAACACTTCGCAGGGTCAACCTGTGTTCAGCCTCTGGCCGCTGAGGCCGGCTGTTCTGGGACCAGAGCTGCCCTCCTAGCCTACTGGCAGTGAGGCACTGAGGTTATGGGTGAGGGGCACCAGGAACGAGGGGTGCCGCGGGGGAAGGGAAGAGGGGGGGTTCCAAAAACTGGTTATTTCTGGGGGGCTGGCCCCTGAGGCCTGTAGGCTCAAGTGCTGGAATCCAGACTCTTGGCTGGCTACTGCCCTGGGGGCGGGAGGGAACTGAGCCAGAGCGGACCCTCCCTAGGGTCACAGAGGAACCCCAGCCCCCAGCTGGGGACCTGTCCTCCAAGCTCCTGGGGGCGGGACCACCCCCCCGGCCAGGTGTGCTTCCTCCCCAGCCCCAGGCAGGTGGGGTGCAGGGTGGGGCAGCTGTACCTCACCCTCCTTCCCACCCGCATGCCAAGGGGTGGGGGCAGGCAGGTAGGCGAGTCTGGGCAGGGCTGCGTCAGAGTGGAGGAATGTTCTGGCGCTCCCAGCTGCACCCTGCCCCTGCCTGCCCCCACCTCGCCTCATCCCCAGGCACTGCTGGCCTGGTGCCCACTAACAAATGTACCTGGGCCCAGGCCTGCTCCAACGAGCCCCTGCCCGCAGCCAGCCCTGTTCCCCAGACCCCCAGCTCACCCCCATGACCCCACAAAACTCCATGTCCATGGCGCCAAGCAGCCTCTGGGCCTGGGGCCACAGTGAGCAGGTCCACCTGAGAGCAGGTCCACCAGTGAGCAGGTCCACCTCTGAGTAGGTCCACCAGTGAGCAGGTCCACCTGAGAACAGGTCCACATGAAAACAGGTCCGCTCTGAGCAGGTCCACCTCTGAGCAGGTCCACCTGAGAAAAGGTCCACCTGAGAACAGGTCCCCTCTGAGCAGGTCCACCTGAGAAAAGGTCCACCTGAGAAAAGGTCCCCTCTGAGCAGGTCCACCTGAGAAAAGGTCCACCTTTGAGCAGGTCCATCTGAGAACAGGTCCACCTCTGAGCAGGTCCACCTGAGAACATGCAAACCCTAGCAGGCCCCGGCAGGAAGGGGGTGAAACCCCCACCCCATGAACAGGGAACCCAGGAAGGGCTCAGGGCCCAGGAAAGGGGCAGGGAGGGGGCTTCCTGGAAGGGGGACTTCCTGCAGTGGGGGAGAAGGTCCAGCTGGGGAGCAGCCATGAGACCGACCTGAGGCAGCCGGTGCTTCGGCCAAGGCCCTGTGCCTCCCTCCCTTTGGCTTGCTGTGCCCAGAACCCTTGTCCCTGGCCACCCCTGGCTCTTCCTCGCCCAGGCAGCCCCAGCATAGTTACTGCAGGCAGATGGGGCAGCAGGCAGGAGCCCGAGTGGCCATTCCAGCCAGGTGACCTGGCCACCTTGGCCATCTCTCTCGAGCCAGCAGGGCAGGAAGATGGGGCACCCACCTGGTCCCCCCAGCGCACCGGCCCCAGCTGGCACCACGGCTCTGCCAGGGCTCACTCCGGACCTCGTTGCCCAGACGCCCTGTGAGTGTGGAACCCGGAGCAGGGCGTGGGGATGGCATGGCCAGCTGGTCCCAGGGCGTCCACAGAGGCATCTCGGTCCCTGGCCCCAGGGCCCCGCTGGGCACTCGTCCTTGTGGCCCTGGCTGCTGGTGTGCTCACTGTGTCCTGCCTGCTGTGGACCTTCTGCTGCCGCTGCCGCCGCCGCCACAAGAAGCACCTCAGGGACAAGGAGGCTGTGGGCCTGGGCAGTGCCCGCAGCAGCACCACCACCCACCTGGTAGGAGCAGGTGCCTGTGCCTCCCTGGTGCCCAGCTCCATGCGGGCTCAGTACAGAGAGGGCAACGCAAGGTCCAGCCTCGGGAGCTCGGGGCAGCACAGGGAGTTAGGGATCAACTAAGCCCCCAGGGACAGTCTGATCTACCCAGAAGCAGGGGCAGGGAGGGCCCTCCTGGCAAGGCAAACGGGTAAAAAGGGTGAGGGAAGGCATCACAAAGGAGGGACAGATGATAGCCCGTGGGTCATGGGGAGCCACAGCAGGTTCTTGAGGAAGGTGGTGTTGCAACAGGGGTTGGGGGACTGGCCAGTCTTGCAGAGCTGAGCTCAGGAGGTGAGCCATCTGGCAGCCTGGCCTGGAGGTGGGAGGCTTGACCCACATCGTGGAGCTGCTGTTTGGGAGCACAGGGCTCTGATGGGGACATGATTCCAGGTGCAGCCAGATGTGGATAAGCGGCCAGGCACCCTGGAGGACCCTCGGCAGTGGGGGCGCCTGCAGCTCTCCCTGGAGTATGACCTGGGGAGTCAGGAGGTGAGGGCCCCTCGGCAGGCCCCGAGGTTCTGAGGCTCAGGAGGCTATGGTGGGCACAGTGTGGGGGTGCTGGAAAGCCCCTGGTGACCCGCTCTGCTGCCTCCCAGATCAGGGTGGGCCTGAAGCAGGCAGCTGACCTGAGGGCCAGGGGCACAGCGGACCCCTACGCCCGCGTCAGCGTCTCCACTCAGGCCAGGCATGGGCACGAAACCAAGGTGCACCGCGGCACGCTCTGCCCCGTGTTTGAGGAGACCTGCTGCTTCCACGTGAGTCTGGGCCGGGCAGCCTGGGTGGGCCAGGGCCAGGGCCAGGGCCAGGGTCCGACTCACAGGCCTGCTGGCAGGTCCCGCAGGCAGAGCTGCCCCGGGCCACACTGCAGGTGCGGCTGCTGGACTTCAAGCCCTTCTCGGAGCACCAGCCCCTCGGGGAACTCTGTTTGCCGCTGGGGGCCGTGGATCCGCAGCATGTGCTGGAGCGTTGGTACCAGCTGGGCCCCCCGGGGCCCGGAGAGGTGAGGGCCCAGGGTGGAGCAGTGCGGGCCAACTCCCCCCGGCAAGGACAGTCCTCCAGCCGAAGCCCTTCTTGACGTCCACAGCCCGAGCAGACCGGGGAGCTCTGCTTCTCCCTCCAGTATGTCCCCAGCTCAGGCCGCCTGACCGTGGTGGTGCTGGAGGGCCGAGGCCTGAGTCCAGGGCTGGCAGGTGAGGGCCATACTTGTCCACTCGGGAGAGGGCTGGCGGCCTGGTGCGGGACCTGGGACCTGCAACCCCTTCCTGTCTTCCCAGAGCACTACGTGAAGGTCCAGCTCATGGTGAACCGGAGGAAATGGAAGAAGAGAAAGACCTCTGCCAAGAGAGCCACGGCCACCCCCTACTTCAACGAGGCCTTCACCTTCCGGGTGCCCTTCAGCCAGGTCCAGGTGGGCTGGGGGCGCGGAGGCTGGTGGGGAGGACCTTCAGCAGGGCTGAACCGACCAGGCCTTTCTTCCTCTCCCCGTGCTGCCTGTCTGTGTAGAGCGTGGACCTGGTGCTGGCCGTCTGGGTCCGTGGTCTGCAGTTCCGAGCTGAGCCTGTGGGCAAGGTGCTGCTCGGCTCCCGGGCCTCCGGCCAGCCCCTGCAGCACTGGGCAGACATGCTGGCCCATGCCCGGCGGCCCGTTGCCTGGTGGCACCGACTAAGGCCTGCCAGGGAGGTAGATGGCATCCTGGCCCTGCAGCCCCGACTGCGCCTGCCAGTGCCCCACTCCTGAAACCATCAGGAGCCTCCGTTCTCCAGGGCACTCCTGGGAACCCTGTAATAAACACCTTCTTCCACCATGTGTGTTCTGCTGGGCCCTGGGGGGACAGGGACACAGAGCGGGGCTCTATCCCCAGCCATGGACCCTCCCAAGGATGGCGCAGGCTTTCCTCTCCAGACTCCTGGGGCCCTGAGCCTCTGCCCAAAGTCTGATCCCTGGGTGGGGGTGGGGTCCTGCAAGAGGCTCAGGTCCAAGCAGGGGGTTGGGGACCTCCCATCTGGTGGGCTGGCAATGGTATGGGAGGGGCCCGGAGCTGTCCCACAGGGACTTGGTGTGGGAACAGGGGGCGTTGTGGATGGGGACAGGCGAGTGAGGGGACCCGGCACCTTCAGGGACCAGCAGTTATGGACTCCCCCTTTCGGGCAGCAGGGGGCAGTAGACACCTTTGGAAGCTGCTTGGGGGCCTCAGGGGGAGCAGCCCTGGCCCAGGATGCACCTCCTAATCCCCGCACATCTGGAGGGCTTCAGTGCTCCAAACCTCCTGCATCTCGTGTCTCCTCTGATCCCCGTGGGCTGGGGAGCCTTCAGGGCTGGGCCAAGCGCCCCACCACTCAGAGAGGGTGCCAAGTCACGGCCGGTGCTTCTACAGGGTGGGGCCCAGGGGCGGATGGGGAAAGGGCCCTGGCCGAGTGAGAGGGCAGCGCAGGCCTGCCAGGCGGCAGAGGGGCCCCGAGCCCCCGCAGGTCAGAGAAAGGTTCCCAGGGCGGCACTGTGCTGTCCTGGGGTGGAGGACATGTTCCGAGCTGTCAGCCGAAGGCGCAGCAGGCAGGCAGGGCGCTGCGCAGGCCGGGGCGGCTCAACTGCTCACCCAGGGCCCCGCCCTGTTCCAGCAACCAGGCAGGAGGCAGGTCACGCAGAGGGAAGAGTCGCACCCCAGCCCGGGCACGGTCAGGGCCAGGAGGCTGAGTGTGGGCGTCCACTCCTCCCCAGGAGTGGGCTTGCAGATCTGCCTGAACAGCCAGCCCTGGGACTCGAGTGGGGGGCAGCCACCCAGCAAGCAGTGAGGGAGCCCTGTGGAAGCAGCTGTGGGGGAGTCCGAGGGGCATCCGACATGGACCTAGGCAGCCGGGTGCTGTGGGCAAGCTCGCGGTGGAGGAGGCTCCCCTGATGCGGGAGTTGGGGCCTCCCAAAGGCCCACACGCAAAGCCACCCAGTGTCCTCAGGGTCCTTGTTCCTTACAAGAACACGGGAGGATTCTCGAACTCGTCACTGAGCCCTAAATAGAGCAGCCCAACCGCACCCCCCCCCCCCCCCCCCCGCAAGACTTCTTGGACAGGACGGCAGCACGCGGCCAGCAGCAAGTGCCTGGGCTGGGCCGGGCCAGGCGGCCTGGGCAGGTGGGGAGGCCTCTCTGCTCTCTGTGCCCCCATTGGTCTAAGGAAGTCTCCATGCCCTTTCTGAGCAGGGGCCCAGCCTGGGGGAGGCCATTTATACCCCTCCCCCGGGCCCACCAGCCTACTCTCCACTGCTGGCCTGACCTCGCTCCCAGCCCTGCTGCCCAGACTCTAGGTGAGGCCCAGCCTAGCCCACTGAGGCCAGCGGATAAGGCGCTTCTCAAGTTTGCAGGACGGCCTGGGTCAGGGTCTTGAGGGTGTTGGGGGGCTGCTGCCAGCACCCCTCCCTGGGGGCTTTCACAAAGCAGGGAGTGAGAAGCAGCCGTTTGGGGAGGTAGCCAGGATGGGGCAGGGGTCTTGGGGGGCCCTGATGACCAGAGCTTGAATGGGGACACGGGCAGGAGTTTGCAGGTCAATGCTGGGACCTGAGCCCCCAGCCGCAGGGGCGTCTTCGGCATGCACTTGGGTCCAGAGCAAGAGGAGCAGAGTTAAAAATAACGGCACCGCGAGGGCAGCCACCTGTGCTGGCCCGTCCTCCCTCCCTGGGGACAGCTGCAACTCCTCAAGCCCTGCCTCAGGCATTTGGGAGCCTTGTGCCCTGGCTGCCCACCCTGGGGAACTCCTCCAAGCCCTTGCCCTCTGAGGAGGTCACGCTGGGGCCAGCAGGCAGGGGGAGCAGTGGACTTGAGGGCCACTGCCCTCGCCACCTGTCTGGGCTGGCCTCGTGTGGCACAGGCCCGACACCTCTGCCCCTTCTCTCCCCACAGGCTCCGAGCTCAAGACCTCAGGATGGGGGAGTAAGTGGCACCAGCACGGGGCCCCTACCGCCCCCACCCTCCCCTCATGGGGTGGGTGTCCCCACAGCTCCGCAGCAGCGGCCCCTGCCCACCCTGGCCCCATGAGCCCCTGATACCCCCACGCCGTGGCCACATGCTACCAGCATGGCCTAACCTCTCTCTTCTCTCCCTTTCCTGTCTTCCTCCTGGGACAGTGAGGAGGTAAGTACCCATTTGTCAGCCTGAAACCTGGAGGGGACATACCCCCCGGTTCAGGATAGGTCAGTGGGCAGCGCTGCCAGGCCGTGAGGCCCAAGGAAGATACTCCCGACCCCTGGAGACGCTGATGAAAGAGAGGAAGTGGCTGCCTGCTGCCTGGTGGGGCAGGGGAAGCGTGGCCGGGGCCTGGACACCCGAGAATCACTTCTTCTTTCTAATGTCTGCACCCTACGCACCTCCCCAGCCTCCCCCACCTCTGCGGCCCAGCCCCAGCCGCATCCCCCAGCCCCCTTCCCCAGCCACATGTTCCACCAGGCAAAGTGTTCAGCCACAGGCATGGAGTCCTTGGAGGAAGGCCCTGGGGTGGGGTGCAGGCCCTGGGGCCCTGCAGCCCCTGGAACCTCCAGGCTCAGCAGCCTGCAGGAGCCCCAGCCTGGCCGGCCTGACTCTGCCCCCTCCGCCCCGCTTTGCAGAAGCGCAACAGGGCCATCACGGCCCGGAGACAGCACCTGAAGGTCGGTACGGGCTGCGGGGGCCG
Source organism: Sciurus carolinensis (assembly GCF_902686445.1). Taxonomy (NCBI): domain Eukaryota; kingdom Metazoa; phylum Chordata; class Mammalia; order Rodentia; family Sciuridae; genus Sciurus; species Sciurus carolinensis. The sequence goes on from NC_062223.1 coordinate 1,851,439, forward strand.
CCAGGGGTGTGGCGGCCCGCAGCCCCTCACTGCCTACCTGCCACCCCACCCCGCAGAGCGTGATGCTCCAGATAGCGGCCACTGAGCTGGAGAAGGAGGAGAGCCGCCGCGAGTCGGAGAAGCAGAACTACCTCTCCGAGCACTGCCCACCGCTGCACCTCCCAGGCTCCATGGCCGAAGTGCAGGTACGGGCGCCACGCGCCCCAGGGGAGCACAGGGCGGGGGCAGGAGCTGGCCACAGCCGGTGTGGAGGGCGCCCACCCATGCCCACCCGCCCCCGCCCGCAGGAGCTCTGCAGGCAGCTGCACGCCAAGATCGATGCTGCCGAGGAGGAGAAATACGACATGGAGGTGAAGGTGCAGAAGAGCAGCAAGGAGGTGAGCGGCTGGCTTTGGCGGTGCCGGCACAGGGCAGGCGCGGGGCGCGGGGCGCGGGGCGCGGGGCACAGGCGGGCGCCCGCACCCACCCACGGGCCTCCCTCCTGCAGCTGGAGGACATGAACCAGAAGCTGTTCGACTTGAGGGGCAAGTTCAAGAGGCCCCCGCTGCGCAGGGTGCGCATGTCAGCGGATGCCATGCTGAAGGCCCTGCTGGGCTCCAAGCACAAGGTGTGCATGGACCTGAGGGCCAACCTGAAGCAGGTCAAGAAGGAGGACACAGAGAAGGTGAGCCCGACTGCCCCGCCAGGGCCCCGCCGCAGAGGGACCGCAGGGCGGGTGGCGGGGCCTGACATCTCCCGGCCCCCCAGGAGCGGGATCTGCGCGACGTGGGCGACTGGAGGAAGAACATCGAGGAGAAGTCCGGCATGGAGGGCCGGAAGAAGATGTTCGAGTCGGAATCCTAGACTGCCTGCTGCCCCTCCCCAGGCCCCAGTGCCCAGCAGAACCCACTGGGGAGGCGCCCAACACCCAGCCCAGTATGGTGGCACCTGGCCTCGGCCTCATCCCAGTGGTCAATAAAGGATTGAGACCCCACGACTGGTCTGGTTTGGTTCTTCCCTGGCCTGCGCTGGCCTGTAGCCCTTTAGGCTCGGGGCGGGGGGAGCCCGGGAGAGCCCCATGTGGGATCCACCCCAGGCTGCACTCCCGTTTCCTCAGGCCCGCTCTGGACACGTCCACTACCACAGGGCCCAGAGAAGGCCCTGAGGGCCCCACCACGTCTGCTGGGGAGTCCCAAGGGGAACTCACTGCATCGTCATCAGAGGTGTGCGGGGTCCGAGGAACCTCCTTAGAGGGGCACAGGGCCAGGCTAGGACTTGGCAGGCACCCCCTCCCCCGCCTCTCCCTCCCTTTTGAGGCCGGAAGCTGGAGCCACCTTGGGTCCCTGTCTGCTGTCCCCGTGTTCCCGCCCACATCAGTGTGGCGTGGTGTCCTTTCCTGGGACCTCGAGGTATGCTGTGCCTGCCCCTGGTCTGGGCACTGGGACCGAGTCCTCACTCTGTCTGCACAGGACTAGTGATGCCACTCCCCACTGTGCCAGGGGGCCTGAGCACCTTGGCTTCGGTGCTTGGCTGCAGAGTTAGGCCACGGGCCAGGCCCCAGACCCTCCCACAGAGGCATGCAGGTCACCTGGGCAACAGCCCTTCCAGGTGCCTGTGCCCACCGGGCAAGGGCTGGGTCCTTCATCTTGTGCTAGGACTGACAGCAGGTCCAGCCTGGCCACCCCCTGGGCCCAGAGGAGCTCGCCTCTGGTTTCTGTTCAACCCAGGCCCTGGCTGCAGCAAGAACAGTGTCCCTAACAGTCCCTGACGAGAGCTCCGCAGCAGGGCTGGGTGTAGGTCGCCCTGTGCCGTGGGCCCTCAGCAGCCCCTCTGCACAGTCTCCAGCGGGAGCCCAGGGAGGCTGCCAGCCCTTGCCCTCCAGAGGTCCTGTGCTGGTCTGCAGGGTTCCTGGAGGTAGTAAGGGCAGTGGCAGGTCAGCCCGGTGCCCTGGATGGCCTCACTGCGGACAGCTTCCTCCTGCCCACCCAGCTCTGGGGTGCCTACTGCACTCCTGTCAAGTACCCTGAGGACTCCCCAGCTTGGGGATCCTGTCACCCCAGCCCGAACTTCTGCCTGGGCACCAGCTCCTGCAGGGGAAGACAGCTCTCTGGAAAGAGCCCTTGTGCAGGGCCGGCGACTGGGCGCTAGGTGGGCACAGGTGCAGGGACAGGCTTTCGCACACGTGGCAGAGCATGTTGGCACTCGGGCCCCTCAGGTCCCGTGAGTAGGGCCCACGCCAGCCTGGGGTCGGGTGCCTTCATGGTGACATGCCAGAGCAGTCCCCAGGGACGATCAGGGAGGGAGGTGAGCAGGAGGAAGCAGGGTGTTCCAGGCCCAGGCGCGTCCCACCACTGGGACCCCACACCCAACGGGCAGGACTCAGCCTCTCGTCTGGGCTGACGCTGCAGGAAATTCCTTTTCATTTTAAGGCAAAGGCATAGAAATGACTGGGATAGGCAGGCTGAGCAGGGGCAGAGCAGGGCAGAGCCCCTGAGCTTTGGAGTTGGGCTGGATAGAGGACACGTGGACACCTGTTCAGGTCTAATGAAGGAGCAAGTGAAGTAAGGAGGCTGGTGCGGTCGACCAGGCCAGCAGATGACGTGACACGGGCCCAGCTCTGCCCCGGGCCAGGTGCTGCCCTGCGGCCCACGGGTGATTCAGGTGTCCCAGCAGGAAGGGCACAAGTCCACAGAGAGCAAGGACCCAAAAGGGCGATTCCTGTGAAGCACCTAGCTCAACACCTGGCCGGCACTGTCCTTGTCCAGCCTTGCTTTCTGGAAAGATCTCAGCAGGTGGAGAACAGGCAGAGAGCAGGCAAGACTGGAGGCAAGACGGGGGATGGAACCTAAGCCCGCACTCTCGCCTGGGGAAGGGGGTGGATGGAGACGCTGAGACCTCAGGCCTTGGTGCCCGGGCAGGCATGGAGCAGTGTGCCCCTTCTCCAGGGTTCCAGAGCATCAGGGAGCAGCGGTGGACCTGTGGGCTTGGGCCTGTAGGAGCTCTGCCGGCAGAGGCAGCAGAGTGGGGCTGGCCGGAGGGCAGATCAGGTGCCTCGGAGACAGAGACGCAGACTAGGTGCAGATCTTGGCAGATGCGCCGGGCGAGTCTGAGGGCAGGAGGAAGCAGGGAGCTGCGCCTGCGGGTGAGGCTGGAGGTCAGGGAGGGCAGGCCACAGATGTCACAAATGACCTGTGCCTGGCCATGCTGGGGGGAAGTGGACAAGGCACATAAAACCATGCTTTCCAAATCACGGCTGCTGGAGACCAGGGGAAGGAGGGCTGGAGTGAGGAGGCCAGCAGCGTGGGCACCTCAGCTGTCTCCCGCTGGACGCCCAGGAGCCAGGAGCAAGAGGGCGGGGCTCCGAGACCCTCCCCTTCCAAAAGCCCAGGGCTCCCTGGAGACACAGCGGTCTCGGGGCTGGGCGGGAGATGCACAGAAGAATCTGAGTTCTTTCTGCACCAGGAAGGCCACAGGCGGCTCAGACAAGGTAAGAGGAAGCAGGGGAGCCGGCTGCGGGCCAGAGACGGTGAGAGGAAGTCAGGTTCAGCGTGAGGCCCTGGAGCACAGCCAGGCTGGCCAGGGCCCTGCTGGTGTTGCCTAGTGCTGGGGTAAGAGAGCCGAGGGTTCGGGTTAAAGGGGGACAGGAGGGAAGGGAAACCGAGAGGCACCTGCACAGAGAGGGGCAGAGATGACAACAGGGGACGTGGAGGCGAGGGCGGGTGACGAGGGTTCGGGGCTCCCTCACTGTCCTTGTTCTTGAAACTTCTCTGGAAACTTGAGATCATTTCCCAAAGAGTCAAACTTCTTCACCTGCTTAGACAATAAAATTCTTAAATGACAACAGAAAAAATTAAGTAAAGAGCCAACAGGAGCCGGTGATGAGACTTCAGAGGCCAAGGTGTGGCCGGAGGGTGCTGCAGCCCAGGGAGCCATGCTGCTCGGGAGGATGCAGGCCCTGCCCCAGTCCTGGGAGCTCCTGAGGGTCAGAGGAGTCCACACCACTCAGTGGACCCCTTGGTCACGGGTGGCCACCACCTCCAGGGACAGCAGGAGCAGAGGCCAGACGCTGGACAGAGCAAGGGACAACAGGGTTCTTTGGGGCATAGGTGGGATCAGTGGAGGCAAGGTCTGGGGTCTGGACTCCCCACCTGGTCAAGAGGGCACCAGCAGTGGGTCCTGCAGGCTAGAGCACCCCCAGATGCCCACCTGCCGTGGCACCTCAGCCACTGGGCACCAGGACCCAGGCCAGCCTCTCCCTCCGTCTCCAGCCCTGCCTCACCCCAGTGACCTCCCCAGCTATGTCCTCTCAGTCCCCAACACCAGCTGGGCCCTGGCCAGCCTTGGTGTGCTCCAGGGCCTCACCCACCTCCTTGAACCCCTCTTCCTGGCTCTGGCTTTCCACCGGCCCTGAGCCCTTAGCGCTGGTCTAGGGCTCAGACTCCACTCCACCCAGATGCTCACAGCCTCCCGGCCTCAAGAGGAGAAGGGAGCACTTGGCTCTCAGGATGGGCACAGGTACCCCCGCCTCCCACCGCCCTCCCGTGGCTCGGTCTCTCCTGAGGGCCGCCCAGCCTGCCCCCAGCCCCGGTCCAGGCTCCCGGGCTTCACAGCCCCCGACCCGCAGTCTCGGCCGTTCTCCTGGTGATTTTCCAAACTGCCACTGACTAGCTCCTCAGCCGTGTGACTGGCTCTCTCCCACTAGGAGGTGAGCTTGGTGAAGCAGGGCACATGGTGCTATTCCTTGTGTCTCTGAGGCCAGGCATCGGCCCAATGCCCTGGGACGCCCTTCCAGCAGATAAAGCCACCAGACCCTGGGGCGGGGGCAGGGTTTCCCTGTCCATCACCCACATGTCCGTCACCCGCCTTGGGCTGCTCACACGGCAGTCTCCAGGGGACAGTCCCCAGCTTGCAGGGCTAAGTGTGGCTGTTCCAGGAGCCCAGGGACTGCCTCTCCACCGTGGCCGTATCTCTAGGGACACATGTCCTGTGGCCACAGCTCTGATGCCACGTGCCACGGGAGCCAGTCCCCCTGCCCTGGCACTTAGGCTGGGCCTCTCTCTCCACTGCACCAAGCTGTGAAACAAAGCCAGGCTCCCTCGGACCTCACGCCACTGCCTAGGGCACCTTCTGGGTCAGCACCCTCTGATTCCCGTGTTTCCTCTTTGCTTGGCTACTGCCCATTGCAGGGCCTCTCCACTGTCTGTGAGGGGCTCTCACCTCTCCCTAAATCCACTGGCCTCCCTTCAGCCCTACCTTACTGACCCGTCCACTCTGAATCCGTCCTCAGGTCTCCTTCCTGGCCTGGGGCGAGTTCCTGCCTGTTTCCTGGAGGGCAGAGAAGCACCAACTGGCCTGCAGAGAAGTGTCTGCCCCCTCAACCCTGCTGGCCAGGCTCGACCCGTCCATCCCCCACGCACCCCGTGGAAGTGACTCTGCACACAGAACCTTTGCGGGGATCCACTCCACCCTCTGGTGGGCCCAGCATCCCCCGATGCACCTTCTCTCTCCCTACCCCTACATCTTGAGGCCATGGAAGCGGAGGCCATGGAGGCTGGCCCCCACACAGACTCCCTTTCCTCCAGGGGCACGTCTTCAGCAAGGGAACCCCCTGGGGGGAAGGTCTGGGCCTGGGACCTCCCCTGCTTCCCTAGGTCTCTCTCCAGCCCCTGCCAGCCGAACACAGAGGACCAGGCCACTCAGGTCCCTGAGGGTGGAGCCTGGGGTCCCAGGACAACTGTGGCTGAGACCCTCCCCAGGCCAGGCCTGAGAACACTGGGCAGTGAAGAACTGGCCTGTCCACCCTGAATCCCACTTTCCTCGACCCAGGGGTGCGACCACTCACTACGGGCGTCTTGCTTATGTGACCAACCTCACCCCTGTGGGAGTCTCCCGGCAGCCGCAGCAGACGGCCACCACCGTCCCCTGTCCTGGGGCTGGAGTCCAGGATGCAGGTACCTCTCCTCCCTGTGTCCTCACCTGGTCCTCTGTGTCTGTCCTGGTGGATGTCGTGCTTGATGAGGGCCACGCTAGCGACTCGCCTCTTTAGGGACGCGGCTCGTGCTCAGCCACGTTCTGAGGAACGGCACGAGGGTTCCGTCCTGTGCTGGTCGGGGGCGTGGGCACCCTCCAGTCCTCAGGCCCAACTCTCCCAGCCCGCACCACACCCCACCCACAGTCCCTCCTGGGCCTGAGCCCTCCGTGTCTTCCTGCAGAGACGTCCATGAGCTCTAGACGGCTCCGGCTGTCCCTGCAGCTCCACTCTGCCTGGCCACGGCCCGCGGTGCAGCTTGCTGGCTCCCAGGCTGCCTTGGTGTCCCCAGGACAAGCCAGGCCATGGACACCTGAGAGCTTGCCTGGTGCAGGCCAGAGCCCCCTGGGACCAGTGGTGCCGGTTGCTCAGGCTGCAGTCACCATGCTGCCGTGGTCCCCTGGTGTAGGGTCCATGTCCTGGATCTCGTCCCCACGTCCTGGACTCTCCTCCTGGATCAGCCCAGCCACTCTGTCCCCTAGGCGTGTGGCCCTGACACTGCCAGTGGTCCGCCTGCCCCCATGTCGCGTAGAGAGGGCCCATCTCCCCTCAGCCCTTCCGCCATCGACAGGACACCCGAGGCTGGGGCCTTTAAAGGACAGAAATCCATTTTATGCTGGTTCCGAGCGCTGGAGGTCCAGGGCCAAGACTCTGGGGGGCGTGGTGTCTGGCGAGGGCTCTCTGCTCAAGGAGGGCAGCTCGTCTCCGCAGCCCCACTTGGCAGAGGGCAGGGGGCACGGGGCCCCGGCCGTTCCCCTGGCCTCTGTGCCGCCGGCATCCTGCAGGAGCCCGAGCCTCCACGTGCCCCTCAGAGCCCCACCCGACTGCTTCCCCCTCCCACATCTGAGCTGGGCCACAGTGCTGGCCACAGCTCCCCGCCGGCCGTCCCTCTGCGACCCCCATGGGTGCGACACTGTCTCCCAGCAGGGCCTGGATGTCATTCTGCCCCAGCCCCTTGCCCACCCGCTGGGCGGTTCCTTGTCCCCAGTGCCTCTTGGACTCCCCTCTCCCTCCCCCCTCGCCAGGCCCCACACCCCTGCCCACCTCAGGGCTGGCCTGCAGTCTGTCCCCTGTGCAGCTGTGGATGGCCTCAGAGGTGGACTTTGTCCAGCTCACCCCCTCCCGAAGCTCTTCAGAGTGGTCCCCAGGGGCCTGCAGGCTCTGCCCAGCAATCCTGGGCTCCAGGCCACCTGCAGCCCGGGCAGGCTTCCCTTGGTCACTTCGCCTGGACCATCCCATGTCCCTCTGCCCTGCCCATCTCACCGACTTCCTCCTGGACCACTGGGCTCCACCTAGCTGCCCACCGCATCCTGCCACAGTGCCTAGCACCTGGGTGGCCCTCTGTCCCTCGTGTGCTGCTTGACCGTAAGCTGCTTGCTGGACCCTCACCAGGCCTGAGGACAGGGGCTGGACATGGTGAGGTCCCACTCCCACATACAGCCTCAGGGTTTGAGGGAACGATTCCAAGTGAACCAAAAGTTGCGTCTGATTCTTGGGGAGACGCTCAGCTCCTGGGGTCCTGCTCCCGAGTCCGCTGCCAGCAGAGCCTCTGCAGCTTCAGGAGCTCACACGGGTGCCCGATGGGTGCTGGCCCCACCAGGGACGCTCTCTGGTCTGCCTGCTGGCCAGGTGCAGTGGGAGTGGGGCAGAGGCCAGGGCCTGGCTGGGAGGGGGAGGGGGAGGGCCCACGGCCTGTAGCTGACTCTGCTCTGGTTCCCTGCGTGTGGGCCTTGGGAGGCCCGCGCCTGGCACGAGAAGAGGGCGGGGTCCTCAGCAAAGGGCCCAGGAGTGGACGGGCTGGACGGAGAGCTTGGGGAGCAGGGCTCGGGCGGAAGGAGCACCTCTCCAGGATTTGGGAGTGGCTGGAGTCAGCGATGTCCTGGCCTTCACTTCCTCTGATATGAGGAGGGGCCCGGAGCCGTGGCTGGGGTGACTGCATGTGGCCCCACAGTGTCCAGGCTCCCAGCATCCTCATGGCCTGCTGGTCCTGGAGGACAGGGAGGGTGGTCCCACCCCACTGGACAGACAGAGGGGTTATTCAAAGGTCCTGTGGCACCACAGATGGGACTGGAGCACCATGGACGCTGGAGGCTGGACCCTCCCAGTCTGGTCCCTCCCAGGCTGGAGGCCCTGTCTCAGCTTCTCTGCTCCTTGGGGCCCTTGGTCCCTTGTGCGTGGAAAGGTCGCCGAGCTCCCCCCATCATGCTGTGCTGTGCTCCCAGCATGTGACAAGGGCACCAGTCACGCCGGAACGGGACCTTCCCTGCTGACCTCACCTTCTGTCACATCTGCAGCCACCCTGTTTCCAAATATGGTCCTGGAGTCAGGACCTCAGCGGACGTAGCAGGAGGGGCAGGTTCCTCCCTTGGCCAACAAGGAAGCACATCCCCTTCAAGGGCTGGGGTCTGGCTAAAGCTTGGAGGGTAAAAACTACCATCTCAGATGGGACTAAAAAGTCGGTCCAGGCGAGCTTGGAGGCACACGACTGATCCAGCGGCTCTGGAGGCTGAGGCCCAAAGCCAGCCTCAGCAGCTTAGCAGGGCTCTGAGGAACTCGGCGAGACCCTGGACGACTTTGTGAGTCCCTGTCCCAAAATAAAAAAGGACCAGGGACATAGCTTCGTGGTGAAGCACCCCTGGGTCTAACCCCCCACCAAAACCAGTGGTCGGGCAGGTCACAGTGGGCCTCCAGGTCCTGAGTGTCCTAGTCCCTTCTCTGTGGCTGTGACAAAATGCCTGACGGGGTGATTTATGAAGCACGGTGGTTCGTTGAGCTCAGGGTTCTGGGGGTCAGGTCCAGGAGCACGGTGCCGACATTGGATGCTTCTTTGAGGTCTCACAGTCCATCACAGGAGAGAGGATGAGCCTCGGAGAGGCCGTGCAGCCACAAGACAGTGCCCTTCCATGATGTCCCCCACTCCCTGACGTGACTCCTCGACATGCCACCCTAGTCCTGCTTCCAACATAGGCGCGTGGGGCACCTCTTTCGCCCCAGCTCCAGGCCCCCAAGGGTAAGGAGTGGGCCAGCCTTCAGGCAGTGGCCAGGAGAGGGAGGACAGGGGCCTCCGCCGGGCCTCCTCCTGTCTCCTCAGAACAGTGGCTGGGGTGAGCGGGGACTGGGGCTCCCAGCCGGGAGCCTGTGGGGATCTCAGCATGGGCTCCAGACGTGGCCATCCCAGAGCGAGCCTCTGGGCTCTGCCAAGGTCATGTGCACCAAGGGGAATTGGGGTCCCCGACCAAATGAGGGAACAGAAGTCCAGGGGTGGGCAGTGAAGGGGAAGCAGCCAGCTGCCCTTGGGCCTTAGGCCTTCCTGGTGGCCCCAGGCCCGCCCCGCTCAGGACTGCCAAGTGCTTGTGGCGTGGGGCCCCCGTGCTAAGGGCTGGTGTGGCGCCTTCACTGCCTCTTAAATTGTGTGCTGGTGGGTGGGTGCTGCTGGCCTCCGGGCCTCTCTCCTACCCCTCTATGCCTCAAGTCCCTGCGGTTGGGTTTCTCAGGACACCCGCTGGGTGGGACTGGGCAAGATGGCACTGGGCCCAGGGTGTTTCCCTGGGGAGCCTCTGCTGCCCCATGGTTGTCCGGCCTAGTCCACAACACCTCCGCCAGAGTCCCCCCAGCGGCACATCGGGGCCACACCACCCACCACCCCCTGCTGGCACCACTGCCCAGCCCCCCAACCAAGGACAATGGAGGGTGGAAATGGACTCAGTCCACTCTCAGTCCTGCCAACACCACCCAGGAAAGTCCCCGAGACTTCCCCCCAGAGCCTGGAGACTCCAACCAGCTTCAGGGACAGTTCCAAGAACCCAGAGCACAGAGGTGAGGGGCAGTGGAGTCCAAGGGACCCGGGAGAGACGGAGACCTGATGGCACCCAACAACTGGGATGGGCAGGGCAGGGCAGAGGCTGCTTGCAGAGCGTAGGCCTGCCCAGGAACACGGACCACACAGATGCCCAGGACGTGACCCCCAGGCAGAGAGCAGGCCCGCCGGATCAGGGGGCACAAGGTCGGGCCTCCGGGAAGACCTCCTCTGGACATGTCAGCCCCCTGGGGCTCCAGGGGGAAGCAGTGTCTCACAAAGGCATTGGGGGCCAGGGCGGCTGGCAGGGGCCCGGGAGGTGCTGGGTGTCCCAGCGGGGCCGCACCGGCCCTGAGCGGCAAGGAGCTGCCCGGCCCCACCCCTCCCTGTCCCCTCTTCCGTCACCCTGGGCGCCTGCAGCTTGCTTAACGCTTCCTGAGGGGTGGTTTGGGGTTTACCGTTTTTTTTTTCCTCTCCTCTTGCAGCAACAAATTAAAAACAACACCCCAACCCCAGCCGATAGGTCCCGAACCTCAACCTGCGGCGGAAGGGAGAAGTGAAACCTAGCTGGGCGGGGGCCCAGGACGGCTGCGCCTGCTAGACGCTCGAAGCCCTGGCACACACCACACCGGGCGGGGGTCCAGACGTGAGGACATGGCGGAGGCTCCCAGCGACCTGGTCTCTGAGGAGCGGGAAGACCTGCTGGCCCAGGAAGGCACGGGGTAAGGGTGTGGGGCCGTGGCCTGGGCTTTGCAGCTCCCCTGCGGTTCCAGAGGTGCCTCCTGGGACCCTCCTCACCGCCAAGGTGGATGGCCCTCTGTCTGCCTCTGCAGCGTGGCCTCCCCGTGAGCCTGTAGCGTCCAAAGCCCAGGACAAGGACAGAGGGGGCAGGCTGGGCACCTGGGCCCGGCCCCTGGCTCCCGGCCCACAGGCCCGTGCGAGGGCTGCTCTGTCCTGAGACCCTGGGGGGTGGCCAGGCCTCATGGGGAGGGGAGGGTCGCCGGCCCTGGTGGTGGAGGAGTCCCAGGATGCGGGCAGATGCCTGTCCTGGGCATCAGTCTCGGTGCTGTCCACTGAGATCTGAGGGGAAGTGGGCAGAGGCTGCGTGTGGGTGGCTAAAAGGAAAAGAAAAGAAAAGAGACCCCTGGTGCGGCCGCGCCAGACCTGCGCAGAGAAACCCGAGGGCTGCCAGCCTGCTCTGGAGCCGCCGGACACCTGTCCTGCGCGGGGGTTGGTGTGAGGGCTGGGCCCCTTGGGGAGGCCTGTTGGTGGTCAGACGTCAAGGCCCAGTGTGGCCCTGCGCCTGAATTGCCTGGATATCCATCTCAGAGGACTTGGGGGCAGGCAGGGCACTGAGGAGCCCAGGGGCTTGTTCTGATGGTCAGAGGGGTGGGGAGCCTGGGCTGGGGGACTGGAGGCCGGCCCAGAGCCGGACAGTAGGGCTGCTGCCCAGTGATGTGGGAGGGAAGGAGCTGGATGCAGGTTATAGGGCGATGGGGAGACCCCGGCCTGAAGCTGCTGGCAGGGCTGTGGGCAGGGGTGACCTAGGGCTCTGCCTTGTGCTGCTGTGCAGAGCCCCGTCTAGCAGTCGGGTCTCCACCACCTCTGGCCGGCTTGCCAAGTGGATCTGGGCCCTGCTCCTTGCAGATGGCAGGTGGCAGCTCCGCCTGAGCCCACGGGAGGCCAGGAGAAGGGAGCCGAGTGCGTCTGCGGTGAGGGAGGGGCAGGGCTGCCTGCCGCCAGCCCTCGCTGCACACGCTGCTTTAGCTTGTGGGCACCAAGGGCCCTGGAATGGCAGCAGAGGCAAAGGAGGCTGAGCAGAGGCTGGGCCTGTGAGAATGCGGGGCCTGGCCTAGGCCGTCAGGGCCACATGCCCCATGGAGGGCTCCATGAAGCCTGTCCCCCAGGTAGGGGCAAGTCAGCATGAGGGGCCACGGAGGGCCAGAGGATGCCCTGCCCAGAGGGCACGCCCCGCCAGGACACAGGCTGCTGGTTCTCAGACAGGGAGGCTGGGTGACAGCTGTGTCCCAGCCGGGAAGGGTGAACTCATGTCGGTGCCGTCCCCCGTGCTGGACTTGGCTCCTGCCGCCTCATGCCCATAGAAGGACACCGACTCGGTGGCCTAACGGGCCCGCCTTCCTCCTCAGCCCATCCTTGGCCACGCCCTCCCAGCTGCCTCGAATGCGCCCAAGACCCGGCAGGCACAGCTGATCCCCCGGCGCTGGGTGCAGGTCCGGGGTCTGGGGCTGCCCTGCGTCAGGTCAGTTAGGAGCTGGCCAGAGACCCAGGCAGACCCTCCTTGGACCCTGAGGGTCGGGGCATCCCCCAAGGACCCTCCCCAAAGTGCGCGGAGGGAAAGCGTGACACTGACGGGTCAGAAAGGCCCGCGGCGGGTGGGGCCGTCCTCCTGTGAGGCGGCTAGATGACTGGGGTTTTCCTCTGCAGGGTGTCAGAGAAGCCCCTCCCGGGGTCCCCAAGAGGGCCATGGCTGGGCAGGGTCAGCAGGACTGGAGTAGAGCGGTGGAGACCAGGGCCCTGCACCCAGGCCCACGCGGGCGGAGTCCCTCCACCGGGAGGGCAGGCGGGGCCCATGGCCCACCCTTCGGGACCACAGAGCCTTGTTTCCTCCTGGGTGCTCCCTCCCTACACCTGCTGCCCAGCAGCCGGTCATCAGCGTGCTTGCCTTTGTTCCTTGGGGACAGGATGTGACATTTGCACAGGGTTCCAGGCTGATGCAGAGCACTTTTCCCTTCTGTGGTCCCCCATGTGGCCCCCAGAGCAGGGTCACCTGTACTGTGCCACAGTCTTCAGGGGCCCTGGAGGGGGCAGGTGATCACCAGGTACCCTCAGGGTCCTGGATTCAACATGTCCAAATCCCGGAGCTCCATGGGGTCCCTCGCACCCACCCTCGTTAACACCGAACCTGACCGCCTGGCTGACACACACCCAGGCCCAAACCAACGGCAGAGGCCTGCCACCTCCTGGAGACATCCTGGCCTCCCCTCGGGCCTCCCGGGGCTCACTGCATAGAAGAGGCCACCTCCTGGAGTGCCTCTCAGGCCCACAGTGCCTCCCTCCACAAGCCATGGGGTGGGAAGGGTGTCCTGGTCCTTTCCTGGGCCGTCTGACCCTCTGACCTCTGAACCTCTGAACTCCAGCTTGGAAGCCTCAGGAGCCTTCACCTGAGGAGTGGGCGTCCACACAACAGAACCTGCACCCCTTGCCCTGGGAGGGGACTGGTCACCTATCCCACCCTGGACGGGGTCTGTGAGGGTGGGAGAATTGGGGCCAAGCCCCTTTGCCCAGGCTGCTGGGGTCTAGACCTGTAGGCAGCAGGGCCAGGCCGGCTCCCTGAGGGCCTCCTCGCCTCCCCTGGGTGGGGAGGAGGGAGGCCCAGCCCAGCCCAGGGGACAGGTAGCCGCTTCCTCCTGAGCTGGGGCAGGCGACCACGGGCTTCTCTCAGCTTCTGACCTTTCTGCTTCCCGGCGTGGGAGCAGGTGCCTGGCACGGGGCCCCACAAGCCCTATGCCTGCAGGTTCTGGGAGCCAGTAGCCTGTCCCTCCTGCTCATTCATGACTTCATTGTCCCCTTATGGGACAGTCCTCGGTCCCCACACGCAGGACCAGGAAGGTCTTAGGGACAGGAAGCTTAGGATAGAATGCCTGGCCAGAGTGGCGTTCTGAGTCTCACAGTAGTTGCCCACCCTCTGCTGCCTGCCCGCCTCTGCCTCGGTTTCCCTGAGAAGACGCCAGAGGGGCTGAGCAAGCCCCTGGGGAAACGCGGGTCTGGGCCAGTGGCGGTCTCGGGTGGCGGTGCCTGTGGTCTTTCCCAGGGAGCGCTTGGGCCGGTGGGGAGGGTGGGCTGGGCACGGCCCCTGCACGCGGGGCATCTGCTGCTCTGACCAGGTGAGCCCGGCCTGTGGGGCTTCAGGGTCTCCACCTGTCACCACTCAGACCCTCCACTCGACCACGTGCGTCCTGAGACCTTAAATGCAGGCTCTTGACTACATTCCGTAGCCGGGGGAGGGGGTCCAGGACCCTCCCGCACAGACAGGTACCCCGAGGCTCTGTTGAACAGTGTCTCCCCTGGGTGGCCTCCAGAGCTGGTTGGGAGCGTGGCTAACACTGCTGTGCCTGGAGGGGCTGGGTCGGCGTCTCCTGTGGGCTCCAGCTGGGGTGCTGGCTGCGCTGGGCCGCCCCGCATGGGGGGTCCATGCCCCCAGTGTGTCATGCTGCCCGTGCGGGCTGCCAAGGGGCCAGAGATGCACATGGGCGCAGCTCAGGCAAAGCAGAAGGTCTTGAGTGGGTTCTCTCCAAGGTTCTGAGGCAGCCCAGCCTCAGCCCAGCCCGGCCCTCCTGCCTCAGGGAGCCTGCTCGGCAGGGGTTTCTGAAGGCCTTCTGGGAGACGGGCCGGGACTACAGGGCGACCACAAGGGGGTTCCCAGCTGCCCTGAGGTGGATAGAATCAGGACCTCTGGATGAGGCTGTGATGAGACCCAGATGGGTCCCTTCTCAGGGTCAGCATCTCTCCAGCCAGGCACTGGGAGAGCGCCTCGGAGGGCTGGATGGAGCTGAGCTCATAGGGGACCAGGGATGGGACAGCCCGGCCCCCAGCCCTATCCAGAGGTGGGAAGGTGGGAAAGCCTCTGGCCCTGCCCTGGGCCAGGCCAGTCCTGGACAAGCTCCTGCTGCTGACTGCCTGCAAGTTGGTGGGGAAGGGAGCTATCTGACGCCACTGAGTGGCAGAGGGGCTATCTGGATGCCGGGAGTGGCCTGTGTCCCCCAGAGAGCCCAGAATGACTAGGGAGGGCCTGGGGTTCTGCCCTCCTCTGTGCAGGGCAGGTCTGTAGAAGGCTGGCAGGGTCAGCCCCTGACACCCCACACCCTAATCCTGGGATCTCTGGTTGCTCAGTGTGGAGGGAGAGCGTGTACGCGCACACACACACACACACACACACACACACACGCATGCACTCACACGTGCACACACGCATGTGAAGGGTGTCAGGAGGACCCATCTGCCAGCTGAGGTGGGTCCTAGATCCAGTTCCATGGCTTCTCCAAAGGCTACATAGGTGAGTCAGGGATCCCATCCCTGGCAGGTGGGGCCTCAGATCCTGCATCTTCCTACCTGGGCAAGAGCAGAACCCTTGTCCCAGCTGAGTCTGTGCCCCACCTCCTAGACAGGACCTACTCTTGGAGGGTGGCCTCCAAAGAAACCAGCGGCTGCTGGGCTCTCCTCTCCTCCGGTTCTCTCCTGGAAAGAGCTATGACTCCTGAGATGAGTGAGTTCAGCCAGTTTGTTCCTTAGGAATCTGGAAAGAAGCCTTTCACATTTCTCCTAGCCCCAGCCCCAACCAAAATCTGACCTTCATGACCACCACCCACCACCCGGGCCCTTGCCCCTGACTGGTTCACTTGCCCTCCGTTAGAGGTGCTTGCTCAGAGAGGTGGACTCACTGAACTGATGAGTGCCCAGGGCATCTGGAGGTTGCTGCCTCTGTTGATCAGAAGCTCCCCAGGAGCCACTGAGACCCCCAGCCCTAACGTCCTCCACCCCCAGGGACCTCACTGCCTCTTGTGGCTTTCACAGGAAGCATGTGTTGTCAGAATCCGTCTGTGCTGGGGATCACGGGAACATGTGTACTGCACTTCTCCAGGCTCTGCTTAGCCTCCTTCGTGGTTCTCGGTTTCCTGGGCCATGAAGGCCTGCTTAATTCTCAGCCACGAGCTATGAACCATGTCTTACTCACAGAAGAAATGAAATAAGAGAATAATAAAAGGAATAATGATGGAAAAAGTATAAATAAACAGAAAGGTGAATGAAGAAAAGTAGGAGATAGGAACAATGGGATGGATGTGTGGGTGGGTGGATGGATGAATGGGTGAATGCATGAAGGGATAAATGGTTGGATGGATGGATAAATGAGTAGATGGATGGTTGGGTGGGTTTATGAATGGATGAAAGGGTAGATGGATGGGTGGATGGATGGATGGATGGAAGGATAGATGGATGGGTGGATGGATGGATGGATGGATAGATGAGTGGATGAATGGTTGAATGGATAGGTGTATAGATGAATGGATAGATGAGTAGCTGGATGGATGATGTAGGAACGAGTAAATGAGTGGATTAGAGTATGGATGCATAGAAGGAAAGAATGGAAGGTGGATGAGTAGAAAGGTGGAATATAGACACTGGAGTGACTAATAGAATGATATCTAAAGAGATGATATGAATAAATATAAATAATGGATAGATGGACAGAAATACAAATGGGCAAATATAACGAGAGAAATGGATTGCATGATAAATGGATAAAAAATAAACCAATAAGGATGAATTGGTGCTGGATGGACTATTGACGACATTGATAAGTAAACAGGCACTTCTCAGTTGGAATGCAGCATTCTTCCCAGAATTGTTTCTCGTGCTGTGAGTATACAGTGCTCCCTGCACCTATCTCTTGTATGTTTTTCTCAAATCTCTTCAAGTAAGCTGCTTTTTCCCCTCCTATGAGGCTTTCCTTGACTGTCATATACAAAACATCAATTCTCTCCAGAGTTCCTCATTCCCTAACCCGATTTATGTTTTCTGAGTATTTATCGTCATCTAATATTTTACAATATATATACTTATTTGTTTGTTCCCCCTAAAATGCCAGTATCATAAGAATAGGAACTTTGTTAATGCTGAATTGCCATACCTCAAAAGAGCCTGAAATTCAATATGAATTTGTTGAATAAATATACAGATAGATGGGCACATACATGATATGCAAGTGGAAAGATGAATGGGGGCTGTTTGGCCGGACGCATGAGTGAGTGGTGGGGAGTTCTTGGCACTGTTTAAGGTGACTATTTTCCAGGAGTGATCTTAAGCATTAACTCGCTTGGCTGATTATGGGTACAGAAGGATACACACAGGTGGGTTCATGACTTGCTAGGATGGGAAGATGGGTCAAGGTATCCATGTGGAAGAAATGATGGATGTGATGTACAACAGGCAAGGAAAAACAGTAGAACATCTGGACAGATGAATGACAACAGTGACAGAGGAATATTTGGACATAGAAACGTGTATTAAAGAAATCGTCCAAGCTAGCCAAACAGACATGCTGATTGATGGGTGAACATATAGACAGTAGTGATGAACACTGAGGAGTGGTTTTTATGATCCAAAGGGATGGAAAGTTTACCAAGTGCTTCTTCTGAGTGTTCTACATGTATTGAGATAATTAAATAAGCAAATGGATTGATGGGTGTGTGGATGGATGGGTGAATGCATGGATGGATGGGTGAATGAATGGATGGATGGGTGGGTGAATGGATAGGTGGGTGGGTGGATGGATGGGTGGATGGGTGGATGAATGGGTGATTGAATAGATGGATGGATGGATGGATGGATGGATGGATGGTGGATGGATGAGTGGATGGGTGAATGGGTGAATGAATGGGTGAATGAATGGGTGGATAGATGCATGGATGGATGGGTGGATGGGTGAATGGGTGGGTGGGTGGATGGATGGATGGGTGGATGAATGGGTGATTGAATGGATGGATGGATGAGTGGATGGGTGGATGGGTGAATGAATGGGTGAATGAATGGGTGGATAGATGCATGGATGGATGGGTGGATGGGTGGATGGGTGGGTGGGTGGATGGATGGATGGGTGGATGAATGGGTGATTGAATGGATGGATGGATGAGTGGATGGGTGGATGGGTGAATGAATGGGTGAATGAATGGGTGGATAGATGCATGGATGGATGGGTGGATGGGTGAATGGGTGGGTGGGTGGATGGATGGATGGGTGGATGAATGGGTGATTGAATGGATGGATGGATGAGTGGATGGATGGGTGGATGGGTGAATGGGTGGGTGGGTGGATGGATGGATGGGTGGATGAATGGGTGATTGAATGGATGGATGGATGAGTGGATGGGTGGATGGGTGAATGAATGGGTGAATGAATGGGTGGATAGATGCATGGATGGATGGGTGGATGGGTGGATGGGTGGATGGGTGGATGGGTGGGTGGATGGATGGATGGGTGAAAGGATGGATGGATGGGTGGGTGGGTGGATGGGTGGGTGGGTAGATGGATGGATGGGCGGATGGTGGGTGAATGAATGAATGGATGGATAAATGAATAGGTGGGTGGATGGATGCTTGTTCAATGGAGAAATGTAAAGAGAGACATGAACATAGGTATGGATGGATAGAAGGTTGCTTAAAATGATTGACTAGAAGAATGTACTACGTTTCTGCAAATGAGCGAATGGATAGGTATATTGAGGAGTTGGTGAGCTGATAAATGAGAAATAGCAAGACAGACATCATGAAGAAAGGATGGATCTATGGATGAAGAGGGAGAGAGGGATGGAGGGAGGGATGGTGGATGGAAGGAGAGATTGGTGGTTGGGTGGGTGGATGGACAATTAATAGTGAAGCTGACATCAAAATTCCACCCTGTTACCACACCATACCATGTCCTAGTCAAAAAACTATGTACCTTGGCTGCCATGTTGAAGGATCAGCTCTTGCCACTCCCCTCCATCGACATTTCTGAAGGTTGACCATGCTCCCGAGGTAGCCCTCTTCTCTGTGGGAATAGTCTTCCTTCTTTTGAACCAAAATTGCCTTGGCCACATTTCTTTCTGGTTGTCTAGCCCAGGATGGGAACAGGAGGTAAGGGACAGGTGGGCTTACTTCTTCCCCCGCATCTGGATTCCTTGGGATGAGGAACTGAGTTTGACCTCCATCTGAGGCCCAGCCCTCCTCCATCAACCTCCTATTCCAGTAGAATCCTGAGGTCTCTGAGGCTCTGTGAGTGCTGGATTGGACAGTGGGTCCAGCTGTCTTGTTGTGCCCCCAACTCTCGCTGGCTTGTCTTGGGTGGTGTGAGGGAGTGGAGATGCTGCCAGATCTGCTCCTGGGACTGGCCCAGGGATGCACCTGGGGTGCGTGGCAGAGTGCTGTGCCTGCCTTTCCATGCGGATTCATTCCCATATGTGCCTCCTTGTCTCTGATCAGTCCACTCTGTAGTTCCTTGGTCCTGACTGCTTGACCTGGCGGGAGGTCACACCACCTGGGGATGAGAAGGGCCAGTCCTCTGCCACACGGGGCCAGAAGGCAGCTGGGAGCAGCTGCGGTGGGCGTCCAGCAGTTGGTAGACTGGCGTGGTTCTGGCTCTGCCGGCCTGACTCTGGGAACCTGGACCCCAGCGCTCCTGGCTGGGCCTCAGCTTTCCCACCCAGGATGTGGTGGGCACAGTGGCATCTGCCTCCTGGTGGCTGTGCATGTTGGCAAGCCAGATGCAGGCCTGCTCGCCCAGAGCTGGCCCACAAGGACTCCTACGAATGCGTCCCCGTCCCGTCCAGCCACTAGCCTCCAGTGTTCTCAGTGAGTCACGGTGACTAAGCCCAACCAGAAAAACAAAGGGCTGGGCTGCTTGTTTCTGGGTCTTGGCCAGAGGACTAGGCGAGGGGGGTCTGGCTGGCAAGGGCACTGACCAGTGCCCATGGCCACTTCTGGAGACCATGGCTCCCAACCCAGAGACGCGCTGTGCGCGGCATCTCTGCCTCCTGTGCCTCCCGCTCCCAGGGCCATTTGGTGGCCTTGGGGAAAGCAGTGACCTCCTCACCTGGGCACCAAGGAGGGTTCCCAGGTGCCCGGCCTCCCCTGTGGGAGGCTGAGCAGAGAGTTGGGAGTAAACAAAGAGAAGATGGAGCCCCAGAGGGAGGGAGGAGGGAGGGAGAGGGAGGGAGAGGGAGGGAGAGGGGAGGAAGGGCTGGGGAGGGAGGGGGAGGGAGACGGAGATAGGGACAGAGGCACCAGGGGAAGCCAGCGGAGAGGGCGAGGGCGAGGAAGGGGAGGAGGGCAGCCGGCCAGGAGGGCCCGGCCTGGCAGGGCAGGAGCAGGTCTAGAGAACTAGGCCAGGAAAGGAGGGCAGCAGGAGGCCAGGCCAGGGCCAGGGCAGGCGCAGGGGCTGGAGAGATGGGGGTGGCAGGGGTGTCCGGCGCCCGGGAGCGAGGGACGGGGCAGCAGAGTGGGGGACAGCAGCAGCTCCCAGGGAGCCCAGGGAGAGGCCAAGGGAGGGGCGCAGGGGAGGGAGGGGGCAGTCGCGCTGCCCATCAGCGGCCGGCCGCAGAGGGCCGGCTGAGCCCCCGCTGCGGGCTGGGAGGGTTCTCTCGCTGACATTTTTACTAGTCTCGGAAGGAGGAGGAGGTGGAGGTGGAGGAGACCAAGGGGGGCGGAGAAGGGGCTTGGGGGACAAAAGGAAGCAGCTGTGAAGCCTCCTGAGGGAGGAGAGGGAGCGGGACCCACAGAGGAGGGACCCAGGGACAGTGGACGGCCCAGGGCCGGCAGCTGGGAGCCAGCCCAGGACCCCCAGCCCAGGGCCAGAGGGACCAGACGGGCAGACAGAGAGAGGGACAGGGACAGGGGAGGGCGGGAGGGGCAGGAGGGGTGCAGAGGAGGGGGAGAAGGAGAGGAGAGGGAGGAGAGGGAGCCGCAAGGCAGAGCAGGCAGAGCAGCCCAGCCGGGAAACAGGAGCCTTTGAAGAAGGCGGCCGCGTCCCCAGGGCCGGGGTCAAGCCAGGTCGCGGGCGGGCCGGCCAGCATGAGCCGCGCGGCGCTCCTCAGGAGGAACCCTAGCACGCGGGGCCTGGAGACGCTCTGCAGGTAGGTCCCTCGGGCCGGCAGGTGCCTGCGCCATTACCCCGGAGTGGCGGAGCCCAGCCTCCGGCCTGGCTCCCGGCGGCAGGGCCGGGCACGTGCGCGCAGAGGCAGCTCGAGGTCACCTCCCGCCTGGGCCCTGCCGGCCTGCGCGCCCTCCACAGACCTGCCCACGCCCTCAGGATGGAGGCCGCGGCTGCCTCCAGGACCCAGGCTCTCCTGCGACCCTGGGGCAAGGCCACCCTACTCTGCAGATGGCGGCATTGAACTTGCAGCCCTGGCGCAGGCTGACCTGGCTGGCGCTCCAGTCCTGTGTGGGAGGCCCCCGTGCCTGACCACAGGCCTAGGGTCAGCAGAGTCCTCTCTCAGGCTCAGTGTCATCCTCTGTGCCGTGTGTGGTGGCAGAGGCCTGGGGGTCACAGTGGTAGAGCTGGCAGCAGAGCCCAGGACCCACAGAACACAGCACGGCGGGCTCGGAGCTGCCCTCTCAGTGACTGGCTGCTCACTGCCACCCTCTGAGCCACCCGCAGCGCCCTTCCTCCTTCTCAGTTCTTCCGGGATTTTCAGGACCCACGGCAATGCCACCTTCTACAGGAAGTCAGCGGTGGTCCTCTGGTTGCTGGCCCCCTTCCCTGGCAGGGAGCACACGGGTCTCCCCGGTAACCCACCACCCTGTGCCCTTGAGTCCTGGCTCTTGGTGGGAGGCTGCTGGAGCAGAGGCAGGGATGAGTGGCAGTGAGTCTGCAGTCCAGGTGGAGCTGGGAGGGCCTGGGTCCTGGCTCCACCTTGCCAGGGACATGCAGTGCAGAGCTGACCTCTGCGGGTCCTCACCCAGGCACGGCCCCCGCCCACCCCTGGCCAGCGGCAGGACCAGCACCGGGGTTGGGGGTGGCCTGGTGGCATGCTCCCTAGCGGCCTCCTGCTGCCCCAGGCCCCCGACCACCCCCTCTAGCACCCTCCACCTGTCCCTAAGACCCAGCTCCTGCCTGCCCAGGGCCCTGAGGCGGGCTGTGAGACTCAGGTCAGACGCTCCCTCCCTGGCCAGCAGGAACACCGTCCCCACGGCTCTGCACAGGCCCCAGAGGCTGTGTCTGGGGGTCGAGAAGGGACTCAATCCCCTGGCTCACCAGCACCGCTTCACCGCTAGGGAAACCAAGGCAAGGGAGGGAGGGCCTGGCCACAGGCGTCTGTCCACTGTGGCCTTGGCTGGACCCAGACCCAGGACTGGGCTGCTGCCCGTGACCAAGAGCACTCAGAGGGCATGCCAGGCACGGGGCTTGGCAGGGCCAGGCTGGGCAGGAGCCCCAAGGACCCAGGCAGAAGACAGGGAGGGGGCCTTAAGGCCAGGGCCCGTGGACAACTGGCCAGGCGCAGGGCAGAAGGAGCTGTCCCCAGAACTCCCTGGGAGCGGGACTCCGGGAGAGAGGGGCAAGGACAGGGAGCACCTTGTAGAGCCCACCAGCCGTGAGGAGGGCGTGAGTCCAGAGCCCACGGGAGGCCGGGTGCAGCTCACCTGCACACCCTGGACACCGGGAGCCTGGGTGGACAGGGTCAGCCGGCTCAGCGCACACGTACACACACGCTACCACCGGGACCGCCAGGCCCCTCCGCCACCCAGCACGAGGTCACGTCTCTAGCACCCCCGTGGTCTCTACCGCTCCAAGCCCTGGCCGGCAGGCCCTGCCTGGTCCCTGTTAGAAGAGAAACCAGGCTCAGAGAGGTTGAGAGACTCACCCAGGGACCTACAGCAGGGACTGGCAAGCCTGCCTGCCTCGTCTACCCGTGTCACCCCGTCCTTCCCGGGGATGCCGAGCTCTCCCACCAAGCCCGCGTGCAGGCCCGCCTGGCCTTCCCTGGGACCAGCTCTGCAGGGCTCTGCTGGCCACCTGCCTTGCCAGGGTGTAAACTGAATCCAGTTTAAGCTCATTTAAAAGGATGCCATGGGCCAGCGGAAAAAGTGTCCTCCTGACCCACCCGCTCTCCCTGTCCAGGTCGGGGTGTGAGCGGGGCTTGTGCAGCCTTGGCCACCCGGACAGCCTCCCCCAGACTGTCCCTAGCTTCGGACTGACGGGGCGGACCCCAGGGCCTGTGCCCCTGCTCTTGCGGGTATGTGGCAATCTTCCTGCACCCCACTCCCCTCCTGCCTGCCCCTGGGGGCGTCCAGGCCCTCCCAGGCCCAGCTCGGGCTAGGACCGTATGAGGGTGGCCAGAGACCTGCCCCTCCCAGGTCACCCTGGTCTGTGGCCCTCCGGGGCCTGGCACTGTGAGGGGCTGAGCTGACCTAGAACACCCTGTAGCTGGCACAGAGGGAGGGAGGGGCTGCGCCAGACCCACCCTGGCTGACTCCTGCTGGGCACTCTGGCTCTCCTGTCCATGGCCAGCTCCCAGCCTGGGTGCCTGTCCCAGGGGCCGGGGGCTCACATCCACCCAGAGACACCGTGTTCTTCTGCACCAGGGCTCTCCCCAGGGTTCTGAGCACCTGGCCCGAGGGCCTCTGGGGACCCATGTGGCCAGCTGGGCCGGGGCTGGGGCTGGTAGCCTGCTGGGCTGGCCCCACAGGGCTGGGTAAGCCAGGCCTCCAAACCACAGTGTCCAAAGGGGCGTGGCTACCGGGCCCTCCAAGGCCTGCGATCCTGAGGCTGGGGTGGCCCCCGCCCTGGCAGGGCCTGGCGTCTGGTGGGCGGCACCGTCTCCGGTCCGGGTGGTCTGTTGGCCAGAGCCCATCCTGCCCGGAGCCCGGCTGAGCCAGCAGCAGGGGGTACAGGGACCAAGTGGCCCAGCCCCTGGGCAGGGTGTCAGGGCCAGAGCCCAGAGGGCTGCGATTCCGACTGCAGTCCCAGCCGGCAAACCAGAGCTGGGCAGAGCGGGCGGCGAGCGGCCAGGGTGTCCCGGCATCTGGGACTCACCTGCCTGACGCAGCTGCTGGAGCCCCGAGGGACGCCCTGCGGCCCCTGGGACCCCCGCGTGGCCAGAAGGGCCCTGCCCCAGGGACCTGCGCAGAACTCAGAGGCTCGGCAGAGGATGGTGGTCAGAGCTGACCACAAAGGCCTTCTGAGGGCAGGTGGGCACGCAGTGGCTGGCGGGTGTTCTGGGAGTCAGAGACCCTCTGGCCCTGGCGGGGGCCGGGGCGGGCGGGGGGTCGGCCTGGCCCCAGGTGCGCAGGTGTCGGGCCTCACCCTGCGCCCGGCGGGCTGGGCGCCAGGCCACCTTGGAGGCACCCATGGGCTGTGAGCGGGGCTGCCGCCTGGGACGCACAAGGACGGGAGGGGTGGCCGGGGGTGGAACCGGCCTGGCTGCTGGTGGCCGGTCCCAGGCACTGGGCGTGCTGGGGGCGTCTGGGTCCCACCGAGAATGCGTCCTCCGGGCAGCAGAGGAGAGCAGGAGACCCGGGCGGGAGGCAGGGCCGGGCACCCTGCGAGGGGCGGTGGGCAGGAGTCCTGGCACCCTGGGACCAGGCAGGGCAGTCACGTCCCCCCGTCCCCCGCACTTCCCAGACAGGCACTGGGGCCTGAGCCGGTGGGGGGCAGGCGTGGTGGACGTGGGCGTCCGCCCTGCCCCGCATCCTGCAGACAGGGGAGGACAGGGCACAGGCACTGCGAGCCCTGAGTCGGGGGCGGGAGGAGGGGCAGGTGGACGGCCCCCAGGGAGGCCTGGTGCTGCCTGGCCCGCCCTGTCCTGCACACGGCTCTCAGGGCCCAGGACACTGACCTCCACCGTCACTGGCCTCCGTGGCTCCTGGCCCTCGGAACCTGGCTGGGCGGGTGGGGTCTCCGTGAGGACCTGGTGTGCCGGCAGGTGCCGACTTTGCCCCTTTAAATGCGGCAGTGCTGGTCTGACCCTTGGCCTTGGCTGGGGCCTTGGGACCTGGAGACCAGAGTGGACCTCAGCCACTGTGACACGCAGAGGGACGAGGGTCTCCCCTAGCCTGCTGAGGCTGGCCTTTCAGGTTGGACAGTGGAGCCTTAGGGACCAGAGCAGCTCGCCCACCGCCCTGTGGGCAGGTGGCGGGGTCCAGGTCTCGGGAAGCACGGTGGGCTGCACGGGAGGGAATGGGGCCAGCGCCCGCCCTGGGCCACCCACACCCCGACAGTCCGTCCCACAGGGCTCGCGTCACCCGAGGGGTCAGGCAGGGCTGCCGGGCTCCACGGGCCCACACGGCAGAGGGGAGCGTGGGGTGCAGAGGGGCTCAGGCCGGCGGGAGCGCCAGGCTGCCTTGCCCACAAGCCCGGGCACTCCCACCACGGGGGCCAGGGTGGGACGAGGTGCCGGGCGGGCTCGGGCAGGGCGCATCTGGCCGCGGCTGTGGGCAGAGCCGGGCAGGGCCTGTGGGGTGAGGTGGATGTGGGCACGGGCGGCCAGCAAGGGGGGACAAGGGCACAGCAGAGCCCCAGCCTGTGCCAGCCACCACCGCGTGTCAGGGGAGTGCCCAGCCTCGCCTGGGAAGTGCTGCGAGCGCCCTGCCAGGGCAGCCCTGCTGCGGGCTGAGGAGACGGGGCTCCAGACCTGTGCTGTGCACCCCACTGGCTCTGGGGGACGTGGGGACACAACCCAGGTGCAGCTGAAGCTCACCCCCCGGAGGATGCCCCGTGGGGCTCGGGTGCCAGGAAAGTCTCCAGGGCTGCTCTGCACTTGGCCTGAGCCCCTGCGGCGTGTGGTCAGTGACACCAGGAACAGAAAGACCCAGGGACGCAGCGCGCACAGTGCCAGGAGGGAGGACGAGCAAGCTGGGCCAGTGGGAGCCACAGCCACACCAGGATCCAAGAGGCTGGGAGGGCGAGGCCCTGACCCCTGACCCCAGGTCCCCAGGGGCAGGACTGACTGAGCAGAGACAGGCAGAGATATAGAAGAGTCACAGTGCTGGGGTGAGGAGGCTGTCGGCATCAGGTTGACCATGGAGCACATCACAAGAGGTAGGGCACCCAGACTGAGGGAGGTGACAGTCTGGTCAGCAGGACATCTCGCTGTGTTCTGGACCCCACACTGAGGGCAGAGGAGGGAGGACCCTGACCTGGCCTCTGAGGGAATCGTGGGATAGGGGAGCTGAAGGGGACGTCCTATTTCCAGTCTCAGGGGTCTTTAGGGCTCTGTGGAGCCCAGCTCTAGCCCTCTGAAGAAGGCGTGGGATCTGGTCCTGAAGGTCAGAGCTGCCTGGTGGTGTGTGGGCACCTTTTCCAAGGCTGTGTGGGCAGCTCTGGGGGTCTCCTGGAGACCTGGGAGGTGCGATGGGACGCCTGGGCTGCAGCCCCTGACCAGCACTAGCAGTGGGGCTCCCGAGGGGCTGTGGGGTCCCCAGGTGGCCACCACACCGGCTCCGGGGTCCTGGTGCGGTGCAGGGCTGAAGGCAGAGCTGTCCAGGCAGAACCCTCCCCACCCCAGAGCCGAGCGTGGCAGGGGTGGCCGCAGGGCCGGGCAGCCAGCTGGGGAGAGGTCGGCAGCGGTGGACGCGGCGTGGAGCAGGGTGCCCGGCAGGAGGCCCGGGGAACGGCCTGTGCTCCCGGGTCCTGCTCCACCTGCTGGCCCCAGGCCCCTCCTGGCGCCCTGGCCCTGGCCCTGGAGCTGTCTCCGGGTCCCCAGGCCCCTGTGCAGTTGCCGTGCCAGTCCCTGCGGCGGCCTCTCCACGCGAGCCCCCAGGGCGGTGAGAGCACAGGACCCTGCCCGCAGGAAACTCCCTGCGCTGCACCCCAGAATCTCGGAAGAGGGGCCTCCCCCGCGGCCGACCCTCAGGCGAGCCATGGGCCCTGGCCTGGCAGCAGGGGAGAGCACCACGTCTGGGCCCTGGCACCTCAGGGAAGGACCCGGCCACCATGAGCCCGGGCGGGTGGCACCTCAAGGGAGGGACCCGGCCACCATGAGCCCGGGCGGGTGGCACCTCAGGGAAGGACCCGGCCACCATGAGCCTGGGCAGGTGGCACCTCAGGGAAGGACCCGGCCACCATGAGCCTGGGCGGGTGGCACCTCAGGGAGGGACCCGGCCACCATGAGCCTGGGCGGGTGGCACCTCAGGGAGGGACCCGGCCACCATGAGCCTGGGCGGGTGGCACCTCAGGGAGGGACCCGGCCACCATGAGCCTGGGCGGGTGGCACCTCAGGGAGGGACCCGGCCACCATGAGCCTGGGCGGGTGGCACCTCAGGGAGGGACCCGGCCACCATGAGCCTGGGCGGGTGGCACCTCAGGGAGGGACCCGGCCACCATGAGCCTGGGCGGGTGGCACCTCAGGGAGGGACCCGGCCACCATGAGCCTGGGCGGGTGGCACCTCAGGGAGGGACCCGGCCACCATGAGCCTGGGCGGGTGGCACCTCAGGGAGGGACCCGGCCACCATGAGCCCGGGCGGGTGGCACCTCAGGGAGGGACCCGGCCACCATGAGCCCGGGCGGGTGGCACCTCAGGGAGGGACCCGGCCACCATGAGCCCGGGCGGGTGGCACTTCAGGGAAGGACCCGGCCACCATGAGCCTGGGCGGGTGGCAGGTGGGAGAGGCGGGGAGCCGGCAGGCTGGACTGCAGTTAGTGGGGCTGTGCAGCAGGTGGGGCCGCACATGCGGGTGGCAGAGGCTTGGCCCTCCCCTCCCCCAGAGCCAGTGGGGAGACTCCGAGGCCAGCCTCATCCTCCCCGATCTAACCTGGGGGACAGGCCTGCTCGGCAGGCTGGGAGCTGTGTGGCAGCTGGGCCGGGCGGCTCTAAGGGAGGTCCCGTGGGCGAGGGCAGGGTCCCCCGCGCGTGCAGCGCTCTGCCTGAGCCAGAGTGGGAGGGCGGTGGGTGGACCTCCGCAGAGGCGGCCCTCCCTGGGTCAGCCCCGACCGGCACTGAGCTCAGGCAGCGGCCGGGCCGGCAGGAGCAGAGCTGCCTCAGCTTTGGGGGTTCTGGCGAGGGTCCGTGGGCTCCCGCAAGAGGCTCTGCGGGCTGCCCCACGTGGGGAGAGGGGGCCAGGGCCGGGCCGCAGGGCACAGGGTCGCAAACGCGGCAGAGGCCCGCTCTCGGCAGCACTGCCCTTCCTGTGCAGGGCCCTCTGCAACGGCCATCTGACCTCTAGTCAGGGCCCTTTCCCACCCAGGGCTCAGCCAGGTGCTGCTGCCTGCCCCATGCCCGGCACTGCTCTGGGGAGGAGGCAGCCAGAGCCCTGGATCCGGCAGAGCCACGCCGCCTCCTCTGGGGTGGTCCCTGCAGGCAGAGCTTGTCACAGGGCCAGTCTCCATCCCCACCAGCTCCTCGGCGCCCCAGCCTGGGCCACTCCTCTACTGCCCACAGGGTGCACCTTTCCCTGGTGGTAGGGAGGCCAGCCTTGTAGGCAGGAGCCCAGGGAGGCTCCCAGATGTGATGTGCCTGCCCGGGCCAGGGGGACATGGGCAGGGGCCCTGGGAGGCCTTGACTGGGCCCAGCCGGCTCCTGGTCCCAGGACCGGGGAGGAAACGCACTGCTCAGAAAGGGTCTCTGCGCTCATCCTGCTGAGCAGGCCGTGGCCTCCCTTCTTTTGCACAGAGGAGTGGAGGCTGGGGAGGGTGGGGCTGGGCTTGGACAGGAGTCAGGGAGACTGAAGCCCGTCCCTCGCCACCTCCCCTGGGGGTCCCCTCAGGCACCGTCCCTGCTTCCCCATCCCTTCTGTCCTGGCCTTCCCGATACCTTCCCCTCACCCTGAGCCAGCCGAGGGCAGCAACAGGCTTCTGCCTCCACCAGCAGCCAGAGGCTCCTGACTGCACTGCTCAGCCCCTCCCCGCCCAGAACCTGCCATGACCCACAGCCACTCAGCACCGTGACCATGCCCGGGGTGTCACGGCCTCCCTCCAGGAAGGGCCCTGAGGACGTCCCCAGGAGAGCGTGTGGCTCTGCACGGTGGCCACTTGGTCCCTGCAGAGGGAGGCGGCTTGGGCGGCCAGGCTGGAGACCTGAGTTCTGGGGCTGGCCACGGTGGAAGCAGTGAAGGTGGCCAGGCCGACCTGAGCTTCCCCAGCCCCCCGGGCTCCTCTCCGCTGCCTCCGGCTGCCCAGGTGCTGCCCGGGGTCCCTGACGAGTTCCCACCCCGGGGCCAGCGGGGCCTCCTGCAGCTGTGCCTGGTGCTGGCCATCTCTGGGGGTCCCCACACAGCCCACCTGCAGCCCAAGCTCTGCCCACGTCGCCCCAGACCGTGCTCCGTTCTGCCTCCCCACAGACGGACGCCAGTCTAGCCCTGGAGGCCCCGGTCCCTGTCCCCCATTCCAGCACAGCCCTCTGCATCCCTCTTGCTTTGGTCCCTCCTCCCTGTCCACCCTGCTGGCCCTTCCCAGCACAACTGGCCACTTCCACTCCTGCCAGGGGACAGCCAGGGCCGTCCAGAGCCCTCCCTCAGCTCTGCGGCCTTCCCGACTTGACCCTCACCCCCCTCTCTGGCCCCGGGACCCCGGCTCATCTTCTAGACCTAAGCTCAAGGTCACGTCCCCTGTTAGGGTGGAGCAGGGTCTTGACCACAGGAAAGGTGCCACCCACCCCCGCTCCGTCCACACGGAGCAGAGCAGACTCCCGGACGGTGATGGAGGGAGGGCCACTGAGCAGAGCAGACTCCCGGACGGTCATGGAGGGAGGGCGCCTGAGTGTGGGCAGGCCCAGTGCCAGGCACCTGGGTCCAGGCATCAGGCAGAGCACCCCTGCCCTCCTGCCCCCACCCACCTGATGGCCCGGGCTGTGCTCCTGGACCAACTGGCACCCCTGCCTCCGTGGCCTCCAGGATGAGTGACAGCCAGGCAGAACCACACCCTTGCCCGCCCTGCCCAGCTCCCGGACGAGGTGCCTGCCACCCTCCCCACAGGCTTCCAGGACAGACCCTGACCTCTGCCCTGGGGGGCCTACTTGTGAATGTCACGGGCAGGGGTGCATGCTGTCCTGGATGTCCTCCTTTTCCCAAGGGCTTTGCAGTTGCTCAAGAGACAAGTGTCCGTACTGGTGGACAGTGTGAGACGCTGGGGCAGCTGGGCTCTAGGCAGCAGAGACTCTGACGGTCCCAGGGAGCCAGCTCACCTACTCCTGGGGGCCACCAGCCAGCTCCCAGGCCTGGTCACTTCCAGCCCCCTAGTCTCCAGTGTCCAGGAGACTTGGGGTCAGGAGAGTTTGGGTGGCCTGAGGAGGAGTTGCTCCTGGCCATTCTTGCTTCGGTCCCAGTCCCACAGCTGAACCCTCAAGTCCTCCCCAGGGCTGGGGACAAACGCTGCCTGACCTTCAGGCTGGGCTGGATGGGGCAGTCACCCAAGCAGCCTGCAGGGGGCAGAATTGGGACAGGCACCGAGTCTTGCTGCCCCTGCAGGAACTATCCAGAGGGGAATGGCGGGGGTGGGCAGCTGGGAGGGTCCAGCCCGGGACAGGCACTGTTGGGGTCTCAGGGGGGACTCTCTTGGGGTCTCAGGAACCCCAAGAGCAGGGAGCTCCCCCTCCCCAGCCGGCAGAGGCCACAGAGCGGGAGGCCGGCCTCTTTGCAGTGATGGGAGCCAGGTGTAGGGAGTTGAGGGCTTCCTTGGGCTGCAGTTGAAGGCCGGTGGAGATGAGGCAGGCAGCTGGCGGAGGGAGGCTGGAGCCCCATGTGGCTGGGGGGCTTCCTGGAGCCTAAGCCTGGGGGTATTGTGGAGGAAGGAAAAGAGGGGTAGGTGTCCTGAGTTGGGGGCTGCAGATACTGGACATGGTCACAGGGAAGCCTGAGCTCAAGAGCCCCACTGAAAGTGGGGACCAGGTCTGGGGTCTGTGTGTGGGTGCATTTGCTCAGGGCCGAGCCGTGCTGAACCCAGGGCTGTGCAGGCATGGGGGCCGGGCCCCCGCTCCCTGGCCCGTCAGGCTGAGCCCTGGGCCCTGGAGCCAGAGCAGACGCAGGAAATGGCTGATTGCGTTCTGCTCAGGAACACCAAATCCCTTGCAGCTGCGCTTGGCGGGCCAGGGCCCCGGGCGGGGCGGCCATCGCCAGAGTCCTGACAGCTCTGCAAAGCTTGCCAAGGTCCCGGCCAGCGCCTTTCCCAGGCCAGAGGCCCCCACCCCACCCCAGGAGAGCCGCCCCTTTCAGTTCCCAGAACGGAGCCCAGCTGTGGAAGAGCGAGGGGTGAGGTCATGGGAGGGGGCCCATTACTCACATCCTGGGGCCGGCGGGAAGGGAGGAGGCAGGGAAAGAGGCCCAGAGGCCTCCTTGTCCTTGGCTGCTGGGTCAGAGCGGGGGCTGGCGGGGTTTCTCCCAGCGTGGGAGACCCTTCCCCGCGCTACCCTGTCCCCCCAGCTCCTGTCCAAGGAGGGCTAAGTGGGGGTGCCCGTTGGAGGGACCCTGGCTCTGCAGCAACCATGTTCCCAGAAAACACACCTTGCCCCCACCAGGCCCTGCTCACTGTGGTCCTGGTGATGTGGAGGAAAACAGCACATAGGGAGGTGGGTTCACCCCCAGCATGAGCCTGGGAGGGGGACGGACCTGCCGCTTTGAAGCCCTGCTCCTGAGCCCCATGTGCAAGGCTCAGGGACGTCCACGTGTGTGCCAGCGCTGTGTGGGGTGCCCACGTGGGCCCAGGAGGGCAAGCGCATGGGCGTCCACCCTGCTGGTGGGACCGGGAGAGCCACATGGGCTCATGTGACTCTGCCCAGGGCCCTGTGGCGTCACGACGCTGTGCAGGGGTCCGGGGAGCCAGGCTGACCCCATCCCATTCAGTGAGAGGCCACGGGAGACCTGGGGCCAGCCCCAGGAAGGAGCGTCTCTGTCCGGGGTCCCAGCCCCACATGCCCACCTGGGCACATGCTTCCCGCCCACACACGCTCCAGAACCTCCGCACGTGTGTGCAGACTTAGAGGCACGTCCGCCTGTGCACACGGAGATCCCCGCTGGGAAGAGCTCACCCCGCATGGGCTCTCCCTGGGCCGCCTGGGGGAGGCAGGGACACCCCACCTGCCAACTCTGACGGTCCGCTGGGGGGCTGCTGGGGTGCCAGCAGGAACCCCAAGAGCAGGGAGCTCCCCCTCCCCAGCCGGCAGAGGCCACAGAGCGGGAGGCCGGCCTCTTTGCAGTGATGGGAGCCAGGTGTAGGGAGTTGAGGGCTTCCTTGGGCTGCAGTTGAAGGCCGGTGGAGATGAGGCAGGCAGCTGGCGGAGGGAGGCTGGAGCCCCATGTGGCTGGGCCTTCCTGGAGCCTAAGGAGAGGCCTGGCTTTCGTCTGGCAGGCTTAGGGGAGACCTGGGGAGATTAGATCATGTGCTGGCAGGGCTGCCTGGCCAGGGGACTGAGGCCCAGAGGGGAGCGGGCTGTGGGGTCATGCGGCGGACACGGGCCGGGAAGGACTGAGACCCCAGCAGGGAGACACAGCCCTGTACCAGCTCCGGCCTGGGCTCCTTCCCTGGTGGAGGGGGCAGTGAGACCCGAGACGGTCCCCCTCCCCAGCTCCCCATCCCCTTGGCCTGGGGATGGTCAAGGCCTGTGGTGCCTGTGGACAGCAATGGCCAGAGACCTACTGGGCTGGGGTGCAGGTCCCGGGCCCACCTTGTGCCTGGCTGTGTCTGTCCCCAGCCCTGCTGTGAGGGACCCTAAGGCTGGTCCAGAAGCTGCTCTGCCTGGACTCTCTCCCCGACTTTGAGCTAGCCCAGAGACGCCAGAGAGGGCTCTGAGGAGAGGGTGGGTGCCGGCTGGGGCTGGGCAAGCGCTCAGTGGACACGGAAGGGGCTGGCAGGACAGGACTACCTGCTGGGAGGCTGGGTGCAGACCACCCTTGGCTGTGGTGTGGAGCCCACCTCCTCTTGACACTCGGCTGCTGAGGAGGAGGAAGGCCTGCCCCAGTTGGGTGGGGAGAGGGTGGCTGCCTGACCGGTCACCTAGTGGCACCGTTGTCCAAGGTTGTGTGACCTCAAGAGGCCAGTGTTGGGTCTGGACCCCCGGCCACTTCTTCCCAAGCCCTTCCGGAGCAAAGCCTTACTGCTCTAGGTCTGTGCAGTTGGGTCCAGGGAGGCAGGCGGGTGGGGAGGGCAGTCTTGAGTTCCATCTTGGGTTTTTCAGGCCCACCTGGACATTGAAGCCCCCTCTGTCTCCAGGTGCACAGAGATGCATGGAGCCCAGGGGCCTCCCCCTAGACCAGAGGCGGCTCCATGGCTGCGAGCATGACCTCTGTTTTGAAGATGGGTAAACTAAGAATGAGAGAACCTGTCCAGGACTGACCCTAGCCAGCCAGGCAGGGCTGTCCACTGCTCTCACCACATGAGCCCTGTCTCCACCGTGCCATGACTGTCCCTGTCTCCCTCCAGGCTCACCACTCAGTGGAGTGTGGAGGATGAGGAGGAGGTGGCCCGTGAACGGCGCCGGCGGCAGCGGGAAAGGCAGTTACAGACCCAGGACCAGGAGGAAGGTGGCCATTACCCAGACCGGCCGGAGCAGGAGGCACTGTAAGCCACCTGGGCCCTCGAGCGCTGTCTGCAGCAGCCCAGGCCTGGGTAGAGGGAAGTGTTGGTGGTCAGGCCCTGGACTTTGAGATCCCAGTGTAGGACACTCTTGGGCAAAGGTGGTCGGCAGCCTTGGGTGACCCCATCTGCCGGACGCCTGCCTGGCCAGAGGGTGCAGAGAGCCATGAGAGGACACCCCTCCCGGCCGGGCTCCTGGGGTCTGACTCAGGCTCTGGACACTGCCTGGTCCCAGCCCTTGCCTGGACCGGTGCTGACCCCAGCCTCGGCCCTGGCCCCCGAGCCCCCCGCCCAAGTTCCCTGCTGCCGGTGACTCATGGAGGCCACGTCCAAGTTGGCGGCCACAGGCCTGCTCGTTTCCTCCCCGGACCCAGGAGGCCTCCGTGGCTGGGCTGGGCTGTCTCTCCAATAACGCTCCCTTCCTCCTGGCCGGTTTGTTCCATTTTCTCCGAGTCAGCAGCTCGGGGCGGGGTGGGGTGCTGCAGCGGTCACGGTCCCTCGGCCAGGCCCTCGCTCACCCTGAGCCTGAGAACCCCTTGTAGCCCCTAGCCCATGCATAGCTTACCCTGCTACGCTGGAGAGTCAGTGAGGACAGCGCAGGGCAGATGGGGAGCCCTGGATGATGGGGAGGCACAGCCAGCTCTAGGGGAGCCCTGGATGATGGGGAGGCACAGCCAGCTCTAGGGGAGCCCTGGATGATGGGGAGGCACAGCCAGCTCTAGGGAGCCCTGGATGATGGGGAGGCACAGCCAGCTCTAGGGGAGCCCTGGATGATGGGGAGGCACAGCCAGCTCTAGGGAGCACTGGACAGATGGGGAGGCACAGCCAGCTCTAGGGGAGCCCTGGATGATGGGGAGGCACAGCCAGCTCTAGGGAGCACTGGACAGATGGGGAGGCACAGCCAGCTCTAGGGGAGCCCTGGATGATGGGGAGGCACAGCCAGCTCTAGGGAGCACTGGACAGATGGGGAGGCACAGCCAGCTCTAGGGGAGCCCTAGACTCATGGGGAGCCCCAGATGGATAGTGCAGACCCTCCTATCCTCAGGGGTCATGACCATGTGGAGCATAGCCTTGCCAGGGGAGCCAGCTCTGAAGCCGTTGGGTCTCCCACACTTGGGGCCCGTGATCTGCTGGAGGGAAGCAAGTGAAGGCCCAGGCTAACACCTCCACTTCTCTCCAGTCTCGGACTGAAGCCCTCAGAGGCCCCTGAACTCGATGAGGATGAGGGTTTTGGAGACTGGTCCCAGAAGCCAGAGCAGCAGCAGCAGCAACGCTGGGTCGCAGAGGGGGCCTCAGACGGAGGAGAGCCCCCTAGGACTGAGAGTCCGGAGGGCGAGCAGGACAGGCGAGTGGGGTGCGCCAGCCTCTGATTCTGTCCCAGCCAGCTCCCCCAATGCCCCCTCGCTGTGAAAGCGGAGAAGGAGGGAGGGAGGAAGGGAGCGAGACATGGGCGGCGGGAGGGGGCTGCAGGGAGGGCGGGGAGGAGATCTCATCCCTGGGCTCCCCAGGGCCCCTGGGCCCCATCCAGACCAGCTGCGGCAGGGGGGTGGTGGTGGGGGGCAGCCACATCAGCGCACAGCTGCGGCCGACTTACGTAATGCTCGCTCTGCAGCCCCGCAGCCGCCACCCCTCCCTCCCGGGGGCTGTCTGATCTCCATTCCCACGGAGGGGAGCAGGTATTTCCAGATGTGTGCCTGTGCCTCAGCCCGGGGAGGGGGACACACTTTCCAGATGTTTGGACGTGTGTGCCTCTGAATCAGGGCAGTGGGGGCCCAAAGCACCCCTGGGCCCTCAGACAGGGTCTGTTCCAGAGCCTTACCTTGCCCTCCCCCGCTCAGGGTCTGAGGGCTCTTGGTAACCCCGGGGCCACTTGCAAGAAGACCCCCAGCCCTAGCCTGTCAGGCCTGGGCACGGTGGGCTCCAACCCCGCTCAGAATTCTGCTACAAGCTTGAGGTCTGAGCTTTGCGTGGACAGGGCAGTGGCTGTCTGTCCGGGCTCCCTGATCCAGACCTCTGAGGCCCTCCGAGGCCCCGGGCAGCCAGAGCTCCGGCTCAGCCCTCTCCTGTGTAGTTGCTGCCCCCTTTCACCTACAGCCAGGCTCCTGCGCCCGAGACCACCTTCCTGTCCAGGGCCCTGGTCCCTGCCCGCCCACAGCTAGCCTCGGTTTCCCGTGCATGGTCCTCAGCGTCCCTGCATGCTGTGGGTCTCGGAGGGCTGCAGCTCCGCTTGCTGGCTTCCTCCTTCTCCTGCCCAACAGCAGGGGGCGCTTTTGCTCTTCTGGTGGATCTCTGGGCCCCTGTAGCCTCCACCCCACCCACACCTGCCTGGCCACGCAGACAGCCAGCTCCTGAATGGCCTCTCTGTGTGGCTGCCCTGGCTCAGACCCTGGCCCACCTTGGGCGGGTGGGTCTAGGCCTTGGCTGGCATGTACTCCAAGGGCCTGAAATCATGGAAAACACAAGAATTCACCATCTTCTTCTCCAGCTTCAGCCCCGCTCAAATGCAGAGCCACACCCAGTTGCCAAATGGCAGGCTGTGCCTCCCTGCGGCCCCTCTCCCAGGTCATGCGGTCCCTGCCCCAGCCCCCCAAAACATCCCCAGACTCCTCTCTCCCTCCCCTGGACGTCCTGCTCTGCTGGCCCACTCGCCCACTGAGGAGCAAGGCAGGCAGAGGCAGGAGGTTGTGGAGACAGCCTCGAACCTGGCCTCACAGAGAGGGGCTGTAGGGAGGGTCCCGCCCCAGTGCCTGGGTGGCCCTATACAGCCTGGACCAGGCCATGGCTGCTGTTCTCTAAGGGGCCTTGCCCTCAACACAGAGGCCCGGAAGACAGGGCTGGCTCTGAGTCCTTGGGCCTCCTTCTCCCAGGAGCCGGAGTCACAGGACTCCGCAGACAGCTCATCTGACTGCTGCTGTCTTATAGGTGGGGAAACTGAGACCGGGAACTGGAAAAGGATGGAAACCAAGCGATCAGTGACTCTCAGTCAGTTCTGCCTTTTCAACCCCACAGGTCCTGCCAGCAAACCTGTGGAAATGAGGTCAGGGACAGGCTGCATCAGGCTAGTGTCCACCTGGAGCAGCTGTGCCTGAGCCAGGAGGGGACATGCCCAGAGGAGACTGTCCAGGGCCACGGGGAGGTGGCAGAGGAGGAGGTGAGGGTACCCCAAAGGCTGGAGCACCCTCCCACCCCTGCAACACCCCGTGGGCACCATCCAGAGAACTGGCTCCCCTGCCCCACACTGTGGGGGTGGTGAGGCTGGGTGACCCTCTGGGCGAGTTCTTTCCACGTGACCAGGACACTGTCCTGCTGTCAAGAATTCCAGAACTGGAGTGTGTCAGGGCCAGACAGGACCTGAGGCCCAGCCAGGGGAAAGTGTCTGAACCCGCAGGCCCAGGGTGGGGCAGGAGGCCTGCAAGGAGGGGCTACCTGGGTGTCTGGACTTTCTATCCCCAGCACCAGAGAGGTGAGCAGCCCAGGGCCCCCAGTCCTTCGGTCTTGGAGGGGAATGCCGGACCACGCTCGCCTCCCCTGAGCCCCACCACCAAAGTAGGTCAACCCCAGCATCATGCCCTGTGTCCTCTGCTTCCCCCGGCTCCTGTCCCTGTGTCCTCTGCTACTCCTGTCCCTCGCTTCCCCCATGCCTGCTCATGGCCAGCACTCCACAGCCCTGCGACATGGGAGTCACAATCCTGCACTGAACCGATGGGTAGGGTCATTGAGGGATGGAGCATGGCCTTTTTCTGGCTGCCCAGGACCCACCGCTCTGTCTACGTCCACAGCTTGCCGACAGGACTGAGTCCCTGAACCGCTCCATAGAGAAGAGGTCAGTCTGCAGGGTTCTCCAGGACGGGTGGAGGAGAGTGGCCGAGTGGGTGGAGACCTGGACCCGGGCGCTCCCAGAGGGCTGGGCGGGTGGGAAGGACTGGGGTAGGAGGCTCGCTCCCCTCCCTCCAGTAACGCTGTGAAGAAGTCTCAGCCAGCCTCGCGCATCTCCAAGATCGACGGGCGACTGGAGCAGTACACGCAGGCCATCGAGGTACGCCCAGCCCTGGTGTCGCACACTCCGCCGTGAGGCGTGCCCAGCCCTGGTGTGGCACGCTCCCTTCTCCGTTTCCGTACCAGTTCTCCATGCCACCGACACCTTCTACCTAGCAGTGCTCGCCATCTGGGCGACACCCTCCATCCACCAACACCCTCTATCCAGCTAACACTCCTCCAGCCAATGGAAGTCTGGTCAAAGCCATTTACTCAACCAATGTCCCCCTTCCATCTAACTCATGCCACTCTGTCCAACCAGAACTCCGCCATGCAATCAGTGGCCTTCCGCACCCCCGGTGTTCCTCCAGCCCCATTCCGTGAGCAGCGTGAAGACAGACCTCCTGTGTCTCGCGTGCCATTGGGGCTCCTGTGTGCTTCCGAGCAGGAGCGTTCCCCAAGCGGGTTGGAAGGGAAGAACTCCATTCCAGCCTGACCTTGGGGAGGATATGAAGATGAAAAGGGCCTCCCGGCCAGACCCCCTCCTATGCCCCACGGTGGCTGTCCACTAAAGCTGCCCTGGGGCTCTGTCTCCTCTGCAGTCTGCTGGCTGGATGCCCAAACTATCCCGCCAGACCTCCATAGAGCTGCCCAGCATGGCGGTGTCCAGTACCAAGAGTCGATGGGAGACAGGAGAGGTGCAGACTCAGTCTTTGGCCAAGACCCCCACCTGCAAGGTAGGGCCCCTCTGTCGACAGAGAGGAGCTGGGAAGTCAGAGCCTGCAGCAGGAGAGGTGCCCTGTGTGGGCTGATCCAGGAGAGGCAGAAGGCTGGCGTGTGGACAAGGCTGGGCAGCGGTTGAAGCTCCCCCTGGGGCCTCACTCGAGAGATGAGGCAGGCGGGTCTCCAGGCCAAAGAGAAGGGCCAGGGCCACCGGCGCCCATGGGCGGGTCTGAGCCATGACAACTCGCTTGTCTGTGCCCAGGACATTGTAGCTGGAGACATGAGCAAGAGGAGCCTCTGGGAGCAGAGAGGAGGCTCCAGGACCTCGTCCTCCACCAAGGTAGACCCTGATGTGGTGGAGCAGGGCGCGGCCGGGCCGGGCGCCATCTCCAGCAGGAGTGCCTCCTCCTCTCTTCCCAACAGACCACCCCGTCTGGAAAGAGGTACAAGTTCGTGGCCACTGGACACGGGAAGTACGAGAAGGTTCTTGTGGACGAGGGCCCGGCGCCCTAGGCTGTGCACCCCGGTGAGTCCAGGGCAGTGACCAGTGCCGTGTGCTGAGTGAAGTGTGGGACGGAGGCAGGGGCAGGGCGGCTTGCTCACGTCTCAGTGGAGGCTGGGCCTGGGGCTGAGGCCCGGCCTCAGAGCTGGCTGCAGCTCAGTCCCAACTCAGTCTTCTGGCCTCTCGTCTCACACCCGCCTGGGACTGTCCATTTCTTCAGGGTCAGGATGGTCAGCCACCTCAAAGTGCCCCTCGGGATAGCCTCCTGTCCCTGTGGAGCCTCCGGAGGGCAGCCTGGCCACTGCAGCAGTCGAGCTGGGTGGGGGAGTCCCCAGGAGCCTGGCTCCCCTGTGCCTCGCTGCACTGAGGGTCTGAAGAGGGGCAGGACCGCGGTCTCGCCCTCCCGAGGGTTGCTGGAGGTTCTGCTGCCCTCCCCGTCCAGGGCGGAGACAGAGGCACCATGCTGTCACACATTTATTAGTGGCCTGGGTCCCAGGCTCCATCCCAGCACCCTTCCGCCTGTCACCTGCATCCTTCCCCTGCTGAGTCCCACCCGGGGGGCTGGAGGCCTCGGTCAGCTCCTCAGGCTCCCTCTCCCTGTGGTTGGTGGCCATCGCAGACTGACCGAGTGCAGCCGCAGAGCCCCTTCAGTGCCTCTGCCCAGACCCGGCCTCTCTTCAACCTCTGTGGCCCTGCTTCCTTGTGGTCCAGTGCGGAGGACGCCACTCCCTGCCCGCTATGGGAGCTGGCTGTGACCAGCACCGTGACCCGTCCCACTCTTCCATCAGAAGGTCCCCAGGTTGCCAGCCCAGCAGGGAACCAGAGGGGGCAGGGAGTGGGCTGCAGCCTTCCTTCCCCCCAGCTCCCACTTGGGCCAGCCCTTCCACACCTGGCCCTGTGGTGTCCGGCTCCTGCCCGCCGATGGGCCTCTCAGGAGCGATGACATGCCGACCAGGTGCCAGTGCTGGTACCAGCTCCCCTCACACCGAACGTGCCGGCAGAGGGCGGGGCGGCGGGCTGCCCTGCGGGGAGGGCAGTGTGCCAGCATGAGTAGCTGCCCTCCCGTCCCCCTCGGCCCCACGCTGACCCTGAGGCGGACCTCTGCCACCCCCCACACTGCCCAGACTGCCTCTGTCGGCCCGCGTGCTCCGCACCCACGCCCCTTTCCCACTTGTCCTACGGCTCCTGTCCACTTGACCTGCCCCCAACCACCCACTGGACTCCATGGCACCAGGACGTGCCTGCCTGGTCCCCAACACTGTCCTCCTGCATCTCCTCTTAGGACAGCATGGCCTCCCATGAGACCTTCAGCCTGTCTTGCCTACCCCTGGTCCTAGGCCCTAGGGGCCACTCTGGCCACCTCACTGGAGCCTCCAACCTGCCGCTGTCCGGTTGAAGTTCTTGGGTCGGGGGCTCAGTTCCAGGCTGGATTGGAGGGAGGGAGGCGGCCGGGTGGCCTCCTGCAGCTTCCGGGCATTGAAGCGAGGCCGGTATAGGAAGGGCAGGCGGGCAAGGCTGGCCGGGGGACGGTCCCCATCCCTGGGCCCCGCCACGCAACTGCGGGACTCAGCCACAGACATGCGGTAGAGCACAGCATCCCACATCCTGGAGGCCCGGGAGGCGGGCGGCCGGGCGCCAGCCCCAGCAGATGCCTCTGGTTGCGCAGGCAGGAGGCTGGGCTCCTGCTCTGGGAAGGGGGCATCCTCTGCGTCTTCCATAAGCTGCTTCTTGAGACGTGTCCAGCCGCTGAGCCGTGGCTTGGGTGCAACTTGGGGGACAGGGCATGGGTGGGGACCCAGTGGTAGTGCCAGGGACGAGCTTCCCGGGGGCATGGCGACCCTCTCAACCTCTGCAGCAGGGCTGGACACAGGAGACTCCTCCAGGTGCCCAGCTTCAGGGGCCACAGCAGCCGGGCTGTAAGGTGGGGGCCCGGGAGAGCGGTAGGTGGGGGCTATGGGCACCACCACCCTGGTGCTAGCCTCTCTGGACACTGAGGCCTGGAAGCTGGGTGGTGGCCTTGCTGCAGAGGGCTCCTCAGGCCCAGGACTGACCTCCTGGGCCCGGGCAGGCAGTGGGCGGATATGGGCCACGGGGATCAGAGACTGGGCACTGGCTGCGTCTCCCTCCTGAACCCTGGGGCTCTCATCTGGGGCTGTCCTCAGAGGCTCCGGGGCCCCACCCTGTGGGGACGGTGCCAGCTGAATGTGCACCTGGGTGATGTGTGTGCCCCCAGACGTTGGGGCTGAGACAGGGGAAAAGCCACTGGGGAGCTGGGTAGGTTGTAGGGCCAGGGCTTCAGGCCTCGAAGGGGCCTCCAAGTGGGTGGCCAGGGCCCTGCGCTCGGTGAGGCTGAAGGAGAAGGTGGACCTCTGCGGGGGCGAGGTCACGTGGTGGATGATGGGGGCACGCGGGGAGCGGGGCAGGGGTGCCACCGTGCGCAGGGCCTCAGTGGTACATGGGGCCACGGCCTCCAGGTCGTGGCTGGCCTCACTCACAGGGGACAGGGAGGTACGGAAGGCCCCAGGTGGGGCCGGGACAGCCCCGGCCATCTTCCTCCGAGCTGCCTTCCTCAGAAGTTTCTGCAGACGCAGGTTGTCTTTTCCTGGCTTAGGAAGCAGGGGTGGTGGAGGTCCAGGGGGCCTCTGGGGGCTCGGGCCACCAGCCTCCAGGGTCACTGACGTGGCTGAACCGAGCATCGCTTCACCCTGGGTGGGAGGAACAGCGATCAGGCCCCTGCCCTCCCTGTGACGGGCACGGGCTGCAGTTGTACAGCAGGCCTTGGGCTGTAGAGTTCCCAGCAATAGCAGCTTTTCCCGAGCCCCAGACTTGCCGGGCACCTTCTGTGCTGTGCATCAGTGACTGTGGGGCAGCTCCACGCCTGGTGCGGTAGGGAGCTGTGGAGGTCGCTGGGGGCTGGCAAGGGGGCGGGCAGGAGACCCACCGGCGAGCCCTCTGGGGAGGCTGGTGTCTGGCCAGCCGCTGGCCACAGCCGAGGGCGGGAAGAGCAGGCTGCCCACAGACACGTGAGGGCCGCCACGCCGTCGCCGGCCCGACCACAGGCGCGTCCGTCCTCTGCGAGCCAGTGGTGAGGGGCAGCGGCCAAGAGGCTCAGGGACGCTGAGGCCGCGTCACAGAGGCAGGTTGGCGGGAAAGTTGGAGCGGATCTCGCTGAGCTGTGCTGGATGGTGTTGCTGCAGACCGCCCAGCCCGGTGGTCCTGGCCAAGCCACCCGCCCTGGTTTCTGGGCGCCACGAGTCTGCAAGGACGTTGACAAATGGCATCTGGGCCGAGCCAGAGGCCGTCTGGTTTGGGGAGGAGGGAGGCCCGAGCTTCCGCAGTGGGGCTGGCTCTGCAGAGGCGAGAGGGTTGGCCTGGGGCGGGTGGGGATTCTGCCCCAGCTCACTCCCGCCTGGCTGCCTGCACACAGCCAGGCCTGTGCAGCCAGCAGAACCCCAGGGCCAGCTCCTGGGGGCTGCTTGGGTTGGTGGGCAGACAGTCAGCAGGGCCCAGGTCCAGGGTCTCAGCGTTCACTCAGGGGCAGGTGTCCCAAGAGGCTGCAGCAGGGTGCTTCTGACCGTAGGCAGGAGTGTGGGCAGGGCCAGGCAGCCACCAGAGACGGCAAGGGCCACAGAGCCAAGGCTGTGCGGGGGCAGGCTGCAGCCCATCCTCGGCTCCAGACTGACGCTGCCCATGCTCCACACCGTGTTTTGGCAGGTGCACGCCAGAAGCACCTCCGTGTCCCCAGACCCCACCAGGACACCAGCCCCAGCCCTGGCTATGAAGTTGCTTCCTGTCGCCAGGGTAGCCTGCCCTTGTCCCTCGGACACCCGCACTGCTGACACCACCTCCTTTAGCTTCTGGACACTCCAACCTCTATCCCACTCCACCCTGATCCCCCAGCTCTGCCTCTGGCATCTGGGAGGGAAGATTCCTGACCATGGGCTAAAT
This sequence comes from Sciurus carolinensis, assembly GCF_902686445.1. Taxonomy (NCBI): domain Eukaryota; kingdom Metazoa; phylum Chordata; class Mammalia; order Rodentia; family Sciuridae; genus Sciurus; species Sciurus carolinensis. The sequence continues at coordinate 1,893,440 of NC_062223.1, forward strand.
GCACCATCCCCTAGAGAGGCCAAGTGTTCCCAAGGAAGAGCGGAGACTGAGACCCAGCCTGGCAAGAGAGCCGGTCACCCACCAAATATGAGGAGCACCCACACTTTGCTGGACACAGACTTGCATCCCTCCCTGCCTCCTGCCTGCAGAAACCCCGTTTTGTGCAATAAAGTTCCTCATGCTCATACATCCCCCACGCTGGGCCTCCTGTGCGCTCTGATGGGAGGGATGGGGAGTGGGACTGCCCAGGACTGAAGGGCCATCCCAGGGGGCCAGCCCTCCCAACCGCATAGCACAGCTGGCTCTGGATTCCAGCACCGAGTCCTGTCCCTCAGCTTTCTACAACAGCAGACTCCAGAATCTGGGCTGTGGAACCATCTAACATGGGGGACCCACCAGGGGCAGCGTCCCACATTCCTCTTCAGAGCGTCTCTGACACCACCCCCTGACCCACCCAGCATGAACCTCATAGCACCTGCAGAGTGCGCTCTGGTCTGTGCCCCCAGGGTGCAGGCCCTGAGGGCGAGAGCCACCCAGCACCTCCCAGTGCTCAGAAGGTGCTCAGTGAAGGTTGGTGGACAGACAGACGGATGGGTAGATGGAGGGATGGGCGGATGGATGGACAGGCCAGGTGGATGGATGGGTGTGTTGGTGTTCGTATTGATGGAAGGATGGCTATGTGGACAGATGGACGGGTGGGTGGGTAAGTGGTTGGGGTAGATGGGTGGATGCATGGTGAAGGGAGGAGGGTGGAAGGAAGGGAGGAGGGGAGGCGAAGGTGAGCAGACGTGCTGCGGCTGGTGGTGTCCTCCCCAGCACTCCCTGCTCTCGCTGGGACTGCACTCTGGCCTGCCCAGCCCTACTTCCTTGTGTCTGGGTCCCCTGGGCCCAGATGGTTCTGACCCGACCCTGCCACTCACTCGGCTATTCATCCTCCTCTCTCTGAGGCCTTCGTAGTCTCACCCTGTCTGCTTCCCAGAAAGAGTTTCTGCAGCTCACGCTCGGCAGGGTGCCGCTGCCCAGGCCAGGAGGCGGCGTGGCCGTTGTCCCTTCTGCCCACAGTCCCACCCCAGAGGAAGGGAGCAGGGACACACCCTACCCTCCAGCAGGCCCCCTTCCCTTCCTGTTCAGTCTGATGGGATGGCGGCCAGGACGGCTGACGGAGGCCACCCCAAAGTCCACAGCGGGCAGGGAGCTGGACATAAGCAGAGGACCAGTGCAGATGACACCAAGCATAGGAAGCAGAGCTTCAGTGGTGCCCAGCTCCCCTGACCAGTGCTGCCCCTGGCTCAGCCTCAGGGATGAGGATCCCAGGTCTGCCCCTTTTAGCCACAGCCTGCCCACAGGTATGGCGTCCTTCCTCTGCTGCCTCTGCCCAGGGCCAGGGTTCCACGAGGCCACTGCCCAGGAGGCACTTGGGCAGGGATGCTGGAGAGCGGCCCTCCCTCACCCTGCCCACCCCGGGGGCCCTTGGTGGTCCACTGCCCCCTCCAGGCACTCGAGGCAGCCCCACAAAGAGGGGACGCCCTGAGGGCTTCACAGCCAGTCGGGGTCTCTGCGGCTCCAGGAGAAGCCCACGGGCCGGGCCAGCCATCGGGGTTGGAGCGGCTGCGTCCCAAGTGCCTCGTCAGCGGCTCCTATCCTGGGCCTGGCAGAGTCCGCCTGTGGCAGGTCAGCCCAGGGCACCAAGCAAGGCACAGGGTCCACAGGCTCCTCTGCTTCCACTGGGGGCTCCAGGAACTGGGGCTGAGACCATATCAAAGGATTTCTGCCCAACGGTCTTACCGGGGTCCCCCTAAGCAGGCCTCCTCTTCCTGGGCTCAGCTCAGCATTTGCCAAGTGTACAGGCCCCTGTAGCCCCCAGTTCAGGGCCCAGTGTCATTGGTCCTCAGTGTCCTGTGTGGAAATCAGTCCCCTACCCAACGGAGCTGGGCCACCCTCTCCCTGGCCTCCACACAAGTCCCTAGTCCACCACCCCACTCCCCAGGGGAGGCCAGGTGGGACCTGTGAGGATTACCTGTTGTAGACCCTCAGCAGCCAGTTGTCCATCTAGCAGTGCCCACTTTATGCTGTCTTGCTGTACCCTGGGCCTGGTGCCTGAGGAGGAGGTGGCCATTACCCAAAATAGGACCTGCCTGCCCCTCTGACCTCACGGGAAAGCACCTGCCAAAGGCTGAGGCTCGCTAAGCGGGCAGCCACCGTCCTCTGCTGGCTGAGCAGGGCCACTGCAGAACCCGTGGCATGACCACCTGCAGGCACAGCCCTGAGGATGCCCACCCAGCCTGGCAAGGGCGGGGGCTGTAGGACTTCGGGAGGCGAACCCTCCCTGCTTCTTGTGTGTGCTCTTGCAGGGGGTGGGCTGCAGGGTGGCGGAGCCTGGGCTGAGGCCGGCCACCCCAGAGAGAAGGTGGCTCCGGCACCGGCTCAGGCCTCCGCAGACGCGGAGAGCTGGACAGGTTGCCCAGGGGTCTGGGCTGCCTCCGATGACATGGGCAGGTGGAGGGGGACACACAGGTTCTGACCAGGAGGAGGGGTGATCCAGCAGTTCCGGGGGCTTCCCAGGCCAGGCGCATGGGGGAAGGTGGGCAGGTGCCCTGTCCTGTGAGCCCACAGCCTGAGGGTCTGCTTCCCCTGCTGGGTGAAGAGGCATGTCACTGCCTGCCTCCAGCCTCTGCAGCCTTCTCTCCACACACGAGAGGGAACTGGCAGAGTGTCCACAGACAGGGCAAGGCCAGGGGCTAAGGGGACTGGGGCCCCTACCAGGCCATCCTGATGTCCTTGGCCCTGGAGGACAGGGGCCCTGCCTGCCTCTCCTGGGGTTTGCCCTGTCCTGGATGTCAGTCTACCCTTGACAGCGACTTCCACCCTGGGCTGGGCAACAGTACAGGTCCCTCAGTTGTGCCCAGCCTGGGGCCGCAGAGGCATGGAACCAGTCAGGATACCTCCTTCCACCCCGTGCCTCAGTTTCCCCAACCCAAGGGGCAGGACCACAGGGGCATGTGGCCTCCCTAGTAAGCATGGGGGCAATGGGAGGCCCATGAGATGTGTCTGTTGGTTGGATGGGGCCCCCTGGGGTCCTGAGGAAAGCAAGGTTAGCCTCCATGGGCACATGGGCCAGGGGGCCCAGAGCTAAACCCTGCAGGGGGGCCCCAGGGAGAGAAAGTCTCCACGGTCTGGGCCCCTGAACAGAGAGTCCCCAGGCCAACAGCAGAGGCCTGGCCCACCTTGGGAGGAAGCCCCTGCTGGAGGAGATGCTATGGACCATGGACAGAGCCACCGCCGGGCTCAGGTCACTACTTCTGCCTGTTTATTCTGCATTCCCCAGTAGCGTCCTCGCAGAGAAGTAGGTCTGGCTGAGTGGAGGCCCTCAGATGTGGGGGGCTTGCTGCTCCTCTGGTGGAGGGGGTGGGGCCCGGCCAGGTGCCACGCCGGGTAACGGAGCCCTGGCGTGCAGACCCCCGGCTGGACAAAGTACGAGCCTCCACACGGTGCCTCAGTCAGAGGGCGGGTGCTGGGGGACTTGGGGCTCAGCTCTGAGGACCCCACACCAGTCCGGCCAAGGACAGCCAGCTCCTTCCTCCTCCCCTCCACAGCCCATCAAGAATGTGCCTGCCCCAGGGTGGTAAAAATAGCAGCTGACACCTTCCTGGGCAGGCGGGACCCTGTCTCCTTGTCCTCGCCGCCTCTGCCTCCTTCCCTGGCCATTCCTATACTTGGTAAGGGGACCGCATGGGCACACCCGGCCCCCCTCGTCCCGGCTGCCCAGCCGCTGGCCAATGGGCTGCTGGGAAAGCTCAGATGCTGCTATAACACGAGCGTGCAGCCGGGAGGCAGTGCCTGGGCTGGTCCTGTCCACGGGGAGTTCCTGTCCTTCTCAGGCTTGACCACAGGTGGGTACAAGAGCGAGCCACCCTCTCGGCAGGGGTCAGTGCCTCCTGCACTGGGACTGGGCCCCCCCAGCATCCAAGGAGATGCAGGACCTGGGGGCTGAGGTCCTTGGCCAGCGTACTGCCCACACCTCAGCTGGAAGCATGGTGGCCAGGACCCTGGTGGCCACCCAGCACCGGTCTCTCTCGGATCCTGATGTTGTGCCTGGGTGTTCTCTGAGCTCAGGGTGGTGCAGGAGACCTGGGCTCAAGCCAGAGCACAGGGTGTGGAGGTGGGGAGGGTCTCCAGAGCCCTGAGGTCAAGGGCCACTCACAGCTGGAGCCCAGAGATGAGGGACGAGGCTCGAGGGGCCTGGACTGCCCACAGCTGGGCTTTCTGTGCGTGGCCCAGGGAGGGGCACAGTGACTTCCCTGAGATCCCCAGGGCCTCTGCCTTGAAGGGCCCCTGCTTCTGGTCCTGCCACTTTGTAGACCACAGCGGGGCAGGAACTACCTCAAGTCTTCTCAAGGAGGAAGCCACAGGGAGACGCCCTGGCAGCCCTCCGGAGCCCAGGTCAGAAATGGACAGGGTCCAGGCTCCAGGCAGGGTCTGGACACTCCTGCCCAGAAAGGTCATGTCCAGTCTCATTCTTGGCTGGGAAAAGCCCGGGCTCCCAGGAGGCCCCCGCCAGCCCCCTTTGGCCTAAGCCTCTGAAACCCTCTGGCTGGGTACCCTTGCCCTTCAGGTCCTTTGGAGCTTTCTAGAGGTTCTTGGGCATCCAGGAGAAGGGGACAAGGTGAGGCTGGCCACAAAGGAGCAGGGCCCAAAGCGGGGCATGGGCGTGGTCCCACTGCAAGGAACTGGCAGGGCCTCCTGCCCCCCCCTCGGGTCTTGTCACCAACTTCCAAGGAGGGAAAGATGGCATGTGTCCCCAAGGAACTTGACCTGACAGGCTATTTTCATACCCTGTCCTGAGGTGGAACATGAAACTGGACAACTGGTCCCCCCTCAGCTGTTGAAATGCCATCCCCATCCCCACCTCGCTCTCCCCAGCTGCGACCCAGGACAGTGACACAGACCATAGGCGGGGGCACGAGGGGGCCGTGGGCCTCAGGCTCCTGAGGAGGAGCCTCAGCCTCAGCTCCCCCCGTAGAGTGGACTCTTGCCACCTCACCTTGGAAGGAGCCCTCGCAGGTGTCCAGCCAGAGACTGGGCATGAGGAGGGCCGCCCTCTCACCCGGGCACTGTCTTGGGTTTCTGGGCAGAGGCGTCTTGCCGATTTCGGTGTCTATTTCTGGACGTGTCAGCTGCCACTGCCCCTTGTACTTAGCTCCCTGGGTGTGGTCACCGCCCCTCCCTCGGCACTGACAGGTGTTGACCCTGCTGGGTCAGAGGTGGTCACAGCAGGGGCCCACCATCACAGCCCCTCCCTGACCCTCCCTCCCCACAGAGGGGCACTGGCAAGAGGCGGGGCAGTTAGTCCTGGACCTGAGGAGTGGGCAGTCCAAGGATGTGGAGAAGCCAGAGGGGCTGCTGGGGGCCTGGCAGGGCCTGGCCAGAGGAGTACCACTCCCACAGGCTGCCTATCCAGGGGGGCCCAGAGTCCAGGGCAGGAGTCTGAGAGGAAGCTGGGTGCCCAGGGCCTGGACGAGGATTCTGGAAACACATGTCCGCTAACTTTGCTTAGAGGTGAAGGCACTCTGGGAAACCTGTGTTCCCCACAGGGGGCTCGGCACAGCTCCCACCTCAGCAGCGAGCCGCAGAGGCCGGCTCGCAGATGCGTGGTGCTTTCTTAGGCAGGTTCCCATAACCAGCCCTTCCAGCGAGCCGCGGTGTGCTGACGGCTCTGTTTCTCAGCCCCGGGGCCAGCCTGACCCTGCCGTCAGAGCACTCCCAGGCCCCGTGGGTGTGTGCAGGGGCCAGCTCACAGAAGACAGGCCCTGCACTTGCCGGCCTCGTGCTGGCTGCACCTGGACACCTGTGGCCAGTTCTGCACGGGCACTGATTCAGGATGCTCTGTGCGCCTGGGAAGCTGGGCATCAGCTCCCATTCCTGAAGCCCAGGGAGCCAGGGACGGTCTCCATCTGTTGAAGAAGAGGCCAGACGAGGGGACAGGCCACTTGTGCACTCTGATTAGGAGGAGGGGAGCTCCTTCCTCCAGGAGGACATGTGGCCTGGAAGGGAGCTTGGGACTCACACTGGCAAGAGGGACTCCCAGGGGGACCACGGATTAGGCAAGCCAGAGAAGATCCCTATTGCCCATCTGGAGAGCCAGGTTCAGTCATCTTGGGGGTCCCAGGGAGGCCCCCAACCTAGGCAGTGGCAGAGGCCACCAAGAAGCAGATTTTAGCTCAAATCAGCCAGACCTTCCCAGCATCCCGAGACACTCTTTGGGGTGCCGTGGAGAGGGGTGTCTGCCCAGGGAGGAGTGGACGCCCAGCCAGCTGCCGGATTCCAAGCTCCAGGCTGAGCCAGGGCAGGAAGGAGCAGGGTCTGGGTCTGGGGGAGGGCGAGGAGGGCTTAACGGGGCCATGCGCCAAGGCAGACCCGCCCAAGGACCACGGGCTGGCTCTCACCCTGTCCACAGGGGCCCCCTTTCCACCCCAGCTCCGAGAAGCCCCTGCTTCTGAACGAGGCTGCTCCTAACTCTCCCCCTCTCCTCCACCAGAAGCAACCGACGCCACCATGTCTGACGAGGAAGTGTGAGTAGCACCGCCTGCTGCGTCGGCCTGCCCGGGGTGTGGGGGGCTTGAGCGCAGGCCCGGCCAGGCCGCCCACCTCACCTCCCTTTCTCTCTCTCCCTCGCTCCCTCCCTGGCCTCTGCAGTGAGCAGGTGGAGGGTGAGTACCAGCCATTTTCTCCCTCTCTATACGTCTACCTCTAGACAGAGTAGTCTCTACTGGGGAGGGGTTCACCCTGGATGCCATAAGTCCCTGGGGAACCCCGGGCGTGAAAGTCCCAGATCTGCTACAAGGTGGGTTTCAGAGCAGCCCCTCTGGAAGTGGCCCTGTGCTTCTGGCCTCCCTGGCCTCTAAGAGGTGGTCACATGTCAATCTGCTCCACTGGCCAACTTGTTGGGGGCTGTGTGGCCCTGCGGAGCTCGAGGTCTGGTCTCGTGGCCGTGATCGGACATGTATCCGGGGCCTCCAGCATCAGCCTGTGGCCATGCTGTTTTCTGTTCCACTGCGAGACAGCCTTCTTTGGTCCCCCACCACCCCTGGCCCTTATGCTTGGCCAGCAGGAGCGGCTGGACTTTAGGACAAGCGGCTGGCCCCTGCTAACATGACTCCTCTCTTTTGTTCTACTCCAATGCAGAGCAGTACGAAGAGGAAGGTAATCCCGGCAGCCCTGGAGGCCCCAGTCCCAGATCAGGCCTTCCTCTTAACAGAGCCCTTCCCTGCTGCTTGGTGAAGGCCTCCATCTCTCTGGGACCTGGGGTCCTCCTCGGCTCATCAATTAACTGTTCATCTTCCTCACCATTAATTCACCATTAACCATTACCATTAATCATTAACTTGTTTAATGATTAATGCATCACTTAGTTAATGGTTAATGACTTTGTCATTAATCAAATCATCATTAACCCCCCATCATTCCCACCGATTAATGGACACTCTAATTGCTTATGAATGCCGTGTGTTCCTTGGTGCACAGTGTGTGGAGTTGACCGGGGCCTGGTCATTAAAACTCTCACCCATTACTATCAGGGCTGGGCACACGGCTGCCACCTCTGACATCTCTCAGCTCCTCCCGTGTGTCTCTCTACCCCGTCTCTCCCAGCATCTTCCCGGTCTCTGTCTCTCTCCCTCAGTCTCTCTCTGTCCTGTTGTCTTTCTGTCTCCCTATCTCTGTTTCCCTCCATCTCTTTCTTCCTCAGCATCTGTCCCTGTCTCTCGCGCTCTCTCTCTGACTCCCTGTCTCTGTCTCTCAGCATCTCTCCATACCCCCCACCCCTGTACCCTGGGGCAGACTCGGAGACACCTCCCTGGCTCTGTCGAGCCCAGGCAAGCGTGGGCGGGCGGGATCACTGGGTGCGGGCGCACCTGGGAGCGGTGGGCCGTGGCGCTTCCCAGGCCCAGCGGGCGCTGCTGAGGATCCTGGCACCCTCACCTGGGGCGGCTTTCACGCGGCTTTAGCAGGCAGGGCTATCCGGCGAGGTCTTCTGGTGTTATGTTTTGAAAATATTTTGAAAACACTCGCTACCTTAACAACATGAGCAAAACGTTTCTTTTTCTGCCGAAGAGGTGGCAAGCTCCTTTCTGAGTGGAAATGCGGCCCTGGGAGCTGCCCTCTGCTGGGGATGCCCCAGGAGGGTCTCCTGCAACGTGTTCCTCAAAGGCTCCTGGTGCCAGGCTTCCTCCAGGCAGCCCCGAGACAGGGACCTTCCCTGTCCCACAGGCCACGCACACAGGTTTTCTCAATGCACGGAAGTTCTGTCCCCTGCAAAGCAAGACATAGCCAGAGCCTCTCCATGCACAAACGCCTCCCTAGAGACACGAAGGCCAGGCCCGAGTGGGGAGTGGAGGGGGGCTGATCCCTGCTGCAGAGAAGGCCCAGGCCAAGCCCCAGCCAGGCCGGGCATGCACAGCATCTGGGTGCCTGATTATCTAGGGGGCCCTGCTCACCATGGCCAGCAACTGGGGCCAGAAATGCAGGAGCGACCACCTCCTTCTTGCCCCGGCCAGGAGAGCCCTCTGTGCTCCTCCCGCTGCAGGCCAGTCTCCTAGCCCCTCTTGCCTCTTCCCTCTAATGACTGTCCTGTTCCTTCTCTCCCCGCTCCCTCCTGCTCTCGGCTTCTCCGCCCTCAGAAGAGGCCCAGGAGGAAGAAGGTAAGTGGTCCAGTCTTCTTGCCCACCTGTCCCACCCTCACGGTGGCCCTGGCTCGCTCGCCTCCCCGCTGGGTCAGCGCCTGGCCCCCGCCTCTGAGGACTTGCGGACTTCTCCTGTCTAATTCTGTCCTCTCTCCTCCCCGCCCCCCTGCGCTCCCTGGCACTCCTCCACAGCAGAAGTCCATGAGGAAGGTAGGAGGACACGGACTTCTGGTCCCCATGCGGGGCCCGGGGCCTGGCTGGAGCCCAGGTGGGGTGGGGAGGCGGGCAGTGAGGCACCAGCCAGCCAAGGGGCCCCACATGTGGCCCCCAGTAACCCACTAACCAAGGCCAATGCTTGACAGAGAGGGTGCAGGACCCCAAGAGGCCCCAGGGCCAGCACAGCCAGGGCCTCCCAAGTCCCTGTTTTTGGGACCTCGTGCTGCTCAGCTGGAGCCAGCTGGTCTGAGGATCAGTGGGGACATGGGGACCAGCATGGACTGAGCCCTCTGATCCAGGGGAACATGAGCGCCACCATGGGGGCAGCCTCTGACCCCGCGGCCAGGCCAGGACCTGAGGCCAGAGCTCAGGAGAGCTCAGGGGTCAGGAGAGAGGGCCTACACGGGCAGAGGCCCTGCAGCCTGGCCTGAGGCAAGGAGACCCTGGCAGAGGCCTCCACCCCAGCCTTCATGGGGTCTGGGCCAGGCAGGGCAGCCAAGGGGCATTCGCATCTAGTGATCAGGATGCAGCAGACAGGGCCTCCCGGGTGTGTGCCCTTCCCTTGTCCTGCTTCCCTGGACTGCAGCCTGCCTGGTCGGCCCCTGGGGCCATTGCTGGGCCACAGGCCTGAACACTCTGGGGCCCAAGACAGACAGGAGGGGCAGGGCAAAGACGGGGGAGCCCACCATGACAGCCCCCTGGGATGGACTGCACGGGGTGGCCAGGACTCCCCAGGCTCAGTTTCTCTGTTCTTGAGACAGGGTGGGCCACAGGTGGGCCCGGGCCTCCTGGCCTCCCTGCTCCCTGATTCTGAGTGGGCTGCAGGTGCTGGGGGATGAAGGGCTGGGTGGGACAGCACCCAGGCTAACCGCAGCCCGTGTCTTGCTCGCCCCGCATGCGCCCCCTCGGCCTTGGCGACGGGCTGCTCCCACTTAACCTCGGACCCCTCTCCTTTGGCCTCTGACCTGCCGTTTGCCTCTTGTTCTGTGGTGCTCCTTAGCCCCTGAAGTTCATGAACCAGGTATGTGACATGACTTCAGAGCCACGTGGCCGTGTGTGAGTGTGTGCAGGAGCAGGGCCAGCGGGAAGCCGGGGGCCGACCCCCCACCCTGGTCCTGCTGTCTGCGGCCACTTGGCCCCGCCTGCCCTGGACTCACAGAGGTCTCTCCTCCCTCTCTCCCCACATCGGTGCTGCCTGGTGCTGCTTCCAGAGGAGGTCCAAGAAGGTAGGCCTCGTGCTCCAGCCAATCAGAGCTGCCCCTTCCTCCTCTGCCCCTGGCCCCCAGCACCCCTCCTGAAGTTCCCCACCTTGGACTGAGCCTCTGGCCTTTGACTAGCTGGAGTAGGACTGTCAGCCCTGAAGTTTGGCTCAGGTGGGAGTAGAGACAGGTGCAGCTCCCCGTGTCCTTCTGCAGAGGGTTCAGGGGCAGGGGCCGTGAAGTCCTTCCTGGGCTACCAGCAGGAAAGTGGAAGGTGTGAAGCAGACCTTGGGAGGAAGGTGCTGGGATCCACTGGGACCCTCTGGATTCACCAGGTAGAGTGGAGAAGAGCAGAGGAGGAGGGGTAGGGTAGGTGGCTTCCACCCTGCTACAGATAGGAAGTCAGAGGGGGAAAGTAAGGAGGGGTGAGGCAGAAGGGAGGGTGGAAGGGCAAGTGGGGTGAAGCAGAACACCAGGCTGAGGTCCAAGGTGGGGACGTCAGGGACCTGGAACAGCCGGGGGCCCTGCGTGCAAATGAGCAATTGTCAGGCCCCAGCATCCCACCCATTGCCTGGGCCAGGGCCAGACACACCCCGGCAGGTGAGAGGGGCCCAGGGCCTGCCCTCCCTGCAGCAGGGCTGGCTGTGCCGGGCGGAGCTGCAGATCCCGGTCAGGGCCAGCTGGGGGGCTTCTCTCCAGCCACACGCTGCCTCGTTGGGCTCGGGGCTTTCCGGCTTGGCCTGGGACCCCCACACTTGCCTTCCCTGCCCCAGAGAGGTCACCTGGACACACTAGGAGAGGGACTGGGGTGGACTCGCAGGCCACACAGGACAATGGTGCCCTGGAGCCAGCCTGTTGGACTCAGGGCTACCAGGCTCAGGCCCACGATGAACATGCAGGAGGGACGGAGTTGGAGGAACAGGAGTTAGCGCCACACGGGAGTGTTGCTGCTTGGGCGGGGGCTGTCCTGTGGCTCAGCTCCCCTGCCCCTGGCCCCGGGAGGGCTGCTCCCACATGCCTCACCAGGAGCCCCACTTGCACAGGCCTTGGGAAGGGTGGCATGAGGCCACTTGCAGAGTCAAGCCACACTGCAGGGTCCACTTCCTGCAGTGTCCCTGGGCAACTCTGTGGTCACGAACTGGGGAGCACATAACATGGACTCCACTAAGCACATGCCCTGTCCAGTGGCGGGGCAGGACCCCCACCCAGTCCCAAATGGGGATGGCTGCTGGCCAGAGATGCTTGCTCAGCCAGGCCCTGTGGGTCTGACAGGCAGGGCCATGCAGACCAGCCATGGGCCCCCTCTGTACCAGGCCAGGCCCTGCCGGGACTCCCCAGAGTGGGCTGGGGTGGACACCCCCAAAGGAAGCAGCCCCCACTAGGCAGGGCCTAGAGGTAGCTGGGGGAGAGTAAGGAGTGGGTGTCACGGAGAGGCCCATTCCAGATTCCAGGGGAGAAGCCTCTAAGGGACAGAGCGCAGGCTCACAGGGGCCAGGAGGCCCAGTGAGAAAGCCCTTGTGACCACTGTGGGGGCCAGAAGACCTTCTTGATGTAGGTGGGCAGGATGCAGGGATTAGAGTAGATAACCGTACAGGCATGCAGACATCAACCTGATGGTTCCTGACCCGCTGGCTTCCAGCCCAACACAACTGGCCTCGAAGGGAGAGGGTCAAGAGGCTGTGCCCAGCCCCGTCCCAGGTCGAGAGGGTTAGAGGCCAGCAGGGCCCGCTGAGTGGATTCCCCGCAGCTCCCTGCATCGGCCCTTCCCAGGCACGGTCTCCACGGCACCCAGTCTTTCCATGCCCTGGACAGCTGTGCTCTGGCTGCAGCGGGGTGCTCCTGGGGGGTGTGGCACGGGCTGCCCACTCCTGCTATCCTGCTGGCATCGTCCAGTGCTGCCCCGCCCCAGCTGCCTGGCTTTTCTCTTGCATGTGTGCTTTTGCCTACCCACGAAGATGCTGTGGAGGAGCGGGAGGACGGGGAAGGGAAGGGCCCGCCAGCTCCCCGCTGCACCCCACTTCACGGGTCCCCTGGGACCTGCCTGCTCTCTGGCTCTCCAACCCTTTCCCGCCGCCCGTCTGCCTGCCCACCTGTCCTCTTGGTGTCGCGCACGGGTCCTGGGCCACAGAGCCGATCTGCTTTGTGCGGCGTCCACCATGGGGCTAGGGTGCCGGGCGAGCTTCTGCCTGCAGAGGTGGCAGTCAGGGGCCAGCCTCAGACCCACAGCTCCCGCCTCTAGTCGCCCGCCTGGTCTCAGTCCTCCAGCTGCAGTTCCTCCCTCTTCCCTTCATCCTGCACCCCAGACTTTCTCAGGGCCCAGGGACTCTTGTAGACCTGAAGTGGGGGGCTGAGGGGTGGGCTCAGCTGGAGAGGCAGGTGGTGCCCACAGGCCAGAGCACAGGAAGAACCTGTCCTTGTGGGTCCCTGTTGGCAGTAAGGCGCCTCCTCTCACCGGGTCTCTTTCTCTCCCCCTCCCCGCACTGGTGCTGTGTGACCAGAGAGGAAGCCAAGACCCCAGTGAGTATGGCGTCCGGGTGGGCTGGAGCAGAGGAGGCTCATGGCCCCGGGCGGGAGGCCTGGGTCTGTGCGGGAGGAAAAGTCCCAGTGCTCAAGGCCACGGGGACTGAGGCCGCCCGGGAGACAGAACAGGAGGCTGCAACTCTGCCCAGGTTGTGGGCGCAGGCCTGCAGGAGGGGGCAGCGGCCGAGGGAGGGGCAGCTGCAGGGGACCCAGGCTGCCTGCTCAGCCCTGCTGTGCCCAGCTCTGCTGGGCTCCAGGTGCACAAATGGACATGAGAGTGGACGTGGTGGGATGTGGAAGGAGGTCTCGCCCAGAGACCCATGTCAGAGAGACTGTGTCCACTCAGCTTACTGCAGGGCACTCTGTGCAGGCCGCTCAGGAATCCTGCTTTTAGGGAGGGTCTTGCCTTCCTTTTGTGGGCTTTTTTTTGAATCCCACTCTGACTTCCTGGCTTTGGGGGGACTGGTCAGCCCGCGGCCCTTTCTGCTCAACCCCTGGGGCCCCCTCCGAGCAGCCCTGCCTGCCCCTCACTCTGCGGGAGGCGGGACTTCAGGTTTGTGCCCTGTGGGGGCTTCGCAGAGTCTCAGGAGGGTAAAGACGCATGAAGGGTTTGACTAGCTGTTCCCAGTCTCTGCGCTGTATTTTTCGGCAATTTTAAATAAAGTAATGCCAGAACACAAGATATTTTCTCATTTTAGAAAATAGTTTGTGTTTTCATTATGAAAATAAAACACCTTATTAAAGAAAATTTGGAAAATACATAAAAGTCAAACGAAGAAAAAGAAATTCATCCATAATTCTCCTACCCACCCACCAGCCCGCCAGACTGTGGAAAGGAACAGAAAGAAATAAAAATACTTATTTCTTCCTACTCTTTTTCCATGCAAAGGACTTGGAAAAAAAGATCTCAACTCTTGCTGTTTTTCAAACATCAGACTGTCTATACAGCCTTGAATTCTGCTTTTTTTAAAATTTAGCACTATTCATAAGTATTTTTCCATGTTTTTATATAGTCTTCTTAAATATTTTGAATGGCCACGTAATATTCCCCCAATTGGATGAACGGTGGTTTTCCTGCCCGTGCCCTGCTGCCGGCTCCCCAGTCCTTCGCTATCGTTAGTGACGCCGGGTGGACGCGTTTTCCGTCTTCATGGCTATTTCCCTAGGCCACATTCCCAGAACTGGGATTCCTGGGTCAGAGTGCGCGTTCTCAAGACTGCGCTGTCCAGTGCCAACTTGCTCTCCACGAGGGCCTGGCCAAGCCGGCCTCCGCCGTGGGATGTGAGCCGTCTGTGTCCCACACCCTCCTCACCCGAGGCCCAGGCTGCCTCCCTCTGCCTCCGCGCTCGCCCTTGATGGATGGCGAACGGCATCCCACGGTTGTTTTCCTTCGCATTCCTCTGGTGGCGCGAGGGCCCGCCTTTCCCGTCTGTGAGGGGTTGTCTTTCTTCGCTGAGAGTCAGTAGTTTGTGCCCTCTGCTCATTCATCTCGCAGTGGACACGTCTCTATGTTTTCTCAATCATCAGTTTGCATAAGGATATAAGTCTTCTCTGTATTTGCTGAAAATATTTTCTTAGTCTGGGCTCCTTCCCCTGGCTCCCCGCGGTTGCCTCTTCGCACATACATAAGTTTTTCATTTGCATGGAGCCATCTGCACATCTCTCCCTTGGAGGGAACTTCTGATGCTTCCAAGCTTAGAAAATCCCTTCCCGCTCCAGCGTTTGATCGACACTCGCTCCACTTTCCTCTGTGGTTGTTTGAAAAAGCCCTTGTCTCAACTCTCTGCTCCATCTGGAACATATTGGTGGAGGAGGGGGCTGTGTGGCCGGTGGATGGGGGCTCCTTCCTTTCAGAACGCCTCTTCCCTTCCTTGGGCCCCAGAAAGAAAGATTAAAGAGTGGCCAGGAAAACGGGAAGGGTCTCCTCCATGGCCGGTCCCAACCACAGAGGTGGATTTCAGTCCCTGTTCCTAGAGGGCCTGCAGGGGCCACCCTGCCTCCTGACGGGACCAGTTGCATTTGCTAATTTATTTTAGAAAGAAACTGAGGTGCCCTTTCTGGAGATTTGGGAGAAACAACTGGCAAAGCCCAGGGAACTGGAGATGGTGGAGGCCTTCTCCAAGGGGTCAGGCACTGGGCATGGGGGTTACAGGTCTGATGAGAACAAAGTTCAGGTGAATGCACTGCCAGGCACAGTGTCCTCGGCCAGCAACCAGCATGCAAGTGCACCAGGTCGGGGGGACAGAGGGGCCAGGACAGGCTAATGCCCTTGGGTGGGGTCTCAGCTATCCTTGCTCACCAGATTCTCTCTCTTCCTCAGACTCACTGCTCCTAAGATCCCGGAAGGGGAGAAAGTAGACTTCGATGTAAGTTTATGGGACCCAAATAAAACCCCCCAAATCCTAGCCATTGAGCTCCAGGGTAGGCCTCTGATCCTCTCCTCTCAAGCAGCACAGCCAGGGCTTCCTGGCTCCAGGCAAGGCTTCCAGAAGTCAGTCCTGGACCACAGGACACTCCCAGAACACACACCCTCTTCCCTTCTCCCCCATCTGTTCATCAATGTATCCACTCATCTATCCATTTATCATCCATTCATCATCCATCCATCACCCATCCATCCATCCACCCGTCCATCCATCTACCCATCCATCCATCTGTCCATCCATCCACCAGTCCATCCATCTACCCATCCATCCATCTGTCCATCCATCCTCAATCCATCCATCTTTTCACCCCTTCATCCATCATCCATCCATCCTTCCTTCCATTAGTCCATGAATCCATCCATCATCTATCTACCTATTCATGAATATACCCATCCATTCACACACTTGTCTATTCATCACTCATCCATTCATCTCTCCATTCATCCATCCATCCACCCACTTGTCCACTCACTCATCCATCCATCTATCCATCTACCTTCTATACATTCACCCACCCATTCATCTGTCATCCGTCATCCATCAAACTCCATCCATTCTCCAATCATCTATCTATCCATCTCTTTATTCATCCTTCTATCATTCATCCACCCACTTACCTATCTTTCCTTCTATCTACACCCATTCGTCTGTTCATGCAACGAATATACATGTCTCACTCTCTCCCCTAGGCTCAGCCCATGAAAGGAATCTCTGAGCATGTTGACAGGGTCAGTCCATCCCAGGGATGCTACTGACCTCACAGCAGAGCAAAGCCTGGGCTCAACTCCAGGAAGGGCAACATCCCAACCCTGAGGCTTGGGGATCAACCACCCGTAGCCCCAAGAGGGCAGCAGCTGTGGAGTCATGGCAGGAAAGACAGTTGTCATGGTGTCCAGGAGGCAGGGCTTCTTTGGGGCAAAGGTGTCACTTTCCCGGGTGGGAGCCAGGCTGGGGAGGCAGGTGACAGCCCAGTCCCTGCTGCCCACAGGACATCCAGAAGAAGCGCCAGAACAAAGACCTCATGGAGCTGCAAGCCCTCATCGACAGCCACTTTGAAGCCCGGAAGAAGGAGGAGGAGGAGCTGATCGCTCTCAAAGAGAGGATCGTGAGTGTGGCCGCAGGGTGGGCGCACGGGAGGGCGGAGGTGGCAAGGCTGGGCTGACCTGCTTCTGGGCCACAGGAGAAGCGCCGGGCAGAGAGGGCTGAGCAGCAGAGGATCCGTGCAGAGAAGGAGCGTGAGCGTCAGAACCGACTGGCGGTGAGCAGGGCACCAGGCCCCTTATCCCCAGGGTTTTGGGCCAGAGCTCATGCTGGGTGGGCCAATGGTCAGAGCCATGAGTGAAGCCCCTGCCCAGCTAAAACACTAACCCTGGAGGTTCCTTCCAGCAAGTTCCAAGACCACGGGTTGGGGGGCGGGGTCCTTGAAGCCGGCCTGGAGAGAGCAGCCCTGGCCCTGCACCTGAGGGTCCTGGGGATGTGGCCTCCACAGGAGGAGAAGGCCCGGAGAGAGGAGGAGGATGCCAAGAGGAGAGCCGAGGACGACCTGAAGAAGAAGAAGGCCCTGTCCTCCATGGGCGCCAACTACAGCAGCTACCTGGCCAAGGTGCGGCCGGGGTGGAGTCAGGGAGGGGCGGAGTCCGGGAGGCCATCTGGCGCACCAGCCCCTCCTGAGGCCACGTGTCCTCTTCAGGCTGACCAGAAGAGAGGCAAGAAGCAAACGGCCCGTGAGATGAAGAAGAAGATCCTGGCAGAGAGACGCAAGCCCCTCAACATCGACCACCTCAGTGACGACAAGCTGAGGTGGGAGGCCCGGTCGCGAGGCCCAGGCGGGCTGGTCCCTTCCTGGTGGCCTGAAGAGGCACAGGGCCCCGGAGGAGGCCCCCAGGCAGCCCAACCCAGTGCCCTCTTTTCCACCCCCAGGGACAAGGCTAAGGAGCTCTGGGACACCCTGTACCAACTGGAGACTGACAAGTTTGAGTTTGGGGAGAAGCTGAAACGCCAGAAATATGACGTGAGTCCAGGCACCTTGGCCGAGGGCCCGCCGGGTCTCGCCCACTGGGTCCAGCTGGGACAGTTGCTGGAGACCACCCCCTGGGGCAGCCCCCAGCACCCTGAGGCATCAGCCAGGCCCTCTGGATGCACAGGCGACCCTGCGTAGGGCTGGCATGAGTGGGGGCCGCAAGGGCCCCCGAGGGGTCTGTGTCCCCAGCGCCAAGGGGTGGCAGGCACTCCTGCTACCGCCAGGGAGCTCACAGTCTGGGACGCTGGCCTCGGGGGACTGGCAGCCTGGAGTTGTTGGGGGTCGAATGTGGAGCAGCCTTGGCCCAGAGACCCCGGCACGAAGGCAGAGCCCACGTCAAAGGCAGGCTGCCTGGGGTGGGGGCATCAAGGCCTGGCCCACCCACAGAGGCCCACGTGGCACATGAAGGGCACCTGTCCTGGGTGACCATGTGCCCAGTGCAAGCATGGAGACCTTGAGCTTCCCCCCAAAGTGACGTCACGCACCCCTGCGTCCCCACCCCTAACGCCCCTGCAGCATCCACTCGGGGAGGGCCATTCTTGCCTGAAGGACACGTGCAGGGCCATCTCCCGCAGACACCAGGACAGACAACCTGCACGTCCTGGCTCCTCGGGAGCCCTGGGCAGGCCGCCTCCCTGTCCTCGCCTCTCAGAGGCAGACGCAGCCCAGCCAGGCCCTGAGTGGTCCCAGGAGGACGGCATCTCTGCCCCTCCAGGCTGCCCAGGGCTGGCCTGGCAGCTGCCCTCAGTGTCCACCACTCAACCAGGGGTGGTGGCCTCCACACACACTGCCCGCATTGGCTCTCCCGGGACTCAGAGCCTTGAGGGCCATCTCCAGACTAGCCCAGCACTCCGCAGGGCCTTGAAGCCTCAGCCGCCCACCCAGCACTGTAACCATCTCGGTCTTTCTAGATCATGACCCTCCGGGCCAGAGTGGAGATGCTGGCCAAGTTGTGAGTAGCCAGAGTCCGCTGCGGGCCAGGCTGGGCTCGTGCGTGTGCGGTGCACGGTGCTCCTCTCGCATGGCAAAGCCCGGGTGGCCGAGTGCGTGGGAGGCAGGCTGGCCCTCGTGGCCTCCGCCCCTCCTTCCCGCCCCAGTCCTCCTCCTGCCTCAGTCACGGCCTCCAGGCTGGCCTGCCGCCCTCGCTGGCAGGCCAGGAAGGGCCTGAGCTTCCCAAGAGCTTGGGAACCAGGTGCCTGGGCCACCGTAGCTGGGAGCAGGAGGGTCAGTCAGGGGTCAGGGCTGGAAGGAGGGTCTGCGGACCCAGGGCCTGCTGTAGTTGGAAGGTAAGTGGCCAGCTCTGGAGCTGCTGCGTGTGGTACCGAGGGCCGGCACAGGCCAGCGAGGGTGAGCCGAGACGGTGCCCTCCTGAAGGAGCCAGGAGCCAGCAAGGGAGCCACAGCCCTGCCGCCGTGGCCTGGGCCTCCAGGTCCCCCGCGCAGTAAGTCGCCTGTGTTGTTTGCAGATCACCACCCTCAGGAGCCGCATCGACCAGGCCCAGAAGCAGTGAGTAGCCTGGCCCACCCTTGCTCTGCACTGGGCACAGGGGCCAGGGGGCCTGCTGCCACTGCCCACTCAGGCCTGGCGTTTCAGCCAGCCCCTGAACCAGGGCCAGTCGTGGCCGGCCCTCAGCAGAGCAGTAACAAAACTAACCCAGCAGAGACCCTTGCCAGCGTGTCCAGGTCCTGTGCCCAGGGGCCTGCAGACGGGAGGGGACGTGCTCCCAGGAGGAGGGTGCCAGAGAGGGTCAGAGGGGATGCCCTCTGCTGCCCAGCACCAGTCGGCAGGAAGAGGGCAGCCAGGGCCCAGCCTGGGAGGCTCTGGGAGGGCTTCAGGGGGCCTTGCGCAGCCAGCCTGGACGTCCAGAGGGCCTCACTCTCCAAGGCCACCGGGCTGGGAATTCAGAGACTGAACTGGGGGGACACGGGCCCTCTGAAATCATTGGCTCCTCGGGAAAGTGCCCTTGGTCATGACACCCGCCCCATGGGGTGCAGGGCTCCATGGCGACAGACGCTCCCACCCCTGGGGCTGTGCTCAGGGGCCACAGTGACATGCCACCACAGGGTCTTGTCACCAAGCCTGGCCGTGGGCTGTCCACCCTGAGGGACATGGGGGTTCCCGTGTCCTGGGTCGGCCCCTCCTCCCATAGGCTCCCTCCTGCTCCCAGATACGGGCCCCTCCTCCAGGGAGGGTCTCGGTTCTGTGGGCCTGGTGGTTACAGGCAAGCATGTGCATGTGTGTGCACACGCGTGTGTGTGCGTGTGCGTGAGGGCTGGGGAATCGTGCTGTGGGGCCAGCCTCCTGGGGCTCAGGCCCTCTGTCCTCCCACCTGCCGCAGCCCCACCCAGCACTCGGCCCTCCTGGCTCGTTGGTGCACAAAGGTCCTGGAGCCTTCAGGACAGGCTCCTGAGGACGGCCACCCCACTGCCACCCGGAGTGGCAGACTGTGCAGGGAGGAGAGTGGTCATCTGCCCAGACAGTCTCCCCCTGCCCGAGTCTGTGTGCAGCAGCCCCCAGGCAGGGCAGGGATGGCAGAGGGTGGCCCTGCCCCATGCCCACCCCTGCTAACCACACTAAGCCCCTGAGCCCCAGGCCCAGGCCAGGCCAGGTACAGGTGAGTCAGTGCTGTGCAGAGGGGAAGAGGTGTGGGCGGGTCACGGGGCCTGGCCAGAACCTCGCCCTGTGGGCAGCAGCATGGGGAGACCAGGGACAGAGGTCCAGAGGGCCCGGCCTGGGGCTGAGGCAGGAGGGGCTCTGCCTCTCGGGCCTGCTCTGCCCGGGCCCAGCCGATGCTCTGCTGAAGACCACTCGCTTCCCGTTCACAGCAGCAAGAAGGCCGGCGCCACGGCCAAGGGCAAGGTCGGCGGGCGCTGGAAGTGAAGGGGCCGCGAGGGCTTGTGGCAGAGACCCTGGGCCCTGGCCACTCCGGGACCGTCGCTCCAGCACTCACGCCCAGGCTGCTTCCGGAGCCCCGGGACGACCCCGGGGGTGGAGGGGCCACACTAGCGCACCCCCTTGTCTCTGCCCTCCCCGTCCCCACCCTCTGGGGCCTGTGAATAAAGCCAGCAGACCCCCCTCAGCCGATGTGTGCTGTCGTGCATGGGGGCAGGGAGGCGGCTGGGGCTGCCTGCGCCGGCCTCTTGGGGGGCTCCCGGGCCCGCCTGGCTCCGTGGCCGCGTGGGTGCCGGCCCAGGGCACCTCCAGGACGTGCGGTGGCACCGCCCAGCACAGGCTTTCACCCCCGGGTGCCCCTCTGTCCCCTTCCTGGGCCCGCCACGTCACACAGGGCTGTGCCCCCAGAGGAGCCCCTCCACCTGGGCCGGCCCCGGGACCATCTGGGGCAGGATGACTGCTGAGGAGGTCGGGCAGGGCAGCCAGCCAGCGGGGAGGCTGCAGACGCCCCGAGGGCGGGGGAGACCCCAGCTCTTCTCTGCAGAGCTCAGCACATCCAGGGCGAGGAATGCAGAGAGGCACACGTCCAGCCAGAGAGCAATATGGGAAACACACAGCGCCTCTCTCACAAGAGAGCACAGAGCACGACCGTGCCATGAATCTCCACGTCCTGACCAAACAGAATTACGGAAAATATAAATCACGTAAATTGGATCAAGACGTGGAGCCTCGTACAGCAAGGTATTCATGGAGGAAGGCATTTGTCCAGAAGGGCCTCTCCGGGAGGCTCAGGGCAGGGTCCTGAGTGCCTGCAGGGGACAGAGGGCTGTCCACAGCTGCAGCAGCTCAGGGGCTGGGACCCCAGGGACAAGGGAACCCCAACAGCTCGAGCACACGTGTGTGCAGCATCACAGGACATGGCCCATCCGTGTGAGCACCAACACACACACACACACACACACAGAGCGACGTGGCCCATCCGTGTGAGCACCAACACACACACACACACACACACACACACACAGAGCGACGTGGCCCATCCGTGTGAGCACCAACACACACACACACACACACAAACACACAGAGCGACGTGGCCCATCCGTGTGAGCACCAACACACACACACACACACAGCGACGTGGCCCATCCGTGTGAGCACCAACACACACACACACACACAGCGATGTGGCCCATCCGTGTGAGCACCAACACACACACACACAGCGACATGGCCCATCCGTGTGAGCACCAACACACACACACACACACACAGAGTGACGTGGCCCATCCGTGTGAGCACCAACACACACACACACACACACAGAGTGACGTGGCCCATCCGTGTGAGCACCAACACACACACACAGCGACGTGGCCCATCCGTGTGAGTACCAACACCCACACACACACACACAGCGACGTGACCCATCTGTGTGCACTGACACACACACACACACAGCGATGTGGCCCATCTGTGTGAGCACCAACACACACACACACAGCGACGTGGCCCATCTGTGTCACACACACACACACACACACACACAGCGACGTGGCCCATCTGTGTCACACACACACACACACACACACACACACAGCGACGTGGCCCATCTGTGTGAGTACCAACACACACACACACACACACACAGCGACGTGGCCCAGCTGTGTGACACACCCACAGCCCTGCGTGCACGCCACTGAAAGAGCTCTGTCGGCATGGCCATCAGAGCCCACGGAGGCCTTCCCAGCTCGGCATCAGGGACACGGGCCCCGCGGCAGGCCTCGCAGGGGGACACAGGCTCAAGCCCAGACCTCGTGTGAGCCCTTGGGTCACCTGGAGCGGGTGGAGCAGGGCCCCACCAGACACGGGGAGCCAGGGGGTCTGGCCCCTGGCCGGGCAGGGCCCTTTGCTGACGCCGACTGTGGCGTGGCCAAGCGGAGCACCTGCATCACACCTCAGCACACACGGCCACAGGACACCCTGCGTGTGCAAGGTCCAGCACCACACGGCCACCTGGCCCTCGGGTACAGTGCCCGCCGCATGGCACGTCCCCAAGCTCACTCCCTCTGCCCCAACAGGTCTCCGCGCAGTGGGTGTAGAGCAGCTAAGTGGGACTGGACACTCTCCAGCCACCATGGCCGTGGGGACATGGAGGGTGCTGGGCTCCACGAGGCGCTGGGCCGGCCTTGCCTCCTCGCGCTGAAGGCAGGAACGGCAGGGCTGGAGGGGAGTCAGGCAGCCGTGTGGGTCGGGGCGCCTGCTCTGGGGGTTGGCAGGGATTCAGATCCTGAACTGCGTGAGCTCAAGGCAGGCGGAGGACGTGCGGGACAGAACAACCAGCTGCCGGCAGGACGGGCGGAGCGGCCCCTCCAGGCCAAAGTGCTGACAAGGCTGACCTCAGCCTGGGACCCACAGCAAACTCAGGTCCAAACAACACGCACGGCCAGCCAACCGCCCACCCTCTGCAGGAGCCCAGGCCACGCGGAGGTGACTCTCTGTCTCTGTTGGACACGTACAGTTTGCTGTGAGCACTGTGCGTCCAGGGGCGTGGAAGAGGGAGGCGTTGGGCACCTGGGCCTTGGAGCTTGCTCATGACAAGGAAAGGCCTCCAGTGGTGACCAGAGACACGTCCAGCCTGAGAAACAAGCAAATGAACGAAAGCTACACCAGGAGCCAGAGAAGCAGGAAACAGAGAAGAGAGTGAGGGAACAAGACCCAGAATCAGAGCGGGAGATCCACAAAGTCAGAAGGGGGTCTGGGAAGGACAGGCCAGGTGGGCCAGCACGGTCCTAGTGACCGAGGCAGAGGAGGAGACACAGGGTGTCAGGAAAGAGCCATCTGGGTGGCAGAGGGCAGAGAGGGGTATGTAGGAAAAGGAGACAGCCACCCAGAGCCAGTCCCCAGGAGGACTGGAACACAGGGCGGCGCGGGTCGACGGGGAGCTCAGAGAGGCTGATTCGTTCTGCAGACGCCCAACCAGAGGCAAATTGCCTCCCTGGAAAACACCGTGGTTTTCAAAGCTCACAATCCGAGCGAGGGTTCTCTCAATGCAGAACACGGGGCCGTGTAGCAACCGTGTGCATGACGTGAGAGATTCTGGGCTGCAAACACAGTGATAATCGCGGGGCTGGGGTGGCTAGTGGTGGAATTTGAGACCACCATGCACACGGCCCCGTTCTGCCCCTTCACCACAGACGAATTCAAAGGTGACTTCCACCACCGTCCATGAAGAAAATTCTCAGGCAGTTCAGGATGCAAGGGGAGGTCCTGGCTCCTCAGTGAGTCTGGTCCTCTGTGGCAGGGCCTAGAAGGTTCCCTGGGTAGCAAGAGTGAGGCAGGAAGTTAGCTTCCTGCTCCTTTGCTCGGGCCCGGTGTTCCAGTTCCAGCTTGAGACAAGCAAAAGGAGAATTTTTAAAAAAGCACTGGTAAGAAAGAAAAAGAGCAATCATTGTTCACAACAGCATAAACATTTACGGAAACCCGGGAGAGTCCAGAGTTTGAATTGTCAGAAGCGAGCAGTCTAGTCAGGCTGCGTGAGCACGAGGTAAAGAGCAGAGCAGCTCTCCTGGGCCTGCAGCCAGGTGTCCAAAGGGGACACCCATCGAGAGCATAAACCCTGATACTGAGAACTGCTCTAAAGAAAGGCAAGCAATGGCTTATGGGAAGGCATTAGAGAAAACCTGTACCTAGGCTCATTCTAAGGCTGCACCTAAGCTCGCTCCCAGGTCCTGGTAGCGTGCTGCACTTTGGCGATGGTAGCCAGAGTCCCTCGGAAGGTTTCGCCCAGGGACCCCAAGGCAGGACCTTGCAGTGGGGACGCCTCCACTCAAGCCTAGGGCCTGTGTGAGCAGGCAGGGTCAGCTGGGGCAGGAGGAGCAGGGGACCCACCCGACATGGGTGGTCGGGGTGGAGGGGTCTTGCCGGCTGGGCTGGAACAGCCTTTGCTAAAGCTGCTGACAGAAGGTGCACTGGCAGGCCCAGGAGAGGGCCAGCTGCCCGGGTCAGGTGGGGACAAGCAGAGAAGCTGGGTCAGAGGACGCAGTGTTCAATAGCCCTGGAGAACCTAGGGCACCCGGAGGAAAGGGAACCAGCTAGGCGGACGGACGTGGCCGGCACACAGGCGGGCAGGCAGAGGGAGTCAGACCCTCTGCCAAGGTGCTACCCAGCACTGTGGGGAGCACAGAGGGAGCATCAGGCGGCACGAGAAGCCCATCTCTGCGGAGGGTACTCTCACCCGGAAATGGGATGAGAGCATTCCAAAAACGCCCTTGGCGGCCTCCAGTGTGACTGCGACCCCGGGGGCTGGCGGGGGCAGCATATCAGACCTAAGGAACCACCCGCCTGGCCAGGTGGGCTGGCCAGCACCTAGAGGTAACTGGTGGCACACACTGTGGGTCTCCGGCACCACTGTGCAGGCGGAGGAGCCGCCCAGGACACATCTCCCCAGGGCCATTCTCACCAGAATATCCAACCCCTGTGAGGAGCTGCCCCTCCAGCCAGGACCTCTTGAGACCACTGTCCTACACTACCTAAGTTGCCATTGGCCCAAAAGAAAAAAGAGTGCAGTGGATTGTTCTAGATTAAGTGACCCAAGGAACATGAACTAAATGCCAAGCCTGAGACTTGACTGCACACCAGGCCAAAACCCCGAAGGGGCTCTGGCATTGCAAAGTGCAGCTGGGTGTCTAGGTGGCTGAACTGAGGCAGCCACAGCAACCCCAGGCCAGCCAGCAGCGGAGCCCAGGCGCTCAGCTCTGGTGGACAGAGGCCCATGAAGATGCGCCTGGGCTGTGGCAGAGGCTCAGCCCTGTCCACATATCCTCTGCTGGGCACAGACTGCTGCTGAAAATGGCCCCAGATCAGAGCCATCGAGCATCCATCAAGGGCAGAAGGACAGGTCGGCTGCGGTGAGCTCGCAGATGGATTCTCCACCACCCAAGCAATCGGGCTGCAGCCACGAGCCCCCGCTGGCAAAGCCCAGAAGGCTTGCTGGGCAGGGGGAGGGGAGCAGACCGCACCAGGCTTTACCTGCACGCCACCCTCAGGCATGTTTACATCTAAAAAGCGGATCACACGTGCCTGGGCCTGCAGAACACAGGACTCAGATGAAGGTCACCTCCAGCCGGGGGCAGGGGGCACCCTGGCAGAGGGCCACGCCGGGAGGGACAGACTGCTGTGTTTCTCATATGCCAGAGGTGGGTGGGGTGGCAGGTCTTCCTGTTTTTATTTATACCTCCTGATATATCTTACACAGTCCTAACCGTTAACCGTGGCGGAAGGGCCTTGCTAAGAGTCAATCTTTATTTCTGAAAGCAAAACAAAACACAAGCCCCGCAAGCTACAGAGAACTATAAATAAGTGCTTCCTCTATCTCTCCTGGCTGCACATTCCAGCGAGGCAGGAGCCGCAGGAGGATGCCTGGTTTTCCCATCACTGCTCTGCCCTGTCTGGAAATGGAAGACAATGCAAAGATGTGGAGCGGAAATAAGATGTATAACTTCTGGAGAGGGGAGACCAAAATACCACATTCCAGGCCGAGCCGAGGGAGAGCCCTGGGGCCCGCCAGGGGTTCAGGCGCAATGCACTGCACATCAGTATCTCTTTATTATTTCTACCACCAAGAAATCAGAAGACAAAGTAGAATCTGAAAAATCTCAGTCTCAAAAAAAAAAAAAAAATTCACACACACACACACACACACACACGCACACGCACACACACACACACAAAAAACATCTGTCAAATGCATGGGAGCTCCAGCAAGGACCCTCTTAAGAAATGCTCGGGGTCGGTAGGAGGAAGGCAGCAGACCTCACTGAAACAGAAAGAGGAATCCAAAACAAAGAAGAGAGGAAAACCACCTCATGCTCTTGAGTAGGAAGTTTGACTCTTAACGAAAATCAGTTTTTCCAAAATTAATGTATAGGTTTACCAGATTTCAACCCAGATTCTGACAGGCTTTGTCTGGGGGTGAGGGGTGGCTTGGGATGGGAAGGCACACGGCAAGATGAACCCAGATCCCTGCAGAACTAGGCAGGAGAAGCAGGTTCACACGGACCCAGGCCAAGTGCTGGCCTTCGCCATGCCGCCCATGGCCAGGGGAGGGTGGACTTCCACATGGGGTTTTCCAGAAGAGCAAAGGGGAGCTCAAAGCCAGACAAGCAAAGCCCCGAATCACGCAGCCAGTGGGCCACTGCTCAGCCGTGACACCAGGACTCACAACTCCCACCCTCGACGTTCTGAGTCGGGTGGATTCAGCATGACACCACGTGTCCCTGAGGATCTGGCACGTCAGTTCAGTGGGGGTTACGAAAAGAAGGTTGAGAGCCGGGAGTGCAAACACATGCCTGTCATCCCAGCAGCTTGGGAGGAGGATTGCGAGTTCAAAGCCAGCCTCAGCTACTTAAAAGGCCCTGTGCAACTTAGCAAGTCGCTGTCCCTAAATAAAATTTTTAAAAAGGGCTGGGGATGTGGCTCAGTGGCTAAGCTCCCCGGGTTCCTGGTACCTGGTACCAAAAAAAAAAAAAAAAAAAGGCTGAAAAAAGCAAGTACACATTTGGGAGGAAAAAAGGGAACGAGATCTTCACTCCACACCCACGGCCAAGGTCCCTCCAGGGAGAAGCCGAGGGCTCGATGTGAAAAACAAGTGTTTCAGTGCCGCTGAGGAGACGCCGGGGCGCGTCTGTCTGCTTTCGTGCTGCGGAACGTTTTTCTTAGCTTAAAAATAAAGGAAGCATTATGGAAGAAAAGAGGAAGCTCGATTAAATTCCACTACCAAATCCTAGGTTTCCTTAAGTCAAAAAATTCTCCATCAAAATGAAAAGGCAAGTTTCCACTTTTGGCCAAGATGGAGGAAGAGAGACCGGATTTACTGCCTGCCTGCGACAACCAACAGAACAAAACAAAACAGACCCAAACACACGAAACAATGGTGTCCAAGGCCTGGACACCAGGCAGCGCAGGACAATGATCCCCGAGGGGAGGACAGCCCGGGGGGCCTCACGGTGCCCCCCTCACTTCCTTGAGAGAGATTCCAGGCCTCAGCACAGGAAGGGGGAGCTGAGGTGGGGCCACGGGTCCTTGAGTGGATGCACTGAGCCCGGATCTGAGCAGAAAAGGCAACTGGAGTTCACCGGGAGTCCAGAGCAGGGGGCTGCACAGTCAGAGAGCCGGGCCCTGCAGAGGCCCTCTCCCACGGTCAGCAGGAATGGTCAGCGCCAGCCTGGGGCTGACTGAGCAGGAGAAGCTGGAGGGGCCAGGGCCTGGAGCTGCCCCAGGTAGTCAGGGCACAGGGGGCTTGCCTTGGTCCTGGGGATGTCAGCCCCAGGCGCGTGCTCCTCCAGCTTAACTGACGGATCAGGAAAGCAAGGCCTGATGGGATCAAACCACTTCGAGTAACAACTGCAGCCCAGAACAGAACTCCAACACAGTCACAGAAGTGTAAACCACTTAGCACACACCCAGCAGAATTCACAGGGTCTGGCACCAGGTACAAAAGCAGGGAACAGGCAAAGAATCAGGAAGGGCGGCCGAGGGAAGGGATTCGACCTGTCAGAACCCACTGTGATGAGTTAAAGCTTCGAGTAAAGACCCCTGAGCTCCAAAACTCCAGGGTAACAACTGGGTGTGGCTGAAACTCCCAGGGAAGGTGGGGCAGACAGCAGACAGCAGACTCTCCTGAACAACCCAAAGCAGGCCGAGAAAGCAGAGCAGGGAGCACAGGTCACAGGACGGAACCTCACAGAAGGTGGAGGCGCAAGCCACACTCCAAGCTCTGGCGCCAGGGTGTGGCTCAGGGGGCAGAGCACATGCTTAGCATGCAAGAACCCAGGTCCCTCCCAGCCACCCCCAAAAGTAATCAGTCTTAGCGCCCCTCTTAAGAAGCAGGAGGTCAGACTGGATGGAAAAAGAGCAACCATGTGCTGCCTACACAAACACAGACTTGAGGCAGGCACAGTGGCCACACCTGGGGTCCCAGGAGGCTGAGGCAGAGGACGGCAGCAAGTTCTCTGGGCAACTGAGTGAGGCCCTGTCTCAAAATAAAACATACGAAGGATTGGGGATGTAGCCCAGCGCTAAGAACCCCTGGCTTCAATCTCCAGTATCAAAAGGAAAAAAAAACTCTAAACGTGCACAGAGAGTGGCTCAAAGGAATGACAGGGTTTCAAAATATATGTGAAGAAAAAACCGAGAGAAACAGACAAACACACAGTGAAAGCTGTGAATTTCAAAACCTCACTTCTAGTCGTTAGTAAGAGAGCAGGCAGAAGAAAACCAGCAAGGAGAGGGAGGGTCCCAGCCAGGCCGTGACCGGCTGACGTGATGGACGCTTATGGAGTGTTCCACCCAAAGCACATTCTTTCCAAGGGTGCAGGGAACAGGCACCAGTGTAGACCATGTTCTGGGCTTCACACCCCTCTTCATAGGTTGAGAGGGATTCAAGTCTTAGGAATTATACGCTTTGGCCATAATGGAATTAAACCGTAAATCAATAACAGAAAGATCCTTGGAAAATCCCCAAGTATTTGGAAACTAAATAGCACACTTTTAAATAATCCATGAGTCAAAGACAAATCAAAAAGGAAGCTAGGAAGCATTCTCAACAGGATGGAAAGGAAACCCAACATATGGGAACTTACGGGGTGCCGTGCAGGCAGGATGGGGGAGATTGATGTCACCAAATGTGTCAGGGGAGGAGGGAATGGCAAGGAGCCAGTGAAGCCTGCGTGGGGGAAAGCAGAAGAGAAAGAGAGGAACAGGAAAACCAACCTGGCTCCCGAGAACACTGGCGACACGGAGCCTCAAGTCAGTTGTGTGGGGCGGGGGACAGAGGAGACCGAGGTCAGGCCCCTTTACATATTCTAAGGAAATGTTCTGAGCAAACAGACGTGACAAGTGAGATGAGACGAACCTACTTCTTGAAAAACCCCAGATATCAAAGTTTACTCCAGAAGAAACGGTGAATCTGAACGGGCTCTATCTACCACCAGCTGGAAAGTGCACCTACAAACCACCCCACCCAGAAGACTCGCCTACACAGCCTCACAAGTGGGCTCTACCAGTACTGAAGGAAGCTAGCAGCAATTATGACAGATTCTCCAAGAAAAGAAACAAACGACGAGAAGAGAATGCTCTCCAGCTTGTTCTACGGGTCAGAACCGCCCTGATGCCCCAAAGACATCAGAAGAGAAAGAAAGTGCAGGCTAACATTCCCCATAAACACAAAGGCAAAAACTCAAAATAAAAATGTGACCGGTAAAAGACAACTAAATGTAAAAGGGGTAATGCCTTGTGATCTGGTGTGGTTTGGGGTCTCAGGAAGCAAGGTTGAGAGTAACATTCGAAAAGCAGAGAAATGCACAGGGTTAACCACTAGGGGAAACCACGTTCAGCTCCAGGGGTGCAGAAGAGATCCTTTGGAGAGCTCCAGCCTCATTCTAATTCAATGGGAAAATCTCTCTGTAATGGGGAGTAGGCCTAGAGGGGCTCCTTGGCTCGCTATGGGCACCCCGTGGCTAATCGGGAAGATGAACACTTCCTTGCTAAGAACTGAGGAAGCCGACATCTGCCGCCATCCCTCCCATCCAAGTGTCCTGGAGGTTCCTGCCAGTATGGTTTGGAAAAGAAGAAATGGGAGTCACAGAGCTTAGGGAAGAAGGCAGGAAGCTCTGTTGTTGACAGATGACATGATCATCTAATCTGATAGATCTAAAAACAAAATCGTTACAAGAGTGGTGGGTTTAGCAAGGCCAGGACCCCAGAGCCACATAAAAAATGGCCATAGGGGCTGGGGAGATAGCTCAGTTGGTAGAGTGACCCTGGGTTCAATCCCCAGCACCGCAAAAAAAAAAAAAAAAAAAAAAAAAAAAAAAAAAGGCCATGAACCATTGGATATTAACGTTTTCAAAAATGCCGGTTCCTAGTAGTGTAAAGATGTGGAATATTCAGTGATAAACATGATAGTAGTTGTGAAATAACCACACATTGCAAAGTGCAAAAACATCACCGAGAGAAATCAAAGGAATGAATAAATGGATGTATATACGGTATTTGTGGCTTGTCCATTCTCACTAAATTTGTAGAAATTAACAGGCCGATTGTAAAATCTGTACGGATTGTGAAACTTGCTGATGCCAAGATAAAATTGTTCTTGTCAGACCCAGACAAAACCAGAGTCGGGAAGTCATAAAGGATTGCTGCCTGCCTGTCTGAGATAAGTAGTTTCTCAGGGATTTTTCTCAAGTCCCACCAGAGGTCCCTGGCCATTCCACACACACCCAGTGCCTCCCGTCTCCGCACGCACGCACGTACGCATAGGTCTTTGAAACCAAGTTTATCTTTGACATTCTTTAAGAATGCAGCAATTCAGACAAGATGCTCTGGACTGAGCATGAGAAGCAGCACCTCCACCAGGCGCTGACGCCAAGGTCTGTCCTGGATCTCCAAGACCTACCCATGAACCCTGCGCCCAAGTGGCTTACGCAAATGTCTGCCTCCTTGCTCTTGAGAACTTCCGCTGGCCTTGACCCCTTTGAATGCGCCAACTTGACTGTGGCACATGTGTCCCACCACACTTCTTCCCCAATAAACGCCCCTGTTCTTGGGAGACTGTCTCTGATCGTTATTTACGTTGACAGGATAAAGCAAACTACGCAGAACAACCAAAACAGATTTGAACAAGAACAATGAAATTGAAGTGCTAACGTTCTAAAAACGGGTAATCCAAACAGGGTGGTATCGGCGTAAACATGGGAAAAGCTCAAAGGCACAAAATAGATCAGAAATAAACCCACACGTCCACGGACAACAGACTCTTGACAAAGGTACAATGGCAACTCAGCACAGAGATGACAACTGTGTTAATAAATCAAGCTGGAACAACTGGACATCCATGTGCAAAAAGAGGAAGGGGGACTTGGATTCCTACCTCAAACTTTTGTAACAATTTACTCAGAAAAGATCATAGATCTAAATGTGAGAGTAGTAATATAAAAACACAAGAACTAATCTTGGTGGTTCTTACATTGTGCAAAGATTTCTTAGACATGGCACCCATGGGTTCATCCCTAGACAAGCCAGAGTCCATCAAAAAAATCCTAAAATTTGTTCTTCAAATGTCAGCTGTAGAGAGAACGAGGAGAAAGCCATGGACTGAGAGGAAATCTTTGCAGAGCATGCACTTGGTCAGGGCCCGTCCAGAATGTATAAGGAACTTTCAAAATTCAGCAATAAGAAAGTAGACAACCCAACTAAAAAATGACGGGCAAAGGTTTGAACAGACTCTTCACCAAGAAAAATGTAAGAGCACAGATAAGCCCAGGAGGAAAGGCTGGATACCATTAGCTGTTGGAGAAATGCAAAAACCAAACTAGGGAGCACCGTCCACCTGTGAGAGGCCTTAGTGAAAGACAAGGTGGGTGTTGACAGGGACAAGGAGAAAGAGCCACTGGTGGGCTGGCACAGCCAGCAGGCTTCAGAAACCTGAGCACAAGCCTTCCCTGGACCTGTCATTTGCTTCTAGGCCTCTTCCCAGGAGCAAAGGAAATGCACCCTTGCAGGCCGACCCGATGTGAACGCACACAGCAGCATGGTGTCAGTCATGACCTGGATTCCGCCCTTCTCCTTCAACGGAGCACTGGGCCAGTCCACGGTGGTGTGCCCACGCCGTGGCAGGAGGACCCACATCCTGTTGCACGGCAGGCAGACCTCAGATGGGCCAGGACGCAGCCCTGCCCGGGTCTTCACCTGCACGGCACTCCCGAGGATGGAAGCCAGCCAGCACTCAGCGCTCAGGAAGGGGTGGGGAGGTCGGAGGGACCTCAGGCGTGTCCTCTCCTGATGGTGGTTTCATGGTGGTGACACATGTCAAGACTGATCGCTTTAAACATGTCTGTCAATTACACTTCAAAAGAGCCGCTTCGAAATTAAAAGGCGAGTGACAAGTAGGGAAAAGGTTTGCGTTGGCTGTGACAGACAAGGGGTAATGCAGTGAAGACACTAATGCACCTGCAAACACCGCAGAACACCTCCGCCCGGATGAGGCAGCCAGCGGGGCGCTGGGACAGTGCCACTGCCGGGGGCTCCAACGGCAAATACCCACTCCCACATCCTGGAGGCGGGCAGTCTCCTGGCTGTGTCCGCCAAGGTCACAGGGAGGGTGACTGGGATCTCCTCTCCCCCTAGCCAGGTGCCCCCTGCAGCCACAGGAACACTGCCAGGGGCTCCATCAGCCCCAACCTCCTCTTCTCAAGGACTCCGGTCAACCTGGACGGGGGCCCACCTGCCCAACATCCTGTGGCACCGCAGGCGGACGCCAGACTCAGTCACCTCTACACGTTCACACTCTGAGGGGCCGGAGGTCAGGACTGGCAATATATGAATTTTGGTGGGCAGTAGAATCCAGCCCATAGGAAAAGAAGACACAGTCGAGTCACACACTGGGAGTGCAGACCACCAGGGAGCCCACAGAAGAGCACAACGCTCCCACGCCAAACGGGCGGAGAGGAGCCTAGGGGACCCGGAAGGAGGGAGTGTGGCAACAGCCTCGATCAGTCCCCAGAGGCCCCCCGCCCTCCAGGGTCAGAAGAGCCTGGGGGAAGCCAGAGGCTGACCAGCAAGGGCCGGAGCCTGTGGGCAGGGCTCCTGGACCCACAGCACTGGAGAGGCAGCCTGGGGCCCCCACAAACGACCCTGCCACCTCTGCTTTCTCAGAACCCGAAAGCCATTGCTCTTGAGGAGTACTAGGGCGGGGCACCTGGACCCCAGCCCTCAGCCCTCACCTGGGCTGTCTGTCCCCTGACATCTCCCCAGGGCCCTCCAAACAGAAGGGACCCCTACCCAGGTGGGAGACTGCGCCAGGGGCAGACAGGTCAGGCCAGAGAGCCCCGCAGAGGGTTAGGGTCAGGGTCAGCTGCTCCTCACCTGGGCTGGTCCTTGGAGCACACTTTCCTGAGAACCCAGGGTTCGATGGTGTCCCCTCTCCAGGACCCCCTTTGAGCCCCCATCCCCTGCTCCTGCCCTTTAGGGAAACTTTCTTCCTCAGGTTCCAAAGGAGGGGGTGGGAGAGGAGGGTGTCCCTCCAGCACAGCCCCCGGCGCTACAGACCATGGTGCCCTGGAAGTGCCCTCTGCCAGGGGACAGCTCTGATGCCTCATTTGAAACGGTGCTTCTGCCCCCTGCCACCCTTCCCACGTGGCTTTTCCTTCTCCTCCTAACAAGGGGTCTCTGGGGCTACCACACGCCCACTGGTCTGTTCTGTTCGGGGAGCCTGTGCTCACTGATACAGGATTTCCTGGTTTGGTGCTTTTCTTTTTGTACTGGGGACTGAACCCGGGTGTGCTACACCCCTAGCCATTTTAATTTTATTTGGAGACAGGGTCTCACTAAATTGTCCAGGCTGGCCTTGAACTTGTGATCCTCCTGCCTCAGCCTCCCCCAAAGTCAATCATAAATCCCCCAAATATTTCTCTAACCTCCCCCACCCTTCTGTGTAGGAGTTGACTCCAAAGAAGTTCTCTGACTGGCTGTGTAGGTCTGGAGGTGCTCATTCTAGGAAAGGCCCGGCCTCATACCCTAGAGGAAGGTTCACCACGCAGGGGGTCAAGAAGCATCTGGGCCTTGCTGGGCTCCCCCTCAGCCGGTGCCTGGAGGCCCATCTCATCTCCACAGGCTGCCTGAATGCCACCAAACCTGAGTGTGGAAGTGGACACTTCCCCTATCTTTGGGTCTTTATTCTGAGGACTGGAGGTCAGGTAAGACTTAGATTCACTGTCCCTGCCACGTTCACCTGACCTTCGTCCCAGGCTGTGACCCTTCGCAATGGGAGCAGAGATTTGAAGCAACCAAGAGGTCCTTCAGCAGGTGAACAGGTAAACTGAGGCACCAAGACAATGGATTATTCTTCAGCCCTAACAGGAAGTGCATTGTTAAGCCACAAGAACACAGGCAGGAAGCCTGAAAGTCCATTTCCCACTGAAAACAGGTGGTCTGCAAAGACTACAGCAGTTAGAACCCAAGGACCAACGAGGAAGTACCCTGAGAAAGGCAAACCGTGAGGACACTGGAAAGATCAGGCCTCTGGGGCCTTGGGGGTCGAGGGGAGGTGGCTCGGGGGCCATGAGGGCAGTGAGATGGACTCTGTCCAGGTGGGCACAGGAGTGAGCCTTCCTGCAGACCCTGGACTTGGGTTAACAATACTGCCTCGATAGTGGTTCCTAAGTCCTAACAAGATGCAACGCGCCAACAGAAGATGTAGGTGGCAGTCTATGGGAACTCTATTTTCTGCACGATTTTTCTGCCAACCTAATATTGCTCTAAAAAATAAAACCCATCTTAAAAAGAAAAAAGATTAGTTGTTGAGCTGAACCTCAGATTTACCTGGGCATACTGTATTTTATCTGGCAATGTAGCCCCTGGCCCCAAGAAAGAGGCAAGCAAAGAAAAACGGCATGTATGGGAAAGAGGGAGAGGGTCTCTGCTGGCTTCCCAGGCGTCCCAAAGCTGCTACACGCAGCCAGGTGAAGCCCGGATCCTCAGTCCCACGCCACACTAGGTCCAGGCAGGGTCTGGACACCTGCTGGCCCATTTTCCCTCTTCCTCCCCCGGAATCTGTGCCCCCAGTGCCCCCTCCTCATCCTGACCCTCCCAGGGCTGCTCCCTCCTGGGCACAGCCCTCCTCTCCACCAGTGCCAGCCTCCCACTTGCCCTGTGCTCTCCTCAGGTCCCCATTCCTACCTGGGCCAGTCTCCCTACCTAGCACCCTAGCCAGCCGGGGCCCTTCCCTCCTTCCTGGGGGGCTCCAGGCCCTGCCCCATCTCCCAAGGACCTCTGAGAGCTGTGGGTGCACACAGGAGCAAGCCCGCCCGGTGGGGAGCCTTGGCCAAGGGACTGAGGAGAGGCAGGGAGCAGAAAGGAAACTCAGGAACCTGAAGAGTGGGGCCTGGGGACAGGCAGGAGCGCAGTCCCCTCCTCCCCCACAGGAGGTTCCTGGTTGCAGCACGAAGTCAAGGGAAGGAGTGGGGGGCAGGGGTCCCCTGAGCAAAGGCCTGCCTGCCAGAGCCTGGAAGAGGCCCAGCCTGAAGGGGGATGGTCCAACCGAAAGGCCTGGAGAGGCCAGGGGCCTCTTGGAGGAGGCCTGGCTGGGGAGCCAGCCATGGGGAGTGTGCAGGGCTGCTGGTGAGCAGGGCTGGCCCGGAGCTAGCGGAGGAGGGGGAGGGTCCCGAGAATCCTGACCGGAGTGGAGAGTGGGCGAAGTAGCCCCAGTCAGGCCCCAGACCCTGCGACCAGCCCAGACCGCCACGTAGAGGGGCCCCCACAGGCTGTGACTTCAGTGGCTGGGAGGGGGAGAGCGGACACTAGGGTGGGCGACTGTGGCAGAGTCCCGATGGGGTTGGGGTGTGGAGGCAGGCGCAGTTCGGGGAGAGAAGGGTGGGAGGAAGTGTCCAGAGGTGTCCACTGTTGAGGAAGGCGCTGGGGCGGGGGAGGGACGTGGCGGGTATTTGAGGCCCAGATGTCCAGGGTGCGCCTTATGGGGCGGGTGTGAGTGCGGGTGCGGGGAAAAGGTGGGGGAACAGAGTACGGGAAGGGGAACCGTCTAGGGGCTCACAGGAATGCGGGGCTGGGGGTGTGCGGGAGATGATACCCCGCAGCAGGCTGGGCTGGGCGGGGCAAGGCGAGGTGTGTCGTGCAGTGCGGTGCGTGAAGATGCTTGGCTGGGCGCTGGGGAGTGTGGGGCCCTGCAGGGGGAAAGGCGGGCGCTGGGGGCGGGGCGGGGCGCAGTTCCCTGCAACGTGAGACGTGGGCGGGCCCTGCACAGTGGGGGGCCGGAGCGGGCCTGTGCGGGGCGGTGCGGGGCGGTGCGGGGCGGTGCGGGGCGGTGCGGGGCGGGGAGGAGCGGGGCGGTGCTGGACGCGGGCAGGGCGGTGCGGGTGGGGTGCGGGCCTGGTGCGGGGATGCCTTGCGGGGCGTGTTGCGGGGCGGTGCGGGGCGGTGCGGGGCGGTGCGGCCTCCGGAAGCGAGGGGGCGCTGTGCCAGCGCGGGCGCCGTGCGGGACGGGCGCCGCTCCTTCCTGCTGGCCCAGGCGCGTTCGCCATGGCGCGGAACGTGCTGTGAGTAGGGTCCCGGCAGAGCCCGTGCGGCCGCGCAACGGGAACTGCGGGCGGGGGGGCAGGGGGCGGGGGCGGCGGTGCGCAGGCGCGTGCGGTGGTCCTGCGTAGCGCGGGCCGCAGGTGCACGCCGCCCAGGAGCCCTGGCCGGGGTCGGGACGAGGTCCCCGCAGGTGCCCCGGCCCGTGTTGCTGGCCGCGGCCTGCCCGAGTGTAAGCATGACACGCGCATGTTCTTGGCGAACACGTGACTCAGTGCCCCAAGGAATATCAGCCCCAGTGGCTTTGGGGAACACGGTGGATTTGGGGACCCCAGCACGCACAGCTGGAGAGAGGGCTGCAAGAGAGACCTCGAGGACCCCCATAGCTTCCTTGTGCAGACATTGGGACAGGGCTGGACCAGGACCAGGGGCCCCTGCCCTCCTAATGGAGACTTTGCGCCCAGGGCGGCAGGAGAGGCAGGGCAGGGCCTGGCCAGCTTTCATGTTCATCCGAGGCTCCAGAGGAAGCTGAAGGGACCATCTATGGATGGGATGTGGGGGTGGGGGTGGGGGCGAGGGCCTGGGTGGGATCACGGATGAGTCACCGCGGACCATGGGGAACCCGATCTGAGATTTCGGGCAGGGCGGAGTGGAGTTCCACTTGAGATATGTTAAGTTTGAGTTATTTGTGAAATATCCTCAGGAGCCTGGTTTGAGGCTCCCCCCCAGGACCTCCCTGGCCAGGGGGTCAGCAAGCAGGCAGACAGGCTGGGGGAGCTCTGTGCCATCCCTAGACCCAGGAGAAGGGTGTGGGCACTGTGCTTGTTCCAGAGCCAGAGGCCCCAGGCCACTAAGAAACCCTGGAATGGGGCCTGGGAGTCAGGGAAGACAGGCCTGGGAGAACGTGGACCTGTGACTGGTCCACACTGCGCCAGAGTGGCCTCTACATCAGGTGGCCTCTGCCCCTCCAGACCCCCAGCACAGTACCACCCTTGGGCCCCAACTCCCAAGGCTTGGAGAAGGGCTTGTGAGTCGGGGACCCCCTTCTCCACCATTAGGGAGTGGGTCCTCTGTTTTGTCTGCCCGTATGTGGTGCATAGCTGGGCACCAGAGGGAATGTGTGCCCCTTGGGCTGCCACAGTGGCATGGGCCTGTCAGTCAAGGCCTGCCCCTGTTCTCATGGCCCCACCTGCTTCAGGGCCTTCTTTTGGGACCTTCCCAGTTTGTGCCCCTTGCCACCTGAACTCAGGCACAGAGAGGCCCTGGCCCAGGCCCTGCCCAGGAGGGTGTGGGCAGCACCCTCTCCATATGGAGCTGCTGGCCTGGCCTTGGCGTGTTCCCTTGCTCAGCAGGTGGGCACACATTTTGCCAGGGTGCTGCCTCAGAATCCCCAGCAGTCTGGCCACCTGTTGAACCCCCCAGGTGCCTGCTTCTTAGCTTTGAGGCTAGTCCTCATGTCCAGCCCTGCTTCCTGCCTGGTTCCTTGGTGCCCCTAAGACCTGGGAGGTTGAGGACCAGCATGTGCAACCCCTGAAGCTAGGTCAGTGTCTGCTCATGCAGTTCCTCTGCCACGGTGCTGGGTGCTCCCCAGGGCAGGGCCCACGTGCAGCACCTCAGGTTCACAGAACTGTGGGTGGGACCCCGGACGGCTCCCCCCATGTCCCTTCAGACCTTGCAGACCTTGAGCTCCTGGGTCCTGGAACTGGGACAGCCATTCCTCAGGGTTGAGACCCAGAGGCAGGTATGCAGGTGGGGCTCCATGTCCACCCTGCCAGGCCAGGCGGCATGCAGGACCACTGGGGACTCTGCTTGAAATTCTACTGGAGCATAAGCCCGATGGTGGTGGAGGTGTTAGCTCTGCGCACCCCTCGGCTGCTTCTGTCCGCTTTGGGGTCTGCCCAACTTGTTAAGGAGGCATGAGTTTGCTGAGCACCGTACTCACAGCCAAGCCTTAGCTTGCTCTTACCAGGCCAGGGTCCTCTGTGTAGGGAGGGGGCAGTCCACCTGCCCAGCCACAGTACTTCTGCTGCTCCACCTCCTGACAGCAGGGGTTGACTGGCCCTGGGTAGCTGTTCTGTGGGGACAGGTGGCTCCTAGTTGCAGCCCACCTCTGGTCTGTTTTTGGGTTGCTCCCCTGGCTTCTGTTCTTTCTTTTCTTTTTTGGTGGTGTGGAGTTGAGCTCAGGGCCTCGGGCATACTAGGCAAGTTCTGTGCTACTGAGCTATATCCCAGTGCTAAATATCAGTTTCTCTTCCTCTGGCTGTTGTTGGCACTTGGGTTCAACAGACCCTATTCCCTCCAGCTGATGCTAGGGGCAGGGAGCTGCCACCCACATTGGGCAGACCATGAGGTGGGCTCAGACTGCTCTGGGATCTGAATTGTCCCAGCCCTGGGGATACTAGGGCCTGCCATGTGGCCTAAGTATGTGACATGGACCCAAATCTCTCCTGAGCAGGTACCCCCTGTACCAGCTGGGTGGCCCCCAACTCCGTGTGTTCCGAACCAACTTCTTCATTCAGCTGGTGCGGCCCGGCACGGCCCAGCCTGAGGACACTGTGCAGTTCCGGATCCCCATGGAGTAAGCCCCAGAGGAATTTGTTCTGGGGAGTGCCTTGGGGGCTGTCCTAGCTCAGTTCACAGGGGCAGATTCTCCTGGAAGGACGAAAGGACAGGACATGGTGCAGAGCCCCAGGAAGTGGGGAGCAGGGATCATGCCCTCTGCCGCTTCCTGGCTCACTCTCCGCCTGGGGAAGGCTTAGCTGAGAGCCCGCATCTGGACTTGGTTCCTCACTCTGTTCTGTTGTTGAATCCTTGCCCCAGTCTTCTTCCCAGGAAAGGCATCCCAGAAGGCTGGACTGGGGACCTGCTGTGGTTTGCAGAGCTGCTCAGCGTGGCTTCCAGAATGTCAGCCCTCAGTTCCCGCCTGGTTTGGCTAGGGTGACGCAGTTATCCCAGCCAGACTGCAGGCCTTGCTTTGAAGCTTCAGGGTTCTGGGTTACCAGGTCGGGTTTGGTGGACAGTCGGGGGCAGGGGAGGGCAGCAGCAGGTCTGGAAGCTGAGGGTCTGTACTGCCAACCCATGGGCAAGGGCAGAAGAGGCCTCAAAGCTGAGTTTGGGGTGACCTTTAAGATTCTGCTAAAAAAACATGAATTTGCCCACTGAGGCCTGCCTGGGAAGCCTGTCTGTACCCAGCAGCATTTGGGTGGGCAGTGCCCTTGTGGGGGCTCAGCTGGGCCAGGAGGGAAGCGATGCAGTGGACTAGGCTAATGGAGCCAGGCTCCAGTGCCTGAGGCCCCATCCCCCTGTCGCCCTAGTCCCCGGTGCCCAGGGAGACAGGGCTGGGATGAGCAGCCAGCACCATTGGTGTTCCGGGGTCTTCCTGGCCCCACCCGGCTTCAGACCAGTGACGCCAAGCAGTCCTCACTCAGGACCCCCTGCTCTGGCACACTGCCTTTCAGCCTGTCCTCCCTCCCTTTCCTTTGTCCCTCGCCCAGGATGACCAGGGTGGACCTCAGGAATTATCTTGAGCGCATCTACAGCGTGCCGGTGGCTGCCGTGCGGACCCGGGTGCAGCATGGTGAGTGGCAGGGCTGCTGCCCTCTGTCTGCATGGACTTCGGGGCGCTGGCAGCCAGACCATGGCTCCCGTGGCACCCGAGGAGGGGAGGCTCCCGGCGTTGGGGTGACTTGCCAGGGCCACGCGGTGCTCGGGGGTGGACTGCTGCCATGGCCCCCGCAAGCGCTGCCCCAGCCTGCCATGCCCCGCTCCCGGGAGGACCCTGCGGCCGGCAGAGCCCCGTTCCCCATCCTCCTCCTGGTGCTCCGCGGGTGTCCGCGAAGGACCCCTCCCTTCCCACACAGCAGACCCAGAGCCCCGCGTTCCGGTCAGGGTGGAGGGGAAGAGCTTACTGGTGCCCTCCGAGGCCGAGTCCCAGCCAGGAGTTTCAGCAGACGCTGAGACTGTGTTCTCTTTAAGTCTTTATTATTTTCATTTTCAGAGGTCATTTTTACTTAAACAGGCTAATTTTAGTGGCACTAGCCAGTGGGTCTGAGTGCTTCTGGTGCTGCCTGCTGCTGGGTCAGAGCCCCTCAGGGTGTCAGCCTCTCTGAAGGTACTCCCTGGGCGGTGGGGCTGGGGTCTCTGCTGGGGCAGGGAGTCCAATCTGCTTCCCTCCCGTAGGCTCCAACAGGAAGAGGGACCATAGAAACGTGAGGATCAAGAAACCCGACTACAAGGTGGCCTACGTGCAGCTGGTGAGTGCATGGCCCTGGCCTCCACTCACGGCCACAACTGTGTCCCTGGCCTGCTTGTGCAGCCAGCGCTAGGGACCAGAGCCCTGAGGGAGGGCTAGACTTTGTGAGGCCAGGTGGGAGCTCGGGACCTCCAGGGCCCCAGCAGAACCCAGCCATCTCGCAGGGAGACAGGGCCTCCTCGGACATGCGCTGCCGCCCTTCCATTCCAGTGGCAGACTCCTCCTCCCCGGCTTTGGCTCTGACAGAAACCAGAGTATCCGAGCATCTTAAGCTGCCGGCCCCTGAGAGCCTGCCCTTGGGTAGATTCCAGGCTTGAGTGTCCCTGGGGGCACATGCCACCCTCCTGGCCTGGGTGTGAGAACCACGAAGGGGTAGTTGGGGTCCAGGGTGGTGTGGGGCGGGCCCAGCACGTTCCACCAGGCCTTTGGTCCCGTTCAGCCCTGACAGTCTGAGCACGGGGCGCTAGAGCCAGAGCTGAGGCTGCTTCTCCCCGTGTCCTGGCCAGGGGACCCAGGCTTGTTGGGACTGAGACATGGTTGGTGGCTCCTCTGTTCCCTTCTGGAGTGTGTGTGGCCAAGATGTGCAGCAGCCCAGCCGGCTCCTGTCTCCAGGCAGAACGCCCTCTGACCTTGCAGCGGGCTTTGGGCCTGGGGCCGCATGGCCGCTGTGGGAATCTTGCAGGGCCGGCAGGGTCCATTAACTGCCCCCCACTGCTTGGAACCTGTGGGGGAGGGGGCTTCCTCCAGTTTCTGTGTAAACAACCCACCAGGGAGCCCTGCCTGTGGGCCCAGCCGCTAGATGGCAGTAGCGCTTTTGTGAACTCCCAGCCCAGCCGGGTGGAGCCCCAGGGCAGGGTGTTCAGAGGCCCCTAGCAAGGCCCTCTGCGGACACTGGGCTCCTTGTAAGGGGCCCTGGACTCATCGTGCTTAGAGCAGCCGTCTGGGTGGGCAGAGCGACCACCGCCTGGTGGGGCTGTGTGCTGCTGCCTGGGTGACCCTCTTGGTCATGGCGTGTGGGCGACATCCCGTGCCGGCATTTGCCACAAGTCACTTTAGAGACAGCTATGGTTACAAGTGGCCTTTGAGTCATCTGAGCCCCTGCGTCCCCCAGCCCCACCTCACTCATGAAAGCTGAACTCATGAAGGCAGCGCTTAGATCCGGTGTCTGCAGCTGCCGCCCAGCCCGCTTTCCCCCTCTGAAATCCAGGTGGCCAAGGACAGGCGGGCACCTGGGCCCAGGCGTCCCTGTCAACATTGTTCTTCCTGACCCAGGGTTAGAATCTGGAAGGCCCCCACCCCAAACTCAACAGGTCTTTGCACAGCCTAGGCTGTGGCTGTTGGTCCCTGTTCCCCAGAGGGACGCCAGGACCCTTCCCTGTCTGCATGTGCTGAGGGTGACCCCGGGTCCCCAGGGGCGGAGGGCTTCTAACAACAGCTCATTGTGAGGCACCCGCAGAGTCTACTGGAGAGACGAGAGAGCCATCAAGCTGATGGAGGGCTGGCAGTCCCCAGAGGGACGCCAGGACCCTTCCCTGTCTGCATGTGCTGAGGGTGACCCCGGATCCCCAGGGGCGGAGGGCTTCTAACAACAGCTCATTGTGAGGCACCCGCAGAGTCAACTGGAGAGACGAGAGAGCCATCAAGCTGATGGAGGGCTGGCAGCAGTGGCCGGCGCGGTCCCTGCGGGGACGCCTCTCTCCCCTGACAGCCTGACAAGCCCCTCTCTGGCCCTGGGTCCTGAGGGAGCCTAGCACGCCCTGAGTTACCCACATAACAAAAAGAGCATTGAGGGCGTTGACGCAGGGCTGGTTTGAGTGAGCGGTGCACACCAACCGTGAGCGCCCGCCCCAGAACAAACGCCGCCGGCCAGGGGCAGGCTCGTTCCGCCCGGCAGCGGCCCAGAGGCCCGGGATTAGGGGGCCAGGCTGCCTCCCTGTTCCTCTGACCTCCCCTCCTTCCCTGTTCCCCTCTCTGCGAGGAGGGGCATTCCCCAGGAAGCCAGCGGCACCCAGCCCAGGAGCTGAGCGTCCCCGTGCTGGCTGCCCCCGCCCTTCCCCATGCCACCGTCCCCTGGTGTCCTCGTCAAGTACCCCTCTGGGGCTCCCCACCCCAGAAACCAGCAGGATCAGCTCAGGTGTTACACACAAGTCCCTGTCGGCTCGGCCTCTGTGTGAACTGTGACCCGTGGGTGTTTCTAAAGAGCGAAAAACAGGCCTCCAGCGTGCAGGGCGGTCCCCACAGGCTGGCGCCCTGTGACCAGAACTGCAGGCCCACGTCCTCAGGGGTACGTGTCTGCCCCGGGGCATCCTTGGCTGCCTGCCAGTCCAGGTTTCCTGACGGCCGCGAGCACCCCTCTGCTGTGACCGCGAGCACCCCTCCGCTGTGTCTCGGTGGTCTTCCAGGCTGGCTGGCTGGCTGGCGGTGAGGAGGGCTGCGGCCCCTCCCTGCCACTCCGGACTTCTCTGAGCTGCCTGCTGATACCAGCGAAGGCACGGTCCCTTCGCCCCAGCCCACTCCAGTGCCTGGCCCCTGTGCTGAGCCCTGGGCTGGGACATGGCCATGCTGACATAGAATGAACTAGCGAAAGACACAAAGCCAGTTAATTTGCAAAGCTGGTCTTGATTTATGGACTGCTGCGTGTGTAGGTTTCTGCGTATTTTCTGTGTGTTTTATTTGCCAAGCTCTGGGCCTGGGGGAGGGGCAGCCTTTAATGTGGGTGACGGCCTCCAGGTATTTTGGGTGGAAAATGTTTTAGCATGGCACCAGACGTCATTTGTGTCCTGTTTTTCTGTGCCTAGTTCCTGCCCCCAGTTCAACCTGGCTGCTGCCGGTGGTTGGGCCTTCCTTGGGCTACTTTTAACAAGCCCGGGGCTGCTGCAGCCACCATTGCAGGGAGAGCGTGGATGGAGAGGGGGCGTTGGCGGCCGAGGGCTTCCGCTGCTAGACAAAAGCTGGGGGTTGGTGGTCTGTGCAAGCTCAGGTGCCGCTGCTGGGCCTCGGCGCCATCCCGCTGCAGGGTGGCAGCAAGGCCCTGCCTCAGAGTGCCCAGCTGAGCTGCCTTCTCTCCCCAGGCCCACGGGCGGACCTTCACGTTCCCGCACCTGTTTCCTGAGAGAGAGCAGAGCCCTGCAGGAGGCCCCGTGGAGGACGGGCCCCGCGGGATTCCAGAGGAGCCCCAGAGGCAGAGCAGCAACCCCAGGCGCGGCGGCGTCCCTGGCTGGTTCAGCCTGTGAGCAGGCCGCCTGGCCCGGGCTGGGGCGGCCCAGGCCCCAGTGGCTGAGAGGTTCCGACAGCCCAAATAAACGTCCTGCTGTGGTGAGAAAGGCTGGAAGCTTTGCTCCCTTCTGTCTGGTGCCTCTGGATTTCGGCCGTGCGTGCCCACAGTGGCCAGTCTGGCTCCGTGAACCCGCAGGCCCGGGGTCACTGGCTGGGCTCTGTGTGGCTCTGGCAGTGGGGGTGTCCAGGACTCCCCTGAGGACTGAGGGCTGCGACCTGGAGGCCGGGCTGGCTCCCACAGTGGAGGGACAGGCAGGCGAGGACCACGCCAGCCGGCTCCTCCTGTGACTTGAGCTCAGGTACCGGGAGGCAGGGGTGCTGGCAGAAGGGCATGTGCCGCAGGAAGAGCCCAGCCCCACCCTCACCGAGGCAGCCAGGGGTTCTGAGGCGGGCGGGGTTCTGGCTGGGCACAGTCAGCAGGATGGAGCTGGCGGGTGTCGAGTGGAGCAAAGGACACTTAGAGAGGAGCTTCGCGAGGGAGGCAGGCGTGGCCTGCGCCTCACAGCCCACTTCCGTGTGGCTCACTAGTGGTGGGG
This sequence comes from Sciurus carolinensis, assembly GCF_902686445.1. Classification (NCBI taxonomy): domain Eukaryota; kingdom Metazoa; phylum Chordata; class Mammalia; order Rodentia; family Sciuridae; genus Sciurus; species Sciurus carolinensis. The sequence goes on from NC_062223.1 coordinate 1,937,538, forward strand.
ACAGGTCAGGAAAGGAGAGGGTGGGTGTGGGCACCCAGGGTCCTGTTGCGGTGCAGAACATGCCTGCATTTCCTGGGTTTCTTCTGCAACTCGGCACTAAGGCCTGGCTGTAAGGCACCCTTAGCTGGACTTAAACGTGGCAGGCAGGCCCGGAACCTCGGTCCAGTGAGGCTGGACAGACCAGAACAGCCTCTGAGAGCCCTGTCTGCATGAGGAACTTGAGTTTTGGTTTTGGGAGTCTTAGGTTGCACCCTCCAAGAGTCCCAGAGGGCTCACAGCCCCTCCCAGTCTTCAACCCGATGGCTGTGAACCTTGTTTCCAGAAAAGGGCCAGAGTCCAGACAGACCCCAGGGCTGCCTGAGCCTGGGTCTCTCGATGCCCTCTCCCAACCAGAGCATCTCAGAGCAGGGACTGAGGCCTGAGAGCTTGTCTGTCACCTTAGACCTTTGTTGATTTCCGTGCTTTTCCCTGTTTTCCTCTGTTTTCTCTGAGAAAACAGAGGCTCAGAAGACTGGGACTGGAGAGTAAGATGAGGGGCCAGGGTGTGGTCTGGGGTGGGAGTGCTCCCTGCACCCAGCTGCCCTCTGCGTCCCCACTGTGGCCATGCAGGTGCGGTGGAAAGTCTCCTGCACACACCTGCGCCCTTGAGACCTCCACACCTCAGCCGGGGGGTGCCCTGGCCGCCCCAGCGGGGACTGTGAAACAGCACAGGACACACACCTGGCACCTTCAAGCCCAGGCACCCCCATGAGCAGAGCTGCCTGCTTCCCCGGGGGCATCTTGTCCGTTTCTGGGTGGACACAGGCTGAGGCCCAGCCTCTGCGGGCAGGAAACGCCATAGGCGTTTGGTGGCTCTGGTAACATGTTTGGTGCTAGTGGTTCTGCTGGGGCCGCTGGGAGGCAGAGGTGGGTGCCCGAGTCTGCCCTGTGGAGAAGGCCTAGGGCCAAAGTGAGTGCCAGCCATCGGCCACTTGGGCCAGGTGAGCAGCTGGTGTGGGTGCTCCAGGTGGGTGTGCTCCAGGTGGGTGTGCAGTCGTGTCCAGGTCTTGGACGGGCACCTGGAGCAGGGAGGTGGACAGATGGCAGGGACAGGTGCCAGCCAGGCCACTGCGGCCAGGGGCTGTGGACGATGAGGCTCAGCAGGGAGAGCTGAGGCCCCAGGGACACCTGTGGAGCAGGAGCGGGAAGGAGGGGGACGCGGGCTGCCCACAAGTGGCTGCAAGCCACAGCCGCTGGCAGAGCCGGTCAGCTGGGGCCCCCCAGGAGCTCCCACAAGTGCGGGTGCGTGTGTGCGATGGCAGGGGAGAGGGGAGCGGGCCCGAAACCAGTCAGGTGCCCTCCAGAGAGCCCGCCACACCCTGCGTGGCCATGGCACCCCCGTGGGCCTCCTGCCCCTAGCACTGCCCTGCTGATCTGCGCAGAGCCCGACTCTCCCCCACCTCTCGGGCCTGGAGATGGAGACGGAGTCGGCCCCCGCGCTCCCCCAGCCGCAGGCGGAGGGCACCCTGCAGGAGGGAGGGCGGGCAGACTGCACCTTCAGTGTTGATTTAGGGGAGGGGAGGTCAGGAAGTGGGGCAGGAGGAGCGCAGCCGACGGTATTTTCCTTAGAGATATAATTCATGGGGCCCTGGCGTCCTGAGGACCCTCACGTGGGCAGGGGAGGAGGGAGCCCATCCGTCATGGTGGGTGCACACACAGGACTGTGAACGGCCCCACGGGGGCTTCAGGCAGCGGCCAAGGTCGCCCTTCATCAGGCCTGCCATGCACCCCCAGCCCCGCAGGGTTCCCCCAGGCTGGCCAGGGCAGAGGCGGGGCCTCGAGCAGCTGAGACCTGTCCTCAGCACCTGGGCGGCTTCCTGGTTGGGCGGCGCTGGCCTGGATGGAGTCTCCTGCGGCGAGACAGTGGGGGCTGACGTGTGGGGGCAGCCGTGGCCACGGGGCTGGGGTCAGGAGCTCTCATCCCCAGCCCTCCCTGGGCCCTGTGGCCTACTCTACCTGCCAACCCCAGGGGCTGGCCGAGGGGAGGCCCTGGCACCCTCAGGCACATGCCTGGGGCCTCCCAGGCATCTGTCGGAGCCCCAGGGGCGGCTGGCCTGCCCTGCCACCCAGGGGTTCTCCGGGCTCCCACCACCCTCTGGCTCCCAGATGCCTCTGCTACTTTTGCCCCTCTGGGTACGGAGGCCCAGCCCCCAGGAGCCCTCCTGCCCTCACGGCAGAGCTGGCAGGCTGCCCAGCACCGTGCAGATGAGGGCCCAGGTGACAGGCGGGGTGCGGGGCTCCAGGCTGGGGAGTGGGCCCCGCTGGGCCTCCCTCCCACCCCAGGCACTGCCCCCTCTCCTGGGGCCCCTCCCTGTCATAAGACCTGGAGGGCGGAGAGCAGCACCTTGCAGGCCCTACACAGGTATTTTCTTGTGCAGCAGTAGGCGGTGGTCAGCCTCTCGTTCCACCCTTGCCTCTCCAGTGACTCCATGACTGGTGTCCCTAGTGCGGTTCTCTCCATGTGTGGACCCCTCCCTTGCACATCAGCTGCACTCCCTGCACGCCTGAGCAGGACCCTGTCCCTGCAGTGGGACTTGACTGAGACAAAGATCCCGGAGCTGACAAGAACCATGTCCCCATTGCCTGGGCGGCCCAGGCAAGGCAGGGTGGGAGAGGTTTCCGAACCAAAGAGAAGGTCCAGATGGGTGGGGGGCTCTGCCTGGGCTGGCTCCCCAACACCCTCCCTCCTAGGAGCTTCTGCTGCCGGGAGGAGGGACGGGCTTCCTGAACCAGCTAATCCCTCTTGTTTTTTTCAGGAGCCATCTAATTCCACTGCAGGAGGGACTGAGAGACCCTCCAGGGTTCCTCTGCACAGGAAGGGCCCACCTCTTCACCCGTGTGCATGTTACAGTCACTGCAGGCCTGGGCCAGTGGCCTTTGGAGACATCCTGGCCCCCGGCAGCTCCAGGAGAGCCATGCCGCTGATGCAGCAGGACACCCCGGCAGCGTCCGGCTCTGCTCCTCAAGGGCCGGCAACCCTGTCCTGCAGAGGTCTGCCCGCCTGGCGTCATGGCCCCACCTCCACCTGCCTTCACTCGCATAACAGGGAGCAGGTGACTGGCAGGAGCTGGTGCAGGCGAGGCAGCCTTGCAGGCCTCTCGGGCCCTGCTCAGGGATGCCCAGGTGGGGCCCAGGTGGGGCTCCTTGAGGTCTTCCCACAGTCCCCTGAGTCCAAGGACATGGCACTTCCTCCTGTCGTCCACCAGGTCCAGTGCAGAGGAGAAGCAGAGGAAACCTTGCCCCTGGAAGTCAGCTCTGCAGAGCTACAGCCAGGCCACTGGGGTCTGGGCACGCGGAGTGGCCCAGGCCCCGTGGGTGTCCCCAGCCCCAGGGTTTCCACCTGCACAGGAGGCCTCCGCTTCCTGGCATCTGGTGACACTGTCCCCTGCCTGACCTCACCTGGGCAGAAAGCGCTGGCCTTGCAACGCTCACTCTGCTCTTTGAGAGCCTTCGTTGAAAGGTGGCTCGCAGGCCACATGTTCCACCCACCTGAGCGGGTGGCCTGGTGGCTTTCTGGTGTTGCTGGAGCTGCCTCCCTGCCACCGTGAGAACACTTCGTTACCCCGAAGACAACCCCGCGTACCTTAGCCGTGGCTCCTGCTCTCCTCCCAGCCCCTGGAGACCCCCACCCTGCTTTCCACCCGGATGGACCACACTTGGTTCTTCGGTCATCCACCATGGCCTGGTGGCTACTCCCATCCTTGGGCTCTATAGACACTGTTGCTAGGCACATCTTTGGTGGACCTGAGTTTCCCTTCACCCCATCGTGGACATGCCTGGCGCAGGCCATGGGCCCTCTGCACGCAGGATTCCCTTCCTTGCCGTCCTCTCCCACCTCAGTGCCTCTGGCCACTACCCTCGAGGCTGCCCACAGCCCTCGCCACCCTCCACAAGCACCACTCCCAGTTCTGGCTGCTCCCCCCTTGCCACTGACGGCAAGTTCCTTCTGGGTAGAATCGTTGTGGCTCTGTGCCCTGTCTTCAGGGTCCTCTCTGCTCTACGTGCGTCCCTTGGCCAGTGGGCACAGGGATGCCCAGAGTGAATGTTCAGCCTGCCTTCTGCCAGGCACGCTGCATCCTCCCAGTGGAAGGTGTCCCTGGGAGCCTGGTCCACGGTCCAGCAGCTCAGCATGGCCGTAGCTCTGTACCAGGAGGCCTTGGCTCACAGGATGCCCCATGGGGATGGGGGGCACAGTGCTGGAGGCAGCTGCAGAGAAGCCACCCCGTGCACAGGAGAGCGACCTCAGCGTCTGCGTTACCAGCCCCACCCCGTCTGAGATCATCCCCAGCACCAATACCCGCAATCACTTCGTTATTTCTTTGTAAATAGTGTTTTTGTCAGTCAACATAATCAGCTTTTTTTGTTGATGCTGCTCCATCTGGCTTTGATTGGCCCTGGTCTCCGTGGATCCTGGAGCCCTGACGTTATGACCCATGGGGGAGGGGGCCCTTGTCCCACCTCCCTCCCTGCACCACCTGCACCAGGCCAGCCCCTCCCTGCTTTGGGTAGCCCAGCTCGCAGGGCGGGTCCCTGATCCTGCCTTCTCGGGGTTGGGCCCTCAGGAACACGCAAGCTGGACTGTCCCTACTGTCATATCCACGTAGGGGTGCTGGCCTTCAGAGGGGGCTTCCTGCCACCTCCCTCACTGAGCCACCATAGAAGATTCCAAAGCTGTACCCAGCCCTTCTCCATGATTCATGGAGTCTGGGATGAAGGGGTCTTGCCTCCCTGTCCCTAGCTCCTGGTCACAGGTCAGAGGAAGCCACAGGGCCCGTGTCACGCCCCGGGAAACTCAGGCTGGTTTTGGCAGCGGTGCCCACCTGGGCCCTCCCCTCCGTCCTGAGTGCTCACAGCTCACCTTTGCTCAGCTTCTGGGCCCCCCCGAAACCCCCCTGCCGCCAGGCCGGACTTGGGGCAGCTGGCGGGCCAAGCTTGGCCACCCTTCCTCCGGAGTCTAGGCAATGGGCAGCCTTACGCCCGCTCCCTGGTGTCCCTCAAGCCCTGCAGCCTCAGTTCTGACTCCGCACCCCTTCCTCCCCCCATCCAAGAGAAAGGCACTGGGTCCCTGTGTCCCCTTGTCTCTCGTGAGCAGAGGGCGTCTGGGTGTTAATGCTGGTGGTGGAAGGGAAGGGCCGTGTCTGGCCTTACCAGGAGTGCTGTGCTCTGGGTAATGTGGAGGTGCTCAGCACCCCAGAATCTAGGACTGCAGGTGTCCATGAGCAATGATTGACAGATGTGCCTCAGGCTGCACGCCGTTTGCCCCAGAGCTCGTATCAGCAATTTGGGGGCTTCTGTGCTCAGGGGCCTGGCTGGTCCCCTTCACCATCCCTTTTCTGACTGCAGGACATGCGGCCTGGCCCACTCGTGGCTGCTCTTGGCCAACTGGACTGACCAATCACAAATACCACGTGACACCTGGTTGGTGCTGGTCAAGTCCACAGCATGGGGGGTGCACCACTGGGTCCCTGGCATGGTCCAGGCCGGCAGAGTTTGCCCACTGACCCCAGGAAGCACCAGCCAGAAGGAAACCTGCAGCTGAAGATGGGGCACAAAGACCACTGAGCGGGTGCAGCCTCCATGTCCTGGGGGTGCAGAGGTGTCCCTTGGTGTGGGTTAGACACTGAAGAGGTGCACCCCCAAACGCAGTCCCTCCGGCGTTGCTGGTCCCGAGAGGATGTGCAGCCTTGCAGCCGAGGCCTCTCCTGGGGCACCCAGGGCAGCGGAGCCTCCTGCTAAGCAGAGCAAGGTGCTCCCCTTTCCTTTCCTACCTTCACTTTACGAAGTGTTTGGAATTCCGACAGCCCAAGCAGCTGGATGCGCCTTACCCCAGTTCTCCCTGGGACTTTACCGGCGGCCAGGGCCTTAAATAATTCTTATAAAAACCATGTCAGCCCCAAACTGTGTGATATCTGATTTGTAGCACTCATAAAACCCCATGCCTGCTGCCAGAGATGGGGAGGGCCGAGCGGCCTGCAGGGGTCTCATTTCCCGCTGGAGAATGTGTATGTGCACGAATGGCAGAAGGGTGCTCGGGGGCCAGAGGGTCGCCCAGGAGCCGAGCCCCTGCCGCTCCAGCTTTGCTCCATGGCCCCAGCCTCCCCACCAGTAGAAACTGCTGACCCCTCTCCTTCCCTCGCGTTCCGACTGCTCACGGAACTCGGCCTGCGGAGTCTGACTGCTTCACGAGAGGTAGCCATGGCTGGAGACCAAGATGAGATGGGCGGTCAGAGCCACAGGGGTGGCCGCCTGCCTGGAGCAGGCTCCTCAGGGGCTGCTGGGGGGTGCAGCCCCGGCCAGAGGACAGCTTTGGGAAATGGAAGCTAAGGGATTGGAGGTGGTTGTCCCAGCACCCTGACTGAACCCCAGGAGGGAACAGGGATGGAGGTGACCAGGATGCTCGAGGAGTCACATCCTGGCCCCAAGCTCCAAGGGAGAGTTCAGGCAGAGTGGTGTCTGGGTCATGCCAAGAGGCCTCTATGCCTCGAGCTGGGGTCGTGTACAGTGCTTCTCTGGACGTCCCCAGCAGGCCCCAAGTGCTGGGAGGTTACAGAGTACTGCTCAGGGGACCCCCACATCATTCCCGAAGTGCCCCGGTGCCCAGGGACAGGTTGGCCTGGACAGCCACCCAGAGTGTTCTCTTGACTCTGAGAGGGAGCAAGAGCCCCAGAACCGCCTTGGGCTGCTGGTCAGTGGGTCTGGGGACAGGGGCTTCTCAGCAGGGGGTGGTCATTAAAGGCCCAGATCAAAGGTGCCGAACACATTCCTTAGGAAGGCCAGGCAGAGCAGCCCAGCCCAGGGACACTGAGAGGAGCCTGCTACTCATGCATATTCTCTGGGATGAGAAAGCCCACTGCTGGGGCCCACACGCTGGGGCCACAGATCATCCCCAGGACCTGGCCATGGCAGCCCCCTTCAGTGGTCCTCTGGGCTTCTCTGAGGATCTCCAGCAGGCTATGGGGACCTTGGACTCCAGGGGCCTCTCGGGTGTGAGGGCCACATGCGGGCCGTCTGTGGGCCGGGGGTGGTCTCCTGCTCCCTAGCAGGTGACAGACAGCAACCAGAGCTGGACAGGGCTTGCACCGAGCGGCACGTTGGAGCTGCCGGGGGATCAGGAGTGGGTCAGTGGGTCAGCTGGTCAGTGGGTGGGAGCTTGCAGAGAGGGTACAGCCATGGGGCATAGCTGGGCTGTGAGTGCTGGGGTCCTGGCTTCCACTCTGAGCTGCAGCCCGTGACCACCAGGCCCTTGGCGGGGGCCTGGTCCTTGTCTAAGGTGGCGATGGTGATGCTGGCTGTGGAAGGAGCCCAGCGCCCGCTAAGTGCTCCAGCTGGGAATCCGCCCCCCTGGCCTGCCCTTCTCTGCCCAGCTGGTCTCTGCCCCTGGCTGTCTGTCCCTCCCACGGCCACGGTGTGGCAGAGTGTGGCCAGGATGGGCGCCTGGAAGCCCAGTCCCGGTGCAGCTGGCCGTTCCTCAGAGGTGGCACTTCACTGCTGGCATGATGGGAACCTCCTTTGTGCCGGCCCAGACCCTGGCCACGAGGTGGCGTGGCCTGCCCGTCCAGCCACCAAGACCGCCAACCCATATGCCAATTCCAGTGACTCTCAGCCTCTACACCAAACCAGGGCCTGTCCCAGACTCCTGGGGATGTCCCGGCCCTCAGGGTCGCCCCAGCCCTCGGGCGTTCAACGGCACTGTGCCCCCAGCCCCATAGGCTACCTCCTGCTGCCTCCTGGCAGTCAGGCATCGTGTGGGGCCCTGTGTCCACGGAGCCCGCCCTGCTCCTGGGGCTGCAGGGGACCCCTCTGCAGGTGCAGGGGACCCCTCTGCAGGTACAGGTTTCCGCCACGTCCCAGGCCTGGCCTCCAGAGGTCGACCAACTGAGTGGGGCTTCACACTGTCCTTCTCTCCACTGAGGAGAACAAACCCTGCTGTTGCCGGACCCCTTCCTGGGGGGCACCCCCTCTTTGCTCCACCTACACGCAGACCGGACTCAGGAGGGTGACTTCAGACTCACAACCCCACCGACAGCTTAGCCCGGCCATTTCGAGGCAGTGGGTTTGCACACATTTCATTCAGAAAGGGGCAGCCTGCCAGGGGCTCAGCCCAGGCCCAGGCCTGGGGGCTCAGGGCTTCGGGTGCTGGGACAGCCCTGGGTTCCTGCTAGGGTTCAGGTGGCTGAGTGCTTGGGGCAGTGTGTTCAGGCAGAAGCGTCCAAAGAGCCAGAGCCCAGATCCTAGGACCGGACAACCCTAGATCCTGGGGCAACCTGTTGGGGTACGTGACCACCTTGAGCTTGTCCCTGTGCCCTCGGGAGGGGGCAGACAAAGCCCTCCTAAAATAAATCCTGGGCTCATGGCTCTGAAGAAGGCCAGTTGGGGTTAGGGCCAGCTGCTGTTCCCATCTCGGCCTGTCCTCACCTCCTGGAACATCCCCTGCCTGCCGGGCCCAGGCCTCTCCCAGCTAAATCCGCCTTGGCCCCTGGGCCAGTACATAACAGGAAAACTATGTGTTCCGGGCCTCCTCTGGGGCTTTGGGAGGACATGCCCACTTGTGCTGGGGTAGAGAGCCGACAGCTGCCCGGGGAGGGGATGAGGGATGCCAGAAATGCCCTTCATCTGAAAATCCCATGGGGCTTGCCTGATATGGGGAAGCTAGAGTTCCAGCCCCTCTGCTGAAATAGAAATGGCTTTGGAGAGGGGTCACAGTTGCCCCTGTCCATCAAGGCGACTCCAGCCAGAAAGGCGGCTTCCGAACTTTCCCAGCCTTGGACTTTTCCAGGGTCCTCTGCCTGGGGACCCCCATACCTCCAGGCCAGGGAAACTGCAAGGCCCCCAGAAGCCCTTTGGGAACAGGGCCAGGAAGGGCTACACTGGCCGCTCAGATCATGTGTGCACCCCAAGTCCTGAGGTCTGGGCCACTCCCCAAACACAGGGAGGGCACGAGGAGCCGCTTCTGTGGGCCCCACGCACCGCCTCAGTCTCCCACTCCCTCATAGATTCTCCTCCCCACCCTGGGGCCCCTCGCAGGTAGCATGGTGGGGACCACTGGAACTGGGGGCCAAGGCCTGTGGGGACCCCGGTACAGAGGGGTACAGGCTGCAAAGAGCCCCCATAAGGCAGTGGGAATGAGCTGGAAAAACAGGGAGTGCCCACTCCAAAAGGTCTGGAGCTGAGGGCTGTTGTCCCCAAGAGGGGACGAGGTGGACAGGTGGGGTCACAGGCCCCGGAGTAGGCGCCGGCCCGTCGGCTTGGCCTGGTGTGCGGGGCCACGTGCCTGTGTGTGGAGCTCATGGAACATTCTTGGTGGGGCGGGGGGCAGAGGCCGGGGTTGGGTGCAAGAGTCGCAGGGGGTGTCTGGCGCCTGGCACGGCGCCCCCAGCGCACTTAGTCACCTCTGAGGTATGACCCCCCGCCGCACCCTGGGTCATCGTCACGGCAACGCCGGGAGGGGCAGGCAAACAGAAGACAACAGAGGTCCCCTGCCCCTGACTGTCCCCTTGAGGGGATAGGACAGCGAAGAGACACCACCAAGTTTGGGAGAAGCTCTCGCTGGCCTTAAGCCAGCCATGCGCTCCTCTGTCCTGCCCCTCCCGCCTGAGCCAAGACCTGTGAGGGGCTATGGGGGGCCGTGGGGGGCTGTGGGGAGCTGTGGGGGCCCTGGCTGAATGTGATCAGGTCCCAGGGTAACTAGACCTGGGGGTCTGTGGAGAGAGTAATGTAGGCCCCTCCCACCCCCAAGTTTTGGGGGCTCCGGGGTCATTCGTGCACAGGACAAGCAGCCCCAACACTTTAGGGGGTCTACATGGCCTTTCCTTCAACAGGGACCCCAACTCTCGGGACACCTGGGTCTCCCATGTTCAGAGGAATACTGGCCTGGGTCACCAGCCAGTCCCCGGAGTGGCCCCGGGCTTCAGGTTGCCTGGTGGGGGCAGTAGAGGAGCACGGGTCTGTGTGTGGTGCACCTTGGGACCTCCTGCCCCCAAGCCAGGCCAGCTGACTCCACATGGCGCCTTCCCACCACCCTCCCCCGGAATGCGGTTGCAGAGTGTGGTCTGGCTCACACCCCAGACCACCACCCCTTCGGGGCAGGGAGGTCTCGGCCCAGGGGTTTCCTAATATTCGAGGTAGAGCGCTATCCCCATGGGGACTGCTGGGGACAACCTAGAGAGGTTTTGTTGCTTCTCTTGGGAAACTGAGGCAAGAGCTGAAGGTTGAGTTCCTTTGTTCACCCTTCCCAGAGGCCTGTGCCTGGGGCAGTTCATAATCCCCAGCACCCACACCTAGACCTCAGATAGCACCAGGGGTGTGTGCAGGGAGTCCCCAAGCCTTGACCAGGGGTGGCGCTGCTGACCGGGAGGCAGCCAGACACTGGACAGAAAGGTCGTGCATGGAGATGGCCAAGCTGTCCTTCCCGGCTTAGCTGTTCGAAACCTGAGACAGCAGCAAGCCTAAATCAGGGCCTGAGGGAGCGGGTAGGAGGCCGCCGCACACTGAGAAACCTGAGCCCAGCGGCCAAAACGACCTGCCCAGAGAAGGAAAGCCCAGCGCACACGCAGGGCCGCCAGCCTTTCCAGAGAGCTCAAGCGTCCCCCGGTGTGCACGTCCTCCAGGACAGTCCTCCTGCTGGGCCCCCAGCCCCTGCCTGCCCGCGTCTGCTTTCTGTGTTAGAGGGATCGGGTTCGCCCCTCCTCAGGGGCTGTGTCTTATCTCTGGGAAAGAGATTACAGAGCTTCTGACATTAAATTTCCATGCTGAACTTTTCAGCATGTAGTTTGAAAAGTGGTTTTTCTTTCTCTTCCTCCCCCCCACCCCCAAATAACACCTGGAGAGGAGGCAGACAGGAAGGCCATTCCCACAAAACCCTGAGCTGGGCGCACAACCATGAGCTGCTGCCCGCACTGTGGCCGCAGGCGACTCCCGCCCTCCCCGGCGTGAGGCAGATGGACTCTGGCCCTGTGGGCCTCTCCGGCACCCGCGCCCTGCCCGGCCCTGCTCCTCAGCCCCTGCTGGGCTGGCTGGCGTGGGTGCCACGGCCCTCACTGCTGCACGCAGCTCTTCGAGGCCTTTGTTTCCTCGCGCGGCTCTGGGCAGCCCGCTTGCCAGTGCGGGAGCCCCCAGAGCCAGCTGGCTGAACCTCCCTGATGCAGGAGAGGGGAGCTGCCCGGTCTGGGGGTCCCCTCTGAGCCCGAGGTGGTCCTGAGACCTGGCCCCTGAGCTCCCTTCCGCGGGAAGCGGTAATGGAGGAAGCCTGTTGTTTGTGTCTTTTGGTAATTGAAGGGGCCCACTTGGAAAATCTAGTCTCGAGCTTGTCCGTTGGGTCATTTTGATTTGGGGATTTCCAAACATTGGGGCCACGAGAGGTCACCCCGCCGACCCCAGCCTGCCTCATTATGTCACAGCCAGATTGCTGTGGCACCTGATGGGATCCAGAAGGCCCAAGCCAGTGGGCGGGGAGGCCAGAGCCTGGGGGCGGGGCGGGCAGGGGGCTGCAGTAGGCTCAGCTCACCCCCTTCCCAGCGCCCTGCCTGCTGACCCTGCAGCCCTGAGCTGGATGCCCTTGAGCATGCCAGCCTCTCCCAGAGCCCCAAGTCCAGCCCACACAGGGTCCTGCCAACCTGACTCCTCAGCGCCCTGCAGAGGCCCTTGTCCTGGCCCTCCCTGGCCCCGCCTGGGCTCCCCTCTCCTCCCAGAGGCTGCAGCCTCTCCCTCTCCCCCGCCACGGGGCGAGGAGCTGAGCTTGGGCCGCGCTGGCTCAGCCTGGCCTCCAGGCCCGTGCCATCTCACCCAGGACCTCCTCGCCTTCCCGCCCCCGCCCCTCTCTGCCACCCCAAGCACTAGTGTGGCCCAAGGGAACGTCACTTTAGTGGCCCGGACCCCCGTCTGCTCTCCAGCATCCCGCTCCAGAGGCCTGTCTGCTCCACATCACACTCTCTTGGGGGACTACTGGCCTCAGACCCAAGCCCCCAGCCGTGACCTCCCTGGCAAGCCTGTGGCGTGGCATGCAGCCTGTGAGAGGCATCTAGTCCCCGAGGGAAGGCTTCTGCACCCAGCTCTCTGTCCTGCCCAAGGCTGTGGCGGCCCAGCCTGCCTTTAGCCCCACTTCCCCGCCAGAGCCTCACTCCCTCTGAGGGTCCCCGGCAGGACTCCATGCCCGGCCTGGCCTCCTCCCACCCGCGGGCCCAGTCGCTGATCAGTCATACTAGTGCCTGTGACCCTAGCAGGTGACAGCAGGGCCAGGAGGGCAGGCAAGGGCACAAGCCTGGTTCTCCTGACTGACCACTGCCCTCAGAGTTCCAGGCCATCCTCCCACCTCCACAGAGACACCTTCCCTGTCAGGGCTAGTGCGTGAGCAGGACCCGTGTCCTCATGGGAGGGATGGGGGCTGGCTGGAGCTGGGTGCCCCCACCTCAAGCCTTCCTCTGCCAGCAAGAGTGGCCCGCCAGGATAGGAGGGGGCCAGGCCAGGCCAGCAGCTCTCTGCTTCCCACACATCAGAGGCACAGGTGCCTCAGCACCCAGGGGGCTTATGTGGCGAGGTACCTAAGATACCAGGCAGAGGTGTCCGAGGAGGGCGGATGTTTGACCTCTTCCTGGGGTAAGGGCCAGTGGCCCGGCTGAGCACCACGCCTTGCCCGTCCCTAGGTGCCCTGGAAATGGGAGACGGGTCAGCCGTGCCCAAGGCTGGGCAGTATTTGGGGGCACCATGCTCCTTCCTGTGCCTCTGAGCCTGGCTTGGCCCATGGGGCTTAGCGGGTCAGCACTTTCTGCAAACCCCACACGCAGCAAGCAGAGCCGGCCAGTGGGGCATGGTGAGCCTCCGGAGGGAGACTTGGCCAGGCCAGCAGGGCTGCTGGGCCACCTTGTGCCAGGCACGGCCATGTTCCCCCTGCCCTCTCCTCGCCATGCCAGCCACGTTCCACCCCCTCCCCTTGAGGCTCCTCTGCCTTCTCTCCAACCTCCCGCCTCTCCCTGCGCGTCCCACACACAGACCTCCTGAAGGCTCAGAGAGGGACAGAATGGTCACCCCACCACCTGCTCTTGGAGCAACTGGTCCAGCTTCCTCTTCCAGTAGGGGTGGGCAAACCCAGGGAGGAGGGCACCCCAGATCTGCTGGAGTCCTATGGGTGGCCAAGGCCCCGGAAGGCAGGGTTCCAGAGGACGGGCCAGCAGGACCTCTCCGGATGGGAGTCTCCTGTTCAAGTAAGAGCTCGGTAGTTCTGGCGTGGTTGTTGGGTTGGCTTTGAATCCCCATTCCCTACACCACTGCACCAAAGCGTTTCCAAAGTCCCCTGTGGAGAGCCCACAGGACACAGTGGGGATGCCACACCAACCCCAAGGAGAGTGGTGGTTCCATTGCCAGTGCTGAGACATGGCGGACTCAGACAGACCATGCAGACATCAAGGGAGCTGTGCCCACTGACTCCAAGGAGAGGCCTCTCGGGGATCTGGCCACCCCGGGTGCGGCTCCCCTGTTTTCCCACATCTATCCCCTTGGGGAAGTACCCAAGCCACAAGCCCTCTGACCCAGAGTCCCCAGGCCTGGCCTCCCCTTCTGATGCTCTTGCCATTGTGTAAGGAGGACCAGAAACAGAAGTTTCTGGAGGATGGGAGAGGGGAGGCTGCCAGGTAGTCCGGACAGTATTTGCAGAGGATAGAGGGGCTTAGAGGATGCAAAGTGACGTTAGAGCAAGAGAAGAGCTCTCAGGGTAACACGTCCAGGGCCAGACTGAGAGAAAGTGGAGTGCTTGGGGCACCGAGTGCCCTGCCCGAGGTGGGTGGAGGTCCGGAGCAGCCGGGCCCAGGATGGATATCCAGTTGGGGGTAGGGGCAGCTTCTGGGGAGATAGATGTCCTGGGAGAAGCATGGACAGAGAGCAGATTAGCAGGACAGAGAGAGAGTCCCAGAGCTGAGAGGAGATGAAGAAGGATATTTGACTGCCATGTGGTCGAATGAAGGTCCTTCCCCAGCCAGAAGCTGGTCAGGGGGGTGCCATTTTGTAAGGCCATGTGTTTCCAAGGGCTAAGGCAGTAGAGGACCCTCAGACCCCTCATGGTTGGGATGCTGATCAGCTGGCAAACACAAAACAAGCAGTTCTGGGGAGAAGAGACACACCTCTGCGTCTTGAGGGTGGTGAATGATTGCGTGGTGTGCCGTGGGCTGCGGGACAGGTGCTTCTGGCCAGGGGGTCCGGGAACCCATTCTCCCCTCTTGACAGCCCCTCCCAAGAGACTGGGGCATTTCTGGGTGACCTGGAAGCCAGGAGGGAGAAGGGGTCCTAAAGTGATAGACACAGGATGGTCGTCTCCCGAACTAACCTAGTGGTTCCTCCCGAGCCATGACAGGGCTCTCGGGTTGAGGTCCAGGACTGGGAGGTAGGGGTCTGGTACTCTCCCTGGTCCAGTGAAGGGGTCTCATCCCATGGGGCTCAGGCCAAAAAGAGATATGGAGAAGTCCTAGGAACCCACGTGGGTCCCTCATTACTGCCGTGTTCCTGGGTGCTCCACCACACTGGGGTGGCTTCCTGGATGCCCCTCTAGGTGAGGAGGCCGGGCCCATTGGATCCATCTTGCACAGGGCCCAGGGCTGGCTGGGCCCCCAGCTGCCTCTCTGCTCTCTGGGCATCTGCCCTCCTGCTCCATCGCCAGCTCCATCACCATCTCCCATGGGTTGGACTCTAGGGCATCTGGAAGAGCTCTAGAAAAACGCAAAGCCATGTTGTGATCTTGAGATCATGGGATGGGCAGGAGGAGTGCAGGGAGCAGAGCTCAGATTCCGGGCCACCAGGCCTTGGGCCTTCTGTTCCCTGGAGCAATTATCTGCTCAGGTCAAAGCTCCCCGCCTGCTGAGGTTGGGGCCTGGGTCAGGGTGAGGGGTACAGGCGTCTTTCCTCATGAGGTCGGCTTATCCCCAAGGCTAATCAGACTTCAGAGCAGAGGTGCAGGACTGGCACCTTTGTTCCGGAGCTGGAGCTTATCTGCTCAGAGGGGCGCCCTTCCGAGGTCGGGCAGGGAGGGGCCCTTGGCTCTCCACCTCCTGGAAAGCCAGGAAGGAGCCGGCTGCAGTTAGATGGGATCAGGACTCTTCCCGACGTGGGAGGGTGGCCTCTTCCCCGGGCCACAGTGGCCCTTCCAGGGCCAGCCTACTAGGAGCTGGTGGGGTGGGTGGCCGTTCCAGGTGGGGCCGTGGGTACCTGGGCCCACAGAGGTGGACGCTGGGAACCACCTCCCGTGTGATCTTCTCAGGAGAGGCCGTGTCCCACGGGCCCCGACCACGGTGGCCCTCCTGAAGTCTCCATGCTGCTGCTCCTGGTGGGCCCTCACTTGCTTCTCCAGCGCCAAGGCTGGAGCTGGAGGCTCTTCAAGGGCTCGCTGTCTTCGGCCCCCGGGACTCCACTCTGTACATCCTGGAACTGACCTGTCCCGAGCCGAGTGACCAAGATGCACGGGTGGCCATGCTGGGCTCCGGCCCATGATGGTCCCCGGGCTGGTGCTGGGTGGGTCAGGAGAGTGAGCTGTTTTCAGAAGACGTCCTCTCTCCTGGCCTACACACTTCTTCAGCCGTGGACAGAGCTGCGTGCCGCTCTCCATCATGGGCCCATCCTTGACCATCTCACCAAGACCCAGGGACCCAAAGTGGTTGCTCCCCCACTGGCCAGCTGAGAAAAGGACCTCGGTGCAGGGCACACGGCAGGGCGGCCCGGGATTGGTCACTGCCCGAATGTCCCCGGACGGATGCCCGTGTGCCCTTGGGCAGCCTTCCCCTCGGACACAGTGTCCAGGCGGGGGAAACCCTAAGCCAAAGGGATTAAGAAGAAAGGACAATGACTGCTCCGTTGGCCGTGCTAATTTGTGCTTCATTTAGTACATATTCACCAGGGGGTCGGATCACGGAGGGGATGACGCCCTTGCTCAGGTCAGCCTCCGCAGAGGCCCGGCCCCACCCGGCCCCGCCCGCGCACCCCTGCCTGCCTCTCCCCAGCGGCCATCTTGCACATTCCTGTGGCTGTGCAGGAGGAGTCAGGAGCTTCCTCGGGGCTCCTGGGCACTCCGAGGGGTGCCAGGACCCTCTGCATGGGCATCAGAGCCAGTCTGTAGGGGATGAGAGAGCTGGGTCTGGATCTCAGGGTTCTCTATGCCCATCTGCCCTGGTCCCCAAGACCTGAAAGACCCCAAGCTGGCCTCTGTTGTGCGAGAGGTGGGAATGCAGACGCTCCGGGTAGCTGGCCTGAGAGTCCAAGGCTCTCTTCTCCTCACACGGCTCCACCAAGCTGGGCTTTTCCAACCGAGGGGTTGCCAGGACACGTTGAGGAGGCTCCTGTGGCCTGGAACCGGGTGTGGCTGGAAGAGTTGGGGTCTTGGGTTCTATGGGACATGGCTCCACTTGTTGGCCCTGAGTACACTAAGCCCTGTCCTGCCTCCATCGCTGTCTGGAGGCCTCCTCAGGGCTGTTCCAGGTGGGTGGAGAGGGGTGAAGCCGGCGTCCTTCCTAGGTAGGGCTGTGGGAAAGACTCGGACCCCCTCCTGCCTGTCAGAAGCTGGCCATCAGTGCATCAATGGTGGCCTTGACTGTAACTTTCTTCTTTTTCTTCTTCTTTTTTTTGTACCAGGGATTGAACCCAGGGGCACTTAACCCTGAGCCACATCCTCAGCCATTTTTGTATTTTATTTAGAGACAGAGTCTCCCTAAGTTGCTTAGGGCCTCACTAAGTTGCTGAGGCTGGCCTTGAACTTGCAATCCTCCTGCCTCAGCCTCCCAAGATGCTGGGATTACAGGAATACCCCATTGCACCGGGTTTGACTATAAACTTCTTGAAGGACAGAGGGACCCTGGGTGACAGGGAAGGACTAGGAAGGGTCAGTCCTCTCTTAGCTCCTGAATTTCCAACTCCCTTTGGCTTGCTCAACCCCCCACCCCAATCTTTCCTGCCCCTCTGTGTTCGGTTCTCCCTTATGGCCAAAGCCCCAGAGTGCCAGCTTGGAGAGGGTGGGTTGGTGGGGGTGGGGCGACCCAGACCTGGGGGTGGCATTCTTTTTCCTCTCTCCCCAAACTCTCAGACCAGACCACTTAAGAATAATGAGGTCCAGGTGGCCCCGTGTGAGCCTCCATCCTCTCTGGCTGCGGGGCCCAGCCTCCCACCCGCCCCTCCTCCCGCCGGGAGCAGCTAATGACAACCAGAGTCTGGAAGGTGCGATGCCCCTCTGCTGTCAGGACTGTGTGGGACCCTTGCCAGCAGGTGGGCCATCGGGCAGGGGCCTGGCCAGGCTGAAGCGTCCACTCTCCTGCCCCGCCCCAGGGCACAGCCCTGGGCACTAGGTCACTGCTGTGGAGTTGGGTCTCTACCCCGATCCTTGTGACCCTTGTGGTCCAGCAGTGCTCTCCTGCCAGGGGCTTTCTGAGGGACCCTGGGGACAGGAGATGACATGTCTGCTCCTCCATGGCCCCTTGTTGTCACAAGGTGTGGCCTCTGCTTCCCATCTGCCCAAGGAGGAGGGAGCAGGCAGCCCCTGCAGAGCGGAGGAGCCTCCTGGGAAGGAGCCCTGTCCTCTCGGCTTGAAGGTGCTGAGCAGCCTCTGCGCTGCCTGTATTTCACCACATTGAAGGGACAGGCCTGGGGCCGCCGGCAGCCAGGGTTCGGGGAAGCTCCTGTGGTCACCGGGGACAAGACAGTCCTTCTGGCTGTCCCTGGTTTGCAGAGCACAGACCCTGCAGTCCGCTCTGGGGGAGGCCAGGGCCTCCGGGCCTCCCTGTGGCCCTCACCTCCTGGGAGACTTTCCCTGTGCTCTTGCCTCTGACCCCTTCCTGCCCCAGCCTCCAGCTTTCCAGTGCTCAGTTCTTGGGAAGGGGAGGCCACCCAGCTTCAACCCAGGCCAGTGCTGGCCATCTGTGATAAATGTGGGGACACTGTGCAAAAGCCACATGCCCCTGGAGCACATGGGCCCCAAACCTTTGAGGGACACAGTGACTCTGCTGAAGACGCCCCTTGGGGGAGATCAAGGCTCCTCCAGGAGGCCCAGGGGGCT
Organism: Sciurus carolinensis; assembly: GCF_902686445.1. Classification (NCBI taxonomy): domain Eukaryota; kingdom Metazoa; phylum Chordata; class Mammalia; order Rodentia; family Sciuridae; genus Sciurus; species Sciurus carolinensis. The sequence continues at coordinate 1,955,593 of NC_062223.1, forward strand.
GAGGGGCCTGGGAAGGCCAGGGGACTGTGGAAGGAAGCAGCGTCTCATTTCAGAGGGCAAATCTGAAAAGGCCGGGTGAGAGGGAGAGTGACCCAGCCGAGTGGAGGCACTGATAACGCGATTCCCAGCCCCACAGCCGCAGCTCGACGGGGCCCTGTGGCCAGCTGCTCGGTCCATTCCCACAGGAAAGGAGGAGAATTCTGATTTTTATTATGAGAAGGAGATAAGAAAGACCAAAGTAAAAATGGAGGCCGAGCAGGCATGTCAGGGCCTCAGGGAGGAAGGGGCAGGGTGGGGCTGAGCTGGCCACAGGGGAGCTGGCCCTGAAGGGGGGCCGCTGGGCGGAGGCCAGGGATCAAGGACGGCAGGCAGTGGGTGGCGGGAAGAACAAAGACCGAGCTGGCTGAGGACCTGCCGATAATCGCACGGCCACGAGAAGGGCGCCCTGGGCCCACAGCCCACCCGGCGCGAGGGTGTCCACCGGCAGCGATAAGTCGCTGGTTACACAATTACAGGCTGATTGTGACCAGGGCGGCTGAGAGACGCCAGCCGGCCCTGGAGAGCTTGAGGGGAGGCTGGGGTCCAGGGTCTGGTCTCGCCTTTGCCCTTCCGCCAGGCCCTCCCCAGCTGTTATCATCAGCAAACCTGCCCTGTCTGCAGGGTCGGTCACCACGTGGCCAGGAGGCCACCGCTGTTGTCTTCTCACTAAGCCTGCAGCTTATCCCCCAGCCATCCTGGATGAGACGTGGGTGTGGGGTGGGAATCCCACAATCCACACAACCTCGGTGTGCCCCCCTGGCTCTGCCCACCACCCTCTCCTGCCTCAGAGGCAAGACCTGGCAGCCAGCTGGCACTTAACCCTCTCAGGGCAGGAGCCGTGACCTGTGCGGAGCCCCCTCGCAGTGGTCCCCTGTGAAGCATGTGCTCCTTGGGTTGGCCTGGTCCTGTCCTAGTGACCTAATGGTCAGGAGCTCAAGGCCGGGTGAGCTGGTACCCACACTTGGAGCCAGGTAACTCTGGCACAGGCAGATGGACATTTTTGGCAGGGCCTGTAGCCACAGAACACAGGTGTCCCCAGTTGGGACTCCCATCTGCTTCTCTCTAGGGCCACTTGGAGGACAGAAATCCAGGCGGTGTGGAATGGGACGTGCGGGAGGGCCCCTGGGCAGCCTTCCTTCGCAGCTTTCCCATGACGCCCCATAATCGGGCTCTTCTCCTTGGCGCCCCCACACCTCGCAGCTGCCCAGGCATAGCCAGCTGCTCCTTCGCCCCCCGTGCTGGGCGCAGCCCCGCCCAAGAGGAGCCTGTGTCCCCCGGCAGCAGACTTTTCCCATGGCCGGGATGGGGCCGGCGCGGGCGGGTGGGGGAGCCAGGAATTTGAGGAGGAAACAGCAGCGGCCTGAGAATGTGGAAAATGTGTTCGACCGCCTGGGCTCTTGGGAAGACGCCGGCAGGAGGATTAGAAGTGGAGGGTGATGGCGGGGCCGGCCGGGGCTGGGGCCGGCGGCCTGGCTCCCCGCATGGGAAGGGAAGCCCACGTGGGGGCCGCAGCTGTCCCAGTCCGTCAGGGTGTCTCCCCTCCTCCAGCCTCTAATCAAAGACCTTCGACCCAGGTGGGGTGGGGGCAGGATTCCTGACACACCTTGCAGGTGGCCCCAGGCAAGGCCCCTCCAGACCTCCCCCTGTCTGCACAGCAGGGCTCAGGACTTGAGGGTGGGTCCTCAGAGGCCCCAGGCTGCTCCAGGAGCCCCCTCCCCTCCCACAAAGCGAGGGTGGGTGGTACTGGGGGCGTCCCCCTGGCAGGCTGGTCCCTGGGAACCCTCTGGAACAGCAGCTGTCCCTGCCGAGGAGGCCGTTGACAGGTCTGCTGCGGCCCCTGGGCCCACACGCCACGGTGATTACAGTGGGCACTCACACCAAGAGCGGGCCTGGGAGCCCAGCCACCCTGGGGGCCTGAGGTGCTGAGGGGCGCCGCTCCCTCCGCTCCCCGCCCCCTGCCCTGCTGCCCACTGGGCTCCACTGGCCCCTCTGTCTCAGCGCTCCCTCCCATGCCTGCCCCTCCTCAAGGACCAGGCAGGACCCCGGGGCCACAGGCACAGGTTGGGTAAATGGAGACATCTGGTACCTTGGTCCCCCCCTCACGTACTGAGGGGACCCTAATGGGGCAGTGTGATCAGTCATCCCATCCTGTGGCCCGGGCCAGGTCCAGGCCAGGAACAGCATGGGGGTGGGCAGGCTGCTCAAGCAGGCAGGCTCTGCTCCAGAGGGGACAGGATGGTTCACAGACTCTACGTGCCCCAGACATTGTGTGTGTCCTTTGGAAGAGGGGCCGACCCCGTGGGCGATGCTGAGCTGGCTCTGGGCCTGAACTGGCTCGGGGAACAGGTGGAGGGACCGTGGGGGCCCTGACCCTTGGCCCTACGTTTGTTCAGCTTGCTTTGTAGAGGGGACACTGTATGCTGAGGGAGGCCCAGAGGATAAGAGTCCCCGGGTCGTTGACTTCTCCAGCCCTTGCTGGCTCAGCTCCCTGCCCACCCCACCGCCAGCCCCCAGGTCATTGTCTCACTCCCTTCTGGAACCTTCTGAGACTGGGAAATGCTTTCCCACCCTATGAAAGCTCAAGTCACCCGCCATGGTGGAGGAGAGGAGCAGGCGCTGCTGTGTGGTCTCTTTGGTGGCCCTGGGGTTCCCACAAGGCCGCCTTCCCCTTCCTCTCCTGGGCCTGGCCTGGAAGCCCCACAGCCCCCTCCCTTGGGACTCTACACAGGCCTGTATCTGCCTGCTTATCTGCCCACAGCCCACTGATGGCTGGGTCCAGACACAGGGCGAGGACCCTCACATGCGGGTGAAGACCCAAAGAGCCCTGGGTCTGGTCAGTGTTCATGTGGTCAGCTCCTGCTGGGGATCACAGTGGGGCAGCAGCCAGGCTCAGGGAGACAGCACATAACTGGGAGGCCCGGGTGTGAATTCACTCCCCATGGGGCACAAGGGGCATCCTGAGAGGCTTCGTCCCCGGCCTGGCCTCCCCAGCTCCTCCCAGCCCAGCCCGCAGCAGAGACGGCGTAATTGTGGGAAATGCAATCCACATGCCCGGAGCCCATTTGCACTTAATTCAGTGCAAGGGGCTTCCTGGGCCTTTGAAGTCCAGGACCTTTAGTGCTCTGTGGGCTGCGAGACAGGAAGCTGGGAGTTTGGGGGCAGAGGCAGTCCCTCCACCCCTCTGCCCCTCTGCAGCCTGTCCAGGCCCCTAGGGCCCCGGGCCAGGACCACCAGGGGAAGGGAAGGGCCCACTGTTCCCTGCAACCTGCTCACAGGGGAGCTGCATGAGGGACCCCCAGGAGAGAAGCTGATGGGACTGCCCCTCACGCACAGCAGCCTGAGATGGGCAAACAGGCTTCTCCCAGGAAGCACGGGGACACCCTGCCAGGGGAGGGGGCAGGTGGTCTGGTGACAGCCTGAAGCAAGATTTGGAAACCAGGCTACAGGCCTGGGTCAGGGCCGGGTCAGGTGCAGAGTCAGGGTGTCTGTCCACCCAATCACCCTCTCCCACCAGCCTCAGGCTACAGGTAGGGGTCAGGCCACAAACTACAGGAGCGGTGGGGGATGGCCTCTGGGAAATCACCCTAGACAGGGGCCACAGAGTCAGATGCATGCCCCCCACATCCAGCCCGTGCCTTCAGGGCTCTGGGATACCCCAGGCGGGCTGAGCCTCTGCGGCCTGCGGCCTACAGAGGGCTTCCAGGAGGTGAGGGCTCAAAGGAGGGCTGGGGCGGGGCAGGGTGATCAGGAGCCGGAGGCGCTAAGGCAGCCCCGCAGAGGCAGAGGCGCTAAGGCAGCCTGCAGCGACGCGTGTGTGCACAGGGCAAGGGTCCCGGGAACCCCACACCAGAGGTGCTGGACCCAGCCAGCCAAGACAAGCTGTCTCTGCATGTGTGTGAGCCCTGGGCCACAGGGCCGTGGGCCCCCGCTGGGACACAGCAAGTCTGGGAACACAGCCCAGAGCAGGGTTGCCAGGTCCCCACTGTGGTGGACTCAAGTGTCCCCAGGATGCACCTTAGCCCCTACCCCGACCAGGGACTGTGCAGGGTCTCCCCACATTCCAGCCACAGGGTCAGGCATTTGAGGAAGGCCGCTTTTCTTGAAAACGTCATTTGAAAATAAACAGGGCTGCTGGCGCTGCTCTGATTGCCCTGGGTCCCAGGAGAGGGACAGGCGGAGACCAGGGCCTGGCTGCAATCATCCAGGTGGCCTGGCTCTTCCGGGCCACAGTGCCCTCTGACCTTCCTGAGCAAGCCATACCACACCCACTGGGCCAGCCTCTTCCCTGACCAGATGGCCCTAGTGCCTGGGCATCCCCCAACCCCATCTGTCCCCAGCCTGGCCTGGCTGGGACTCCAGGAGGCAGCCTTCCTTCTGTAGGCCATGTGTGGCGGGGCCTAGGCCAGCACAGGGTCAGGCGGCGGCAGCCTCACCTGCACACCTGGGCTTGGGTGCGCTGGAGGCCCCCCTCCTTTCCCGTAGGCACTCTGTCCTGGGGGTGCAAGTGGGGCCCCTCCCTCTGACCTGTGTCCTGCACTGAGGCCCTGGGGTGGTAGGGCCATGGCTGTGGACCCCCAGCCCCACAAGCCCTCTGCAAGGGCACTGAGGTACTGTCCCCTCTTGGAACAAAAAGCCACCTGTCTGGGTCTAGCCCCATGACAAGCTCTTAGGGCTGGGGCCACCTTGTAGCAAGTTTCTTTTACCCCCACACTGTGTCCAGCCCCCAAGTCTGGGAGCTTTGTTGGTGGCCCTAAGCACTGTCCAGAGCAAGGGTGCACTTTCCCTAGCATCCTTCTCATCCCCTGGCCTGAGAAACAGTCTGGAAGGTGGCCCCTTGCCCGCCGGGATCTGTTCCGCTGGGGGACACCCTTTTCGGGGGTGCTTCCTTGGCTCCTGGCACTGCGTGGAGATGGGAGGACCCTGTGCTGCCATCTTGCCCCTGCCTGCCCCACCCAAGCTGGACTGGACTCTGCTGTCCCTGGGTTCCCACACCAGACAGTAGTGCCCTGTTTCTGCTGAGGAGGGCATCTGGTCTTGAGTTCCTTCCTCTCCAGGGACAGCCTCTGCGTGACAGAGTCCAGGCCCCTCGGTCCCTAGGGTTTCCTGAGATACTCGTGGGGCTGAGGGGTAGACAGGAATAGGACGCTGCTTCTCAAGACCTGTGGAGCAGGCCTGGAATTGGACCCACGCCAAGGGGTTAGGACTTGAGGGGCCTGGCTTGGGGATGGAAGGGGTGCGGCAGAGAGAAGCACCTCTCAGTAGCCACCCCCCAAGCAGGATGTGCAGGGGTGGGTGGAGCCTTCCTGGGGAAAGCGGGGACCCTCTGCACACAGGGCTGGGCGTAAGGCCCTGCCTTGCCAGTAAGGGACCCAGAGGACACAGGTGGTGCCTGTGGGCGAGGGTGGAGGGTGAAAAGCTGCCCAGGCAGGGGCAGGACTCCGGGGCTGCATCTCCGAGCTGGGCCGCAGGATCTCCTCCTCAAAGGCACCCTGTCAGCGTGACAGTGAGCAGTGTGAGGTGACCCTCGGAATGGTGGAGGGGCCCCCTGTGCAGCCAGGCAGTGCCCTCTTCCCCACTTAGCACGCCCGACCCTGCCGCCCGCTGCAGGGGGCCCAGCCTTGGTCCTGTTTGAGCTCTGCGGTCAGTGTCCTGGGACTTTGCACCCGTCTGTCCTGCTCACTCTGCCTGAGCTGGGGAGGGGGCTGTGAGGTCTCGGCAGAGGTCTGCTCTCATCTACCCGCTGCAGCAAAGGAGCACTTTCACCTTCTAGAAAGTTCTCCACTTCTGTGTCTGCTCCATATCCTGCCCCTGGACTCTAGGACTGTTTTCTGGCCAGTGGCCATGCCCCGTGAGGGTAGGAATCTCTGACCTTGCCCCAAACCCAGCACAAGTGTCTCGTCAGAGACCGTGGATCTGAGCCGGCAGCCCGGGTTGGGGTCCTGGCGCTCTCCTGACTGGCTGCAGGTGCTCAGGGTTGTGCATCTGTGCTATTTCCTCATCTGTAGAATGGGGTCTTCATGAGAAGAAGGGGCCAGTCCACACAAGGCTCCCAGACACATAGATGTGGCAAGTGACCCTCATTCCCCAGGGGCTGCTTCCATAGAGTCTTGTCCACCGGCCTCCCTCGTTCTGTCCTGGTCTGACCCTCAGGGTTCTGGTGGTGGGGACACAGAGCCACACTTCAACCCTTCCTGGCAGCTGGAGCCCAGGGCACCCGAGCTTGGGACCCATTTCCTGCTTGTCCCTCAGGACCGCTGGCCAGCACCTCCTACCCTGGCACCACAGAGAAGCTCCTGGGTCTTCAGGAGCTGGGGCTGCCCTTCCCTGGGTGCCCATTGCCTGGAATGTCAGTCCCAGAGCCAAGAGGAGGAGCAGTCAGGCCAGGTTAAGTGGCCCGCTCTGCAGGAGCTGCTGGGCAGGCTGACCATTGCCTGATCCCCAGCTGCCTGGTGTGAGTTCTCTGCTCTTCCCTGGACAGTTGTTGAGCTCAGTTCAAATTAAAAGAATGAAGAGGTTGAAACGTGTGCGCTAGTGGTACAGGAGGAGCCGAGCAGGGTGGCCCACGCGCCCAGTCGCACTGCAGGGACGGGCAGTTCACTAGAGTCAGCTGCTTCAGAGCTGAGGGCTGAGAGCGGCGGGAGTGACTGGCTTCTCTAAGGAAGTAGCTCCCCTCCATCTGTCCCCTGCAGCCCCTGTAGCCTCCTCTTTCCTCACCCTCACCAGCGCCTCCCCGATTTCCCTTTCCAAGGAAGGTTCCCAGGTGGGGTGGGGCAGCTGCCCTTCGGAACCAACTGGGGCTCCTGCTCCATCTAGCCCCCTCCCCTGGCTTGAGGAGAGGCCAAGAGGCACTCATGCATGCTTCCGGTTCACCACTGCCCACTCCCGCCCAGAGGGATGGAGCACTGGCCTCTGCAGAGACTGCCTCCATTTTGAAGCTGGCATTGGCAAAGAGCGATGGGTCCCACTCTCCTGAGGAGGGCCCTGGAGGGAAGCACGAGGGGCATGCTGAGCGAGGACTCCAGTGCTTGACCTGTGGGCCTGCGGGCACCTCCCGTCTGAGATATCCACCGAGCCCGCGGGGCTGGCCATGGGAAGGAGCTGGCTCTGGGGCTGCAGGGTCTTGGGGAGGATCAGACAGCTCTGCTCATGAACCCACCTTAAGACTCCCCCAAGGTGCAGGCAGTGGGGATGTGGGGCATGCAGAGGAGGGCATGGCATGTGCCCACGGTTCCCTGGGCATACACGAAGCGGCACAGAGTCCCCAGCCTGGAGGCCGGGGAGGGGACCCTACGCCCTCCAGGGAGGTACACCAGGAGCTGACCCATGTTCCCTGCCAGTGAGGCCTCCTGGGCGGGGCTGCTGGCACCCTCCTGATGGCAGGTCTGGGTGGTTTCTCCTGGGAGTGCCCTCCCTTGCCCCCTGAGGCCTGGACTGGGCAGGCAGGGTGTCCACTTCCGGGCCTTCTGCTGCTTGAAGAGCTTCCAAGGCCCTGCCGAGCAGGTTGGGGCGGAGGGTCTGAATTCCACTTCCCGAGAGCCCCTTACTTGTCCTTCCCACCCGACCTGCCTGTCTGCTCTCGGGGCTCCCGGGTCCCCTCCCCATATGAGCTTTCACCTGTGACATGAACACAATGTAAACCCTTAATCCTATTGTCCCCACCCTCCCATCTCTGCAGAGCGTTTCCCACGCATCCCAGACACCTGCCTGTGCCCCTGTCTTAGGTTGGTGGCCCCTGCAGGCAGGAGCCAGACCCACCCAAACCGCAGCACACATGAAACGCAGCCTTAGTCAGGTGATGAGGTGACAGGACTCCAATGTGGGAGGTCACAGCGGGGACCCTGGGGGCTGGCTGCTGCCCTGGGAGGGGCCTGAGCTGATCGGGCTCGCGGCCTCCTGCAGGGCGCTGACGGCTGCTCCCCTCCTGGGGGGGCATGAAGATTGCATGCAGCCCACAACCCGGCCTTGACTCCCGGTGGCCCCTCAGCCCCCTGTTGGCTCCGTGCCCCTGGGAAAACATCTCTTTATCTCAGCCGCTTCCCCTGAAATGCAAACAGCCACGTGTCCCCTGGGGGCCCCTTTTGGCACACATGCCCTATGCCCCACCCCCAGGTGAGGCCATTAACCCTCAGGTGTGGGGCAACAGGACCAGAGGTTCTAGGCCTGAGGGGAGGGGTGCTGGGCAGGGCAGACACAGGCTGCAGATCTGACCACCCCTTGGGGCAAGCAAAGCAGGAAAAGGAATAGGAGGGGTCAGGTCCCAGCTCTGGTCACAGGGAAGGGCTGTGGGGACAGACAGGCAGGGGACATGGCAGTCCAGGGGAGCTGGTTTAAGGTGACATCTGGCAAGTACCTTCTTGGGCGGCCCAAGGGGCTCTCTGCCCCTCCTTGAGCTTCTTCCCTGAACCCCACTTCCACACTATGTTTCCCCTCTGATGTGACCTTTCAAGGGCCCCTGGACGTGGCTCACTGGGTGAGGAGACTGGTGAGCAGGAGCTGGAAGGAGGCAGCTCAGCACCCTCCCCTCCTCTCCCTCTTTCCCCTTCCCCATCTGGGGCCTCTCTGGCCTGTCTAAGGACAGGACACTATGATCTGGCCACTTCTGAGGGCATCCCAAGGAGTCCCTGGGAGGACCCCAGAAAACCCTTGGAAAGGGACAGCAGACTCGGGTGGCACACACCTAACAGGGGACCCCAACGGGCTGCTCTGGAGGTAGGCCGGAGGGGAGTCGAGAAGCCACTCTTTCCCATTACCAGCCACGAGTTGGCCAGCCTTTGGGATCCATGGCCCCTCAGCAGAGAAGGGGCCTCTCCTGAGGGGCTGGGAAGCCAGCTGTCCTGGCTGCCTGGGACTGGCCAGCCCTAGGAGGTGCACTCAGGGCTCAGAAGGCTCTGGCCAGCAGAGAAGGCCCTCCTGGGCATGAACATCCCCATCCAAGGAGAATCCCAGGGCTGACAGGGACCGTCTCCATGGTGGCCCTTCCCCGTGCACCCTTGGCCAGTGGCTGTGAGGGCTGCCTACCTGGGAGGGGCCCCTGGAGTTCCTCCAGTCAGCCAGAGCCCCCTTCCAGGGGCAGTGCTGAGACCCTGCCCCACTGAGCCACAGGCACAGGCCATGGGTTCCAAGCCCTCTCCCTGGCCTCGGGCCTCTTTCCAGAGGGAGGGCGCGTGGGCCAAACCTGCAGCCCTCACACCTCCTGGCCGGACGCTCAGAGGGGCGGCCACCGTGCTGGGAATCCGAGGTGGGTGGAAGAGCAGTTGGCGCCAGGACGCCATGGCGCAGCCTCCAGCCCCAGACCCCTAACAGTGGGCCAGTGTGTGGGCCGGGGGTGGGGGCCCAGGCGGGGTCGGTCCCGCTCCATAAACCCTGGCCAGCCAGGAAGCTGCAGGCATAGCCTGTTGACACAGGAGTGATGTCACCGACAGCCAATAGGAGCCTGCCGAGGGCTCCGCGTGCACCTCCCTGCATCCCATGGGCCCCCGCCATGCGCGCAGCATGATTGAGTGCCACCTGAATAAACCAGTCCTTCCCAGCATCCCGTGGGGCCTGCTTCCCTTCAGGCCCATCTCTACACATCCTGTCCCCATAAGCTCTTGTCCCAGCACTGGGGGCCTGGGGGTCAGCTGGGCCTTGTGCTCTGGGCCAGCTCTCCCTCAGGCATGTGGGCCTCAGCCTTCTGACCCCCTCGCCTTACCCCCGCCGGCCACCCCTCCTCCCATGGCCCCACTGGCTGCTGCGGCTCCTCATGGTCACACCTGGGTCATCTCTCTTTCATCTGTCTGTTGGCCCTGATTGGCAGCCTGGAGCCCAGGGCTCGTGCCCCCAGAGCTGGCCCCCTGGGCGCCTTTCCACACGTAGCTCGCCCAGGAAGGGCCAGGGATCCAGCAGCTCTCTGCCTGGAGCCCGCATGTTCCTAGGCAGTCAAGTGGTCGTCTGCCTTCACTTCCCTTCTCCCCGTCAGGGACCCGTCAGTCCCCTACCTGCCCTCCCTGGCCCCAGCAGGCTCCTCTTCCTACCTAGTCCCAGCGCACGCTTCTTCCCAGCTTCCCACCTCCTGACCTCCATGTCTCCTCCTCATGTGGCCCCAGTTCCTTGGCATCTCCCCCGGAATCCACTGTCCAGGCCGGAGTTGCTTCTACAAAGCCTGGGGCCCACGGCCTGCCTCCCCTGTGACCCTTTCTGCTTTTCTCCCTGGGGTCTGCACCGTGCCCAATTCTGGGGGACTCTCAGTACCCACAGCTGGGTCTTGTGCCCTGGGGCTTGGCACGTGCTGGCACAGAGTTGTCCTGTGGGCGGCAAAGGGGGAAGGAGCTTCCTGCGCTTGGCGCCCGTGCTGGTTTACGGGTCCAGCCCCCGCCCTGCACGGCTCCCCGTGGACAGGCTGCCCGCCTGTGTCCAACCAGGTGTGGGGTGATGGAGCGGGGCTCCCTAGGGACAAGGAGCACAGTGTCTGCTTTATTTGCAGGCTGGGCGCTGACAAGGAACAGAATACCCACAGTGACTGCTTCCAGGAAACGGCTGCGGGCGGGGGGAGCCGCCAGGGAGAGCAGGCCCCTTCCCAGCAAGCCGGTCTGCAGGTGGGCTTCCAGGAAGGGGCCCCCACCAGTTCCCCTCAGCCCTGGAAAGGGGCCAACAGTGTCACCAGGAGCAGGCTGGGGGAGCTATGCACAGAGAGGGGGAGGAGGAGAAAGCTGAGGAGGGGGAGGGGAGAGCGGGTGGGCAGGCCTGCGCTGCACCAGCATGGCTCTGCAGCCTTGCAAGAGACCGAGATGACCACGGTTCTTTCTAGAACCTTCCATTTCCCCTTTTGGGGGTTCACACAATCTTTGAGAATGCCTCAGTCTCTCGGCGCTTGTCAGGCACCCCACACGCCTGCAAACATGCATGGAGGACAGGCCTCCGCAGGAGGCGGGAGCAGGTCCCAGGACACAGTGTCCTGAGCCCAGACCCAGGTTGGAATCCAGGCCTTGCCGGCAGCTGAGCCCTCCTGGCCTTCCTTGCTGGAGAGGGCTGTGGGGGCTTCCAGACTAGGCCCACTGCCCCCAGTTCTGAGCACGCGGATGCCCCTCCCCCACTTCTGCGGGCTTTTGTCTTCCTGGAGCCTGGTGTGGAGAGGAGGCCACCCTCTCAGGCCTCTACCTGAACCTCGAGATTTCTCAGGGCACATAGTATTCCGACCCCACAGGTGCCCTCAGTCCTGTGGTCCACAATCCCTGCCTGTCATTAAATGCCTGCAGAGACCCTCCCCCCCCAGGGTCACAGCTGTGGACACACACGGGCCCAGAGGACCGGAGGGCCGCGTGGCCCTGGAGCACGGGGTTAGAGATGCCAACACAGCAGCAGCCAGCGGGTAGGCCTGCACCCTCTCCAGTGTGACCGCTCTGTGCGAAACGTGGCCCCTTCTCTCTGGCAGGACGACTGGACAGAAGCACCAGTTGTGGGGGCCCAGCGTGGAGAGGACCCTGCAGCCTACCCTGGGAGCCTGCTGGGGGCTGCCCCCCGCCCCCGCCCGCCCAGAGGCTCACCCAGGCCTGAAATCTCTTTCCCAAGGTTTTCTGGCACCGCTACAGTGGGGCCTCTCCCGCCCACCCCCTGCTGGGGTCTGGGGATGAAATTCAAGCTCCTGTTTGCTTCTCTGCACTCAACTCAGCCTAGGAGCATTTTGAAAGTGCCTTTGGGTGGCAGGGGCGCCAGGAGCCTGTCTAACAGCCCTCTCTAAGCCCCTTTTCTAAGAAGCAGGAAATCGGTTGGGCCAAAGGTAAACACATTCCAACCTGGCGGTCCCCAGCTCAGATGGAGGGGCTTTGTTGGGGTGGGGGCTGGGCCACGTCTGTTTTCCCAGCCCCCACCCCATGCGGGCTTGAGGCGGGACCCCTGCGCACCTGCTTTGGGGCGACGGTGCCGCCAGCCTGTCTGCACCCCCAGTTCCTGCCCCCAGGAGCTCCGCCTGCTCCGCCACCCCTGCAGCACCTGGGGCTAGCCCACTGCAGGAGTGGGGACCGCGTGGCAGGCCCAGGGTGCCCTGCCCCACCCCACAGACGTCCACTGACATCCACTGACATCCACGGGGGCCAGGGCAACGGCGGGGCTGCCGGGGGCCGGGGCTCCCCGAAGCGGGCAGGAAAAGGAGTGCCCCACCCCAGCCCTGTGTGTGTCTGTCTGTCTGTCTCAGGACTCCCCAGGGAAAACCCCAGTGGGAGAATGTGCGACCACAGCCACCCTGAGTGTCCAAGCCTGGGTGCAGCTGGGTTCCAGCTTGGTGGTCTCTCCAGATGACCAGGACACAGCCCAAAGCTGCCCCAGTGCCCCTCCCCAGCTCCCTTCCAGCTCTGGGATTTGATTTCTGTATCCCCAGAGAAGGCTGCTGGGCATCCATCTCCCTCCCCACCTCCACGGCCTGTGACCCTGCTGCCCCCCAAACCCCTGGGCCACCTGCCATTCCTCAGAAGGCTGGTTTTTGTCCTCTGAGCCCAGCTTTGGGACTCTAGCAGGGTCAGATGTTTACCATAAAGAGCTCTGGAGACCTCCCTCCCTACACGTGATGGATAGCTGCTTTATCACTTGGTCAAGTCACTGCCATGGGGTCAGGAAGGTGGAGGTGGCTTCTCCAGCACAGCTGGCTGGCCTTTGAAATCCTCATGGAGATGGCTTCAAGAGACTCCCTCACCCAGCTGTGCCCACTGGGTTAACTGGCCATTGGTCCTGACCAGTGTCTCTCTCAGATGGGCGGCGGGGGCAGGGGTGGTGGGGGATGTGAGAAGTAGGTACTGCGAACCTGTCTGCAGGGCCTGTGGGGGAGGGGAGAGCCGCCCGCTCCCCAGAGCAGGGAGGGGAAGTTCCTGGCAGTCTGTCTTGTCTGGTTTTTGTCAATCTGTGGAGGCTCTTTCCTGGCTGCTCTGAGCATTGCCACATGTGGGAGCGGGGAGCAGAGGGCAGAGACCCCAGCCTCATTTTCAGGAGCTTCATCTTAGTTCCTAAGGTCTGCACAGCCTCGGGCCCAGAATCCAGGAGGCCTGGACTGGGGCTCAGAGAGTTGCTGCCCAGCGTTGGGGTCTCTCGTGGGGGGCTACACTTGCACCCAGGAGCCAGACCTCATAATAGCCCTCTGTCACCCGACCCCCTCACTCTACCTCTCTCTGCTTGGCCTCTCCGCCTCCCTCATTTCCTTTGGGGCTCTTGGTACCCCTCCTCTCACTGTGACCATGCTCAGACCTGCATGTATCCTGGTCTCTGCTGTGGCTCTGACTCCCTCTCACAGCAGTGAGGAGGTGGGGTGCCCTCAACCTACCCAGGTTCCAGCTCTCTAGCTAAGTAGGACCCAGGGTAGGGGAGCCAGGTGGAGCAGGAAGGGGAGGCCCAGAGGCTGCCAGAGACCTCTACATGTGGCCAGGGCCAGCCTTGCCTCAGGAGCTGCTGTCCACCCTGAAATCTGCCCCTGCAAGGTGATTCTGCAAACTTATATTGGCCTTTGGGGTCTGGGATCGGCACCCAGGGCAAGATCAGACAGGACTGGGTGGCCAAAGAGAGCCGGGGAACCCGAGGCACTTGGGTGGGGACTGACCTCTCCCTCATTGCCCAGGACACCCCTTATAATCCGGCCCCCACTACCCCTGTGGGAACCCCACCCCACTGCCCTGCTTCCTCCCTGGTGTCCGTGCTCCTCTGCCCCCTGAGGCCCCCAGTGTCCACAGACCCCACTCCAGACCCTTCTGTATCACAACTCCCTTGGCTTCCCACGAGTCCCGCCCCCCATTCCTCCCTTATGCCCCCCCGGCTTCACAACCTCTTCCCTTCCATCCTCCCTCACCCCACCCCTGGCTCCCCCCACACCAGGACCCCTCCATATCCCATAGCCCCTCCCCATCCCACAATCTTCTCCCAGATGTGTGCCCCATACTGTAACCCCCACCTTTTGTCCCCGCCCCACCCCAGAACCCTCCTGTCCCTCTTTGCACACCCCCAGTTGCCCAGGCGCCCGAGGCAGACAATGATTCCCGGAGACAAGTTGCTGTAACTGTGTTTATTGATGAGGCCAGGGCTCTGCTGAGACCTGGTAGGGAGGGGCACTGGGCAAGGTGTGGGGAATGCTTCTAGGTGGCTCCGCTGTCATGGAGCTTCCAGACGAGGCGAGGGGAGGGCGAGGCCTCACACACGCGGCCGGCCCCAGCGGCCCCCAGGCGGAGGTGGACTGCAGGCAGGCGCTGGGGCGGCGTGGCCAAGGAGGCCCGCACTCTCACGCACATTCGCACAGAGACTCAAGGCTCTCCGAGCTCCAAACCAGTGCAAACGACTTAGTGCAAATTGAATTCAGAGGGGACAGGTGGGGAAACAGAGTCACGGAGGCTTTGAATCTCTCAAGCAGAGGAAGGAAGAAAGACGAGAAATGACGAGACAGAAGGAAAGGAGGAAGAAGAAAAGAGGGGGAGGCGGCGGTGATGGTCCGCTGGGCGCATGGGGGGTCACGAAGATGGCGTCTGGCGGCGGGTGCTGCGGGCTGCTCTGCCCTTTCAAGGCCTGTTCCTTCAGCTTCGCCTGTGGAGAGTGACATGAGCGTGGGCGTGGGCGTGGCCGGGCGGGCGTGGGTGTGGCCAGGCGGGCGTGGCCGGGCGGGGGGGGGGGGGGGGGAGGCTCACCTGCAGAGCCGATTCCTGAGTCAGTGTGCAGTGGTTCCCGAATGCAGCAGAGTCTTGATCCAGAGCTAGACGGACTTGAAGAAGTCCCGGAGTTGAAGGCCCAGACTTGAGCTGGGCAGCACCATTTCTGCAGTGGAGACACAATGAGGCCCCAACACTCCCTCCCGGCGCTGCCGCCCAGCCCTGTGGCGCAGGAGGCCCCACCTTTACATCTTGGGGTTCTAGGGGTCCAGAGAGCAGCAGTGGTGTGTTGACTCCGTCGGAAACCAAAGGAACAACCCTTCTGGGGCAGCCTCCCCCGCCGGGCCAGCCAGAGTGTTCTGCAGAGGACAGAAGGGGGCTGAGCAGGAGGGCGGCCAGGAGGGTGGGCTGGCTGTCCTGCTCTGGGCAGAGGCACACGCTCACCAGGAAGGCCGGTCGGCAGCCCCTCTGTCCTCGCCGTCACACCGGACCATGTCATGTCTTCCCAGCTGATCGCTGCGCCGCGTCCTGGCCTTCGGGCTGGCATGTGCACCCCTGCTGGAGACCTGCCTTTGGGGAGAACGGAGGGTGCTGGGTGGGTGAGCAGGAGCTGGTGGGCAGCAGCGCAGCGGACTGGGCTGGGCACTTACCCTTGTCTCCAGTCCCGAGCGTGGAGGCACCGATCACTGCTCCGTCGCTGCCCGAGGCCCGCCGTGGCCCCGGGCTCTGGAGGCCAGTACCTCGCTGGCTCGCCGCCTGGTGGCCCCTCACGCTGCCTGCCCCGACTCCCCCGAGAACTCACTCACTCCGCCCCGCCCGCCTCGCCTTGCCTGGCCTTGCCCGTGCCCTTGGCTCCCCGGGTGCTGTCCTGTCTGCCATGCCAGACCCGGCGGCTGAGCGGTGAGGGCATACAGTGTCGCCAAGTCCACTGTGGGCCCTCTCCGCGCCAGCCTCTGGGCCGCAGTGCCGCGTGGGGACGGTGCGTCCGCAGGCTGGGCCCGCTGCAGCCTCCCTGCTGCGAAATCTCTCCGGAGCCCGCCACCCGCGACCACCGCTCCCCCCCAGGTGACGTCCTGCTGAGCTGCCCGCGCACTGCCCTTCTTTCCCGCTCTCCAGCCTTCGAGGCTCTGGCCCGGGCCTCGGGAGGCCCTGCCAGAGCTGCTTCTTTACCTGCTCCTAAATGAATTGCGGTGGGTGGGATGTGGTGGCGGCTGGGGACCCCTCTGTGTCCTGTGACCCCGCCCCGCCCTGCTCGACCTGGACCTGGGATACTCCCACAGTGCTGGATGGATCCCTGTGGCCTCCGCCACCACCCCCAGGGCACCTATCACCTCCCTGGAGGCAGCAGCCTCAGTCCTTGCTGGCAGCCCCTCTAGTCTCTGCCCTTCCCGCTCAAAATGCTCCTTCCATCTGGGTGGGCCCTGGCCCCCAGCCTCTCCCCGTCTCGGCTCCCCCCGAGAAGATGTCACCTGTACTGACCATCCTGCCTTCGCCCTGCCGCTCTGCCGGGAGGCCAGCCACTTCTCCTTGCAGGCCTTCGCTCTCTGACCTTCCAGAAGGCCAGTGCAGTGAGGCCAGCGAGGGAAGTGGACTCACCTGCCCGGCAGATGGCGGTCCTCACCTGCCCACTGCTGCCAGCTACACCTCCACCGCCCAGGCTTGGGGTCGAGCCCTGCCCAGCAGCTCCCCCTTGTCCGACCAGCCGCCACGTCCTGAAACCAAAAGTGACCGGGATGAATGTCTGGCTCCCCCTTCCTGTCCAGCCCTGGCTCAGGCCCGAAGCCCCAGGCCGATGTTTCCCTGCTTCCCTGGGAGCCCCCCGGCTCCTCTGGCTCCCAGGCCCCAGGGCCCTGCAGCCTGAGCTAGCCCCTCCACCCCTCACGCTCCTGCCAGACTCCAGACCGCCAAGGTGCTCCTTGGCCCCACGACTCTCCTCCAGCACCCCATCTTCCCCAGTTTCCCCTCCCCACCCCACCCCCCACCCTGCCCACCCCCTCCCTCGCCCTGCTCTTCGGCCCCTAGCCCGGGCTTTTTCTAACTGGGGTGGCCCCGCCCAGAATTCCCGCCCCTGCCCTGCCAGCCAATCAGAGCAGGCCGTGCCGGGCCCCCGCAGGGCCCACCCCCACCCTGGGCCGTTCCAGCGCACGTTCCTCTCACCCCACACCCGTCCTGGAATTCTCCAAAGACAGCCTCCCCACACCCCTCCCTTGGCATCCCTTAGACAGGGCCTGGCATTGTACCCGAAAGTCCCCCTCTGGGTCAAGAACCGTTGGCTCCCCTCGTGGACGGCGCTCCCCGCACCCTGCCCTTCCAGTGCTGGGTGAACGCTGTCCGCGACCAGGGTCCTGGCCGGAGTCCGTGGGGACTCAGCGGAACACAGCCACCTTCTTCCACCATTATGGCCAGGACCTCTTTCCACTCTAGGGGTCCTGGCGGCCGACAGTGGGAAGCCATGAGGGGCTGTGAGCACCAAGAGTAGTTGTGGTAAGGTCTGGGGCTCAGGTCCGCTGAGCTGTGTAGCAGGGCTGTGAGCCAGACTACCGCTGGCCCTTGCTGACCCCCGCGGGGGACCGTCTGGGTGACAGACTGGTTCCATCACAGTGGCCTCCTGGTTAGGGCACCCAGGCCCCCCCTTCCCACTCCACATTCTGTGGGCACTGTCTGGTGAGGAGCCCCGCGGCAGCCTCAGCCCAGTCCTGCCCTCCCAGCCGACCTGGGACACCATGACTCGATGGCGGGGTGGAGGGAGGAGGGCTGCCGCACTCCCCGGCCACCCTGCTCCCCTCGGCCTCTTCAGTGTGGTGTTCGTCAGGTTTGCCCAACAAGCCAAGGGCATCGGGGACACAAGTGGCACAGCCCTGGGGAATGTGGCTGGAACGCCAGGGCTGAGGACCCTGAGCTGACCACACCTGACCATGCAGTAGGGCCTTGGGTGCATGGATGGGCTGAAGTGCCCTGGGCGGACCCGTGGCCATTGCCTCCACATGCAGCGTTGGGTGCTGGCTGCTCACTGGCCCCAGCAGTGCTGTGGTAAGTCCACCTTGGTGTGGAAGTCTCCAGACGTGGCCATGGGTGGGCCCTGGGTTGGGATCAGGCATACTCCAGCTTATCTGTCATAAGCGGACCCAGCCGCGGCAGCCGTGGCCCTGACCTGTGAGTCTGTACTGCCGCCTCGCGGCCACTCCTACTCCCATACCCTCCGAGGATTCTGCATTGCAGAAGCGGCACCCCCAGGTCGGCACCCAACAAAAGAAGGGCTCCGGACACCCCCCTGTCCCCGGCACTGGGGCCCAGGCTCCAATGCCTGCCACGCCGCCCGGGGAAGGGGCTCGCAGATTTCCGTCAGGGTCCCTTGCTGTCCACACTCTTAACTCCCTCAGTTTGACAGTGTGGCTTGGGGGGCGACAAGAGCGTCCTGTCCCTTATGACCCCGCTGGACTGCTGCAGCCGCAGGTGTGGGTGCCCCCAGCAATGCTGCGGGTGAACCCCAGCCTTGTTCGCCTGCCCCGGGGCTGCGATGTGTGGACTGCGCTGCCACCTCGCGTTGACTTTGGTTGTCCCACTCCCGCCAATTCCTCGCCATCCTGGGAGTGAGATGCGCTCTCTGGTTTTGGGGTTCCCAGGCCAGGGGGTTGATTTCAGAAGTGCACAAAGGTCCTATCCCCCCGGTGACCCTCGTGAACTAGGGAGCCGCTGGACCTGGGCGACGCGGGCCATTGCCGCGGGCGAACCCCAGCCACGGCTGCCCCTGCGCTGTGCTGTGTGAGACTGTGCTGCCGCCTCGCGGCAGTTCCTGACACCCCACCACGGACGATTCCGTGGCGTCTGGGAGTGAGACGGGCTCACTGAGGTTGGCACCCAAGGTCAGGGACTGGAAATGTGTCCACGTGGCCACGCAGTCCCGTGGTCCCTGGCACCTGCTAGGGCGCTGTGGCGGGGGCCCCTCTGGAGCCTGGGCAGTGTCCTGCATCCCCGGCTTGCCTGTCCCGGGGCACCAGGTCCCTCTTTTCCCAGGCATTCACTCTCATATCCTCAACTTCTGTCCCTGACCTGAGAGACACTGGCTGAACCTCCAGAGCAGGGGGACCATTCTCTAGCCACGCAGACTCAGGGTATGCCACGGGTGATGTGCCTCCTACACATTTGCAGACATGGCAGATGGGTGCCACGGCCCCAGAGCTGTGATCACACTGACCCTGTCCATCCCCACTCTTTCCTGATTCTCCAGACACCGAGGTGTCAGCTGCACCCACTTTGGTAAACTACGCTCGGGTGAACCAAGGCTCCTCTGCCGCAGGTAGGCGTGCTCCAGCTCTTTAGCATCCAAATTCCCCAATTAGCATCTCAAAACCCAAATCAAATGGAGATGTTAATGCGGAACTCCAGGCGGAACACTGATTACTCCCGGGCAGCAGATGCTGGTTTGAGTTGAGGCTCCCCTTCCAGCCCCTGAAGCCAACCGAGGTGAGTCTGTGCTGTTATTGGCGGCACGTGCCGCGATCACCAAACCTGGTAGATCTGACTTGAGATCCACGCCGTGGCTCTGACGTGTCAAGGGGAGAATGTGGCCGTGGACCTGCCTTTATGTCCTGAGCTGGACACCTGGGGGGCTCATCTGGCATTCTGGTCCCTTACAACCCCGCTGGACTGCTGCAGCCCCAGGTGTGTGCCCCCAGCAATGCTGCGGGTGAACCCCAGCCTCGTTCGCCTGGTGATGTGTGGGACTGCGCTGCCACCTCGCGGTGACTTTGGTTGTCCCACTCCCGGCCGATTCCGCGCCATCCTGGGAGTGAGATGCGCTCTCTGGTTTTGGGGTTCCCAGGCCAGGGGGATGATTTCAGAAGTGCACAAAGGTCCTATCCCCCCGGTGACCCTCGTGAACTAGGGAGCCGCTGGACCTGGGCGACGCGGGCCATTGCCGCGGGCGAACCCCAGCCGCGCTGCCTCTGCGCTGTGCTGTGTGAGACTGTGCTGCCGCCTCGCGGCAGCTCCTGACACCCCACCACGGACGATTCCGTGGCGTCTGGGAGTGAGACGGGCTCACTGAGGTTGGCACCCAAGGTCAGGGACTGGAAATGTGTCCACGTGGCCACGCAGTCCTGTGGCCCCCGGCGCCTGCTAGGGCGCTGTGGCAGGGGCCCCTCTGGAGCCTGGGCAGTGTCCTGCATCCCCGGCTTGCCTGTCCCAGGGCACTATGTCCCTCTTTGCTCTTACCTTTTCCTTCTCAGTGATTCAGAACGCTTAGACAATGGTTCTGTTCCTGGGATTGGGCTCCCAGCCACACGTGGATTTCTAGACATGTGGATTTTGGATCCAGGGCCCCGAATGGGAGTTGCTGTTTCAAGCACACACTGGCCACAGTGCCAGGATCCTTGGTCCCCCTGGTAGAGTGGCTCTCCCTGGGAGTTTGGGGCATCTCTTCTGTGTACTCCTGTCCTGGAGGATCGGGAGGTCTGCTGAGAGCGGCGGCGGCGGGCGCTGTGCTCTCCCCAGGGCCACGTTTGCATGTCTGAGGTGGAACTAAGGCAGGGGAAGCGCTGCTTCCCTCAGCAGCTAGCAGCGGTCTGGCTGGATCTGGCTGGGTCTCGCTGAGGGTGGGATTGCTTCGGGACCTCTGGGTCAATTCTGGTCCATGCCAGCCATGGCAGCAGTGGGTGGCTGGTGCTGCGATCCACACGCCGTGGCAGTACCTCCCTTAGCGTGGCCCTGTCCCCACCTAGGTGCACAGAACCACTTGGGCTTCCATTTAGACTAAGAAGGAGCAAGGCTGAGGTCACCAAGGGCTGCTGAAGAAGGAGCACTGCAGGCTCAGGGGTCCAGGAGGATCCCTGGGCCTCAGGGCGCCCAGAACACAGAGAAGAAAGGAGGGACTGGGCACAAAGAACTCATGTCACACGTGGTGGCTGTAGTGGTGGCCATGGAGGGTGGCAAAACGTGGCTGCCATCTGCTCCCAGTGGCTCCTCTCAACCTGAGGTCCACCCCACCCTGCAGTTCTGGCTCTAGAGCAAGACTGAGACAGGACCACTTAGTCCCTGGTGTCCGGGGGACATGCCACATTCGCTCTGGCTCCAGTGGCCCTCCCAGAGCCACCTCCAAACCTTCCCTCCCCTCCGTGCTCTCCTGGGGATGTGGCTCCCAGGTCTCCTCGCCGTCCAGGGGCAGTCAGTGGAGATCGCTTCAGTCCTCCCTCAGGTGAGCTGCGCCACCTCCACAGCTGTCCCTCAGGCTGCCAGTCCCAGACGGAGCCCCACATCCAACAGCACTGGCCTCGTGTCCCCTCACCCTCGGTCTGGATGCACCTGGCTTTCTGGGGCAGCCCTAAGACCTCATCCCAACCCTCAGGTGGGACTTAAGCAACGGAAACGTATTCTCACACAGCTCTGGAGACCACAAGTCCAAAGCCCAGGGATGGGCAGGGCCACGCTCCCTCAGAAGGCTCCTTCCCGCTCCTGGCAGCCCCTGGGGCTCCAGGAGTCCTCAGCTCGGGCCCAGCACTCCTGTGTCTCTGCCTCCGCTCCCAGGGGCTGCCTTTCCTGCGTTTCTGTCTCTCTGTGATGGTCTCCCGCAGGATGACGGTGTTGGTCATTGATTCCAGGGTCACCTCATTCAGCGTGGAGTAGTAATTGCCACGGGGTCACAGCTATGCAGACCCCGGTCCAAATAAGTCCACGTTCACAAGTTCCAGGCAGACACGGTCTGAGGGGACTGCATTCAACCCAGTCCAGTGTGGAGTGAGACAGACATAGGCTCCAGAGTGTCCACTCGGATGCCCGTAGGTCCTCAAGCTGTCTCACTCCCACTTCCTGCCCCTCTTCTTCCTGACCACCTGTCCTACTGTCCCCAGGCCCAGCGAGGGACCACACAGAAGCCTCCCACAGACTGCTGAGCCCCATGGCGCTGTGGCTGACATGGGCCTCTGCCTCCCTGGTGGAACCCTGACAGGCATACTCTGTCTCATGGACCACAGGGTGGACACCAAACAGGAAGGTCAGTCTCAGGAGAAGATACACCAGCGAGGCATCTTCTAGAGGCTGACATTCTGTCCTTGGCTTGGGCCAGGTCCGATGTGCTTTCTGATGTTGTCCTGACCTGGGCACAGACCTGGGACCTGACCTCACTTCTGCTCTACCCAGGCACACCCACGGTGTGCTCCCCTGCCCACTGGGACACTGCCATGCTCCCTTCCTGCCCTGTGTGTTCGGCAAGGTGGCCTTGCTGCTGCCCACACCCAGAGTAGCAGTCCATTTGCCCCCCCGAGGTCTGAGGGTGCTTGGGTC